>NC_092383.1:16319740-16978186 GCF_030028105.1 Mobula birostris | reverse complement strand
GGGTGAGGATGGAGAGAGATACAGGATGGAGAGAGATACAGGATGAGGAGTGGCAGAGAGATACAGGCTGAGGCGTTGAGGGAGATACAGGGTGACGATGGAGAGAGATACAGGGTGAGGATGGAGAAAGATACAGGCTGAGGAGTGGAGAGGAGATACAGGGTGAGGATTTAGAGAGATACATGGTGAGGGAGGAGAGAGATACAGGGTGAGGAGTGGAGAGGGAGATACAGGGGTGAGCATGGAGACACATACAGGGTGAGGTGTGGAGAGAGATACAGGGTGAGGATGGAGAGACGTACCAGGTGAGGAGTGGAGAGATATACTGACTGAGGAGTGGAGAGAGATACAGGGTGAGGAAATGGATCGAGATACAGACTGAAGAGATACAGGGAGAGGATGGAGAGAGATACAGGGTGAGAAATGAATCGAGATACAGACTGAAGAGTGGGGAGATATACAGGATGAGGAGTGGAAAAAGATGCAGGGTGACGATGGAGAGAGATACTTGGTGAGGATGCAGAGATACAGGGTGATGAGTGGAGAGAGATACAGGGTGAGGATGGAGAGAGATAAAGGGTGAGGATGGAGAGAGACCCGGTGAGATGTGGAGACAGATACAGACTGAGGAGTGGAGAGAGATAAAGGGTGAGAATGGAGAGAGAGATACAGGGTGAGGAGTGGAGAGAGGTACAGGGGTGAGGAGTGGAGAGAGATACAGGGTGAGGATGGAGAGAGATACAGGGTGAGGATGGAGAGAGATACAGGGTGAGGAGTAGTGAGAGATACAGGGTGAGAGTGCAGAGAGATAAAGAGTGAGGATGGAGAGAGACACAGGGTGAGGAGTGGAGAGAGATACAGACTGAGGAGTGCAGAGAGATACAGGGTGAGGATGGAGAGAGATACAAAGTGAGGATGGAGAGAGATACAAAGTGAGGATGGAGAGAGATACAGGGTGACAAGGGAGAGAGACACAGGGTGAGGATGGAGCGAGATACAGGATGAGGAGTGGAGAGAGATACAGGCTGAGGCGTGGAGGGAGATACAGGGTGACGATGGAGAGAGATACAGGGTGAGGATGGAGAAAGATACAGGCTGAGGAGTGGAGAGAGATACAGGGTGAGGATGTAGAGAGATACAGGGTGAGGATGGGGAGAGATACAGGGTGAGGAGTGGAGAGAGATATAGGGTGAGGATGGAGACACATACAGGGTGAGGTGTGGAGAGAGATACAGGTGAGGATGGAGAGAGATACGGGTGTGAGGAGTGGAGAAGATACGAGATGAGGATGGAGAGAGATACGGGGTGAGGATGGAGAGAGATACGGGGTGAGGATGGAGAAAGATACAGGGTGAGGAGTGGAGAGAGATTCTGGGTAAGGATGGAGAGAGATAAAGGGTGAGGATGGAGAGAGATAAAGGTTGAGGAGGGACGAGACCCGGTGAGATGTGGAGGAGATACAGGGGTGAAGAGGAGAGAGACTACAGGTGTAGGGAAGCAGAGAGATACAGGGTGAGGGAGGGTGAGAGATACAGGGTGAGGAGTGCAGAGAGATACAGAGTGAGGATGGAGAGAGACACAGGGTGAGGAGTGGAGAGAGATACAGACTGAGGAGTGGAGAGAGATACAGGGTGAGGGATGGAGAGAGATACAATGTGAGGATGGAGAGAGATACAAGGTGAGGATGGAGAGAGATACAGGGGAGGAGTGGAGAGAGATACGGAGACAGAGAGAGCGACACAGGGAGAGGAGGTGATACAGGATGGAGAGATACAGGATGAGGAGTGAGAGAGAGAGAGCTGAGGCTGAGGAGAGACAGGGTGTACGGGGATGGAGAGAGATAACGGGTAGAGGGATGGAGAGAGGGAGGAGGGTGAGGTGGATAGAGATACAGGGTGAGGAGTGGAGAGAGGATACAGGGTGAGGATGGAGAGTGACATACGGTGAGGTGTGAGAGAGAAAGGGTGAGGATGGAGAGACGTACCAGGTGAGGAGTGGAGAGATATACTGACTGAGGAGTGAGAGAGATACAGGCTGAGAAATGGGATACAGACTGAAGAGTGGAGAGAGATGCAGGTTGAGGAGTGGAGAGAGATACAAGGTGAGAATGGAGACAGATACAAGGTGAGTATGGAGAGAGAGATACAGGTTGAAGAGTGGAGAGATATACAGGGGGGGTGTGGAGTGGAGAGATGCAGGGTGACGATGGAGAGTGATACTTTCGAGGATGCTGAGATACTGGGTGAGGAGTGGATAGAGATATAGGGTGAGATGGAGAGAGATACAGGGTGAGGTGGGAGAGAGATACAAGGTGAGGAAGGAGAGAGGTACAGGGTGAGGAGTGGAGAGAGATACGATATGAGGATGGAGGAGAGACGGGGTGAGGTGGAGAGAGATACGGGGTGAGGATGGAGAGAGATACAGTGAGGATGGAGAGAGATACGACTGGGGTGAGAGACATGTGGGGTTGGTGAGAGGATACAGGGTGAGGAGTGGAGAGAGATACAGGGTGAGGAGTGGAGAGATACAGGGTGAGGAGTGAGAGATACAGGGTGAGGATAGAGAGAGATACGGGTGAGGAGTCCGAGGAGTCTGAGGAGTGGAGAGAGTACAGTGTGAGGATGGAGAGAGATACAGCTGTGGAGGGTGGGTGATGCTGATATCGAGAGGAGGTTGGAGGGAGTGTGACAGGGAGAGGATGGAGAGAGACACAGGGTGAGGATGGAGAGCGATACAGGGTGAGTAGTGGAGAGAGATACAGGGTGAGGATGGAGAGAGATACAGGTGAGGATGAGAGAGATACAGGGTGAGGATGGAGAGAGATACAGGGAGAGTTGGAGTGGGGAGAGAATACAGGGTGAGGAGTGGAGAAGATAGGTGGAGGATGGAGAGATTTACAGGGTGAGAAATGGATCGAGATACAGACTGACGAGTGTTGAGAGATACAGGTTGAGGAGTGGAGAGAGATACAAGTCAGGATGGAGAGAGATACAGGGTGACAATGGAGAGAGATACATGGTGAGGATGGAGAGAGATACAGGGTGAGGATGGAGAAAGATACAGGGTGAGGAGTGGAGAGAGATACAATGTGTGGATGGAGAGAGATAGAGGGTGAGAATGGAGAAAGATACAGGGTGAGGAGTGGAGAGAGATATAGGGTGAGGATGGAGAGAGATACAGGGTGAGGATGGAGTGCGATGCAGGGGTGAGGAGTGGAGAGAGATACAGGGTGAGGATGGAGCGAGATACAGGGAGAGGAGTGGAGAGAGATACAGGGTGTGGATGGAGAGAGATACAGGGAGAGGAGTGGAGAAAGATACAGGGTGAGGAGTGGAGAGAGATACAGGATGAGGATGTAGACAGATACAGGGTGAGGAGTGGAGAGAGATACAGGGTGAGGATGGAGAGACGTACCGGGTGAGGAGTGGAGAGATATACTGACTGAGGAGTGGAGAGAGATACAGGGTGAGAACTGGATCGAGATACAGACTGAAGAGTGGACAGAGATGCAGGTTGAGGAGTGGAGTGAGATACAAGGTGAGAATGGAGAGAGATACAAGGTGAGGATGGAGAGAGAGATACAGGGTGAGGAGTGGAGAGATATACAGGGTGAGGAGTGGAGGACGATGCAGGTTGACGATGGAAAGAGATACTTGGTGAGGATGCAGAGATACAGGGTGAGGAGTGGATAGAGATATAGGGTTAGGATGGAAAGAGATACAGGGTGAAAATGGAGAGAGATACCAGGTGAGGAAGGACAGAGATACAGGGTGAGGAGTGGAGAGAAATATGAGGTGAGGATGGAGAGAGATATGGGGTGAGGATGGAGAGAGATACGGGGTGAGGATGGAGAGAGATACAGTGTGAGGATGGAGAGAGATACAGACTGAGGGGTGGAGAGAGATACAAGGTGAGGATGGAGAGAGATACAGGGTGAGGAAGGAGAGAGATACAGGGAGAGGAGTGAGAAAGATACAGGGTGAGGAGTGGAGACAGATACAGGGTGAGGATTGGAGAAAGATACAGGGTGAGGATGGAGAGCGATACAGGGTGAGGAGTGGAGAGAGATACAGGATGAGGATGGAGAGAGATACGGGGTGAGGATGGAGAGAGATACGGGGTGAGGATGGAGAGAGATAGAGGGTGAGCAAGGAGAGAGATACAGCGTGAGAGTGGAGAGAGATATGAGGTGAGGATGGAGAGAGATACGGGGTGAGATGAAGAGAGATACAGGGTGAGGATGGAGAAAGATACAGGGAGAGGAGTGGAGAAAGATACAGGGGTGAGGAGTGGAGACAGATACAGGGTGAGGATTGGAGGTGAGGAGTGGAGAGCGATAAAGGGTGAGAATGGAGAGAGACACAGGGTGAGGATGGAGAGCGATACAGGGTGAGGAGTGGAGAGAGATATGAGGTGAGGATGGAGAGAGATACGGGGTGAGGATGGAGAGAGATACGGGGTGAGGATGGAGAGAGATACAGTGTGAGGATGGAGAGAGATACAGACTGAGGGCTGGAGAGATATACAAGGTCAGGATGGAGAGAGATACAGGGTGAGGATGGAGAAAGATACAGGGAGAGGAGTGGAGAAAGATACAGGGTGAGGAGTGGAGACAGATACAGGGTGAGGATTGGAGACAGATACAGGGTGAGGAGTGGAGAGCGATAAAGGGTGAGAATGGAGAGAGACACAGGGTGAGGATGGAGAGAGATACAAGGTGAGGAAGGAGAGAGACACAGGGTGAGGATGGAGAGAGACACAAGGTGAGGAAGGAGAGAGATACAGGGTGAGGAGTGGAGAGAGATACAGGGTGAGAATGGAGAGAGATACAGGATGAGGAGAGGAGAGACATACAGGGTGAGATGTGGAGAGAGATACAGCGTTAGGAGTGGAGAGAGATACAAGGTGAGGATGGAGAGATTTACAGGGTGAGAAATGGATCGAGATACAGACTGACGAGTGTTGAGAGATACAGGTTGAGGAGTGGAGAGAGATACAAAGTCAGGATGGAGAGAGATACAGGGTGACAATGGAGAGAGATACATGGTGAGGATGGAGAGAGATACAGGGTGAGGATGGAGAGAGATACGGGGTGAGGATGGAGAGAGATACAGTGTGAGGATGGAGAGAGATACAGACTGAGGGGTGGTGAGAGATACAAGGTGAGGAAGGAGAGAGATACAGGGTGAGGAGTGGAGAGAGATACAGGGTGAGGAGTGGAAAGAGATACAGGGTGAGGATAGAGAGAGATACAGGGTGAGGAGTCGAGAGAGATACATACTGAGGAGTGGAGAGAGATACAGTGTGAGGATGGAGAGAGATACAGGGTGAGGAGTGGAGAGCGATAAAGGGTGAGGATGGAGAGAGACACAGGGTGAGGATGGAGAGAGAGACAGGGTGAGGATGGAGAGCGATACAGGGTGAGTAGTGGAGAGAGATACAGGGTGAGGATGGAGAGAGATACAGGGTGAGGATGGAGAGAGATACAGGGTGAGGAGAGGAGAGACATACAGGGTGAGATGTGGAGAGAGATACAGGGTTAGGAGTGGAGAGAGATACAAGGTGAGGATGGAGAGATTTACAGGGTGAGAAATGGATCGAGATACAGACTGACGAGTGTTGAGAGATACAGGTTGAGGAGTGGAGAGAGATACAAAGTCAGGATGGAGAGAGATACAGGGTGACAATGGAGAGAGATACATGGTGAGGATGGAGAGAGATACAGGGTGAGGATGGAGAAAGATACAGGGTGAAGAGTGGAGAGAGATACAGTGTGTGGATGGAGAGAGATAGAGGGTGAGAATGGAGAGAGATACAGGGTGAGGAGTGGAGAGACATATAGGGTGAGGATGGAGAGAGATACAGGGTGAGGATGGAGTGCGATGCAGGGTGAGGAGTGGAGAGAGATACAGGGTGAGGATGGAGCGAGATACAGGGAGAGGAGTGGAGAGAGATACAGGGTGTGGATGGAGAGAGATACAGGGAGAGGAGTGGAGAAAGATACAGGGTGAGGAGTGGAGAGAGATACAGGATGAGGATGGAGACAGATACAGGGTGAGGAGTGGAGAGAGATACAGGGTGAGGATGGAGAGACGTACCGGGTGAGGAGTGGAGAGATATACTGACTGAGGAGTGGAGAGAGATACAGGGTGAGAAATGGATCGAGATACAGACTGAAGAGTGGACAGAGATGCAGGTTGAGGAGTGGAGTGAGATACAAGGTGAGAATGGAGAGAGATACAAGGTGAGGATGGAGAGAGAGATACAGGGTGAGGAGTGGAGAGATATACAGGGTGAGGAGTGGAGGACGATGCAGGGTGATGATGGAAAGAGATACTTGGTGAGGATGCAGAGATACAGGGTGAGGAGTGGATAGAGATATAGGGTTAGGATGGAAAGAGATACAGGGTGAAAATGGAGAGAGATACAAGGTGAGGAAGGACAGAGATACAGGGTGAGGAGTGGAGAGAAATATGAGGTGAGGATGGAGAGAGATATGGGGTGAGGATGGAGAGAGATACGGGGTGAGGATGGAGAGAGATACAGTGTGAGGATGGAGAGAAATACAGACTGAGGGGTGGAGAGAGATACAAGGTGAGGATGGAGAGAGATACAGGGTGAGGAAGGAGAGAGATACAGGGAGAGGAGTGGAGAAAGATACAGGGTGAGGAGTGGAGACAGATACAGGGTGAGGATTGGAGAAAGATACAGGGTGAGGATGGAGAGCGATACAGGGTGAGGAGTGGAGAGAGATACAGGATGAGGATGGAGAGAGATACGGGGTGAGGATGGAGAGAGATACGGGGTGAGGATGGAGAGAGATAGAGGGTGAGCAAGGAGAGAGATACAGCGTGAGGAGTGGAGAGAGATATGAGGTGAGGATGGAGAGAGATACGGGGTGAGGATGGAGAGAGATACAGGGTGAGGATGGAGAAAGATACAGGGAGAGGAGTGGAGAAAGATACAGGGTGAGGAGTGGAGACAGATACAGGGTGAGGATTGGAGACAGATACAGGGTGAGGAGTGGAGAGCGATAAAGGGTGAGAATGGAGAGAGACACAGGGTGAGGATGGAGAGCGATACAGGGTGAGGAGTGGAGAGAGATATGAGGTGAGGATGGAGAGAGATACGGGGTGAGGATGGAGAGAGATACGGGGTGAGGATGGAGAGAGATACAGTGTGAGGATGGAGAGAGATACAGACTGAGGGCTGGAGAGATATACAAGGTCAGGATGGAGAGAGATACAGGGTGAGGATGGAGAAAGATACAGGGAGAGGAGTGGAGAAAGATACAGGGTGAGGAGTGGAGACAGATACAGGGTGAGGATTGGAGACAGATACAGGGTGAGGAGTGGAGAGCGATAAAGGGTGAGAATGGAGAGAGACACAGGGTGAGGATGGAGAGAGATACAAGGTGAGGAAGGAGAGAGACACAGGGTGAGGATGGAGAGAGATACAAGGTGAGGAAGGAGAGAGATACAGGGTGAGGAGTGGAGAGAGATACAGGGTGAGAATGGAGAGAGATACAGGATGAGGAGAGGAGAGACATACAGGGTGAGATGTGGAGAGAGATACAGCGTTAGGAGTGGACAGAGATACAAGGTGAGGATGGAGAGATTTACAGGGTGAGAAATGGATCGAGATACAGACTGACGAGTGTTGAGAGATACAGGTTGAGGAGTGGAGAGAGATACAAAGTCAGGATGGAGAGAGATACAGGGTGACAATGGAGAGAGATACATGGTGAGGATGGAGAGAGATAGAGGGTGAGAATGGGGAGAGATACAGGGTGAGGAGTGGAGAGAGATATAGGGTGAGGATGGAGAGAGATACAGGGTGAGGATGGAGTGCGATGCAGGGTGAGGAGTGAAGAGAGATACAGGGTAAGGATGGAGGGAGATACAGGGAGAGGAGTGGAGAGAGATACAGGGTGTGGATGGAGAGAGATACAGGGAGAGGAGTGTTGAGAGATACAGGGTGTGGATGGAGAGAGATACCGGGAGAGGAGTGGAGAAAGATAGAGGGTGAGGAGTGGAGAGAGATACAGGATGAGGATGGAGACAGATACAGGGTGAGGAGTGGAGAGAGATACAGGGTGAGGATGGAGAGACGTACCGGGTGAGGAGTGGAGAGATATACTGACTGAGGAGTGGAGAGAGATACAGGGTGAGAAATGGATCGAGATACAGACTGAAGAGTGGAGAGAGATGCAGGTTGAGGAGTGGAGTGAGATACAAGGTGAGAATGGAGAGAGATACAAGGTGAGGATGGAGAGAGAGATACAGGGTGAGGAGTGGAGAGATATACAGGGTGAGGAGTGGAGGAAGATGCAGGGTGAGGATGGAGAGAGATACAGGGTGAGGACGGAGAGAGACACAGGGTGAGGATGGAGAGAGATACAAGGTGAGGAAAGAGAGAGATACAGGGTGAGGAGTGGAGAGAGATACAGGGCAAGGAGTGGAGAGATATATTGACTGAGGAGTGGAGAGAGATACAGTGTGAGGATGGAGAGAGATACAGGGTGAGGAGTGGAGAGCGATAAAGGGTGAGGATGGAGAGAGACACAGGGTGAGGATGGAGAGCGATACAGGGTGAGTAGTGGAGAGAGATACAGGGTGAGGATGGAGAGAGATACAGGGTGAGTAGTCGAGAGAGAAACAGGGTGAGGATGGAGAGAAATGCAGGGTGAGGAGTGGAGAGAGATACATACTGAGGAGTGGAGAGAGATACAGGGTGAGGATGGAGAGAGATACAGGGTGAGGAGTGGAGAGCGATAAAGGGTGAGGATGGAGAGAGACACAGGGTGAGGAGTGGAGAGCGATACAGGGTGAGGATGGAGACACATACAGTGTGAGATGTGGAGAGAGATACAGGGTGAGGATGGAGATACGTACCGGGTGAGGAGTGGAGAGATATACTGACTGAAGAGTGGAGAGAGATGCAGGTTGAGCAGTGGAGAGAGATGCAAGGTGAGAATGGAGACAGATACAAGGTGAGGATGGAGAGAGAGATACAGGGTGAAGAGTGGAGAGATATACAGGGTGAGGAGTGGAGGAAGATGCAGGGTGACAATGGAGAGAGATACTTGGTGAGGATGCAGAGATACAGGGTGAGGAGTGGATAGAGATATAGGGTGAGGATGGAAAGAGATACAGGGTGAGGATGGAGAGAGATACAGGGTGAAGATGGAGAGAGATACAAGGTGAGGAAGGAGAGAGATACAGGGTGAGGAGTGGAGAGAGATACGAGATGAGGATGGAGAGAGATACGGGGTGAGGATGGAGAGAGATACGGGGTGAGGATGGAGAAAGATACAGGGTGAGGAGTGGAGAGAGATTCAGGGTAAGGATGGAGAGAGATAAAGGGTGAGGATGGAGAGAGATACAGGGTGATGATGGAGAGAGATACAGGGTGAGGATGCAGAGAGATACAGGGTGCGGAGTAGTGAGAGATACAGGGTGAGGAGTGCAGAGAGATACAGAGTGAGGATGGAGAGAGACACAGGGTGAGGAGTGGAGAGAGATACAGACTGAGGAGTGGAGAGAGATACAGGGTGAGGATGGAGAGAGATACAATGTGAGGATGGAGAGAGATACAAAGTGAGGATGGAGAGAGATACAGGGTAAGGAGTGGAGAGAGATACAGGGAGACAAGAGAGAGCGACACAGGGTGAGGATGGAGAGAGATACAGGATGGAGAGATACAGGATGAGGAGTGGAGAGAGATGCAGGCTGAGGCGTGGAGGGCGATACAGGGTGACGATGGAGAGAGATACAGGGTGAGGATGGAGAGAGATACAGGGTGAAGATGGAGAGAGATACAGGGTGAGGAGTGGAGAGAGATACAGGGTGAGGATGGAGACACATACAGGGTGAGGTGTGGAGAGAGATACAGGGTGAGGATGGAGAGACGTACCAGGTGAGGAGTGGAGAGATATACTGACTGAGGAGTGGAGAGAGATACAGGCTGAGAAATGGATCGAGATACAGACTGAAGAGTGGAGAGAGATGCAGGTTGAGGAGTGGAGAGAGATACAAGGTGAGAATGGAGACAGATACAAGGTGAGTATGGAGAGAGAGATACAGGGTGAAGAGTGGAGAGATATACAGGGTGAGGAGTGGAGGAAGATGCAGGGTGACGATGGAGAGTGATACTTTCGAGGATGCAGAGATACAGGGTGAGGAGTGGATAGAGATATAGGGTGAGGATGGAGAGAGATACAGGGTGAGGTGGGAGAGAGATACAAGGTGAGGAAGGAGAGAGGTACAGGGTGAGGAGTGGAGAGAGATACGATATGAGGATGGAGAGAGATACGGGGTGAGGATGGAGAGAGATACGGGGTGAGGATGGAGAGAGATACAGTGTGAGGATGGAGAGAGATACAGACTGAGGGGTGGTGAGAGATACAAGGTGAGGAAGGAGAGAGATACAGGGTGAGGAGTGGAGAGAGATACAGGGTGAGGAGTGGAAAGAGATACAGGGTGAGGATAGAGAGAGATACAGGGTGAGGAGTCGAGAGAGATACATACTGAGGAGTGGAGAGAGATACAGTGTGAGGATGGAGAGAGATACAGGGTGAGGAGTGGAGAGCGATAAAGGATGAGGATGGAGAGAGACACAGGGTGAGGATGGAGAGAGACACAGGGTGAGGATGGAGAGCGATACAGGGTGAGTAGTGGAGAGAGATACAGGGTGAGGATGGAGAGAGATACAGGGTGAGGATGGAGAGAGATACAGGGTGAGGAGAGGAGAGAGATACAGGGTTAGGAGTGGAGAGAGATACAAGGTTAGGATGGAGAGATTTACAGGGTGAGAAATGGATCGAGATACAGACTGACGAGTGTTGAGAGATACAGGTTGAGGAGTGGAGAGAGATACAAAGTCAGGATGGAGAGAGATACAGGGTGACAATGGAGAGAGATACATGGTGAGGATGGAGAGAGATACAGGGTGAGGATGGAGAAAGATACAGGGTGAGGAGTGGAGAGAGATACAGTGTGTGGATGGAGAGGGATAGAGGGTGAGAATGGAGAGAGATACAGGGTGAGGAGTGGAGAGAGATATAGGGTGAGGATGGAGAGAGATACAGGGTGAGGATGGAGTGCGATGCAGGGTGAGGAGTGGAGAGAGATACAGGGTGAGGATGGAGCGAGATACAGGGAGAGGAGTGGAGAGAGATACAGGGTGTGGATGGAGAGAGATACAGGGAGAGGAGTGGAGAAAGATACAGGGTGAGGAGTGGAGAGAGATACAGGATGAGGATGGAGACAGATACAGGGTGAGGAGTGGAGAGAGATACAGGGTGAGGATGGAGAGACGTACCGGGTGAGGAGTGGAGAGATATACTGACTGAGGAGTGGAGAGAGATACAGGGTGAGAAATGGATCGAGATACAGACTGAAGAGTGGACAGAGATGCAGGTTGAGGAGTGGAGTGAGATACAAGGTGAGAATGGAGAGAGATACAAGGTGAGGATGGAGAGAGAGATACAGGGTGAGGAGTGGCGAGATATACAGGGTGAGGAGTGGAGGACGATGCAGGGTGACGATGGAAAGAGATACTTGGTGAGGATGCAGAGATACAGGGTGAGGAGTGGATAGAGATATAGGGTTAGGATGGAAAGAGATACAGGGTGAAAATGGAGAGAGATACAAGGTGAGGAAGGACAGAGATACAGGGTGAGGAGTGGAGAGAAATATGAGGTGAGGATGGAGAGAGATATGGGGTGAGGATGGAGAGAGATACGGGGTGAGGATGGAGAGAGATACAGTGTGAGGATGGAGAGAGATACAGACTGAGGGGTGGAGAGAGATACAAGGTGAGGATGGAGAGAGATACAGGGTGAGGATGGAGAGAGATACAGGGAGAGGAGTGGAGAAAGATACAGGGTGAGGAGTGGAGACAGATACAGGGTGAGGATTGGAGAAAGATACAGGGTGAGGATGGAGAGCGATAAAGGGTGAGAATGGAGAGAGACACAGGGTGAGGATGGAGAGCGATACAGGGTGAGTAGTGGAGAGTGATACAGGGTGAGGATGGAGAGAGATACACGGTGAGGACGGAGAGAGACACAGGGTGAGGATGGAGAGAGATACAAGGTGAGGAAGGAGAGAGATACAGGGTGAGGAGTGGAGAGTGATACAGGGTGAGAATAGAGAGAGATACAGGGTAAGGATGGAGAGAAATACAGGGTGAGGAGTGGAGAAAGATACATACAGAGGAGTGGAGAGAGATACAGGGTGAGGATGGAGAGAGATACAGGGTGAGGATGGAGAGAGATACAGGGTGAGGATGCAGAGAGATACAGGGTGAGGATGGAGAGAGATACAGGGTGAGGAGTGGAGAGAGATACAGGGTGAGGTGTGGAGAGTGATACAGGGTGAGGATTGAGAGACGTACCGGGTGAGGAGTGTAGAGATATACTGACTGAGGAGTGGAGAGAGATACAGGGTGAGAAATGGATCGAGATACAGGGTGAGGATGGAGAGAGATACAGGGTGAGGATGGAGAGAGACACAGGGTGAGGATGGAGAGAGATACAAGGTGAGGAAGGAGAGAGATACAGGGTGAGGATAGAGAGAGATACAGGGTGAGGAGTCGAGAGAGAAACAGGGTGAGGATGGAGAGAAATGCAGGGTGAGGAGTGGAGAGAGATACATACTGAGGAGTGGAGAGAGATACAGGGTGAGGATGGAGAGAGATACAGAATGAGTAGACGAGAGAGATAGAGGGTGAGGATGCAGAGAGATACAGGGTGAGGATGGAGAGAGATACAATGTGAGTAGTGGAGAGAGATACAGGATGAGGATGGAGACAGATACAGGGTGAGGAGTGGAGAGAGATACAGGGTGAGGATGGAGAGACGTACCGGGTGAGGAGTGGAGAGATATACTGACTGAGGAGTGGAGAGAGATACAGGGTGAGAAATGGATCGAGATACAGACTGAAGAGTGGAGAGAGATGCAGGTTGAGGAGTGGAGTGAGATACAAGGTAAGAATGGAGAGAGATACAAGTTGAGAATGGAGAGAGATACAAGGTGAGGATGGAGAGAGAGATACATGGTGAGGAGTGGAGAGATATACAGGGTGAGGAGTGGAGGAAGATGCAGGGTGACGATGGAGAGAGATACTTGGTGAGGATGCAGAGATACAGGGTGAGGATAGAGAGAGATACAGGGTGAGGAGTCGAGAGAGAAACAGGGTGAGGATGGAGAGAAATGCAGGGTGAGGAGTGGAGAGAGATACATACTGAGGAGTGGAGAGAGATACAGGGTGAGGATGGAGAGAGATACAGAATGAGTAGACGAGAGAGATAGAGGGTGAGGATGCAGAGAGATACAGGGTGAGGATGGAGAGAGATACAATGTGAGGAGTGGAGAGAGATACAGGATGAGGATGGAGACAGATACAGGGTGAGGAGTGGAGAGAGATACAGGGTGAGGATGGAGAGACGTACCGGGTGAGGAGTGGAGAGATATACTGACTGAGGAGTGGAGAGAGATACAGGGTGAGAAATGGATCGAGATACAGACTGAAGAGTGGAGAGAGATGCAGGTTGAGGAGTGGAGTGAGATACAAGGTAAGAATGGAGAGAGATACAAGTTGAGAATGGAGAGAGATACAAGGTGAGGATGGAGAGAGAGATACATGGTGAGGAGTGGAGAGATATACAGGGTGAGGAGTGGAGGAAGATGCAGGGTGACGATGGAGAGAGATACTTGGTGAGGATGCAGAGATACAGGGTGAGGAGTGGATAGAGATATTGGGTGAGGATGGAAAGAGATACAGGGTGAAAATGGAGAGAGATACAAGGTGAGGATGGAGAGAGATACAGAGTGAGGAGTGGAGAGAGATATGAGGTGAGGATGGAGAGAGATACGGGGTGAGGATGGAGAGAGATACAGATTGAGGGGTGGAGAGATATACAAGGTGAGAATGGAGAGAGATACAGGGTGAGGATGGAGAAAGATACAGGGAGAGGAGTGGAGACAGATACAGGGTGAGGAGTGGAGACAGATACAGGGTGAGGATTGGAGACAGATACAGGGTGAGGAGTGGAGAGCGATAAAGGGTGAGAATGGAGAGAGACACAGGGTGAGGATGGAGAGCGATACAGGGTGAGTAGTGGAGAGAGATACAGGGAGAGGATGGAGAGAGATACACGGTGAGAATAGAGAGAGATACAGTGTGAGGAGTCGAGAGAGATACAGGGTAAGGATGGAGAGAAATACAGGGTGAGGAGTGGAGAGAGATACATACTGAGGAGTGGAGAGAGATACAGGGTGAGGATGGAGAGAGATACAGGGTGTGGATGGAGAGAGATACAGGGTGAGGATGGAGAGAGATACAGGGTGAGGATGCAGAGAGATACAGAATGAGGAGATGAGAGAGATAGAGGGTGAGGATGCAGAGAGATACAGGGTGAGGATGGAGAGAGATACAGGGTGAGGATGGAGAGAGATACAGGGTGAGGATGGAGAGAGATACAGGGTGAGGAGTGGAGAGAGATACAGGGTGAGGATGGAGACAGATACAGGGTGAGGTGTGGAGAGAGATACAGGGTGAGGATGGAGAGACGTACCAGGTGAGGAGTGGAGAGATATACTGACTGAGGAGTGGAGAGAAATACAAGGTGAGAAATGGATCGAGATACAGACTGAAGAGTGGCGAGAGATGCAGGTTAAGGAGTGGAGAGAGATACAAGGTGAGAATGGAGACAGATACAAGGTGAGTAAGGAGAGAGAGATACAGGGTGAAGAGTGGAGAGATATACAGGGTGAGGAGTGGAGAAAGATGCAGGGTGACGATGGAGAGTGATACTTTCGAGGATGCAGAGATACAGGGTGAGGAGTGGATAGAGATATAGGGTGAGGATGGAGAGAGATACAGGGTGAGGTTGGAGAGAGATACAATGTGAGGAAGGAGAGAGATACAGGGTGAGGAGTGGAGAGAGATACGATATGAGGATGGAGAGAGATACGGGGTGAGGATGGAGAGAGATACAGGGTGAGGATGGAGAGAGATACAGTGTGAGGATGGAGAGAGATACAGTGTGAGGATGGAGAGAGATACAGACTGAGGGGTGGTGAGAGATACAAGGTGAGGAAGGAGAGAGATACAGGGTGAGGAGTGGAGAGAGATTCAGGGTGAGGAGTGGAGAGAGATACAGCGTGAGGATAGAGAGAGATACAGGGTGAGGATAGAGAGAGATACAGGGTGAGGAGTCGAGAGAGATACATACTGAGGAGTGGAGAGATATACAGTGTGAGGATGGAGAGAGATACAGGGTGAGGATGGAGAGCGATACAGGGTGAGTAGTGGAGAGAGATACAGGGTGAGGATGGAGAGAGATACAGGGTGAGGATGGAGAGAGATACAGGGTGAGGAGAGGAGAGACATACAGGGTGAGATGTGGAGAGAGATACAGTGTTAGGAGTGGAGAGAGATACAAGGTGAGGATGGAGAGATTTACAGGGTGAGAAATGGATCGAGATACAGACTGACGAGTGTTGAGAGATGCAGGTTGAGGAGTGGTGAGAGATACAAAGTCAGGATGGAGAGAGATACAGGGTGACAATGGAGAGAGATACATGGTGAGGATGGATAGAGATACAGGGTGAGGATGGAGAAAGATACAGGGTGAGGAGTGGAGAGAGATACAGTGTGTGGATGGAGAGAGATAGAGGGTGAGATTGGAGAGAGATACAGGGTGAGGAGTGGAGAGAGATATAGGGTAAGGATGGAGAGAGATACAGGGTGAGGATGGAGTGCGATGCAGGGTGAGGAGTGGAGAGAGATACAGGGTGAGGATGGAGCGAGATACAGGGTGAGGAGTGGAGAGAGATACAGGGTGAGGATGGAGAGACGTACCGGGTGAGGAGTGGAGAGATATACTGACTGAGGAGTGGAGAGAGATACAGGGTGAGAAATGGATCGAGATACAGACTGAAGAGTGGAGAGAGATGCAGGTTGAGGAGTGGAGTGAGATACAAGGTGAGAATGGAGAGAGATACAAGGTGAGGATGGAGAGAGAGATACAGGGTGAGGAGTGGAGAGATATACAGGGTGAGGAGTGGAGGACGATGCAGGCTGACGATGGAAAGAGATACTTGGTGAGGATGCAGAGATACAGGGTGAGGAGTGGATAGAGATATAGGGTTAGGATGGAAAGAGATACAGGGTGAAAATGGAGAGAGATACAAGGTGAGGAAGGACAGAGATACAGGGTGAGGAGTGGAGAGAGATATGAGGTGAGGATGGAGAGAGATATGGGGTGAGGATGGAGAGAGATACGGGGTGAGGATGGAGAGAGATACAGTGTGAGGATGGAGAGAGATACAGACTGAGGGGTGGAGAGAGATACAAGGTGAGGATGGAGAGAGATACAGGGTGAGGATGGAGAGAGATACAGGGAGAGGAGTGGAGAAAGATACAGGGTGAGGAGTGGAGAAAGATACAGGGTGAGGATTGGAGAAAGATACAGGGTGAGGAGTGGAGAGAGATACAGGGTGAGGATGGAGAGAGATACGGGCTGAGGATGGAGAGAGATACGGGGTGAGGATGGAGAGAGATAGAGGGTGAGCAAGGAGAGAGATACAGCGTGAGGAGTGGAGAGAGATAGGTGAGGATGGAGAGAGATACGGGGTAGGGATGGAGAGAGATACGGGGTGAGGATGGAGAGAGATACGGGGTGAGGATGGAGAGAGATACAGACTGAGGGGTGGAGAGATATACAAGGTGAGGAGTGGAGAGAGATACAAGGTGAGGATGGAGAGAGATACAAGGTGAGGATCGAGAGAGATACAGGGTAAGGAGTGGAGATAGATACAGGGAGAGGAGTGAAGGGAGATGCAGGGTGACGATGGAGATAGATACATGGTGAGGATGGAGAGAGATACAGGGTGAGGATGTGGAGAGATACAGGGTGAGGATGCAGAGAGATACAGGGTGAGGAGTGCAGAGAGATACAGAGTGAGGATGGAGAGAGACACAGGGTGAGGAGTGGAGAGAGATACAGACTGAGGAGTGGAGAGAGATACCGACTGAGGAGTGGAGAGAGGTACAGGGTGAGGATGGAGAGAGATAGAGGGTAAGGATGGAGAGAGATACAGGTTGAGGATGGAGAGAGATACAAGGTGAGGAAGGAGAGAGATACAGGGTGAGGAGTGGAGAGAGATACAGGGTGAGGATAGAGAGAGATACAGGGTGAGTAGTCGAGAGAGATACAGGGTGAGGATGGAGAGAAATACAGGGTGAGGAGTGGAGAGAGATACTGACTGAGGAGTGGAGAGAGGTACAAGGTGAGGATGGAGAGAGTTACAGGGTGAGAAATGGATCAAGATACAGACTGACGAGTGGAGAGAGATACAGGTTGAGGAGTGGAGAGAGATAAAAGCTGAGGATGGACAGAGATACAGGGTGAGGAGTGGAGAGAGATACAGGGTGAGGATGGAGATAGATACAGGGTGTGGAGTGGAGAGAGATACAAGGTAAGGAGTGGAGAGAAGTATAGGGTGAGGAGTGATTAGAGATACAGTGTGAAGATGGAGAGAGATACAGGGTCAGGAGTGGGGAGAGATACAGGGTGAGGAGTGGAGAGAGATACAGACTGAGGAGTGGAGGGAGATACAGGGTCAGGAGTGGAGAGAGATACAGGGTGAGAACTGGAGAGAGATACAGGGTGAGGAGTGGAGACAGATACAGGGTGAGGTGCAGAGAGCGATAAAGGGTGAGGATGGAGAGAGACACAGGGTGAGGATGGAGAGCGATACAGGGTGAGGAGTGGAGAGAGATACAGGGTGAGGATGGAGAGAGATACAGGGTGAGGATGAAGAGAGATACATGGTGAGGAGTGGAGAAAGAGACAGAATGAGGAGTGGAGAGAGATAGAGGGTCAGGATGGAGAGAGATACATGGCGAGGATGGAGAGAGACCCGGGAAGATGTGGATAGAGATACAGACTGAGGAGTGGAGAGAGATACAGAGTTAGGAGTGGAGAGAGATACAAGGTGAGGATGGAGAGAGTTACAGGGTGAGAAATGGATCAGATACAGGTTGAGGAGTGGAGAGAGATACAAGGTGAGGATGGAGAGAGATACAAGGTGAGGATGGAGAGAGATACAGGGTGAGGAGTAGAGAGAGATACAGGGTGAGGAGTGGAGAAAGAGACAGAATGAGGAGTGGAGAGAGATAGAGGGTGAGGATGGAGAGAGATACAGGGCGAGGATGGAGAGAGACCCGGTAAGATGTGGAGAGAGATACAGGGTTAGGAGTGGAAAGGGATACAAGGTGAGGATGGAGAGAGTTACAGGGTGAGAAAGGGATCAGATACAGGTTGAGGAGTGGAGAGAGATACAAGGTGAGGATGGAGAGAGATACAGGGTGAGGAGTAGAGACAGATACAGGGTGAGGAGTGCAGAGAGATACAGACTGAGGAGTGGAGAGAGATACAGGGTGAGGAGTGGAGGGAGATGCAGGGTGACGATGGAGAGAGATACATGGTGAGGATGGGGAGAGATACAAGGTGAGGATGGAGAGAGTTACAGGGTGAGAAATGGATCGAGATACAGACTGAAGAGTGGAGCGAGATACAGGTTGAGGAGTGGAGAGAGATACAAGATGAGGATGGAGAGAGATACAGGGTGAGGAGTGGAGAGAGATACAGAGTGAGGAATGGAGGGAGATGCAGGGTGACGATGGAGAGAGATACATGGTGAGGATGCAGAGAGATACAGGGTGAGGAGTGGATAGAGATACAGGGTGAAGATGGAGAGAGATACAGGGTGAGGATGGAGAGAGATACAAGGTGAGGAAGGGGAGAGATACAGGGTGAGGAGTGGAGAGATATACAGAGTGAGGATGGAGAGAGATACAGGATGAGGAGTGGAGAGAGATGCAGGATGAGGAGTGGAGAGAGATACTGGGTGATTTTGTAGAGAGATACAGAGTGAGGATGGAGAGAGATACAGGGTGAGGTGTGGAGAGAGATAAAGGATGATGAGTGGAGAGAGATACAGGATGAGGAGTGGAGAGAGATACGGGGTGAGGATGTAGAGAGATACGGGGTGAGGATGTAGAGAGATACGGGGTGAGGATGGAGAGAGATACGGGGTGAGGATGGAGAGTGATACATTGTGAGGAAGGAGAGAGAGACAGACTGAGGAGTCGAGAGAGATTCAAGGTGAGGATGGAGAGAAATACAGGGTGAGGAGTGGAGAGAGATACAGGGTGAGGATGGAGAGAGATAAAGGGTGAGTATGGAGAGAGACCCAGTGAGATGTGGAGAGAGATACAGACTGAGGAGTGGAGAGAGATATACGGTGGGGATGGAGAGAGATACAGGGTGAGAATGGAGAGAGATACAGGGTGAGGAGTGGAGAGAGATACAGGGTGAGGATGGAGACAGATACAGGGTGAGGAGTGGAGAGAGATATGGGATGAGGATGGAGAGAGATACGGGGTGAGGATGGAGAGAGATACAGTGTGAGGATGGAGAGAGACACAGACTGAGGAGTGGAGAGAGATACAGGGTGAGGATGGAGAGAGATACAGGGTGAGGCTGGAGAGAGATACAGGGTGAGGCTGGAGAGAGATACAGGGTGAGGATGGAGAAAGATACAGGGTGAGGAGTGGAGAGAGATACTGGGTGAGGATGGAGAGAGCTACAGGGTGAGGATGGAGACAGATACAGGGTGAGGAGTGGAGAGAGATACGGGGTGAGGATGGAGAGAGATACGGGGTGAGGATGGAGAGAGATACGGGGTGAGGATGGAGAGAGATACAGTGTGAGGATGGAGAGAGATACAGACTGAGGAGTGGAGAGAGATACAAGGTGAGGATGGAGAGAGATACAGGGTGAGGTGTGGAGAGAGATACAGACTGAGGAGTGGGTGAATGTACGGAATGAGGGTCCGTGTGGATACAGATATAAACTGGGTCTGTGTATACTCAGACTCTACACTGGGTAGTCAATCTGCATATCGTATCGCTGGCACAAGCCGTCCCTGCTCATGGACTGTTTGTCCCACTCGTACTGAACAAGTAAGCTGTTTTCTAACTGTATAAACCTGCCAGGACTTTTTCACTGTGTGAAGCAAACAGTGTTTAGATCAGAGATCTGCTTTATTCTCACTTCTAACCCCCAGATTCAATTATGTAATTTTATATATTACAATAGCAAATCTTTAACAACTGGCATGTCAGGCAAAAAAAACATACTCAATCCCTGGGTTGAAGACATTAAAAGCTTCACAGGACAATGGAGAATGAATGTGCAATGGAATTCACTGATTGCCTCTACTACTTTAGAAGGTGCAGGATAGATACATCCCAAAGATGAAAAAGTATTCTAAAGAGGGGATGAGGCAACAGTGTCTGACAAAGACAGCATAAAAGCAAAAAAGAAAGCCATATAATAGAGCAAAAATAGTTTAAGTGGATTGGAAAGCTTATAAAAGCCAACTGAAGGCAAATTAAATAGCCACATGGAGGGAAAAGATAAAATATGAAGGTGAGTTAGCCAAAAATATAAAAGAGGATACAGTATAAAGAGTAAAAGAGAGCTGAGAGTGGATATCAGAACACTGGAAAATGACACCAGAGAGGTAGTAATGACAGACAAAGAAATGGCAGACAAAGTTCTATGGGTTAGTAAATTTGTTGATGACACAAAGGCTGGGGGTATTGTTTACAGTGTGGAAGGCTGTCAGAGGTTACAGCGGGACATTGATAGGATGCAAAACTGGGCTGAGAAGTGGCAGATGAAGTTCAACCCAGATAAGTGTGAGGTGGTTGATTTTGGTCGGTCAAATATGGTGGCAGAATATAGCATTAATGGTACGACTCTTGGCAGTGTGAAGGATCAGAGGGATCTTGGAGTCCGAGTCCATAGGACGCTCAAAGCTGCTGCGCAGGTTGACTCTGTGGTTGAGAAGACATACAGTGCATTGGCCTTCATCAATCGTGGGATTGAGGTTAAGAGCCAAGACGTAATTTTGTAGCTATATAGGACTCTGGTCAGACCCCACTTGGAGTACTGTGCTCAGTTCTGGTCTCTTCACTATAGGAAGGATGTGGAAACCATAGAAAAGGTGCAGAGGAGATTTACAAGGATGTTGCAGCGATTGGGGAGCATGCCCTATGAGAATAGGTTGAGTGAACCCAGCCTTTTCTCCTTGGAGCGACAGAGGATGAGAGGTGACCTAATAGAGGTATACAAGATGGTGAGAGGCACTGATCATGTGGATAGTCAGAGGTTTTTTTCCCGGGGCTGAAATGACTAGCACGAAAGGACACAGTTTTAAGGTGTTTGGAAGAATGTACAGAGGAGATGTCAGGGATAAGTTTTTTTACGCAGAGAGTGATGAGAGCTTGGAATGAGCTGCCAGTGATGGTGGTGGAGACGGAAATGATAGTGTCTTTTTAATTTCTAAGGTAAGGACATCTTCGGCACAGCATTGTGGGCTGAAGGGCCTGCATCGTGCTATAGGTTTTCTATGTTTCTATGAGTATTTTGCATCAGTCTTCACTGTGGAAATCATGAGCAATATGCCACAAATTCTAGAGTGTCAGGGCAGAAATGAGGGCTCCTCTCACAACACGCTGGAGGAAATCAGCAGGTCGAGCAGCATCCGTGGAAATGATCAGTCAAAGTTTTGGGCCGGAACTCTTTGTCAGGACTGAAGAGGGAAGGGGCAGAGGCCCTATAAGGAAGGTGGGGGGAGGGTGGGAAGGAGAAGGCTGGTAGGTTCCAAGTGAAAAATAAAGGGGAAAGATAAAGGGGTGGGGGAGGGGAAGCAGGGAGGGGATAGGCAGGAAAGGTGAAGAAGGAATAGGGGAAAATACAATGGGTAGTAGAAGGAGGTGAAACCATGAGGGAGGTAGTAGGCAGCTGTGGGAGGAGGTAGAGTGAAACTGGGATAGGGGCAGGGAGGGGGAGGGAATTACCGGAATTATCCCCTCACCCACCCAGCGTGTTGTGAGTGTTGCTTTGACCCCAGTATCTGCAGAGTATTTTGTGTTTACAGAAATGAGTGCTGTTGCCATTACTAAGGAGAAAGTACTGAGGAAGCTGAAAGGTCAGAAGGTAGAAAGGTAAACACGAGGAATTCTGCAGATGCTGGAAATTCAAGCAACACACATCAAAGTTGCTGGTGATCGCAGCAGGCCAGGCAGCACCTCTAGGAAGAGGTACAGTCGATGTTTCGGGTTGAGACTACATGTCCTGACGAAGGGTCTCGGCCCGAAACGTCGGCTGTACCTCTTCCTAGAGATGCTGCCTGGCCTGCTGCGTTCACCAGCAACTTTAATGTGTGCTGCTGGAGGTAGAAAGCCTGGTCTCGGTGTACTACAGCCAAGGGTTTTGAAAGCCGTAGCTGAAGAGACTGTGGTGGCATGAGTAATGATCTTTCAAAAATCACTAGAGTTTGGCATGATTTCTGAGGAATGGAAAATTGCAAATGTCACTCCATTCTTTAAGAAGAGAGGGAGAGAGAAGAAAGGAAATTATAGGCACACTGCTAGTGTTTTCCACAGAGACGCAAAATACTTATTAAGTTCCCTAAAGCCTAAGCTCCCTAATCAAATCTGGTACACCACACAACAGCCAATCCAGAATTGCCTTTCCCCTTGTGGGCTCAACCACAAGCTATTCTAAAATGTCATCGCATAGGCATTCTACAAACTCCATCTCGTGGGAGCCAGCACCTACCTGTTTTTCCCAATCTACCTGCATATTGAAATTCCCTGTGACTATCACAGCATTGTCCCTTTTACGTGCCTTTTCTAACTACCATTGTAATTTGTACGCCACAGCCGGGCTACATTTCGGAGGCTTATATAATTCCCTTCAAGGTCTTTTTACCCTTGTAGTTTCTTAACTTTACCCACAAGGATTCTACGTCTTCCAATTCTATGTCACCTCATTCTCAAGATTTCATTTATTTTTTTACCAACAGGGTCACTTGCCTACCTGCCAGTCCTTTCAATACAATGTGTATCCTTGGATATTAAGCTCCCAACTATGATCTTCTTACAGTCACAACTCAGTGATGTCCACAATGCCATATCTCCCAATCTAGAAGATCATCTACATTATTCCATATACTATGTATATTGGAATGCACGTACTATATGGAATAAGGTAGATGATCTTGTAGCGCAGTTAGAGAGTGGCCGGTAAGAATCCTTTTTGACAACAAATAACCACACAGTACTAAACTTTGCAAGGAGGCAACCTGCAGTTCTGATGAAGGGTCTCAGCCTGAAACATCCACTGTCTATTCCCCTCCATTAATGCTGCCTTACCTGTTGAGTTCCTCCAGCATTTTGTGTTTGTTGCTCTGGATTTCTAGCTTCTGCAGAACCCCTTGTGTTCAATCATCAGACCTTTGTTGGATTTGCTCCAAGAACCTCAATTTCAAGAAGACATTTGGTGTTTGTTAAGCTTCTTATCGACAGTCCAATTGGACATCCTCATTACCGGCATGGAACTGAAACCTATCATTCACATTGTACATCCCAGAACGTTTCAATTTACAAAAATGAATACAGGACCCTACTTCAAAAATGTCGGTACACTTAAAATCCAACCTTAGACACTCAGTGGCCACTTTATTAGGTACACCTGCACACCTGTTTGTTAATACAATTATCTAATCAGCCAATCATGTGACAGCAACTCAATGCATGCAGACATGGTCAAGAAGTTCAGCTGTTGTTCAGACCAAACATCAGATCTAAGTGACACTTTCACTGTGGAATGATCATTGGTACTAGACTGGGTGGTTTGACTAGCTCAGAAACTGCTGATCTCCAGGGATTTTCATGTACGACTGTCTCTTAGAGTTTACAGAGAATGATGAGAAAAACAAAAAAAAAAAAAAATCCAGTGAGTGGCACTTCTGTGAGTAAAAATATCTTGTTAATGACAGAGGTCTAAGGAGAATGGCCAGACTGCTTCAGTTCAAAGTTGACAGGAAGGTGACACTAACCCAAATAACTGCCGAACGATAGCGTTGTGCAGAAGTTTACCTCTGAACACACAAGACGTCCAACCTTGAAGTGGATGAGGCTACAGTTGTAGAAGACCTCAGGCATGCATTCAGTGGCCACTTTATTAAGAACAGGTGATCAATTCCAGATACACTGTGGAAGAAATTCCCAAGCAAACGCAAGATGCATTTACAAAGGAATTACATGAGGATTCGGGGCAAGGCTCGCTCAATAAAATAAAGTAATTCTCTGACATTTATCTTAGTGCCGTTTATGGGAAGCGAACTGAGAGCTGCATTTTATACATTACAACAGCAATTCCATTTCAAAGCGCGTTGCTGCAAGGTAAAGAGGTTCAGTTGTTCAAACCAAATATCAAAACCCCTTAGGAGGACACACTCAATGATTCAGGAACAGCTTATTCCCCTCTACCATCCAATTTCTGAATGGAAATTGAACCCTTGAACACAACCTTACTCTATATATATAGTCTGCCCTCCGTATCCATGGGGGTTTGGTTCCGGGACTCCCTGCGGATACCACGTTCCTCGAATGCACGAGTCCTGTATATAAAATGGCATAGTATTTGCATATAACCTACGTACATCCTCTCATATACTTTATATCATCTCTAGATTAATTATAATACCTAATACAATGTAAATGCTATGTAAATACTTGTTATACTGGGAATAATGACAAGAAAAAAAGTCTGCACGTGCTCAAACAACGAGTGCAGCCAGTGGGCTTCTCTGACAATCGTCATGGTGGAGAAGCTTGTGGGTTCCTGAGATCCTGACAGCGATGTTGTCTGGAATGTAGCCATCTGATGCTAAGCTCCCTGTAGGATGACCCGTGGTGGTAGGGTCAAGGGAGAGGTTCCAGGCAGAGAACAGTCCACTCAAGACTACAATGTTGGAGCAGGCAGGAGATGATGACATATCACAATGGCAGTGAAGGTGGAGGAAGCCTGTTGCAGTGAAGGGACCCCGGTCATCTTGCATTCCATGCCACTGACTCCTGACCCTTATCTGTCTTTCATCAATCTCCTCACGGTAAACAAGGAAATGCATCGGCATTTTCCATTAAGGGACTAACCGCTTCGGAGAACATCATACTTGGCTCAAGGGATTGCATTACTACTACTAGTCCTGTAGATCCTGAGGTTCTCAGAAAATGCCCCAAGTTTACCGCCACCAGCAGGACATTGTGAGTGACGGAACTGCCATTTTAACCAAGTGGCCAGTGCAGCGATTGGGCCAAATCAATGCTTGCCAGTTGAGCCAAACAACCAAACAGTTGACTGGAGAGGGTTAAATTGCACAGCCAGGAAAAAGTTCCACACACAGAACAGCTGCAATTGCGAAGTGTGGAGCTTTTCACTGTTTTCACATTAAGCCTTTCCAAATTTTGTTGTAAAGAGGTAACAGAGTGCTGTAAATACATTAACACTACGACAGCTGAGTCTGCTGTCTCCATGTCAGTGGTGACTCTCCCTCTTTCAGAAAAATGATGCAAATTTCCATCCAAGACCAGCTTCTGACTTCTGTTTATCCCAAGACACTCAGCTCACTTGGAAACATCGGCTATCAGTGATATCTCAGAGCTGTGAAAGGAGCTATTTAAATGCAGGTCCTACAGCTGAATGGCATCTGGAGATGTTCGAAGAATCTCCAATATAAGGAAAAAGAAATAGAACAATCTGATCTGCTGTCCAAGGTCCACAGAAGGGATCTGAACCCAGCCTGTCTGAGAGATACTCACTAATCTTTTTTATTAATTTATTTATTGAGATGGAATAGACCCCTCCAGCCTTTCGAGCCACACCATCCAACAATCCTCTGATTTAGTCTTAGCTGAATCATAGGACAACTTACAATGACAATCAACCTGCCAACCGGTACATTTTTGGACTGTGGGAGGAAACCAGAGCACCCGGAGGAAACCCACGCAGTCACAGGGAGAACATGCAAACTCCCTACACGCAGCAGTGGGAATTGAACCCGGGTCACCTGTACTGTAAAGCATTGTGCTAACCATTATGCTACTGTGCAGAAGAAGGCAGAGAGAAAAGGAGAGGGGGGAGCAGAGCATGGGAAAGAGAGAGTGAGGGAATTGGCATCAGGGAGAGAGATATTATCTTTGATCTATGTGGACAGGAGGGAGAGTTGAAGGGTAAAAGAGTGGGTGAGGATTTCTTTAAATATATTGATTACACTTCGGTTATGTCATTGAGGCCCAGTGTTTATTTTGATACATAGCCAGATTTGGATACCTGTTGAGGCTTCCTGGTCATTCCAATGGAATAGATGAAAGAGCTTGAGCCAAAAATAGTCCAAAAAAAGCAAGACTTTCCCTTTTCCCAACTTATCTAGTTAGGTTAGGGCAGATGATCAAGAGACCTAAGTCACGTCTCAGACCAAAATCAAGAAAAAGAATCGGAGTCAAGTCTATTATCATTGACATTTGTTGGTTTAAAGAATCTGTTACTGTGCTACACGATTTAGTGTATCTATGTAGTTCCTATAATTCAGTAGTGAATCTAAAGAAATTCACTGCAATGTTATCAAAATTTATCATACTGGGCTACATATATCGAGGTGATCTAACATTTGGTCACAGGAATAAGTGTTAAGAACATTGGAAAATTTGAAGGTGAAAGGGCTATGAGGCTATTCTGAGCCAGAAAGTCATTGCTGCTCAAAGTAGAGTTATGAATGAGAGAATATCAAGGGACTGAATTAGCAATACGAGACCTCATATGGGTTCAAAGGATGAGTGACGTTGTAGAAATGGGGAGAAGTGAGAGTGCAGAAGATTTGCAAACAAATTAATTTTTTTGAAGTAGAGGCTTTCTGGAATGGAAGGTATGTTAGATCGGGAATGGAGAAGGTGGATGAACAGGATATAGTGCAGGTAAGGATGGGATCACCAGAATTTTAAATGGACGAGCTTCTGCAGGGCAGAAGTTATGAGGTTGGCCAGAGAAGCAATGGAATGACAGTCTGTAGATAACAAAGACACCGATTAGAAGGAAGTTGTGAACTCCCCAATGCTCAGAGCTGCCGATAAACCATCAGGTCCATTGCCTGTGGAAATGATCTATGAGATAAAGTGAGTTTGTTTACATTTAGAGTAACAGATGGTTGGGAGTTTGTTCAAGGCTGGAGCCTGCTGGAGGGGTTCCCACACTGTGTGCGATATAGCTCCATATACAGATCCAGCTATTACCTCTCTTTTATACCCTATCCACAGAATGGTTATTGCTTATGTTTGATTCAGTTGCAATTTTCCTATGTGAAATTTTTCATTCTTTCTCTGTTGCATCTTAATGGTCCAAATTGTTCCGTATAGTATGATAAATTATGGTTATTATCCTGTTATTGATTTATTGAGTATGCCCGCAAGAAAATGAATCTCAGAGTTATACGTGGTGACATTTATGTACTTTGGTAATAAATTTACTTTGAACTTTGAAATATAATTTGGTCTGTGGTGTTCCAATGTGGCCACGTTTATACTGGGACCCTAGGATGTTATTTTGAGAATTCAATCACCTAATGCTGTTTTTTTTCCTGGAATTACTCAATTGAAAATTCAAATTTTCTCAGAGAGAAATGCAATAACTATATATTCCATTCTAGAACTTTGTCCTTACTTTCTGAGATGCTGTTTACACATCCATTGATGACACTAGTTATGCACAGAGTGATATTGTGTCCTTATGTTTCAAGCATTATTGGGGGATTTGGACCATCAGATCCATTGGACCATTGGTGGATCATAAGTCTAGAAGTTCAAGGCTGATGAATGAAGCCCTGGGTCTATGTGTCAGAGGCTCATCATCTGCAAGTCCGCTGGAGGCCCAGAGACCTGTCCTGGGATTATGTGGGTAGGTGAGAAGGAGGGAGGAACGGACGGGGCTTGTTTAGCTGTTGATGTTTTGTTGCTTGTTGTGTTCTGTGTTGAACTGCTGGGCATTGTGGGCATGCAGAATATGTGACAACACTTGTGGGTTTCCCCTAGCACATCCTTAACACATCGCACATAAATAAATCTGAATCTGAAATCTAACCTTATGGAAGTTCATAAAATTAAGAAGTGTGCAGACATGATAGATAGTCAGAGTTTGATTGGTAGATCGTCAAAGATTGATTGGTAGCCCAGAGGGTGGTAGCCAGAGCCCTGGGTCTCTGACTATGGAAGACAGGCTGGATTGCCTTTATCTACATCTGACACTGCATGAGATGAGGAACTGCTGCGTGCTTGTTTTGCAGAAACGTGGCTCCAGGACACCATCCGATGCACCATCAAAATTCAGGCCTTGCCACGAGGAACTTGTGCTAATACTATTTTGTGTCTCTATGTGCTGTACGTGTTGCGTGCTGTGTGTGACTACAGTATATGTACTTTGCACTTTGGTCCCAGAGGACTGATATTTTGTTCAGCTGTATATACGTGTATGGTTGATTGACAATCAAACTTGAACTTTCTCTTCAGCTTGAGTAGTACCAGCTCCATATACATGAATAATGCACAGGCAGCAGTCTTCTGGGAGACCTCCCTTGTCAACCATCCGGCACAGGAGCTTCAAGTTCTTCATTAATAAAAAATAAAGACTAGCTTTATTTATCACGTGTACATTAAAACATACAGTGAAATGCATTGTTTGCATTGGGAATGTGCTGGGGTCAGCCTACAAGTGTTGCCACGCCTCCGACTCCATCATAGCATGCCCTCAACTTACTAACCCTGATGTCACCCTACGTCTTTAGAATGTGGGAGGAAACCGGAGCACTTGGAGGAAACCCACGCAGTCACAGGGAGAACATACAAACTCCTTATAGACAGAAGTGGGATCTTACAGCCGGAGAACTGTAAAGCATTGTGCTAACCACTATGTAACCATGCCACCCAAAGATAAAGATTAGCTTTATTTGTCAGCTTCTGCAGCTTCTTCCTGTCCAAGACCGGAAGAAGCTGCAGATGATCGTGAACATGGTGAAGCACATCACACTGTGACAAGAATACACATAGATTAAGATGTAGCTGTCCTGTGCTGGCACCAGTGGGATCAGCAGTTGGTCTGCCACCTGTCTTCAGGAGAGAGACAGAGATAAGGAAAACAATGGAGCAGCATTTGGAGATGTGTAATGAAGGGACGGGAGAGAGTAACAGAAGGAGAGAGCCGTCAAGATCGGCTCCCCCTTTGAATCCTGAACTGTTTGAAGTGATGGACAGGTGATACCCCAGCAGGGGGATAAAAAGGGACAGGTTTGCTAAGGCAGGACACACACGACACCCGAAGTAACGAGACCCTGGAAGCGGTGCGTCTCTCACAAGTCGGTGGGAAGTTTTGGAAGGCCAGTTGCGGGACCAGGCCATAGACGCACAGGGTGGAAAGGCACGATCAGCGGGAACCTGGTGTGTGTCCACCCTTGCCTGGGTTCCGGGTTCACCGCAGAGAAATGATCGTATCTGGAAATGGAGGGGTCACGGTCGGTGACCTCAGATGACATCACAAAGGGCTCGCCCGAAAGCTGACTGCGAAGGTCTGTGTGGAAGCCGTTTTGAATATTCATTCGTTTTGCTCTCTCTCTCCTTCCCCCCACTGTCCATCTCCCACGGCAGCGATTATTGCGAACTGAACTGAACTAAATTGAACTGAACTTTGCGTCACTTTGAAACTGGTCATTTACCCCTAGACAACGATAGAGCTTTATTGATCCTGTTATCTTAATTCTGTGCACATGTGTGTTTATCATTGCTGAACTGTTGCATTTATTATCCTTTTGATTAGAGTACTGTGTTGCTTGTTTCTTTAATAAAACTTTCTTAGTTCTAGTAATCCAGACTCCAACTAAATGGTCCATTTCTGCTGGTTTGGCAACCCAGTTACGGGGTACGTAACAACACCAATCAATCTTCCATCCTTGGACTCACTTTACACTGCACGCTGTTGGAGCAGTGCTGCCAGGATAATCAAGGACACGACCCACCCAGCCAACACACTTTTCGTCTCTCTTCCCTCCGGGAGGAGGCTCAGGAGCTTGAAGACTCGTACGGCCAGATTTGGGAACAGCTTCTTTCCAACTGTGATAAGACTGCTGAACGGATCCCGACCCGGAACTGGGCCGTACCCTCCAAATATCCGGATCTGCATCTTGGGTTTTTTGCACTATCTTACTTTCCATTTTTCTACTTTCTATTTATGATTTATAATTTAAATTTTTAATATTTACTATCGATTTGTAATCCAGGGAGTGGGAAGTACAGAATCAAATATCGCTATGATGATTGTACGATCTAATATCAATTGTTTGGCGATGATAAAGTATAAAGTATAAAGATGTACATTGAAACATACCATGAAAATCTTGTTTTGCCTCCATGACCAACACAGTGTGAGGATTGTGCTGTGCCCACACCGTACGTGTCACCACGCCGTGATTCCAGTGCCAACATAGCATGCCCACAGTTCACTAACCTTAACCCATATGTCTTTGGAATGCGGAAGAAACCTAGAGCACCCAGAGGGAACTGACACAGTCACAGAGAGAATAAACAAACTCCTTACAGACAGTGGTGGGAATTGAGCCCCAATCAGTGAACAATGGTACTGTAAAGCAATTAAAGTTACCACTATGCCGATGTGCCACACACAATAATTCACCAACCAACAACTATGTATGTAATCAACACTCACCATGAATGTATTATACATAAAATTCCCTTGCAGTGACTCTCTTTCAGTATCATTCTATGGTACCTAGGTCAAAACTTCAGAGTTAAATATTGTAATACAGCTAGTAATTCCACCATCGTACATGATCCAACTCACTTCCTGGAGCTGTCAGAGGCATTGCCCAACTTTTGACCAACAATGAGTGGATATACACACTAACTCTTTTAATGCACCAAAAGCAACTGATGTGCTGAGTGCAAATTGTATACAATGGACATCTCAAGCTCGGAGTTCAGCCTGAAAAAATAGTGGTCGCCACTAAGCCATCACTGAACATGATAATTCTGGCTTCTTCCTCCTTCCTTTCCAGCCCTGATGAAGTGTCTCAGCTTGAAAGGTCGACTGTTTATTCCTCTCCACACATGCCACCTGACCTGCTGAGTTCCTCCAGAATTTTGTGTGTGTGGATCTGGATTCACAGCATCTGCAGAATCTCTTGTGCTCTACTTATGGGAACGTTATTTAGGAATGAAAAGAAACTCAAGCAACTCTATGATGCCGGAAATTTGAAACAGAAATATTGAAATACCCAGCAGGACAGGCAGCATTTGTAGAAAGGGGAATGGAGTAAATATTTTAGGTCAGAGACCCTTCATCAGAATTAAAATGATGATTGGTAATAAAACATGCAACAAAGAAAACAGGATCGAATATTGATTCATAATTGCTGTCAGCATTATAACCTCAAAATTATGATCAGTAATTTTCTAAAAGTCGGGGAATATTCAACAGGTCAGGCAGCCTCTGTGGAGTTCAGATGATAGGTCATCGATCTAAAATATTATATTTATTTTTCTGACTGTCAGAGAGGACATACAGGAGCCTTAAGAAACACACTCAACATTTTAGGAACAGCTTTTTCCTCTCTGCCATCAGATTTCTGAACAGGCAATAAATCGATTAACACTATTTTTGCACTGCTTATTTGCTTTTTAAATATATCTCTTATTATAATTTTATGTATTGCGCAGTACTGCGGCTGCAAAACAACACATTTTACAATATATGTCAGTGATAATAAACCTGATTCTAGTACAGATACTGACTCTGGTTCTGAATTGTCTTCAGACCTATTAAGTGTTTTGCTTTAGTGAGGTAAACTCTGTAGATTAACTTAGGAAGCAGAGCACAATAAGAAAGCAAATCACCCCATTATGCCCAGACTGATGTTTACACTCTAATAATCATGCTTCCATCTTATTTCATTAGCAAAACCTTCTGTTTATTTCCCTCTCATGCATAAGTCAGCAATAAGTACAGCTAGGCTGCTACTAAGTTAAGTCACTGAACTCCACTGGACCCTCTGGATCACTTTCAATAGCAAGATATTGCTGGAAGGTTTGGTCTCCACTGAGCCATCGCTGTGCTTGGAAGTTCTTAACAGAGCGCTGAACATTAAATGGTCTTAATTCCACATCCCATTCCCATTTTGATATGTCTATCCATGGCCTCCTCTACTGTAAAGATGAAGCCACGCTCAGGTTGGAGGAACAACACCTTATATTCCATCTGGGTAGTCTCCAATCTGATGGCATGAACATTGACTTATCAAACTTCCGCTAATGCCCCACCTCCCCCTCGTACCCCATCTGTTATTTATTTATATACACACATTCTTTCTCTCTCTCTCTCTCTCTCCTTTTTTCCCTCTGTCCCTCTGACTATACCCTTGCCCATCCTCTGGGTTTTCCCCCCCTCCCCCTTTTCCTTCTCCCTGGGCCTCCTGTCCCATGATCCACTCATATCCCTTTTGCCAATCACCTGTCCAGCTCTTGGCTCCATCCCTCCCCCTCCTGTCTTCTCCTATCATTTTGGATCTCCCCCTCCACCTCCCCCTCCCACTTTCAAATCTCTTACTAGCTCTTCCTTCAGTTAGTCCTGACGAACGGTCTCGGCCCGAAACGTCGACTGTACCTCTTCCTAGAGATGCTGCCTGGCCTGCTGCGTTTTCCAGCAACTTTATTGTGTGGTTCCATTCCATTAAACATGTCCCATCTAACTATTATAACAAGGAATGAGAATTTGGAGAGAAGACTTAACAAGTGAAGAGACAATACTATTATTTGTACAATGTTATGCTGATTTTCTCTGTATTAAGAAGACCATACAATGGTAGCTTGATAGAAGTTATAGAGTTATATATAAACACAGGAGATTCTGCAGATACTGGAAATCCAAAGCAACACACAGAAAATGCTAGAGCAATTCAACAGCTCAGGTAGCATCTATGGAAATGAACAAATGGGCATCGTTTCAGGCCGAAGCCCTTCTTTAGGACAAAGGGCTCCCAACCTTTATAATGCCTTGGACTAATACCATTAAGCAAGTGGTCTGTGGACCCCATGTTGGGAACTGCTGTTCAGGACTGTAAAAGAAAGAAGAAGACACCAGAACAAAAAGGTGGGGAGAGGGGAAGGAGGAATGGAGAGTTGATTAGTAAAGCCAGGAGAGTGAGAAAGGTAAAGGGGTGGAGAAGAAAGAATCTGATAGGAGAGGAGAGGGGATTGTAGGAGAAAGGGAAGGAAGAGAGGCACCAGGGGGAGGTGATAGGCAGGCGAGAAGAGATAAAGGCCAGAATGGGAAAATACAAGAAGAGGGAAGGGGCAGGGAATTTTTTTTTACTGATAGGAGAAATTGATATTCATGCCATTAGATTGGAGTACAGAAACATGCCTTTGGCCCAGCTGATGTATGCTGACCAAAATGCCCCAAACAAGCAATCCCACTCACCAGTGTTTGGCTCAAAACCATTTAAACCCTCCAATCCTTATAACTCTCCAAATGGACCTGTCTACCCGTTACTCCACTTTCAGTGATGCATGTACGTATACTCCAGGATTCCTCTGTTCTAGCATACTCCCCAGAGTTCCGCCACTCATATGAAAGTCTTACCCAAATGTGCCTTTACAAAACACAACCCCTCTCACTTATTCAAATTAAACTTAATTTTCCATTCCTTAGCCGACTTATTCAGCTGATCGTGATCCCCTGTAGTTCTTGATAACCTCATTCCTTCTCCACAATAACACTTATTTTAGTTATTTCCACAAAGGTACTAGTCACGCCTTGCACATTCTTACAAAATCTTCATAAAAGGCGCTTTGTTTTGTTCAGTACTGATGAAGGGCCCCAGACCGAAGATGTTCAACGTCCCTCTTTCCACAAATGCTGTCAGTCCTGTTGAGCTTGTCCCAGCACCTTCCGTTTCTTTTCAGCTTTCCTACTTTTGCAGTTTGATTTTCATTTACCATGAAAGAGGAAGCAATGATTATCATTTACTGTAGGTCATCGACCTCTTATTAGAGTTAACTCTGTTTGTTTTTGACCACTAATATTTTTTGAGCAAAATTAAAACTTGCGGCATTCAGAAGTGAATATCCAGCATTATATATACACTGTGCAAAAGTCTTAGGCACGTGTACATATAGCTGTGGTGCCTAAGGCTTTTGCACAGTACTGTAGCAACTTTTATGTATTGTACTGCAAAAGAAAATTCATGACATATATGAGCGATGATAGACCTGATTCTGCTATGGGTCCCTATTGTGGACTGAGAGTGGAAAGGGGGAATCATGTTTGGGAAAAGGGGAAGGGAGAGCAGAGGGAGTGGGAAACACCAGAGGGACATTCTGTAATGATCAATAAACCAATTGCTTAGAATCAAATTACCTTGCCTGGTGTCTCAGAGCTGGGTGTGTCTGCACCCATGCCTCCCCCGCTCCTGGCACTCCTTCTCTGCCACCTGTCTCACACCCCTCCTGTAGATCCACCTTCGCCATTCTCAACATCCTTTGCTCCTGCCAGATTTACAAACTTGCTCTCCACTCCATGTTGATAAATACAGTACTGTGCAAACGCATTAGGAATCCAAGCTATACATATGTGCCTAGGACTCTTACACAGTGTTGTGTATTTGCCTAAGACTTTTGAACAGGAAATTATTTATGTATTTTAGATTTCTGACACCTGTATTACTTTGCATTTGTTAAAGTCTATTAATTCTCTTACATGACCTAACCTCAATAGTTTTTGTGTACACAGAGCGTAGTAGGGAAAGTAGGGAATAGTGAATTCTTGGTTCTGTAGCACAGTAGAGGAAAAGGGGATGATCACAGAGCATAAAGATAAAGAGGAACTCTCCAGGGTTGGTACCAGATGGTGTAAGTCTGTAACAGGCTCAAACCAGCCCAAGCTACAAACGGAAGGCCAAACTGAACTATTGTAAATTTGTGCCTGGATACCAGCTGAACATGAACTCCATAAACTGCAGGGCAGAACCTTACCATTGCAGATATAATGTGCTCACAATTCATGTAGTCCAAAGCTGAACACTGCAAAACACTGAACATTACTCTTACCGCAAAGAACATGTGGGGCGGAGAGAATGGGGAAAAATAGATCAAAAATATAATAAAAAATATCATCAGAGTAATAAAAACTTTGGTTCAGGGAGCAATTGCTGCAGGACAAATAACCCCCCTTTTGACATCAGCTTGTCATAAAGAGAGTTTGTTCTAAAGGTAACTCATAGAGCCTGTGTCAGTATTTTCCATCTACACAGAGTTCCAGATTTTCACTCCTCTTTGTTTTAAGAATTGGTTCTTAAAAGTCTGCCTGCAATATCAATGAGATACCAACCTACTTTGGACAACCACAAAATGGTTAGTAATTTTTCCTCTCTCTTCCCCCATTGTATCTTTTAATCATCTTAAATGTTTCAATCAGGTCTCCACTTAATCCCCTCTATTTATAGAAGTACCAGAAGGAACAGGATTACCATCTTCTTCATTCTCTTAAACATCAGGCACAAACTGGTCCTGTTCTACTTTGCTGTCAATGGTACAGGAATGAGATAATTCACTACACTCTGTCTCTGAACTCCCTTATCATCTCTGATGACCCTAAAGATATCTACTGCTATTGATCTGGGCTTTGTCCAACAGATTTTAATGTCTTTATTTTCCCTGCTGCTGTTCTACATATTCCCTCTGCTTCTATTTTTAATCCCTGACTTTCCTGCACATATGTTTGTTGACTGACTATAGCCTAAAGCCCAATTTATACTTCTGCGTCAAATGCACGCCATAGGTACCATGAACTCTACGTCGTAGGGTGATGTGCACCTCCCCAAAAAAGTAACTCACGCGTCGTGGTGATGCAGACCACAACAACTGTGATTGGTCCGCTTGGTAGCATCGCATTTCCTCCTACGCATTTCCAGTTGCTTTTCTCCGCCATGTCTGTACACTGATGCGAAATAAATGGTTGGAGACAATGAACCAAATCGTCAAATCTACCTGCTGACATCCAAAAATATTTGAAATGTATTTCCTCGTCCCTGTCTCTCACGAAGAAACTCAACACAGTGGCATAGAAACCCCACCACCAACTAGCGTTTTGGCGGTGAATTGCAGAGCGATGCTGACACAACAATGCATGCTCGCTATGGCGTAGAGCTACGCAAAAGTATAAATCAGGCCTATGGCGTAGCCCGTACGCACAAGTATAAATCAGCCTTAACACCCTCCAAATTTCTCTTGCTCGGCTTTTATGGGTGAAAACTTCCCACTGAGAAACAACAAGGACTTAACCTGCTTCACAAGCTCTGAATGATGAACCTAGGTTGATAGATTTATTTTAAGTATTGGGTACTGTAGACCAAAGTGGAATGACAGGTTTAAGATACTGTATAGAGCAGCTATGACCTACAGGAAGTGATCACAAATCTGCCATTAGTTCTTAGAGATGGCTTTTGACCTGAAATGTTAACTATGCTTCTCTCACCCCACACGCCGCCTGACTTGCAGGTGTATTTACAGCATTTTCTGTTTTTGCTTCTGAAAATTGGGACAGCCTACAGATAACGAACACTGGAATATGCCTGGACTCTTTTGATTTCCTGTTTTATATTCTGTTTTTTACACTTTTTTTTATTACCATTTGCATAATTTGTTTTTTTTTCATGTGTGTATGTGGGGGGTTGGTGTTTGATGTTTTTCTTTGAATGGGTTCCATGGATTTTCTTTGTTTTGTGGCTGTCTGTGGGGAAGATGAAGCTCAGGGTTGTATAGTGCAAACATACTTTGAAAATAAATGTACTTTGAATCTTAGAAAACCAAAACATTGAGTTAAATAGAGTTTTTTTTGAACAGAAGTGTTAACATGACACAATTCATGATTATGTATGATGTTCGGTTAATCAAACTACACCATTAATCACAAAGACATTGCAGATTAAAGGATTTTATTTTTTTTCAGTTACTATACCTGCACTTTGCTGCTTTCTGTCAGACAATAACATTATAAATTCCTACTGAACTGAGCAGATTTTGACAGAGTAAATTAAACAACCTTTTCCCTGTGAATGGAGCGGTTCAAAGATCAGGGGCACTGATTTAAAAATATTGCTAAATGACTCAGGGATTAACTCACAGTTAAACACAAGGGATTAATTCCCTATACTCAGGGACTGTCGGACAAGGTACAGCTCATGTGTCATCTGTAAACTTGCTGATGACAGCACTGTTGTTGGCGGAATCGCATACAGCGACGAGAGGGTGTACAGAAGTGCGATAGATCAGCCAGTTGAGTGGTGTTGCAACAACCACCTTGTACTCAACATCAGTATGACAAAGGAAGGAGTAGTAATCGGTATACACTCCAGTCCTCTTTCAAGTGTCGGCAGTGGAAGGGGTGAACAGCTTTCACGTCTCAGAAGATCTATCCCGGGCCCAGTAAATTGCTGCAATCACCAGAGAAGGCACACCGGTGGCTGTACCTCATTAAAAGTTTGAGAGGATGTGGTATGTCACCAAGGCTCTAGCAAATTTCCACAGATGTGAAGTGGAAAAGATTCTGACTGGCTGCGTCACCACCTGGTATGGAGGCTCTAACGCACAGGATTTTTAAAAAAGTCTCCAGAGCATTGTAGACTCCATCACAGGGACAAGCCTCCCCACCATCGAGGACATCTTCAAAAGGTGATGCTTCAAGAAGACAGTGAATTGAATTGAATTGACTTTATTTCTTACATCCTTCACAAACATGAGGAGTAAAAATCTTTACGTTTAGTTTCCATTTAAATGTGCCATGTGCAATCACAGTAATTTATAATAAATAGAACAGTTAGTGTAATATAGAGTACATTCAAATCAGCGTGAGTTAATCAGTCTGATGGCCTGGTGGAAGAAGCTGTCCCAGAGCCTGTTAGTCCTGGCTTTTATGCTGCAGTACTGCTTCCCGGATGGTAGCAGCTGGAATAGATTGTGGTTGGGATGGCTTGGGTCCCCAGTGATCCTACAGGCCCTTTTGACACACCTGTCTTTGTAAATATCCTGAATCATGGGAAGTTCGCAACTACAGATGTGCTGGGCTGTCCGCACCACTCTCTGCAGAGTCCTGCACTTTAGGGAGGTACAGTTCCCATACCAGGCAGTGATGCAGCCAGTCAGGATGCTCTCAATTGTGCCCCTGTAGAAAGGTGTTAGGATTTGAGGGCCATACCTAACTTCCTCAACTGTCTGAGGTGAAAGAGGCACTGTTGTGTACAGATCCCATGAGGTCCTCAGTGAAGTGGATGCTGAGGAACGAGGCTGTTTACCCTCTCGACCCCAGATCCATTGATATCAATAGAGGTTAGCCCATCTCCATTCCTCCTATAATCCATAACCAGCTCCTTTGTTTCTGCGACATTGAGGGGTTTTCTTGATACCACTGTGTCAGAGTGTCCATTATTGAGGACCCTCATCATCTGCTTACCTATGTACATTCTCTTACATACCCGCTTCTGATTACAGCCATCAGGGAGGAGGTACAGGAGCCTGAAAATTCACACTCAATGTTTTAGGAACAGCTTCTTCTCCTCTGCAATTTGAATTCTGAACAGTCTATGAACACCACCTCACTATTCCTCCTTTGCACAATTTATTTTATTTCTTGCTGTAACTTGTAGTAATGTTTTATGTCTTGCACTGTACCGCTGCCCCAAAAATCAAAAAGATCATGACATATGTCGGTAATAATAAACAGTCAATGAACTATATGCATGTATATTCTGCGTCGTTGTATTTTACTGATATTCTGTATGTGGGAGGGTTATTGCATTCCACCAGGCTCAGTGTCCAGGATGGAGCCGGTGCCGTCCCCCCCCAGTGTTCGCTTGGTGGGAGATGGGCTCTATTGTGGTCAACTGTGAACAGATGTTGCGAGTTTTGGGACACTTTTATCGCATGATTGTGATACCATTTGTGCTTGCTAACTTGTGTGTGCTTTGTGCTGTGTGTGACTCTTGGTGCAGTGTTTTTCACCTTGATCCCAGAGTGAGATTGTCTTGTTTGGTTGAACATTCATGAACGTTCATATATGGTTGAGTGGCAAATAAAGTTGAATTGAATTGAGTTGAAGGAAAAACTTCCTTAAGTAGCGAGTAGCTTTTATCTGGAAAGCAATACTTTAAGGAGCAGTGGATGCAAATTGAACTGTGGCTTTTGAAAGGAAATTAGCAAATATTTGAAATTAAAAATAGCGTGAAGCTTTTGGACTGAATGAATTGCTCTACATAGACTGAAATGGTTGCATGACTTCCTTCTGTTTAACTCTGTGATTGCAGGAATTAATAACAATTATTATTATTATTATTATTATTATTATTAAAACAGCAAAACAATTTAACTCTGTGATTGCAGGAATCAATAACAATTATTAATATTATTATTAAATCGTGATGTGGAGCGTGGAAAAGGTACTGGGTAATGTGCCCCCCAATTTCCCTTTGCTATCTCATCTGTCTCCAATCATGTAAACTGCCTATAGATTCTGTAAGTCCAAGGACAAGATTCACCAAACTTGATTACCAACTCACTCAAGTCACAAGTGCCTCACTCCCCAAACCAAGCACACTTAGAAGTAGCACAGCGAACCCTGTAAGACTTTCAAGGTGACCCAACTTCATCTTCCTCTATGTCAGTTCACACGGGATGACATTAAGCCTGCTTTCTGATGGATTTTGTTAAAATTACAGAAATGGATTAGTAATTAGTAAGGGATGTTCTCTAGTTTTTGAACCTGTTTTTAGACAAAGCAGCAACTCAAAAGTCTGCATGACAAAAGTCTTAAGTTCTCCGTGGTCACATTGCTGGCAACTAAATATAGATTCTAACTAATTAGGTACTTCCATTGGGAAATTTGCCATTACATGTCTTCCTAAAGCAGCCACCCGTGGTTCCCAAAATCAGATTCCCTCATTTATTCAATCTTTTCTTGATGGGTTGCCCAGTAACCATTAATGACACAGCACTTGAATGCAACTTTGTTAATGTTTCTTAAAATTAAGCATTTTGGGAGTTGCTTGTGATGGTAATGTGGCAAGACACTCTCCTCACTGCAGCTAAACGACATCAATGATATTTGATTGGATAAAATCCCTTAATGGGAAAAAGCAAATGGTGAAGTCTGACCAGATGTCACAACTATTTGTTCATCTAATCACTGAGCAAATGTTTCAAAAGATCACCCTTTATATAATGTGATTGTCAATTGGGATTTTAACTTATTGCACCAATCCCTTGACGTGCAGCTGTCACTGCTGCTCACTTTTATCACCCCCCCTCATCAACACCTCTCAGGCTCCAAGAAGTCTGCTCCTCACTATCCTAATCACTATCTTATTCTCTCCTCGATTGCGTTACATTAAAACTATGGTTAAGAAGTTCACGCCAAGTAAACCAAGTGCCAGCAGGTGCCACCTCCAGGACGCGAGTTAATAAGCAGCCCTGTGATATCTCATTATCCTCTCTTAAATGGAAATGTCAAACAGACAAATGGCTAATGATAGGGCATTAAAGTGCGGAAAAAGAAGGGAAATATAAAAAAAAGCTTCTCATCCTCAACTTATTCAAAATGTCAGCTGCATGAAAAGGTTCATCTCCTACCAATTTAAGTTATTTCCAGATCTCAGACATGTGTCAAACTCATCAGACATCTTTAAAATTCTAATTTCCAACCTCATAGAAATTAATTCAGTGTAGGCGCTCCAACCTTAGCCCTTTTAAGAACATAAGATGTTAATCTTAAAATTGTACTGCACAGAAAGGTAACTCATCCATGCCGACAATGATACCATCTCCGTTAATCCCATTTGCCTGCGTTATGCCCACATCCCTCTATGTTCCTACCTAAGTATTAGTCCAAATGCCTTTCAAATGTTGTCATTGATCTGCCAATGTAGCATCCCCACAACTTACTAACCCTAACCCATATGTCTTTGGGAGGAAACTGGAGTACCTGGAGGAAACATGGGGTGAACATACAGGTTCCTGACAATGGAGGGAATTGAAAGCCTATAGTTGGCACTATAATAAATTATGTTAACCTCTATGCTACCGTGTCACCCATTTTTGTTTTCTATCTAATATTTTGCTGTTCATTTTGGCGATAAGAAAAAGATTTGATCTTTCCCGATACAGTGCCTCACCTCCAGAAAATGCGGCAGAATGCTTCACCTGCAATGTACCACTTATTTCTGCAAGGATTGTTGCTTAGAAGCCCCCACATCCATTGTCCAAGCAGCAATATTTCACAAATTGCAACAAGATTAATGGCCTGTTCAACATTTTTTCTGGTGGTCCTGTTTGAGGGGGAATCATCTGCAGGATAATTGAACGTGCCCCATAATGCCATGACCTTGGCCAGTTAGTTATTATACTCCCTATATCCCCTTAATTGACCACCCATGTCAAATTCTGCTGTAACTCCACTTGTAAGATTGTAGATGACACCACCATAGAGGTCCAAATCTCAAACAGTGATGAGACAGAACGCAGGTGGGAGACAGAGGGAATAGTGGCATGGTGTCAAGACATCCACCTTTCCCTCAATGTTCGCAAAATGAAGGTGCTGGTCACTGACTTCAGGAAGAAGAGTGGAGTACATGGCCCTATGTGTATTAGTGGTGTTGAGGTAAGATCTTCATTTCTAGATGTAAGTATCACCAATAATTTACTCTGCTTCTCCAGTGGACACCAGTCCACTAGCTAAGAAAGCACTCCAGTGCCTCTACTTCCTCAGAAAACTAAGGAAATTCAGTTTGTCCCTGATAATAATCAATGCTTATAAATGCACCATAGAAAGTATTCTATCTAGATGCATCAGAGCATGGTGTGGCAACTGCTCTGCATATGACTCCCCCCATTGACTCTGTCCATACTTCCTGATTGCTTGAGAAAGAAGCGAACACAAGCAAGGACTGTTCTTAGCCTGATCATTCTTTCTTCTCCTCTCTTTCATGGGGCAGAAGACACAAAAGTCTGAGAGCATGTACCTCCAGACACAAGGTTAGCATCTCCCCCACTCATACCAGAGTCCTGAATGGCCTCTCGCACACTAAAAGATCTACTCTCGATCTCCTTCGCTACCTCTGCATGGCTCTTGCTCTTTATTTATCTACCTGCACACTACCTTCTCTGTATCTGCAACATCATCTTCTGCGTTCTGTTTTCTTTTTAACCATCTTGACATAATTATGTACAGAATGATCTGTCTGGAATGCATTCAAAAAGCTTTTCGCTCCATCTCAGTATATGTGACAATAATAAACCAACAGCAATACCAGCCCCAGCTCCTTGATAACTTCTGTGGAGCAATGTGGTTTCCTTGATCTCCACTTGAACTTGAAGATGAAGCTAAAGGCCTTGGTTTTCTGTGACAATTCTGGACAGTCTGCATAAGTTCTAACAGAGTATTTTTTTGTGTGCCATACTCTGCCAGAGCCTTGGTGACCACTTTTTCAAATGGTTGTCTTGGAGGAAAGATTCTGTGAGTGGTCCCCCACGTCCTTCTCACAGCGCAGATTTTTTTTTTTACGAGACCGAGTTGCCAGCTCAACACTCAGCCCGGCACGGATAGAAAGTGTGTCCGGGAGCGGCCCGACTGGGTTCGAACTCGGGAACCTTCGCTCCAGAGTCCGGCGCTGATGTCACTGCGCCACCAGCCGGCCCCTAACAGAGTACTTGTTCTTATAAATTTATGGCATTAGTTTAAAATCATGGGCAAACCATCTATCAAAGGTAAAGAGAAAGGTTTATTAATTTAGAGATACAACGAGGATCAGGCCTTTCCAATAAACTGTACTGCTCAGCAACCCACCTATTTAACCCTAGTCTAATCACAGGACAACTTACAATGACCAATTAACCTATTAAATGGTACATCATTAGACTGTGGGAGGAAACTGGAGTACCTGGAGATAACCACACAGTCAGGGAGAGAACGTACAATCCCCTTACAAACAGGGCCGCAATTGACCTCTGAACTCTTGCACCCTGAGCTGTAATAGCATCACTCTAACCACTAGATTACCCCAGTGCCCAGACATTGCCACAGTAACTTTCTGATGCTGAGCTAGAACATTCAGATCCTTGGTGTTACATCTGACCCCTAGAAGAATTAAAGACAAGCAAAGTTCCTTGGAGGAAAGAAGCCTCTCGCAGAGCTATTCTTGCGCTATAATCTATAACATAATAACAGGAATAAACAAACAGTTCTAGTCAACTGGACAGCAGAGACTGGCAATGGAGAGGAATAGAGAGAGTGATAAAAGTTTATGTAAAATCATGGCTAAATCAAGAAAAAAAGGAAGAGGAACAGTTTATAAGGGAAAATGGATCCCTGGAGAGATGTATTTTTTTGAGAAAGAGGGTGATGATGGTGGAATTAAAAGCTGGAGGTAACATGACCTGAAGTGACAGAAAACAATTTACAACATGAGGTACAGGGGAGAATGTTGTGCAATTGACAATACAGTCCAAATAGGACAACATAAACTGGAAAAGGACCATAGATATGATGATTTTATGCACAACAAGGTTTCCCAACCTTTTTTATGCCATGGACCCCTATCATTAACTGAAAAGTCTTTGACCTCAGGCTGGGAATCCTTAATATAGAACAAGGCCAGGGTTCACACAAGGACTAGGTAATGACATAATTTCAGGTATAGAGCAGTAGGAAACATTTGAGGAGGTTGGTAGGGGGAGAAGAGGAAAGTGGCATCAGGTAAAGAGGCTATAGGGAGAGTGTGGTTAATAAAGATGAATTCAGAGTAGAAGCTATTGAATAATAAACACAAGAGATTCTGCAGACTCTGAAAACCTTGAACAACATACACAAAATTCTGGAGGAACTCAGAAAGTCAGGCAGCATCTATAGGGGGAGGTTGGGAATAAGCAGGCAATACTTAGTGCCTGGAAAGTATCTTGGCCTGAAACATCAGCTGTTTATTCCCCTCTATAGATGCTGCCTATCTTGCTGAATTCCTCCAGCATTTTGTGTGAGCTGCTTAATGACACACTGTCATTGGCTCAGCACTGCTTCTCATTGGCTATTACTTTAAAAACACAACATTCTCATTTACTTAAATACTGGTAGCAGTTTTAGGGTTATTTGTTATTCTCTATTGTCAAATCAATGAATAGAGATATTGACCACTATTTGCTTTAAGTATGTCCAGCACCTCCTCAATCTTCTCCAACTAAATATTGGATAGACTACATTGGTTACCTCCATTGTTCCTCCAGTCATCAGCTCCAGCCTTTGCTACAGTAACTTCCTGAAGTTACGCCAGACCATACATATCCTTGGTGTTACATCTGACCCCTAGAAGAGCCTATGGACCACATGTCCACTTCATTAGCTCAACTATTTTGGTAATCTCACACAGCTTGCCCTATACTTGTTGGACTACAACTATTCCAAGTTAAGCAATACTTCAATCTTAAAATTCTCACCTACTGTATGCTTTCAAAATCCTCAATGAAATCTTTCAGTTCTATGTTTTTATTTTGCGTTCTCACCCATTTTTTCTTGTTGCCGATTGGTGAGCTGGGGGGTTGGGGTTTGATGTTCTTGTTGTTATTTCTCCATGTGGGTGATCTGTTAGCTTTTGTGCGGGGGGGGGCTGGGGGTTTTGGGGTTTGTGAGTTTTTGTTTCTTTTTCTTTTTGTTGGGGGGAGGGGATCAATGGCTTTCTTTCAACTACTTCTGTGTTTTTTCTATATTTTATGGCTATCTGGAGAAGACAAACCTCAGAGATGCATTCTGCATATATTAATAATAAAATAAACCATGAACTCTTGAACATTTGAACCTTTGATGTTACTTCCCTCCATCCCTGACACTTCTTTCTGGACTACCATCATTGTAAGACTCTACTTCTGGCCTCAAGTTTTCTTAAATGTAATCTCATCACCATAGTATGGCTTGCCATGGCCAGAAGCTTGCAACTTCTCTTCGCTGACCTATCTTTCTTCCTGCAGATACTCTTTAAAAATAGCTGGATAATCTTTGGGTATTCTTTTGAGTCTATTGGGTATTCTTTTGGCGCCCCACACAGACTTCCAATCTACGCCTTGTAAGGCATGAAAATGCCTGACGCAGGCCTCTCATGGTCTGAGTCGACGTTCCCTCCCCCTCCCTCCTTTGAGTCTAACATAGCATGATGCCAAATTTTGAATGTGAACAGTCCTCTGAGACAACTTGTGAGGTGTTACACTTTATACTATGTCCTATTTAAATATGCTTTAAATGTTGTTGCAAAGTTTCAGGCATTTTCAGATAGAGGATAGAAGTGAACCATTAGCAATGGGGTAATTATTAAACAATTAATGTTTTTAGAATAGCCCTGTTGCAAATACCAATTAGTCTAACTAAACAGGTCAATCAGCCCATCACACCAAAGTCACAAGCCAAGCATGGTATCCCCTCTGAAGTTCTCGTAGTTCAGACTGTAATGTGCAGGCATAATCAACCCCTACATGAGGAGCCCAGTGTAGAATATCCCAAATTTATGTTCTTAATTGAACCACCTAAGACCACCCTGAGAATACTTGATCTTTTTATGTACTGTTGATGTTCCCCTTGGCTATAAAAAGGACTTAGAAACATAGAAACATAGAAAATAGGTGCAGGAGTAGGACATTAGGCCCTTTGAGCCTGCACCGCCATTTATTATGATCATGGCTGATCATCCAACTCAGAACCCCGCCCCAGCCTTCCCTCCATATCCCCTGATCCCCGTAGCCACAAGGGCCATATCTAACTCCCTCTTAAATATAGCCAATGAACTGGCCTCAACTACTTCCTGTGGCAGAGAATTCCACAGATTCACCACTCTCTGAGTGAAGAAGTTTTTCCTAATCTCGGTCCTAAAAGGCTTCCCCTTTATCCTCAAACTGTGACCCCTCGTTCTGGATTTCCCCAACATCGGGAACAATCTTCCTGCATCTAGCCTGTCCAATCCCTTTAGGATTTTATACGTTTCAATCAGATCCCCCCTCAATCTTCTAAATTCCAACGAGTACAAGCTCAGTTCATCCAGTCTTTCTTCATATGAAAGTCCTGCCATCTCAGGAATCAATCTGGTGAACCTTCTCTGTACTCCCTCTATGGCAAGGATGTCTTTCCTCAGATTAGGGGACCAAAATTGCACACAATACTCCAGGTGTGGTCTCACCAAGGCCTTGTACAACTGCAGTAGTACCTCCCTGCTCCTGTACTCGAATCCTCTCGCTATAAATGCCAGCATACCATTCGCCTTTTTCACCGCCTGCTGTACCTGCATGCCCACTTTCAATGACTGGTGTATAATGACACCCAGGTCTCATTGCACCTCCCTTTTTCCTAATCGGCCACCATTCAGATAATAATCTGTTTTCCTATTTTTGCCACCAAAGTGGATAACTTCACATTTATCCACATTAAATTGCATCTGCCATGAATTTGCCCACTCACCCAACCTATCCAAGTCACTCTGCATCCTCTTAGCATCCTCCTCACAGCTAACACTGCCACCCAGCTTCGTGTCATCCGCAAACTTGGAGATGCTGCATTTAATTCCCTCATCCAAGTCATTAATATATATATTGTAAACAACTGGGGTCCCAGCACTGAGCCTTGCGGTACCCCACTAGTCACCGCCTGCCATTCAGAAAAGGTCTCGTTTATTCCCACTCTTTGCTTCCTGTCTGCTAACCAATTCTCCATCCACATCAATACCTTACCCCCAATACCATGTGCTTTAAGTTTGCACACTAATCTCCTGTGTGGGATCTTGTCAAAAGCCTTTTGAAAATCCAAATATACCACATCCACTGGTTCTTCCCTATCCACTCTACTAGTTACATCCTCAAAAAATTCAATGAGATTCGTCAGACATGATTTTCCTTTCACAAATCCATGTTGACTTTGTCCGATGATTTCACCGCTTTCCAAATGTGCTGTTATCACATCTTTGATAACTGACTCCAGCAGTTTCCCCACCACAGACGTTAGGCTAACCGGTCTATAATTCCCCGGTTTCTCTCTCCCTCCTTTTTTAAAAAGTGGGGTTACATTAGTCACCCTCCAATCCTCAGGAACTAGTCCAGAATCTAACGAGTTTTGAAAAATTATCACTAATGCATCCACTATTTCTTGGGCTACTTCCTTAAGCACTCTAGGATGCAGACCATCTGGCCCTGGGGATTTATCTGCCTTCAATCCCTTCAATTTACCTAACACCACTTCCCTACTAACAAGTATTTCGCTCAGTTCCTCCATCTCACTGGACCCTCTGTCCCCTACTATTTCTGGAAGATTATTTATGTCCTCCTTAGTGAAGACAGAACCAAAGTAATTATTCAATTGGTCTGCCATGTCCTTGCTCCCCATAATCAATTCACCTGTTTCTGTCTGTAGGGGACCTACATTTGTCTTTACCAGTCTTTTCCTTTTTACATACCTATAAAAGCTTTATAGACACTGGCATAGATAGCCACATGACCATTCACAATTCGCCCTATCTGCAGGAACTCGACAAGTTGGGCAGCACCGGTGAAGGGAAGTGAATAGTTGAGCTATTGGGTCGAGACCCTTCAACTGGACCCTTGAAGGGTCTTGACCTGAAATGCTGACTGTCTATTTCCCTCTGGAGATTCAAGGTTCAAGCATGCAAGCTCAATTTCGACATTTAAGAGAAGTTTGGTTCGGCGCATGGGTGCTAAGGGTACAGAGGGCTATGTTCCAGGTGCTGGTCAATTTGATTCGGCAGTTTAAGTAGTTTGGCATGAACTTGCCTGTTTCTGTGCTGCACTTTTCTATGGCTCTATGATCCTATTCAAGATTCAAGTTTACTCGTCACATGTACATCAAAACACAGAGAGAAATGCATCATTTGCATTAACAAACAACACTCCCTAGGGTGTGCTGCCTAACCTGCTGAGTTACTCCAGCTCTTTGTCTGTTCAGAGAGATCATGTTTGGCTGTCAAGGCCTGTGCCACCTGAATTCCTAAATTGAAGCTATACTCAACCCATAATCTCCTCATCCAATAATGTGACACCCAAACAGATCTAATCTTTCGACCTGAGATAAATAGGGCGCTCTTCTTCTTGCTGGCTTCCCGTATAAAAAAAAACAACCCCTGACAGCTTGAGCTTTAAAACAACTGGTTGTCAACTGGGGTTTGCATTCCATGCAACTTTGTTTACATCAGATGCATGGAGAGTCGCAAGGAAGAAAAGAGACTCTGGAGATTGATTTTCTTCCCAAGTGGGTTTGATTAACTAGCAAGAAATTGCCAAACTCAGCAGAGCTTTGCACTAATCCATCTCACTCTCCACATGAGTCAGAGTGGAAAGCTCAGATAACAAGCCGGCACTTTCTCATTCGTTTACAGACAAGATGTGGACATCACTGGAAGGGCCAGGATTTAGTACCCTTGAGAAGGTGGTTGTGGTCAGACATTTATTGAGCTATGAATGTACTTTTGATGAAGTGACTGACACGGTTGTGCTAAACCCAAACAACGAAGATGATATATTTAATTAGAGTCCCGAAGAACAGCCTTGGCCCAAATGCTTACTCTGTTCCATAGACACCGTCTGGCCTGCTGAGTTCCTCCAGAATTTTGTGTACGTTGCTTTGGATTTCCAGCATCTGCAGATCTTCTTGGGTTTGTAATATGTTCCCAAGTCAGGAAGACATGTCCATAAGAGCATAGGAAATCGAGTCTACTCCAGCTTTACATCAGGGTTGTTTATTACCCCACAACTCCATTCTCCTGACTTCTCCCCATAACTTTTAACACCCTTAATAAGATCACAATACACTTGGAGAGGAAACAGTGCTGCCTCCATATTTCAACTGCTCCTACTCCACTTTATTACGGAGTTAGCAGGTTTGTGAGAAGTTGGAGTAGGCTAGGTGAATAACATTTGTTACAGCATGTTTTTAGATGGTGTGCAATCTGTGTCTGGCAGTAATGGAACAAATGAATATATAAGGTGGGGGATGTGGCCCCACCCAATGCAAGAAAGTTCATGAGCTTTTGTTCCACTTCTTCACGTCCGTGTAAGTGGACAACATACACACAGTAGCCATTTTATTAGGTATACCTGTATATGTGCTCATTAATACAAATATCTAATTAGCCAATCACGTGACAGCATCTAAATGCACAAGAGCATGCAGTCATGGTCAAGAGGTTCAGTTATTGTTCTTGTCAAACATCAAAATGGGGGAAGAAATGTGATCTAAGTGACTTTGACCATGGAATGATTGTTGGTGACAGATAGGGTGGTTTGAGTATTTCAGGAACCACCAATCTCTAGGGATTTTCACGCACAACAGTCTCTAGTATTACAGAGAGTGGTTAGAAAAACAAAAAAAATCACCAATGAGCAGAAGTTCTGTGGGTGAATGCCTTGTTAATGGGAGTGGTCAGAGGGGAATGACCAGACTGGTTCGAGCTGACAGGAAGGTGACAGTAACCCAAAGGATCATGAATTTCAACAGTGGTGTGTAGAAGATTATCTCTGAATGCGTAACATTTCGAATCTTGAAAAGGGTGGGCTACAGCAGCAAGAGTATTCCACCAGGTGCCACTCCTTTACCTAATAAAACATCCACTGAGTGACGCTCAGGGCCTCGTATTCAAGGCACTGGGAAGCAGAGGCAATCTGATTATTTTACCGAATAGTCAGAGAGTCTGATCCAGCAAATTTTCAATGGCAAGTTGCAGATTGCTCAGGGTATTGCCTCAGTAAACCAAACAAGCCTCCTGCTGAGTTACATCCTGAACTTTATTAAAAAGCATCTTTTAAAATTGACTCAGCCAAATCAAAAGGCACATACAAAGGCTCCACCAGGCGACCTCTGACACTTCATATTGCACGCAACCTTGTAATGTCACAGTGACAGAAATGAGAAAGAGAGAATGAGGGCAAAAAGAGACTGCTCATGATGAGTGGTAATTTAATGTCTACTTCACTCCTTACATTTCAACACTTGCTTTGTCTAATCTGTCACTTAAAGCCTCTGATCAGGATCTTGTAGCCTTTGGATTCTTTGCTTCCTAATACACTTTATTTAGGAGAATTATTTTGCTACATTGCTAACACAGTAGGGTGCATTTGCCAATAACTCTGTCTGTCTGAACTCCGCAAGCAACCTGCTATGAATGGATATTTCCATAGATACTGCCTGTCCTGCTGAATTCCTTCTGCATTTTATGTGTGCTGGACTGGATTTCCAGCTTCTGCAGAATCTCGTGTGTGTATTTGTGTGTGAATGGACTTTCAAATAATGTTTAACACAATCATAAACACAATAGTATTGTTCTACTCTCCTCTTAACCCATTCCTGCTTTGATCTGATTCAACCGTTTCGTATTTTCTGCATGGCCTGTCTGAAGCAGCTCTTGTGCTGATGTTTTCCTCCTCGTTTGGTGCTGTCAAGGACTGTGTTTATCGGAGAGCAATGACATATCTACCCCCAGGTTCAGGGGTAACTGCCCTGACTGGTAAAACAAACTTGTTACAGAAACAGCAGTGAAGAATCCCTCTACACCTGAGTCCACCTGGGGCTTGCATGACTGAGTCGAGAAAACTGGAAGGAAGCTACTAACATGATGAAACAAAGCAGCCCTGAACACCGCCGAGATGGAGGACCTTCATTGCTCTTGTAAAAGTCAGTAGTGTAACAGGTAGTAGAAAATAAATGATGACATATCTAAAGCACTTTTAACATCAAATTGCTTCATATTAGGTCTGGTAAAACTTAGGTACTGAAGGAGAGTAAAAAGCACGTGAACCTTGGTAGAAATGATGAGTGTTAAGGAGTGCCCTAAAGATTTTGGAAAGACTTAGTACAGAAACTTTTGGAGTTCAGTGCTCTGAAAACACAGCTGCCAATAGTCCAATGGCTAAATGAGGATAGGAAGAGTGAGGGAACATATCTATAAAGTTGGAAGAGTTTGCCAGGTTGAATGACCGAGACATAGATGGCTATTCAGGAAAGGCATGAGATTGAGATGCCTTTCAACTGGGGCCGAGGGAACATAACATGGTTTTCTGTTTTGTGTAATATTCAAAGTTATAAGCAGACTCAAACAGATTTAGAGCATCTCCTGCAAGTACACACTTCTCCATGCTGAGAATCTCCCCCCTCCCGATGTGCATGCACACACGCACACACACACGAGACTATATCCATATGATTCTTTCATAATCGTTTTTGACACCATCCCTCACTCTTCCATCTACTGTTTCCATCTACTTGACTCACCAGATCACATACAAACACAACCGCACACTACCAAATACTTACTCTTGCAAGGATGAAGCCAAGTGCAGAGGATTTTCCATCCCTTTATTCACTCCCACTTGTTCTTTCCTAACCCTCTATGTATTAGCAACCAATTTCCTTTGGGTTCTCACCGGGCAAACGTTGGATCATTGCTCTGATAGTAACCACTGCTTTTCTTTCCTCTTGTTTTTTTTTGTGTGTTTTGCACACACAATACAGTACTGATTGAGAAACACAGGCTATTTGAAGGTTAGTTATTAAATGAGACAGTAAGTATTACAGCTGAAGGTCTCCGACACTAGGTTAGGCTATGCTAGCTTACAGGAAGAGATTGTTTTGAGGAACAGAGTTGAAAAGGATTTCAGCCCAGTGTTCTGCAAAGGGACTGCACGTACACCAGCAGTACCAACACGTGCTTTCCATATGATTTTCAGTATCACAGTGATTCTTCTGAAAATCTTGGGAGGGAAAGCACATTACTGGAATTGCTAATTGGACATATTTTTTATATTTAAATTAGTTTAATTAGTAAATTGCCTTCCTGCTATAACTGCAAACACCATTAGGGATTGGAATTCGTTAACAATGTTAATCTTTATCTAATTTGCATATATAGATTAGCTGATTATAATATTGCTCTGGCTCAGCAAGTAGCTGTTACCATAGTAATTACATTGTATTGGATGAGGAAAAGGCTACCACACCCAATGAGCTTGCACCATCTTCATGGATTAAGCCCACCTTCCCATCATAATCAGTCCAAGCCACTCCTAATGCACTCTTAACTCATTTCGAGGGACACTTCACTGTCCTTGAGAAGCAAATCACTCCAGAAGCTTTGCAACATGTTGGGTAAGCAAATGATTACCCTGATTTTGCTTCATAGCTTGTAATATAAAAGATAAAAATTAGAGTCACCAGTATCACTGGATCAGCTTTGTCAATACCCTACATAATTTACTCTGCATCCTCCGAACAGAAATGTCACTCTCTGCTCCTGTGCGTTAACACTCAATTCGAATCTTGACACAGAGGTAACACAAATCATTTTAAAATATCCACAATTAAAGGCAGCAGTAGCTGTCACTGATGGTCCATCAGCGAGGGATGAGGTGCTGACCGGGAGTGAACGGCCGCCACAGGCAACACACACAGAATGCAGGAGGAACTCAGCAGGCCAGGCAGCATCGATGGAAAAGAGTAAACAACTGACGTTTCGGGCCGAGATGAAGGGTCTCGTGCCGAAACTCTCACTGTTTGCTCTTTTCCATCAACGCTGCTTGGCTTGCTGAGTTGGTCCAGCATTCTGTGCATGTGGCTTGGATTTCCAGCATCTGCAGATTTTCCCTTGTTTGTCCTCCGTCGGGCAATTAGTTAGCTTCTACTGAGCTCAGGGTGCAAAATAGGATATGTGTTGAGGCATCGATTTATTCCATATAGCCTCTGAATCCAGGGAACAATGTAGATCCCTGCCCTAATACCAGTTTAGTGCAGTAATTATCTGAGGAATCAATTTTGATCTCATTTGTATATGGTGTTAACTCGCCACTTCGAAACTTGAGGCCTGTCTGTACTGGCAGATGGCTGCTGGTCCCGGAGGTGAATTCAATGACTAGAATCTGTCACAATCCTCTCTATAATCGGATATTAAGCACAGGTGGCTTTTTAACAAAGGTGATCACAATTGTGATCCTTTGCCTCTCTCATCCCACAAACCACCTCCATCATTTAGGACGGCAAGACTAGCTTTAATAATCATGTTCAACCCTTTTCAAGTTGATTGTCACAACCAGCAAGAGTAGGTGCATTCATTGCCTCATCTGCCACACAGTAGATACGTTTCAGGGGTTTATTAAACCATGAAATGATGAAGAATCTCGGCCCAAAACATAGACTGTTCATTTCCCTCCATAGGTGCTGCCTGACCCACCAAGTTCCTCCAGCAATTCGTGTCTATTGTTCAAGATTTCCAACAATTACAGAATGTTTTGTTTCTTGGAGATCTGTTTAATCCTTCTTTCAATGGGAATGAGCTAAAATGAGCTCACCTGCACTCAATTTCCTCCTCTCTACACAATATGCCGAATACTCTTGTCGCATGCCAAAATACTCAGATGGCCCATCATGTCTACACTCTAAACACAATACCAATTAGCTCAGATCCCCTGTTCTCCTCTCACAACACTGCACATTAACTTTCAGCCTCATTAGGGGGATTCCAAGAGGTGATTCTGTTGGTGTACACAATTTAGTGAATGTCATGAAATAAAATACATACAGAAAAATATTTATATAGAATTATCTTTAAAGAAGAGACTTCTTGCAAGCATCTTGCCCACTATTTATCCTTGAGTTAATAAACTATCTGATCATGATTACATTGATGACCAAGGGAGTTTGTGGAGGGCAAATTGTTAAGATGATTATTATATCTTAATAGGAGGAGGAGAAGATGGTGGCGTGACGCAGCGCGCGTGTCCTCTCCAGTGAATGATATCTGTAATCTGTCAAGTAGGGGACCGTGCACAGTTCTGATTTGATGAAGACTGACGTGATAGTACGGAGGAACGTCTTGGAAACTTCTGAAATGCCCACTTCGCTGTCGCTGCTACTGTGTGGTAACCGGAATCTCTGGAGCAGAAGGCCCCGAATCCTCGGCTTTGCTTGTTTCGGTGGCCATGGCGAGGTCGAAGGCGCTTGGCAGAGGATGGCGCTTGGGAGGCTGTATCGGAGGGGCTGGTCGAAGGCTCGAAGTTTTCGGATGGATGGACTCAGTGTCGGCTGTGGTCGGGTGCTTCCAATGCATCGGCAATTGTCGGTGCCTGGAGGTTTATGGCAGGGAGTTTCTCCCTTTTGCCGCCTGCTATCGGGGACTCGGGAGTCGATTGGAACTTGAGACTTTTTTTACCGTGCCCATGGTCTGTTCTTTATCAAATTATGGTATTGCTTTGCACTGCTGTTGTGCATGCAGCCTGTTACAGTCGCTCTGACTAGTTTTCTTACTTTTTTAACTTGCGTTATTTGTTGGGTTTTTTTCACGGTAACATGTTGAAGCTGCACTCTCTCTAATGTGCTCGTGGAGAGAGTTTTATTTGGGTTTTTAGCGCTGGAAATAGTTACATTCGGACACGTCTCATTAGCGGGGCAGCAGTACGGTCGCATTGTTTATTCCAGGGACCAGTTGATTGCGCTTATGCCAGCCGGTTTAGCGAGCAGAGCTGAAATCTGGAGGAAAACACACAGAGGATGCAGAGGGAGATCAAAAAGGCGAGGGAAGAGGACCGGGTCGAGACAACAGAGACTTATGGAGAAGAGGAGTTATAAGCCGTGTCGCCCCTCTCTCATTATGGGCAATGTGAAATCGCTGGGTAATAAAATGGACGAGTTGACGGTGCTAGCCAGGAGTCAGAGAACATTTCAGGAGAGCAGTGTTATGTGTTTTACTGAAACGTGGCTGCACGAGGACATATCTGACTAAACGTTTCCATAAAGGGCTTCCAGACTGTTCGGGCTGACTGGAAGTGCACTGAGAGCAGTAAGTGTAAGCGAGGGGGGCTTGCTGTTCTGGTAAACAACAGATGGTGCAATCCTGGTCATATTATGATCAAGGAATGTGTTTGTAGCCCGGATATTGAACTTTTTGCTGTTGGACTCTGGCCATATTATTTGCCAAGGGAAATCTCACATGCAATTGTGGTTGTTGTGTACATCCCTCCCTCTGCCAACCCGACGTCGGCGTGTAACCTCATTTACACCGTTGGGCACAGGAGTACTTTCAGCCAGAGACTCATTCCACCGGGATGCAGCACAGAGCATCATGGAAAGTCATTCCTGCCTGTGGCCATCGAACTTTGCAGCTCCTCCCTTGGAGGGTCGGACACCCTGAGCCAATGGGCTGGTCCTGGACTTATTTTCGTCTGGCATGGCTTACATATTATTATTTGATTGTTTGTGGTTTCGTAATGCTATGTTTGTACTCCGTTCTTAGTTGGTGTAGCTGTAACGAAACCCAATTTCCCTCGGGATCAATAAAGTATGTCTGTCTATCTATCTATGTTATAATTATGTGGTTCTGTCAGTGTTAGTCTTTGGTTTGTCTTGTTTTTCTGTGATATCACTCTGGAGGAACATTGTATCATTTCTTAATGCATGTATGCATTTCTAAATGACGATAAAAGAGGACTGAGTGTTCTCATAATCTAAATGTCAGAGATTCATCTCAAATGTACTTTGATGGTTGCTATGTTCCTGCAGGTTCTCTGAAAGGACTAAACATCACTGGATAAATGCAAGGTTCTTTTTCTCTAAGGATAAAGTACTGTTAACTGGAATTTTCCCTTTATAAATTATTTAAATATAACATAAAATAGGAAAACAAGCTGAGAATACTTTGCTCCCATTAAAATGCCAGCACCACCATTAATACAAAAAGACATCTTTCATAGAGAGACTTAGTTAGCACGATGCTTTACAGCACCAGAAACCCAGATTCAACTCCTGCTGCTGGCTGTAAGGAGTTTCTATGGCTCCCCTGTGTCCACATGGGTTTCCTCTCGGTGCTCCGGTTTCTTCCCACAGTCGAAAGACGTATTGATTGATAGGTTAATTCTTCACTGTAATTTGTCCAGGATTAGGCTAGGGTTAAACCAAGGGTTGCTGGGTTGGAAGAGCCTATTCTGCACTGTATCTGAATAAGTAAATAAATTATGGAAAGATAACTTTGGGAATAATTTTTCTTCAAATTATGATTTATTATTGGTGCAAGAAAAAAATAGAGACCAAGTTAAAAAGAGGCTAGTAAGATCTGGAATTGGGTTAATAAGTATTCAGGTGGTAAAATGGTGGTGTGATGAAAGAGGAACAGTGAGAGCGATTGTGGGATTGTTGGGTGTTTGATTGAAAAAGCTATTTGTTTAGATAGGAAAGAAGTAGCTAAAAAACACCATCTTGCTCTCTCTATCTCCCTTTATTGACTTAAAAATCACTTTTAAAGAAAATTGATTTAAAATCTTCAAGAGTCGGTCTCCAGGAATCCCATTTTTACACGTAAGGTTCCCACATTTGGCAGCTGCTGAGTTAAGGGAGCTTTGGAGATGCGTGATAATATGTCTCCAGAAGTGACTTGAAAGAAATCACCGATGAGTTTATCTGGTAAGTGGACGAGCTACATTAACGCATTTGCACATAAGGATACAGATTAGGATGATTGGCTGTGTGATTCTAGTAGGGATGGTTTACCACCACAACCCATTTCTACATTATGTTTCAAAAGAGCATTATCAAACACGATTTGACACTGAACCATATAGAATGATATTAGGAAACTGAGGCAGGATTTAAAGTGCAGTTTATAGGAGGAGAACGAGGTAAAAAGGTTGTAGGGGCATGATTTATGGAAGCACATCTCATCATCTCTCAAGTGCAATGACTGCTACGATGGTGGCAAGCACAGCAGTAATTTTTTTTTATTCCTCTGTTTTAATAAAACTTGCAATGAGATTGGAAATAGGGAGACAATCTAGCCATGGGGCATCCAAATGCATAGAACATTACTGTACAGTACAGGCCCTTTGGCCCACCATGTTTTGTTGACCTTTTAACCTACTTTAAGATCAATCAAAACCTTTGCTCCCATGTAGCCATTCACATTTCTATCATCCGTGTGCCCATGAGTTTCTTAAATGCCCTTAATGTATCTGCTTCTACCATCACCATTGGCAGCATGTTCCCTGCACCTACCATTCTCTGTGTAAAAAACCTACCTCTGACATCTCCCTCATCTACACTTACCTCCAATCACCTTCAAATTGTACCTCCTCCTATTAGACATTTCCACTCTGGGGAAAATGCCTCTGGCTCTCCACTTGCATTATGCCTCTTAAAATCTTGTACACCTCCATCAAATCAGCTCTTATCCTCTTTTGCTCCAACGAGGAAAGGTCTAGTTTGCTGAGTCTATCCTCATAAGACATGTTCTCCAGTCTAGGTAGCATCCTGATAAATCTCCTCTGTACCCTCTCTAAAGCTTCCACGTCCTTCCTATAATGAGGTGACCAGAAATGAGCACAGCATTCCAAGTGTGATCTAACCTGGGTTTTATAGACCTGCAATGTGCAGGTGTGGGACTGCACAGGCACTACACAGAACAGCAGGAGTGGGTAAGAAAATACAGGGGAAAGCTCTGAAGACTGGATGAGGTTTGGAGGCTGGTCTGCTTGCTTTGAGTATTCAATGATGAGATATGGCTTTGGGATTCGTGGAATGGAAGAACGGCCTAAATCTGCTTCTATGTCACAAACATGAGAAAATTTGAAGATGCTGGAAATCCAAAGCACGAGTCCTGATGAAGGGTCTCGGCCTGAAACAGCGACTGTTTACTCTTTTGGTTAGATGCTGCCTGGCCTGCTGAGTTCCTCCAGCACTTTGTGTGTGTGCTCCTATGTGTTATGGTCTTATGGGCAGGATATAGCAGTGGCATATGGGGAATATTAGAAGCACAGAAACTGGTAGTATATTTTACCAGCAAAGAATTAACTTTCAGGAGGTTTTCCAGTAAACTAGAGCCTGAAGATGCTGAGCTACAGGTCACTGATAATTCCTGAAGTGCTGACTCTACTTTCTTTGGTGCTGTTGTTAGATGGAAAAGTTTGAGTGACTCCATAATCAAACTGCAGTTTAAACCGCAGCTGTGAGAATGATTGCATTTTTAACGAGGGGCCTGATGTTGAGCACTCCTCAACTCCCCTCCAGGCAATGCAGCCTTTCTCCTTTGGTGACAAACTCTCAGAGAAGACCTGTCGGAAGTAATTTACATCAGAGAGTGCCCGGCTGATTGGCGCGGAATGAGTCGCCACAGCTGAAGCTCAGGTCCGGCCACCCCCCCCCCCCAGGCATCTCAGCTACGTTGTGGGGGGTAGACAGGATTGGGGAAGTTGGGGGGGTTGGTGATGGGAAGAGTTCAGAAAGATGAGCTTGAAATGTTCCTCTGAACTTTTATTCTCCGCTTCCTGCTCTCTGAAGAATTGCTTCAAATCTCGAGACCTGCTGCTGAAACCGAGCCAACAAATTCACCCACACACCATCTGTATTCCCCGCTTGCTACTGCACAATGAAGGCGGGAGCTGTGCAGAATGCTTGTGCTGAGATTTTGACAGTTAATTCAGGCCCAATACAGTCTCATTTTCAGAATTTGTTCATGTCACACAGCTTGTGTCACCTCACCACACACTCAGCCTGGAGACACAAACCCAGTGTTTTAGGAACAGCTTCTTCCCCTCCACCATCAGATTTCTGAACAGACAATGAACCCATGAATGCTACCTCACCATTTCTACTCTCTTTTTGCACTACTCATTAAATTTAAATTTTAAAATATATTCATTGTAATTTATACTGTTTTATGTATTTCACTGTACTGCTCTGTAAAACAACAAATGCCACGACATATGTCAGTGATAATAATCTTGATTCTGATTCCCTGCTCCCAAACAGTAACAACTATTTTTGAACCTGTAGGTTGACTGCTTTTTGATACTTGTACCTAACATATTTCTGGAACTTCACAGTAGGAAATATTTCAAACAGGCAGTGGATAAACTGGTGAACATGGCTTCTGAGTGGTTGAGATTTTCAAATGTTCACCCTGAGGCAGACGCCTAACAAGCAAATTACATCGGGTCTTGCCTCAGAGTTGGAAAGGATTTTTATGTCTCCCCACTTTCTCTTTGAAATGGGGGTCTGCATGGCCGCAGAGAGTTACAGACAAAGCCAGCCCCACCACCGGGAGCATCTTCAAGAGGCGGCTCCCCAAGAAACACGCAGAGAACACCGGAGAAACTCAGCAGGTCACGCAGTATCTATGGAAAAGAGTAAGCAGTAGACGTTTCAGGCCGAGACCCTTCTTCAGAACTGAGATGGAAGGGGGAAGATGCCAGAATACAAAGGCTCAAGAAGGTGGCTTCCAATACTAAGCACTCTCACTGTCTCAGGAATGCCCTCCTTGCATTACTATCACCAGGGAGGAGGTACAGGAACCTGAAGACCCACACTCATTATCGATACAGGAACAGCTTCTTCTATTCCACTATCATATTTCTTAACTATCCATGAAACCATGAACACTACCTCATTATTCATTCCTTTTGCACTGTTTTAGTAATTTATAGTTATTTTATGTCTTGGCATGGTCTTGCTGTCACAAAATAACAAATTTCACATCATATTAGTCATTGGTAATCTGATTCCAACAAGCCTACGAATGTCTAATGCAGGGAGCACTCTGCTACACTTGACTCACTTGTATTCCTGAACAAGACAAAAGTAGAATTCCACATGCTGTTCTACACCAACATTAACCAGAAACAGGGAAGGAACATTCAAGAATTGCCTTCAAAATTTCAAGCTGAGCCCTTGAGAAGGTAAATGTAACTGCGACTCACAGCCCTGGAACTCAGTGTCCAATCCAAGCTATCTTTTATTGATTGGTAGCGTCAAAGAGTATGCCAGAGGCGAGAATTGAAAATCCCAAAAGTCAGTTAAGACCATCTCTTTGACCAATGATCAAAAACTTATGAGAAAATTGGAATTTATTAGTTTTGAAAAATCAATTCGTATTTTCGTTCTAATTAATTTCATTTTGAAAATTCACAAGGTTTGGTCTGATCGAACTTTATAATTTAGAAGAGACCTAGACATGTGGGAATTGGAATAACTAAATGATGTCGAGCAACTCCACAACAGACAGGTTTACCCACTGGCCAACCATTTTAATTCTACTCCTCATTCTTATTCTAGCATGTCAGTCCATCGCCTCCTCTACCGCCACGATGAGGCCATGCTCAGGTTGGACGAGCAACACTTAATATTCCTGACAGCATGAACATCAATTTCACTAATTTCCGGTAATTTTTCACCCACTTCGCACTTTTTCCATTCCCCATACTGGTTACCCTCTCACCCATCTTTTCTCCTTACCTGTCCATCACCTCCCTCTGGTGCCCCTCTGCCTTCCCTTTCTTCCAAGGTTCTCTGTCCTCTCCTATCAGATTCTTTCATCCTCAGCCCTTTCTCTCTTCCTCCAATCCCCTCCCAGCTTCTTATTTCATCCTTCCTCCCCCACTCACCCACTTTCTCCCTCACCTGGTTTCACCTATCACGTGGCAGGTTGTACTCCTTCCTTTCTCCCCACCTTCTTATCCTGGCTTCTTCCCCCTTCCTTTCCAGTCCTGAAGAAGAGTCTTGACCCGAAACATTGCCTTTTTAATTCCTCTCCATAGATGCTGCCTGACTTGATGAGTCCCTCCAGCATTTTGATTTTCAGCATCTGCAAAATCTCTTGTGTTCATACTATACCTGATTACGCCGGTCCCACTTAACTCTCGGTTGTAGCCTTGTGGGTTTCATTAAGTGCTCATCCAGATGTTCTTAGTTCTTCCCCCTACCCTTTAAGGCAGTGTGTCATCAGCCCCTGATGATCAAAAACTCATCAAGTTTTAGCCTTGGTTATACTGAGCTAAAATAAGATATTACAACAAGTAATTATTGTTTTAAAGATGTTGAGAGCCAGAAGCCAATATTAATCAATAAGGATGGAAGGAGCAGAAACCAAGCCAACAGCAATGATTAGCAGAAGTACTGAAGTGTCAGCATGAAACAAAAAACAGTTCAAAAATTGCAAGCTATAAACATTAGCTACTCTATTCAGAAACACACTGCTGAGATTAACCCTTTCGCTGACTCAGCAACCACACAGCAAAACATGGCAGGACTTCGCTGCAAAGCACTTTCATTAGAAGACATAACTTTGGCCATCCAATGCTCAATGGATGAACTGGCTATAAATTTTAGCCCTGTAACTGCTCCCTGGGTTTAGCATTTAACCCTGAGTTGAACCATTGCCCTTCCATCTTTTAAGAAAAGCTTTATTTGTCACATGTACTCTTCACCAAAATGTCAAAATTATACAGTGAAATTCACCGCTTGCGTCAATGACGAACAAAGTCCGAGAACGTGCTGGGGGTAGCCTGGAAGTACTATCATACTTCCAACACTAACATCGCTTGTCCACAATTTATTAACCAGTAATGTGGCAGAAAACCAGAGGTCCTGAAGGACACCCTTGTGGTCAGGGCGAGAACGTACAAACGTATTACAGACAGCGGTGGGAACTGAACCCTGTAAAATATCTTGCTAGCCATTGTGCTACCTTGCTACCCCAACATCTTCTCCGTCACCCACACTGCATGCTTCCTCTTCAAAAGTTCTCATCCATGGCAAGCCCTGTCTCATCAGATCTGCTACTGCTGCCTCCATACCACACTATTCCTGTTCCTTACTGTCCAGCATTTTCACACGTTATTGATTTAAACTCCTCACAAACTCTTGCTGCCCATATCCCAATTTGCATCAACACCTGGGTGCTTGCAGATCTATGCTGATTATGGAATCTCTTTGGGGCTTGTGCCAATCCTACAAACTCCTGAAGTCAATATTCCTCATCAGCCTCTCTATGCCACCACGATCTATTTCACTTGCACACCGGGGTTGTCTCTTCAGCTGCCAAGGCTCTCAAGCTCAAGAATTCATTCCTTGGAAATCTCCACTTCTCTAACTCTCTCTTCAAGCTTAAAATGCTTCTTAATAGCCACCAGTTTTACATGTATTAACCGCCCCTCGCTTGGCCAAGAGACAAATTTTCTCTCTTGACCAACTGCAAAATGCTACATATCTGCTAATTATTCCATCTTGGGAAGGTTGTGATCTCTAAGCATTTGACAACCAACTATAATTTAACATATGCTAGTGATCATAAACCTGATTCTGAATACTGAATCTGACAATGGCTTGAATTCAACTCTTTCTCATGACTCTATTTCTCCAATGTCCTCAGGTAAATCTGTGTAACAGAGAATGAAGTTGATATTTTTTTCCTTTCGAGGAAGAAGCAGCTGGTGGATAGTGTTGGTGAATACACTGAAAGAAAAAATGAGTTGCTTTTAGCAGCCCCGTTCCTGATATTATAAAGGAATGTACTCTACTCCTGCTCATTCATTCTTTGATGCCATTCTTCAACATAGCAATTACTTGAACAGCAGCCAGGACTTGCTGTATATGATATCTTTCCTCGTACCTAATGGGTGGAACAGACAGTAACCTTCTGCTTGGAGAAGAGATGATAGTTGTAATGCTGTATGTTCTCCTTGAGCTTACTGTTAGAAAGCATTTGGTAGTCATTGTTTGAATAGGCGTTGGTACATATTGCAGACAGATTGTCTCCTACCCTGTTCTATTGGTTCTGACATGCTAGTTTGGTTACCAATGAGGCTGCAATAACACCAATGATAGCATTGGTTCTGAACGTCCCTCTATCCTAGTGGACAGCTCAGGGCTGGGTAGAATCCTCCTGCAACTTCACCGAACTTTACCCTACTGATATCCAATTGTATCCATGAACAATTTTTGAAAGGCTTTCAAGGTGATCCCTGCCTGCATTAGCCTTTATTTGTTAGGGGTATATTAAATTGAACTTTAGCACAAATACATCAGAAATGCTAGAGTTACTCGGCCAGTCAGGCAGCATCTATTGAGAGGAATAAACAGTTGACGTTTCAGCCAAGACCATTGGTAATGTATGTCACCAAAAACTCCAGCAAATTTCTACAGCTGTACCATGGAGAGCAATCTAATTGGTTGCATCACTATTGGGTATGGAGGGAATTGGAAGAAAAAAACTGCAGAATGTTGTAAACTCAGTTCCAATATGAGGAATCTCCTCAGTTCTGATGACACCTTCAAAAGGTGATGCCTCAGAAAGGTTGCATCCTTCATTCAGGTCACCCATCACCCAAGAGACGCTCTCTTCTTATTATTACCATCAGGGAGGAGGTACAGGAGCCTGAAGACACAGACTCAGTGTTTTAGGAACAGCTTCTTCCCCTCCACCATCAGATTTCTGAAAAGACGTTAAACCAAGTCGTGAACACTCCCTCACTACTTTTGTCCTCTTTTTGCATTGTTTATTTAATTTAAATTTGTTTCCATACTTCATATTGCAATTTATAGTTTTTTATGCATTGCACTGTACTGTTGCCAAAAATACAACAAATTTTGCAACATATGTCAGTGATACTAAACCTGATTCTGTTTCTGATTCATCAGGACAGGCCTCAGCGTGAAACATTAATTGTTGATTCTTCTCCATAGATGCCGCCTGGCCTGCCGAGTTCCTCCAGCATTTTGTGTGTTGCTCTGTATTTCCAGCATCTGCAGAATCCCTTGCATCTCAAATTCAGTAAGTCTGCTTACCCATGTCCCAGACTACTGATGTTATGCCCAGGTTGGCCAACCGCTGCCAGATCTACAACAATGCTCCAGCAATGCAAAGCTACATGGTTCAAATACTCTGGACCTGGATTAACCATAGTTGCACACTCAGTGGCCACTTTATTAGGTACTCCTGTATACCTGCTCGTTAATTCGAACATCTAATCAGCCAGTCAGATGGCAGAACTCAATGTATAAAAGCATGCAGACACGGTGAAGAGGTGTAGCTGTTATTCAGACCAAACATCAGAATTGGGGAAGAAGTCTGATCTAAGTAATTTTGACCATGGAAAGTTTGTTAGTGTCAGACAGGGTGGTTTGAGTATCTCAGAAACTTCTTATCTCCTGGGATTTACACACTGAACAGTCTCTAGAGCTTACAAAGAATTGTGCGATAAACAAAAAAACACCCAGTGCACGGCAGTTCTGTGGACAAAAGTACTTTGTTAATCAGAGAGGTCAGAGGAAAATGGCCAGACTGGTTCAAGGTGACAGGAAGGTGACAGTAGCTCAGATGACCACGGGCATGCAGAAGAGCTCTCTGACCACACAACAGGTCCATTCTTGAAGTGGATGGGCTACAGTAGCAGAAGACCTTGAACATACATTAAGTGGCCACTTCAGGAAATTCTATGGAGGCACAGGCAAGAGGTTAGTCTGAATGCAACAGAAAAGTGAACTTTAATTGACTTTTCGGGGAATTAATTGACTGTTCCGGGCTGACACATCGTGACGAAGGGCTGAACCGTGGACTGTTTATTCTCCTCCATAGATGCTGCCTGGCTTGATAAGTTCTTCCAGTACTTTACGTGTGCTGTTCGAGATTTCCAGCACCTGCAGAGTCTCTTGTGTTTGTATCCTTGACCTTAATAGGTTTCCAATTTGCACTTGTAAGAGCAGCCTCAATCACAGTGAAATTCACTGTGGGACAAGAGCAATCCATGCACAGGTCTGTACCATGTATTCCTTCAGCCTAATTTCCAATTCACTGCTGGTTCAGCCAATAAATCACTTCAACGTTCAGCTCCAGCATATCCCAGTGATGTAAGATACTCTTTTGTTTTTCTGGCCTGCTCATTACCAGTTAATGGTGCGTAATATAGAACATTGCCTCATGAGGCATTAACAGTCTGTTTGAAGAATAAGGTGAGGAGCCTGTGCATCATTTTCTTTCCACAGTACAAGCTTGTGGTTGTGTCGCTCTTTCCTTCTCATGTCTACTGTCAACCATGCTCATCTGAATCTCTTTGTGAACATGCACTCTGCCATCCACTCCAATCCATCTTTAGTCTTTGCAATAACTTAATTAGCAGGGCCCTATTTTGGGATCAATTAACAATGATCCCTTAATCCCTTAATTCTTTTTGCAGGAGGGGAGCCTCAATGACTTCCATGGTGCTTCTGAGTTTTATTGCTATCTGGAGAAGACGAATCTCAGAGCATGCATACTTCGATAATAAAATAAAGCTTTGAACCTTTGATCCTCCATTTATTATCCAGATATAAGTAACCTAAATATGGCCATTTAACATACACATCCCTTTGTAGTTCAGAGTTTTTTTTCTCTCACAGTGAAGACTAGTGTCATATAAAGCTGTGACATCATCATAATATTTTTCTCGATATCTTTTGCATCACAATGCTATATCTCATTTCTTTCAAAAGGAGTTCAGCAGAGGAGAGTAAGAGTCTTTCCTAGGACAGAAATAGCTAAATTTTAAGGTGACGGGAGGAAAGTATCGAGGGGATGTCAGCAGTAGGTTTTTTACATAGAGAATGGTGGCTCTATGGAACCTACTGCGATAGGTGTGGTAGAAGCAGATACATTGGGGACATGTAAGAAACTCTTAGATAGGTACATTGATGATAGAAAAATGGAGGGCTATGTAGGTTAGATTGATCTTAGGGTAGGTTAAAAGGTCAGCAAAAAAATACTGTGGACCGAAGGGCGTGTACTATTCTACCTTCAGAACTTCTGACCTTTGACACACCAGAATCAAGGTAATACCACCCTCTGGAGCTGAGTTAAGCTATATGCCCAATGCTCCTAGCAAAGGCAGACATTGGTGATGAAATAAATGACAGCCTTCAATGTACCAGCACAGCCCATGGTCCACTGAAGGAACGGACATTGGAAAGTCCAGACCTTACATCCAATGCAAAGCTCATGGTCTAACAGTTATCAGCATTCCCTGTCCTCCTGTGAGCTTCTGAGACCTGGACTACCTCAAAGAGACACATCAAGCATCACCACAACTATGTTAACAAACTTCTCCAAACTCAAGAAAGGTAAAGCAATCACTGTCAGTGTCCCCTCCCAGACCAGCATCCCCAGCACTGAGGCCCCACTTATACTTACTTAACTATTTTATGTTAGAGATACAGCATGGCAATAGGCCCTCCCAAACTAATGCACCCAATTACACCCATGTGATCAATTAACCTGCTGACCCATACCTCTCTGAAATGTGGGAGGAAACTGGAGCACCTGGAGGAAGTCCATGCATTCACGGGGAATGCCTACAATCAGATAGCGGTGGAACTGAACTTGGGTCGCTGGCACTATAATAGTCTTACACTAACCGCCATACTACCGTGCAACCCGAAATGTTGGGCAGGTCACATTGTTCATCAGACTCCTGAACCAGGTAGTCTATTCCAAGCTTTGTCATGGGATGAGACTACCAGAAAACTGGAAGCCTCCTTGTAAGAGTCCAATGTCTCCACTGACTCCTGAGCCCCATGACTGCTCAAAGTACTGAAGAAGCACTCAGGATGATATTAAGCACCAACTATCAGGAGCACACAGAAGCTTTGTTTTGATGACGGAGGAAGTGCACTACTTTAAACTTCCCTTCTACCCATCCCATCAGTTGTCCCAACTCGGGAAAACTCTGCCATTTCCACCTTGCCCATATCAGCTACCTTGCAAGCATAAAACCAAAGTGAGATCAAGGATGACTTGACTTTGAGGAATTGCCCGAGAAGAAGAAGAAATGCTTCAAATTTTTTTTTTGTAGGATGTAGATATTACGTAACTTCAAAGTTTCTTTGCCAATTTTTAGGTTAAGATGGTAAAAGTGGGGATGGATAACTGTTAAGTGTAATTTGTGACTAAGAGCAAGTTCTTTTTTTAATTGGAAACTTCAACTTCCAGAAGACACAGATACAAGCAACACTTCAGAAAATGATTTCCCACTTGTTCCTTAATCCACAAAGTACCATGTGGTTGACAAGTTACTCATGAAAGAAAAATAAATCACTTTCAGAATGTGTTTCTAAATTTAAGTGTATTTGACACTTGACAAGCTCCTTCAGCCTATCAGAATGAGATTCCTATAAAGTAAAATGGAAATTGATATGATGCACCCAAGAGATTTGTACCATTACCAACTCAAATTCTCAGTTCCATGCAGCTAGAACCTCCACTCTTTCTTACTTTAGGCAGAGTAAACTATTAGTTTAAGCAAACTTCCCCTTATAACTACATGTGGCTACTTCCTAAATCTATAAAGAATCTGAAATTAAATACTGAAGTCAAAAATGGTCATTTTATTGTTTCTCCTTCATAATTGACAGTCAATGCATCTCCAAAAAAGTGAGAGCAGAAGTCAGTAGACTCCAGATTCTGTATTATTTAGAGATACAGTATGGTAACAGGCTCTTCCGGCCCAGTGAGCCTGTGCCATACGATTACACCCATGTAACTAATTTAGCTACTCACCCTTATGTCTTTGGAATGTGGAAGGAAGCTGGAGCACCCAGAAGAAACCCACGCATCAATGGAAGAATGTACAAATTCCTTACAGACTGCGACAGGAAATGAACCTGGATTGCTGGCACTGTAAAGCGTTACACTACTGTGCCATCCCAAAAAAGGAATGAGACCTGAATTTTTACTGTTCAACCTAATATCATCATCATCATTATTATGTGCTATGTCATATAATGTGGGCAATCATAGCCTTTAACATCCACAATTGCTGTTGGCAAAGTTTTCTACAGAAGTGTTTTGCCTTTACCTTCTTCCTGCCCCTGGCTGTGTCTTTACAAGATGGGTGACCCCAGCCATTATCAATGCACTTCGGAGATTGTCTGCCTGGCATCAGTGGTTGCTTAACCAGGACTTGCGATCTGCACCGGCTGCTCATACACCCATCCATGACCTGTTCTCATGGCTTCCCTTGACTCTGATTTGGGAGGGGGGTTAAGCAGGAGCTACACCTTGACCAAGGGTGACCTGCAGTCTAACAGAGGGTAAGAGCACTCTTGGTGCAAAATGTATCTCCATCCTACCACCCACTCAACCTAATAAAGTAATTAAAAAAGATGAAAAACATTTGTAGAATGGGTACAAAGATGTTTCTATGTCAGCAGTACTTAACTAGAGGCATTAAAATGACAGTAAGCAAGAACTCCAATAAGACATTATAAGAAACGTTCTAATCTAAAGAACTTTGAGAATTTGAAACTTGTTACTACAGAGAATAAATAGGACAAATAACGTTCCCAATTTTAAGGGGACAGGAGACATGTTTGAGGGAGCAGATAATAGAGGTCGACAGAGACAAAGTTAGACGAGGAATGGTGGGAGGAAGTTTGATGGAATATAAACATTGACTAAGAGGGCTTTATTTCTAAAAGTCTACGTAGGCACTGAGTCTGCAATATAAATTGAAACTCTATTAATCTGTCCCTCTCAGGAATTTGGTGGTGCTGGACCAGCACATTTCCCAGACAACTGGATGCCACTTTTTAATATGGCAACAGGCTGTTAATTCACTTTGAAATAAAAAGGCGTTAGTGACATTTATCGTACATGGTTAATTACAAGGGAACACGAATAACAGAACCATGTGAGTGTAAGGAGATTTGGGAACCAGGGTGCTGGTATATGGAAAAGAGTATGGAAACCAAGGTCCAGGTGAATCAAAAATGCAAATGACATCTGATTAGCCAAATACCAGTCCTCTGGGATTTCGAAATGAGGTTAATCAGAGGATAATCTCAGAGGATAATCTGAATTTTACATGCAATGTCTCATTCTTCTTTTCAACTGATCCCTCAAGGTTGGGGACAATCTTTTACTGGTCCTACCTGGATACAGCTCAAAAAACTGAGTGTACTCAGGGTTGGATGGAGCACAGGTGGGAGACTACCTAAGAATGAAGGAAATAGGTTTCAGGAAAAGGATATCTGATCATGCCAAACCTTTTGCAGAACCTTGGGTGCACCAGAAGTCATACTGACCTTGGAAATGACTTTGACCTGGAGAAATGAGCATATAGGCCATGAGTACATTTGATTCATATTCTATCTGCCCATTCTGTATAAGTGTACAGGAACTCAGCCTTTGAAAACTTGGTCCCATGCATTATCTGCATTAGACCATAAGACATAGGAGCAGAATTAGGCTATTCGGTCCAACGATTCTGCCCCACCTTTCCATCATGACCAATTTATTATCTCTCTCAACCCCATTCTCCTACCTTCTCCCCATAATACAGTACCTATCAATATATGCACAATGATTTTGCCTCCACAGCCATCTGTGGCAATGAATACCACAAATTCACCACCCTCTGGCTGAAGAAATTCCTCCTCTTCTCTTTCTAACTTCCCTGACTTCCTGGAAAGCTTAATCACAGAACCATCTTAAGATGATTTAAATATGAGTGATGCTGGTGTTGATATCAATTCATTCCCACTGGCAGTGTTCCAATGGTTAGAGTGGTCATTTCACTTCAGATAAATAATGAATCAGATTATAACCTAAATGATTAAAATCTTCGATGCAACAATTTGCAGTTTGATTTAAATTGAATAATTCAGCGTGTTTCTGTTTATTTCAAGGCAACCCACTTGCGGGTCGTATTTGTGCAAAGGATGGATTAAGATTGCCAAAGTTCATTTAACAGAGAGAGAGAGAGAGAAAATTGTGCTGAATGTAAATATAGATTTCTGACGTGAAAGATCAGGTTAGTTACTGAACTATTGGTATCTGAGTCTGTACTCATTCAGCCACTTCCTTTTTCATCTCTTGGCAAAATGAAACAGTTTGCTGGGTTCCAGAACAAAGCCTGCAACTGGACTGCTGGTTCAATTGAGGATTTTCCTTTTCACATTTTCTAAATACACTGGAAAATAAAGATTTTGCTTCCTGAATACTTTTAGACTATAAGACCATAAGACATAGGAACAGAATTAGGCCATCTGGCCCATCGATTCTGCTCCACCATTCAATCATGGCTGATCCCTTTTTTCTATCTCCTCCCCAATTCCAGTTTCCGACCTTCTCCCCATAACCTTTGATGCCATTTCCAGTTAAGAACCTATCAATCTCTGCCTTAAATACACCCAATGACCTGGCCTCCACAGCTGCATATGGCCATAAATTCCACAAATTTCTCCGCATCTCTGGTTTGAAAGAGCGCCCCCTCTATCCTGAGGTTGTGTCCTCTTGTCCTAGACTCTTCCACCATGTGAAACATCCTTTCCACATCTACTCTGTCTAGGCCTTTCAACATTTGAAAGGTTTCAATAAGATCACCCCTCATCCTTCTGAATTCCAACGAGTACAGATCCAGAGCCATCAAACATTCCTCGAATGACAACCCTTTCATTCCTGGAATAATCCTTCTGAACCTCCTCTGGGCCTTCTGCAATACCAGCACATCTTTTCTAAGATGAGGGGCTCAAAGTCATTCACAATACTCAAGGAGAGGCCTCACCAGTGCCTTATAAAGCCTCAGCATCACATCCTTGCTCCTGTATTCTAGACCTCTTGAAATGAATGCTATCATGGTATTTGCCTTCCTCACCACCGACTCAACCTGTAGGTTAACCTTTAGGGTGTACTGAACAAGGACTCCCAAGTCCCTTTGCATCTCAGATTTTTGGATTTTCTCCCCGTTTAGAAACATGCATATTTACTCCTACTACCAAAATGCATAACCATGCATTTTCCAACTTTTGGATGTATCCTATGGATTTGGGGCTGCTGATCATGAAGTTCACCATGAAATTTCCCTATCAAGCACTATTTCTTTGAAATCACCTATATTTGTTGTTTCAAATCATAATTCAAGTCAAAATAATTGATTCCAAGATTAAGGAAGGCGTTTTTGCTGGTCTACGAATCAAACAGGTCATCAATGATAGGCAACCTGAAGACCTTCTAGAGGGACCAGAAAAAATTGCATGGAAAGCACTCAAGGATGCTGAAAAATTTCTTGGCAACTACAGAGCACCAAACTACATGCGGGTGGTAGACAACATGCTTCAAGCATACAAAACCATGAAGTGCAACATGTCCATAGGACATAGGAGCAGAATTAGGCCATTCTGCCCATCGAATCTGCTCCACCATTCCATCATGGCTGATCCCAAATCCCACTCAACATCACCTGCCTTCTATCCATATCCTTTGATGCCCTGACTGATCAGGAAACTATCAACTTCTGCCTTAAATATACCCATGAACTTGGCCTCCACCACCGTCTGTGGCAGAACATTCCACAAGTTCACTGCCCTCTGGTTAAAAAAATTCTAAAAGATTGCCCCTCAATTTTGTGGCTGTGCCCTCTAGTTCTGGATACCCCCACCATCGGAAACATCCTCTCCACATCCATCGTATCTAGTCCTTTCAACATTCGGTAGGTTTCAATGAGATCCCCCCGCATTCTTCCAAATTCCAGTGAGTAAAGGTTCAAAACGGCCAAACTCTCCTCATATGTTAACCCTTTCATTCCTGGAGTGCCACTAAAAATTAACTTTTAGCATTCCCATTTAGACTTCTTCCCTGCAAACCTTGGCAGTGACAGTGATGAGCATGGTGAAAGGTTTCTCCAGAACATTGTGGTCATGGAGAAACGGTATCAGGGCAACTGTAATCCATCAATGCTGGCTGGTTATTGTTAGACACTGAGGCGAGAAGCCTCAGACACTGAGTACAAATGAAAATCATCAACAAAGCATTTTTAGCTTAGTTGAACTATTGCAAAGCGTCAGCACCGTTATGCAATTAAACATATTTTATTCAATAAAAGTTAATTTCTGGTCTCTCCAAACTCTTATGTGCCGCAAGAAGTCTGTAATTATACTTATGTTCAGCTTGAGGTGATCTATCATAAACAAAAAAAAATACTGAGGAAGCAACACTTTTGAAAAAAATTTGTTGTCCAGTGATATTGGATGAATGCACATTGCTCATCCTGCTCATCTGCGTTTAGACACCTTCCCTGAGATCATATAATGTGGTCAATTTTTATCTTTTGACCACGAGTGGAAGATAGCAATGCGCATTTTTCTTCATAAAGGCACAGGCATGCAATGATATACCCTGTTAATGACAAGAAAAATGAGAGAGAAGAGCATTCGACCAGGTTGCACTGACAGGAGGACACCAAGCTTAGGCAACACTTCTGATAAATAAGTGCATATTAGAGATGGTCTGTGCAAACAGCAGTTTGAAAAGGCAGGGAGCCAGGACCGGAGGTCGCTATCCTGCGATGCTTGCTCAACTATTCGCTGCACTATGACTGAGGTAGTGGGCCTATTCCAGCTACTCTGGGTTTCATGACTGCGAGCCCCGCAATGTTTTGCTCCGCTGTGTGATAAACTTCGGGCTGAGGCTGCTGGTCTGCTCCGGGCTTCGTGCCTGTGGACTCACTTTCGTTCTGAATGCTATTGCTTGCTTTTATTGTTTACACCATTTGTGTTTCTTTCTCCCTCTGCACATTGGGTGTTTGATGGGCTTCTTTTATGTTGGGTCTCTTGCTTTGTGGCCGCCTGTAAGGAGACAAATCTCAAGGTTGCATAATGAACACATCCTTTAATAATAAATGTACTTCGAACTTTGATACCTCAACATTTAACAGGAAGGTATGCCCTGAAGCTAACATGTTTATATTTGAACATAATGTTGGCAATTTACTTCCTGTTAATTGCTCTTTTACCGTCTGCAGGATGTGGCCATTTCTGGCAAGGATATGATTCATTATGTATCCCGAATTGCCCTGAAATGAAGTGGCTTGCTAGTCATTTGTATGGCTGCAGGTAGGGTTGCCAACTTTCTCACTCCCAAATAAGGGACAAAAGTAGCAGTCAAATACGGGACACTTGTGTTTACCCCAAGAAAGACTACCATGACCATGAAGCCTTGCGCGGGCACCTGTGTGCGCATGCGCATACGTGCCGATTTTTTTCCCACAAATCGGTTTTGGCTTAATCTTCCCAACTACAGCATATTGTACCTACATTATTTCTACTTTACATAGGCGGTGTACTTATCATATCATTCCTGCTTTTACTATATGTTAGTGTTATTTTAGGTTTTATGTGTTATTTGGCATGATTTGGTAGGTTATTTTTTGGTTCTGGGAACGCTCACAAATCTTTCCCATATAAATTGCTTCTTCGCTTCATGCAGGACAGTTGGCAACCCTAGCTGTGGGTTAGGCGTCACTAGACCACGTAAGGATACAAGTTTACTTTCCTTGTCAGTATACAAGCTTTCTTTCCATGAGACGCATCAGCTATCCAGCAGAGGTATTCACAAAGATACTTATTTACATATTTGAAGGTACTGCGTGGAACAGCCCCTTCAGGCCTAACGAGCCGCACTGCTCAACAACTCACCTATTTCACACTAGCCTCACCACAGGACAATTTACAATGACCATCTAACCCACAAATTGATACGTCTTTGGAATGTGCGAGGAACTAGAGCACCCAGAGGAAACCTATGCAGTCACAGGGAGAACATACAAACTCCTTACAGATGGCACCAGAACTGAACTCCGAACTCCAAAATGCCCAAGCTGTAATAGTGTCACAATTAACAACAGGCATCCGTTAGTCTCATGAGACCATGGATCTGCGCCTTGGAAAGTTTCCAGGGCGCAGGCCTGGGCAAGGTTGTATGGAAGACCGGCATGCTGCAAGTCTCCCCTCTTCACGCCACCGATGTTGTCCAAGGGAAGGGCATTAGGACCCATACAGCTTGGCCCCAGTGTCATCGCAGAGCAATGTGTGGTTAAGTGCCTTGCTCAAGGACACACACCCTGCCTCAGCCAAGGCTTGAACTAGCGACCTTCAAATCACTAGATGAATGCCTTAACCACTTGGCACAATGACTGCTATTAAAAATAATACTGCCTAAAAATAATGGAAATGTGTAGGGCAACTTTTTTTTACATAGAGGCTGGTAGATGCCTGGGGTATTGGGGAAAGCAGACATGGTAATGTTGGCGAAGGGGCTTTTAGATAGGCACATGCGGGGAATGCAGGGACATGGATACATCTTTGTTATCTAGAAATACAGGACAATAACAGGCCCTTCCAGTCCAATGAGCACATGCCACCCAACTGCGCCCATGTGACCAATTAACCTACTAACCCATGCATTTTGGAATGTGAGAGGAAACTGGAGCATGTGGAGGAAACCCTAGCAGTCACAAAATGAAAGTCCAAACTCCTTAAAGACAGCCGTGGGAAGTGAACTGTAGTCGCTGGTACTGTACTAGTGTTGCATTAACCTCTACACTACCATACCGGATCATTCTTGACAACATTACGGATATTAGATTTTTATTCCAGATTTTAATAAACTACAATTAAATTTCTCAGTTGCTGAAGTGAGATTCAGCCCATGGATTTGGATCATTAATTCGTGCCTGTGGCTTATTGAAGTGCCACTCAAGCTGTGGGTGAGAGTCCCCCGGTGCCCTGTTGCTACTGGTGAATCCATGGGGAAATCAGCAACAAGTTCAACCATATGAATCCAGTCTAACACTGTCACTATATCCACTTATTCGCTGCTAATTGCATTGTTTGCTATATGGATGAGTGTGAACCAGGCTAGGCTAGCCTCAAGGCCAGCATATGCATGCAGTTGTGCTAAAGAAAGCATATCCAGAAACAAGCTATTTGCAAAATTTATTCTTGTCCCAAAGCAATGTGATAAAAAAAACCCAATTCATTCACTCTCACAGCCCAGAGTTGTTAAACATGGGAAATTCAATCGATTCTTTGACATTTTACCGTAGAGTTTCAATGTGTCACTTTCAGTTAAGAATGTACGTCAATCCCATCAGGTATTTTGAGTGTTCTGGAAACTTGCCAGTCCCATTGCCTCTCCAGGGTTCCCACTGGAAGCCTGCAACCTCAATCTCCTCAAATCATGTAAGATTTTCAAAGGCTCAAAGTAGAAAGGAAAAGACAGTCTGTGCTCTTCTGGAACTTGGCAAATAACTTACAGGTGAGATTCAATACAGTATATGTTTGGTCAGAGGAACTGGAAGGCCACATTAATTGAAAGGTGCAGTCTATGTGGGGCAAGAGCGAAGACCTTGGAGTAGAGTTGAGTTAAAAATACACTTGGACTAAGATGTTAACTGTCCTGTGCCTATCACCAGTGGGATCATCAGTTGATCCCACTGGTGATAGCACAGGACAGTTAACATCCTATAATATAACAATCACTCTTAAACACACTACAGGTTAGCAAGATCCTAACGAAAACAAACTAATGACCGCCACCTGCTGGCACTACCGCCCAGTAGCACTGATGCTAATCATCTGTCGTGCACCTAGCCCTGACACACCTAGAAAATAAGAATACTTATGTCAGAATGCTGTTTCCGTATTTCAGTTTGGTATTCAAATCTATTGTTTTACAAACCTCGATTCACAAACTCCTACGCCTAAGTCTAAATACACCTCTATGCAACTGGGTGTTGGACTTTCTAACCAAACAGATCTCAGGTAGTCAAGATGCACAGCCTCCACATCACCTTCAACACCTTCAAGCGCCCCAGAACTGTGTGCTGAGCCACTGCTACACACGATGCTCGCACATGACTGCACGGCCAAACACCCGGGTAAGCACGTTGTCAAGGTCACCGATGACACAACAGCGGTGGGATTCGTCACCAACAACGATGAGATAGCCTACAGAGAGAATGTGAAAGTGCTCGAGGCCTGGTGCCAAGCAAATAACCTCTTCCTCAATTTCAAAAAGACAAAGGAGATGGCTATCGACTTCAGGAGAACTCAACCAACTCACTTCCCTCCTTATACTCACGGCACAGCAGTGGAAACTGAAAGCACTTTCAAACTCCTGGGAGTGCTCATCACACACAAAGTTTCATGATCCCAGAAAAAAAAATCTACACAATCAGGAAGGTTACCAAATCCTGTACTTCCTGAGGAGGTTGAAGAGAGCTGGACTATGCAGATCTATTCCCAATCAACTGTCCAGCTCTTGGCTCCATCCCTCCCCCTCCTGTCTTTTCCTATCATTTTAGATCTCTCCTCCCCCTCCCACTCTCAAATCTCTTACTAGCTCTTCCTTCAGTTAGTCCTGACGAAGGGCCTCGGCCCGAAACGTCGACTGTACCTCTTCCTAGAGATGCTGCCCTGCCTGCTGCATTCACCAGCAACTTTGATGTGTGTTGCTATGCAGATCTATACTCACGTCATTCCACAGATGTAGAATAGAGAGCATCTTAACATGCTGTGTCACTGCATGGTACAGAACCTACACTGGGACGGACAGGAAGGCTCTACAAGGTGTCACCAAAACTGCCTAACGCATCACCAGCACCAGCCTAACCACCATCAACGACGTGCAGTACATACAGAAAGGTGCCAGTAAAGGACAGTCACAACATGAAGGATCCCACCCACCCTGTTCATGGGTCATTTGTCCCAGTCCCATCAGAGAGACGGTTATGCAGCATCCACACCAGTGCCACCGGACTAACAAAACAGTATCTTTCCCCCAACAGTAAGGCAGATCAACACCTCCACCCACTAACCCACCTCGCTACACCCACTTCCCCACCACTACTTTATCATTTTCCTATCAGAGTCACCTTATGTACAGACTCTCCTGTGCCTAATATCACTTCACGGACATACAATCAATTTATGTATACAAGCTATCTTATGTATTTATATTTATTGTCTTTTTAATTATTTGGTTCTTTATCTTACTGTTTTTTTGTGCTGCATTATATTGAAGTAACAATTATTTCATCCTTCTTTAGACTCGTGTACTGGAACGATCTTGCATCTTGAATTAAAGTAGGAGGTTAGGCATTGAAACTTGGATCGACCACAATTGGGGCACTGTATATTGTTCTAGTTGCAATTCATTGGAAGTCTATTGAAGCAATTATGAAGATGTGCAGAAGATTCACACCAGAAAGGTGAAGGCATTATAGCAAGAGAGGATGAACAGAATGGGAACAACACACACAGAATGCTGGAGGAACTCAGCAGGCCAGGCAGCATTTATGAAAAAAAGTACAGTTGATGTTTCAGGCTTCAACTGTATGTTTTCCATAGATGCTGCCTATCCTGCTGAGTTCCTCCAGCATTTTGCATCTGTTGCTTGGATTTCCAGCATCAGCAGATTTTCTCTTATTTATGAACAGAATGAGTGTCTTTTCCCTTGTGAATAGGGCAAGTGACCTTCAACCTGTCTTCAAACTGCAGAAAGGTTTTGATGGGGCAGATCTAGAGAAAATGTTTCCATTTGTTTGAAGAGGTAACTATAGGCCATCATGATAAGGCAGTCACTAAATATGGGAGTCAGAATGAACATGATTCTGAAAGTGAGAATGTGGAACTCCACTGTGAGAAGTGGTTGAAGTGAAAAGGTACATTTAAAGGGAGGCTGAACACACGTGAAGGGAAAGAGAATAGAGGGTCAAGTAAGGGAGTAAAGAATCAAGTAGCTCAAGTGGATCATACATGCCAATATGGACATGTTGAGGGTTACTAGCTAATTTCCACACTACATACACTATGCAATAACTGGGAACAACAGTTAAATTAACTGCCCATGGATCACAACCCCCTTTGAGTACCGCATAATTGCTGAGTGTATGTTGCACGCATGGCTTGGAAGAGTGGTGTTGGAATGATGGATCAGTGTTACTGGCAGATGCCAAAGGCAAAGACTAGCAATATGCTAATGCTGCATGGTAAAAAGCTCTGTAATTTTTGGTAAGAATACACAATTTTAGTAGCCTTGTGGGAAGAGTGATGTGTGGTGATAGCTTATATGTAGGTGCAGTCATTGCATTTCTTATTTTTCAACAAAATGTTCTTCCCTGGAGAGGAAATGGGCTACACTGGTGATAGTCTTCAACACTGGAAGTGAATCATGCAGGACTTTCGTGAAGTCACACCTGGCGCACTGTGTGTCGTTTTGGACTCTTTATGCAACAGAGGATATACTTGTTGTGAAGAGAGTGACATAGAGGCTAAATAGACTGATTTGTGGATGTTGAGACAATCTCATTAAGGACTGAGATGAGGGGAAGCTTGTTCACAAAGAGGGTGCTGAACATGTGGAATTTTCTACCACAGAGCCTGGTCAATGCCAAGCCATCAAAAATACTTAATAATGAAGGAGAGAGGGCAATGGGGACAGGGAGGGGAAGGAGGAAATGGAAGGAGAGTTGGGGCAGGTGGGAAAGGGAGAAGGTTGGTTGATGGGGAAAGGGGAGGAGAGGGGAGGGGAGAAGGTGAGGAGGGAGGGGTGTGCTGAGGGGGAACAAAGGGAAAGGGCGAGAACAAGAAACTGTTATTGACTTTAATGGATGCTCTACCACTTCTCTAATTTTTCTATGTTTCTTTTCTCTGCATTCATCAATCACTTGTTTGATGGCAAATCATATTGGGTTCCATAGGCACAGACTCGTGTAAGATCTGGGAGTGGAGGAGTCCTTCCCCCTGGGTCACTGAAGTACTGTCATACTGGATTATTGGAGAAGTGGCACCAGGGCACTGTGCACATTTCTGGTTGTCACTCTATAGGAAGTATGCCATTGTGCTCCAGTGTGTGCAGAGGAGAATCGCGATGTTTCCTGGATTGGAGGACTTTAGTTATGGGGACAGATTAGAAAGGCCAAACTTGATCCACATGGAGCAAAGGAGACTGGGGGGTGACCTAATAAAATTATACAAGATTGTAAGAGACGTACACAGATCAGACAATCAAAATTTATTTCCCATGACAGGAGCCTATGTTTGATTTAAGAGCAAGGAGCTTTAAAGAGGTTTTAAGTTGTAAGACCAGAAGACCAGAAGACATAGTAGCAGAATTAGGCCATTTGGCCCATTAAGTCTAATCTGCCATTCTATCAAGGCTGACTTATTATCCCTCTCAAACTCATTCTCCTGCCTTCTCCCTGTAAACTTTGGTATCCTTACTACTCAGGAGCCTATCAACCTCTGCCTTAAATATACTCATTGACTTGGCCTCCACAGCCATAGTCACAATGGCTCCACAGATTCACCATCCTCTGGCAAAAGAGATTCCTCCTCAATTCTGTTCTAACGGGATGCCCTTGTATTCTGAGGTTGTGCCCTCTGGTCCTAGACGACCCCCGCTATCCGAAACATCCTCTCCACGTCCACTCTATCTAGATCTTTCAATATTCAATAGGTTTCAATGAAATCCCACCCCCCGATTCTTCTAAACTCCAATGAGTGCAGGCCGAGAGCCACCAAACTCCTGTGGTAAGCTTCAACCCCAGTGAATGTTTGAAATATGAAGTGACCTACCAGGAGAAATGAAGGAATCAGATATATTGTAATTACTATTTTTCAGATGCATTTAGACAGACACTTGAACAGGTGAAGTGTTAAAGGATACAGTCTCAAGCTGGCAAATAAGGTGAGTGTAAATAGCCAGAAAGGTTTGCATGGACATGGCAAGCTGAAGGGCCATTTCTCTACTGCACAATTCCATTACAAATCAGACAAACACATCACTAGACACTTTCCCTCTGTAATAAAACTCAACTTGTAAGCATCCTTAGAGAGCAGAGGGAAAGCTCTTTGATGTATATAGAACCTACAGAGATTGTGCCTAATGATATTGAATTCTACCTTCCTGAGTTCCCTTGAGTCCAAAATAAATTACAATGTTAAACCCAGAGTCTGAGTGTCATTTGCACCTTCAAAAATATTACAGCCATTAATTTACCCTTTGCGAACACGTGGCATCTTTGAAATTCCAACTTCTTTTGACTTTGCTATAGAAACCCTGCTACCCAGTCCTTCAAATGTCTAGAAACACCACACCCATGAACAAGAATGCATATTTTACAACTAAATTGAATATTACCTACAATCAAAGAAAAATAGGTGTCAGCCACAGTCCAGGAGTTCCTTATTTCAGCTGGGAAGGTAAATAGACAGAGTGTGACCTACATCACTGTCATTAATGATCAGTTCCCGTCACTCACACGTAGAGTTTCAGAGATGCAAACCTGGACAAATAGGAATTTGCAAATGAGTCAGTTTAATAAGCGGCGGAGTGGTAACAGAGTATTGTTTCATTCTGATATTCAGCTGTAGAAAATCCAGCAGCAATTACAACCCTCAATTGTCAACGAAAGTACCACAGAAGGGAATGGTGCACTGTGACACTTCTGTGCAGATTCTACAGAAACTTCGGATGAGGGCAAGTGGGCAGTTAGATTCAGCTAGCCAAGCGGAGGTCTCTTCACAGACATTGTACTATCTGAACTATCTTTAAATGTATCGAGTAACACTGATGCTGCTTTTTGTATAAGAGGCATAAACTCAGCTTACCCGTAGTGGAAATTTTACTACTTCACTTTTACTATTCAGTCATAGTTTTTGATTTCTGCTGATCAACTCATTTGCCGCTGAAAATTAGCTATTACAAATGTGCTATCTCAGCATTTTTAATTATTGAAGATATTAAAAATATTGGATGTTCTTTTTTAGCTTTTTCATTTAGTCTCTTTTTTCATTTTCGTTCCATTGCTGTTACGATTGTGGAATTGAATCCACCATTCCCTCTAATTTATACTTCTTACCCTGATCTATTAATTTCACAAAGCATTTGTTCAAGTTGTTGAGGAGATATGCAATGGGCTGCCCTGCACATTCAGATCTCAGTCAGCCATTTTCTCATCTGAAACTTCATCAATTCATATCTGAAAAAAAACTGCCAGGCAAAAAAAATCGAGAACCTAGGGCAAGAGCAAGTCTAACTAATGACAAATACTATTACGACTTAAGGGACAATAGCACCGATGGAGGGTTTGGGAGAAGATATTAAACAATCATACAACTGAACTATCAGTCTATGTAGGTTTGTCACAGAAGGCACAATAGGTTTATCAAAGCACACCCAAAATGCGTGAGGAACTCAGCAGGTCAGGCGGCATCTATGGTAATAAATAACCAGTTGACATTTTGGTCCAAGACTATTCTTCAGAACTGGAAAGGAAGGGGGAAGATACCAGAATAAAAAAAAAGGTGTGGGAGAGGGGAAGGAGGCTAGCTAGAAGCCAAGTGGGCTGAAGAGGAAGGAATCTGATAGGAGAGGAGAGTGGAACATAAGAGAAGGGGAAGGAGGAGGGGATCCAGGGATCCAGGGAAGGTTAGGCATGTGAGAAGAGGTAAGGGAGGGGCTGGAAATTTTTTTTAGCGGAAGAGAAATTGATATTCATGCCATCTATATCAATCATGTATATGTTTTAATTTCACACTTTCCTCTCAATAATTCCAATGCCAATGCTCCCTCCCCATTGCATTTACCTCAGTATACAAGGTCAGAGATGAGGAGGAATTTATTCCAAGGGTTGTTAAATCTGAGGAATTCATTGCCACAGACAGCTGTGAAGGCCAAGCTATTGGGTATGTTTAAAGTGGAGGTTGATAGTGCCTTGATTAGTAACAGCATCAAAATTTACTGGGAGAAGGCAGGAGAATGAGGTTGAGAGGGGTATTAAATCAGCAACAAATGGAATGGTGGAGCAGACTCGATGAGCCTGTTGGCCTCATTCTGCTCCCATATCTTCTGGTCTTATGGCCTTTGTATCCATGACAAAATTCAGGAGGACAAGATGACAAATATTGAATTGTCGTAGAACTGCAGATGAAAACCTCAAAACAATTAACAAAGACCATGACATCTACAACAAGCATACAGAATAGTAGCAAGTAGACGCTGAAGCATCATTTGGTAGAGAACATCATCTTTAAGTGGTAAACGAATCGAGAATGTAATTTGTGGTAGAGCACAATAGCTGAAGCAAGATCCCATTAACAGCAGTAATTTGGACTGACCGAATAATTTTCTCTTTTTGTGATGTTGTGTGAGGGATAAATATTGGTCAGGACACAAACAATAACTTCCCTCGTTTGAAGTGGTGCCACGGATTTTTATGTAGACCTGAGAGGAAAGATGATTCTCCATTTCATGTTTCACTCAAAACAGAGTGCAACATTTGCATGTTACTCTACTGAATTACTACCTGTTCACACGGAGTGGGACTTGAATCTGTAACCCTCTGTGCATAACAAAAAAGAACCTATCCTAAATGAGCCACTTATGTTGTCTTGAGCAATATAGAAAGTAATTTCTGCAACATTTCATAGAGATTGTCATTAATGTTTCTTCATTTATATTTTTTGTATTTATTGAGATGCAATGCAGAATAAGCCCTTCGAGCTGTGCTGCCCAGCAATCCCCTGATTTAATGCTAGCCTAATCAGGGGACAAATTACAATGTCCAATTAACCCACCAACCAGTAGGTCCTTGGATTGTGGAAGGAAACCAGGGCATTCAGAAAAAACCCATGTGGTCACAGGGAGAAGGTATAGACTCCTTACAGTCAATGGTGGGAATTGAACCCAGGTCGCTTGTACTGTGGACGGTTGTGCTAGCTACTACGCTACAGTGACACTACAGTATGGCCAATATACCTGGAGTCAGGAGATCCTGAGCAGCTTTAATTCATACATTTAACACAAACACCTCCAGGGATGTGGATGCATGTCATCTGTGTATGCGCACATGCATGCATTATTCTCACCACTGAAAAGAAAGGTTCAAATATTATCTGACTGCTTTAGGTTACATTCTCACTTCTTTCGGGTGACTACCAACTCTTTCTTTGGCTTATACAGAGTTTATCCTTTTCTCTTTTTTTTTTGGTGCCTTAAAGGACTAAAAAATATTGCATACCGGAAAATGAAACATCATTGCTTTGTTTGTCTTGGTTTGTAGGTAGCAACAGTAAAGAGTATCTGAGTGACATGTAATTATATCCACAGGACAGACTATACAAGAATACATGGCTAGAGCTGGTGACGTGGTCATTATTATATTGCCGCATTTGGGGGCTGGAGGTGCACAAATGGGTTGCCTCATCAATTCTAACATGACAATACTACAAAGTACTTTGCTGGTTGTAAGCAAATTGGGATGGCTTGAAAGAGATGTGAAGGACTCCATTTAAATGCATCCAATTGGGGGACCCCTAAACTGAGGAATCAAGAAAGAGGAGAGAGAAAGTCCCCAAAACACTCCTAACACCTTTGGTCCAGATTGCCATGTAAATTTTACAAATGAAAACGAACCCTCTCAGAACACTTCACTTGGGATCTGTATATTTTCATACAATGTTTACTGAGGCTTCAAGAAAGGTTTCTCAAACTTTGCACACCATCTCAAAGTTTGAAATTGTAAGCTGCATTTTTATCTTCTGAGGTTTTTGTTTTCACCTTTGCCTCAAGTCACATGATCTGAATTGGGAAGGGCTCTGAAATCTTGCCCCTGTCAACTGGCGGGGGCGTTTAAAGACATTCTCAATCTCTCATTGCTACAGTCAGAAAGAGCGGCAATTACTATACACCAGTGCCCAAGCAGAGAAGGGTGAGCTGCTTTAATGACTATCATTCAGTAGCACTCACATCTATAGTGATAAAGAGCTTTGAGGGGTTAGCTATGGCTAGAATTAACTCTTGCCTCACCAAGGACTTGGACCCACTGCAATTTGCCTATCACCACATTAGGTCTATGGAGGATGTGATCTCATTGGGCCTCCATGCAGCCTTGGATCACGGACAATACAAATACCTATGTCAGGATGATGTTTATCGACTACAGCTCAGTGCTTAACAGAATCACTCCTACAGTTCCGATTGCAAAACCCCAGAACTTGGACCTCTGTACCTCTTCTGCAACAGGATCCTCAGCTTCCTAACCTAAAGACCACAATCTGTATAGATTGGAAGTAACACCTCCAACTCACTGACAGTCAACACTGGCACACCTCAGGGATGTGTGCTTAGCCCACTGCTCTATTCTCTCTACACCTATGACTGTGTGGCTAGGTACAGAACAAAAGCTATCTATGAATTTCAGATGGAGACAAGAGGGCATATAGGAGCAAGATATCCCAGCTAGTTGAGGGCTGTCATAGAAACAACCTTGCACTCGGCATCAGTAAGACCAAAGAACTGATTGTGGATTTCAGAAGGGATAAGAGGAGAGAACACTCTCCAGATCCATCCTGTACCCAGTATATCGATGCAGTTACAAAGAAGGCACAACAGCGGCTATATTTCATTAGGAGTTTGAGGAGATTTGGTATGTCACCAAAGACACTGGAAAACTTCTGCAGATGTACCATGGAGAGCATTCTAACTGGCTGTATCACTGTCTGGTATGGTTACTGCATGGGACCAAAACCACCTGCAGGGAGTTGTAAATTTAGTCAGCTCCATCTTGAGCTCTAGCCTCCATAGTATCTATGATACTTCAAGGACCAATGACCCAAAAAGTCGGCATCCATCATTAGGGATCACCCATCACACAGGACCTGCCTTGTTCTCATTGCGACCATCAGGAAGGAGGTACAGAAGCCTGAAGGTACACACTCAGTGATTTAAGAACAGCTTCTTCCCCTCTGCCATCCAATTCCTGAATGGACATTGAATCCATGAGAACGACCTCAATACTTTTTTATCTCTAATTTTGCTATTTAATTTAACATATATACACACACATACACATACACTTTCTGTAATTCATGTTTTTTTCTGTTTTTATGTATTGCCTTGTACAGTTGCCACAAAGACAACAAATTTCATGACATATGTCGGTGATATTACACTTGATTCTGGTTCTGAATACCTTTTGCTCTCTCCTCATTATCCCATTCTTAAAACCAGCATCTAACTTTGTTGTTTCTCACTCCACAATTGGTGCTTAGCCTCTTGAAAATTTCCAAAATTTTCTGCCTGTATTTCAGGTTCCTAGTTATATTGTTTCCCTTGTAAATACTTCCCTTTGGAATATTGGACTTAAAGAATCCTCCTCCAACACAGACAAAAACACTCAGATTTTATTGAACCTTTCTTTTCATAGTCATAGTCATAGTTATACTTTATTAATCCTGGGGGAAATTGGTTTTTGTTACAGTTGCTCCATAAATAATAAATAGTAATAGAACCATAAATAGTTAAATAGTAATATGTAAATTATGCCAGTAAATTATGAAATAAATCCTGGACCAGCCTATCGGCTCAGGGTGTCTGACCCTCCAAGGGAGGAGTTGTAAAGTTTGATGGCCACAGGCAGGAATGACTTCCTATGACACTCAGTACTGCATCTCGGTGGAATGAGTCTCTGACTGAATGTACTCCTGTGCCCACCTGGTACATTATGTAGTGGATGGGAGACAGTGACCAAGATGGCATGCAACTTAGACAACATCCTCTTTTCAGACACCACCGTCAGAGAGTACAGTTCCATCCCCACAACATCACTGGCCTTACGAATGAGCTTGTTGATTCTATTGGTGTCTGCTACCCTCAGCCTGCTGCCCCAGCACACAACAGCAAACATTATAGCACTGGCCACCACAGACTCGTAGAACATTCTCAGCATCGTCCGGCAAATGTTAAAGGACCTCAGTCTCCTCAGGAAATAGTGACAGCTCTGATCCTTCTTGTAGACAGCCTCAGTGTTCTTTGACCAGTCCAGTTTATTGTCAATTTGTATCCGCAGGTATCTGTAATCCTCCACCATGTCCACACTGAACCCCTGGATGGAAACAGGTGTCACCAGTACCTTAGCTCTCCTCAGGTCTACCACCAGCTCCTTAGTCTTTTTCACATTAAGCTGCAGGTAATTCTGCTCACACCATGTGACAAAGTTTCCTACCGTAGCCCTGTACTCAGCCTCATCTCCCTTGCTGATGCATCCAACTATGGCAGAGTCATCCGAAAACTTCTGAAGATGACAAGACTCTGTGCAGTCGTTGAAGTCCGAGGTGTAAGTGGTGAAGAGAAAGGGAGACAAGACAGTCCCCTGTGGAGCCCCAGTGCTGCTGATCACTCTGTTGGACACACAGTGTTGCAAGCACACATACTGTGGTCTGCCAGTCAGGTAATCAAGAATCCATGATACCATGAAAGCATCCACCTGCATTGCTGTCAGCTTCTCCCCCAGCAGAGCAGGGCGGATGGTGTTGAACGCACTGGAGAAGTCAAAAAACATGACCCTCACAGTGCTCGCTGGCTTGTCCAGGTGGGCGTAGACACGGTTCAGCAGGAAGACAATGGCATCCTCAACTCCTAGTCAGGGCTGGTAGGCGAACTGGAGGGGATCTAAGTGTGGCCTGACCATAGGCCGGAGCAGCTCCAGAACAAGTCTCTCCAGGGTCTTCATGATGTGGGAGGTCAATGCCACCGGTCTGTCGTCATTGAGGCCACTGGGACGTGGCGTCTTTGGCACAGGGACAAGGCAGGTTGTCTTCCACAGTACAAGAACCCTCCGGAGCCTCAGGCTCAGGTTGAATACATGGCGAAGTACTCCACATAGCTGAGGGACACAGGCTTTGAGCACCCCAGTACTGACAGCATCCGGTCCTGCAGCCTTGCTTGCATTGAGACACTTCAGCTGTCTTCTCACCTGCTCAGCTGTAAAGCCCACCATGGTGGTTTTGTGTGGGGAAGGGGTATAGTCATGAGAGCAGGGTGGAGGACTGTGAGGAGGGGTAGGAGGGGAGAGTGGAAAATGTGTTGGTTGGGGGCCGACAACAGATGGCTCAGATGGGGGATGGGCAGGGGCCACAATGTCAAATCCGTTAAAGAACAGGTTAAGTTCATTGGCCCTGTCCACACTGCCTTCATGGATGCAAGCTGATATTAATGTGCTTGTAGACATAATTAGTTTAAAAGTGTATTCACAAATGTAAGAATATTATCCTGTTCTATAATTAAAAATCACTAACAATTGCATAAGACTCAGTTTAATAGATATATGCCCATTGAAGGCTTACAGTCTCTGTGGGAACTGCATTAAAAACAATCAGAATTCTCAGTGATCAAATTAAGCGCACTGTGACTGACTATTACAAGTATTCATTAAAAATTTGACAATCCAGTTAACACACAGAGTAAATATTGTGTACTATTCTTTGAAAGCTGGAGAATGTAACAGAAGAGGCATGAACTGGCTATATGTACTACACTGACTGATCAATTTTGTGGTCGACAGTCCTAGTGTCCCGACCTGGTGTGTCAGAAGGGGTTTGTCTCCTCATTGTTGTGTCTGCTTAGTTGTACGTTGGCTGTGTGCTGTTCTGCTGAACGTTAGGGGCATGTATGTTGGTGTTGAAAGCATGGTGACATTTGCAGGCTCAGACTGTGTTGGTTGTTAATGCAAATGATGAAATTCACTGTATGTTTCTAGGAAGAGTCTATTGACTGGCCACATCACAAGCTAGTATGAAAACACCAAAGCCCTTGAATGTAAAACCCTACAAGAGGTAGTAGGTAGAGCCCAGTCCAATATGGGTAAAGCGCTCCACTGCATTGAGCACATCTATACGAAATGCTGTCGCAGCAAAACAGCATTTATTATCAGGGATCCCTACCACCCAGGACATGTTCTCTTCTCACTGCTGCCATCAGGAAGAAGGTGCAGGACTCACGTCACTAGGTTCAGGAAGTTATTACCCTCTCAGCCATCAGGCTCTTGAACCAAAGTGGATAGCTTCACTCAACTTTGCTGTCCCATCACTGAAATGTTCCCACAAACTATAGAGTCACTTTCAAGGATTTTTCATCTCATGTTGTTGATACTTATTCCTTATTTATTTATTATTATTTTCTCTTTCCTTTTGTATTTTTCCAGTTTGTTGTTATTTTTACACTGGCTGAACGCCCAAGCTGGTGGAGTCTTTCATTCATTCTATTATGGTTGTTATTCTGTCATGGATTTATTGAGTATGCCCACAAGAAATTGTACCTCAGTGTTGTATATGGTGACAAAAATATACTTCGATAATAAATTTACTCTGAACTTTGAACTAGACCTAGTGAATCATAAATCTAATTTTGAATATTTATCCGTGGACTCAAATATTTTTCTACGTCTGTCAAATACTTTCATAACCAGAAACCTCAATATCAGCCCTGAATAAACTGAGTACCCACAGGTGGAGCACCTCACTCAGCTAATAGTGCAAGAGGTGGAGACGCGAGAGGACCTGTAGCCAGAAACAAATTGTGTGCTATTCTGGTAGAATCTAAACATATTATAGCAATATTCCAAATAAACCCATGCTTTTCCAGATGTGGGTAAATCCTATCCTTAGGAATATTCTCCAATAATTTCCCTACCACTAATGTAAGGCTCACCAGTCTATAATTTTATTTTGTCCCTATTTCCCTTCTTAAACAAAGGAACAACATTGGCAATTCTCACTTCTGCAAGATCCAGATGCAAAAAGACAATGAAGGGAAAAAGTAAACACAAGAGATTTTGCAGATGCTGGAAATCCAGAGTAACACATGAAAAATGCTGGAGGAACTCAGCAGGTCAAGCAGTATATTCGGAAATGAATGAACAGTCAACGTTTCAGGCCGAGACCCTTCCATCAGGACTGCATTGACTTGGGGACTGTTCTTCTTTTAGCAAGTGTGAACAAGGAAGTATTCTGAAATCCTACATCTTCAAAAGGCGATGCCTCAAAAAGGTGGCGTCCATCATCAAGGACCCCCCACTATGCAGGTCATTCTCTCTTTATGACTATCAGGTGGAGGAGCATGAAGACACACACTCAATGTTTTAGGAACAACTTCCTCTCCTCCATCATTAGGTTTGTGAACAGACAATGAACCCATGAACACTCTCTCACTGCTTTTTCTCTCTTTTCGCACTACGTATTTATCTTTTTATATACACGTGCATATTTCTTATTGAAATTTGTAGCATCGTTTATGGATTGTGCCATACTGTTGCCACAGGACAACAAATTTGACAACATATGCTAACGGTAATAAATCTGATTCGGAAGCGCTGGATATCACAATGTGAAAAGATGGTGGAAGCAGAAAGCCCGAGTTCATTTAAAGGCATTTGGTAAACATATGAAAAGTCACAATTTGCTGAACAATGGAGCAAGGAATGGCAAGTGGGATTAGTCTGGTCCACTTTTATCCAGATGCATATGATGGGTCTAATAGCTTTCTTCTGCTATAAATATTAATGATTCCATGATTCCCTGATACAATCTAAAGTTACCACAGAGCAACTGAAGCACAATACACTCGATGAAGGATTAATATGGCTTTTCTGAGGAGGGTGCGTTTGTAAAATGTGACATTCCATTTGCTTGGGTGCCGCGGTCAGTTCAGAAAAGTCTACAACTAATTTCACTTTAATTAACTAGAATTGTGAGTTACTCGCGTAACTTTTCCGAAAAGCAATCACAATGCTACCCCTCATAACCCCCACCACTGCATGTGCTGCAAGATCCATTTAATCTTTTTTTTAATTACCTCTGTTTATTGAAATGAAGATGTGAGATGAGACCTTCTGCTTATCAGAGGTGCAGCAGGAAATAAGGAAGGAAACAAAGGTGATGTTTAGGTGAGATGGGAGAACTGCGGCACTAATCCAAAAGCACTCCCAACAACTCATTTACATTGACATTTCCAAATGGATCCCCTGACTATGTCTGAACCCCCATTAACACCAGCGAGGCCACACAGGCAATAAAAAGTGCTCTTTCGCATGATGCATTTCTCAGTGAGAGACAAGATTTCAAACACAAGAGATTTGGCAGATGCTGGAAATCTTCAGCAGCACACACAAAATGCTGGAGGAACTCAGCAGGTCAGCCCTTTTCCTCTTCCATCTATCCAGCTTCTTACTTCAACCCCCCCCCACTCTCCCACCCACTCACTTTCCCTTTCATCTAGTGTACTTATTTTATTTAGTTATTGAGATACAGCATGGAACCGCCCAGTAACGCCCGATTTAATCCTAGACAGGACAAATTACAATACCAATTAATCTATCAACCAGTACGTCTTTAGACTGTGGGAGGAAAAAGGAGCAGCCAAAGGAAACACATGCAGTCATGGGGAGAACATACAAACTTCTTACAGGCAGCAGCAGGAATCATGAATCACCTAACAGATTGTAATTCTTCCTCCCCCCACTCCCCTCCCCCACACATTCTTATTCTGGCTTCTGCCCCCTTCCTTTCCAATCCTGATGAAGGGCCCTTGGCCCAAAACAGCAACTGTTTATTCCCCTCCATAGATGCTGCCTGACTTGCTAGGTGTTGGTCAAGATTTCAAACGAGTGCTTTCCCATAGAATGAACTGGCTGGTTGGCAAACAAAGGAGAGACTTCCTCATCCAAAAGTGTGGTGAGAATCATGAACCTGCTGGCACTGGGAATGCTGGAAACAAACAGTTACATATGAGAAGAGGTTGGACAAGAACAAGAAGGGGCCAGGAACTGAAGGTTTTGATGGCAGAGTTAAATTAGATGAGTCTGTAGAAGCTCAAGCAAAGCATGGACTTCATGAGCTAAATGGCCTATTTCCTTGTCATATATAGTATTTATAAAATCAATAAACCATAAGACATAGGAGCAGAATTAAGCCACTTGGCCCACTGAGTCTGCTCTGCCAGATTTAGTATCCCTCTCAACCCTATACTCCTACGTTCTCTGTGATCTTCGATCCCCATTACTCATCAGGAACCTATCAACCTCCGCTTTAAATATACCAAATGACTTGGACTCCACAGCCATCTGTGTCAATGAATTCCACAGGTTTACCAACTTCTGGCTAAAGAAATTCCTCCTTAACTCTGTTCTAAAGGGAGGACCTTCAATTCTGAGGCTGTGTCCTATGGTCCTAGACTCCCCCACTGTAGGAAACATGTTATAGTGTCATATTTTAAGAGTGCCACTTTAGTCCTGGATCTAGGGTTAGCTTGGAAATTTACAATGAGGGAGTAGGAATCTGTGACAGGGGAATGGAGGGCAATGTTGTATCTGGGTGGATGGGAAGGAGGAACGGGGCTTGTTATTCTGTTGTTCTATTGCTCGTTGTGTTCGGTGTTGTTCTGATGAGCATGGTGGGCATGCTGTGTTGTCACTGGAGTGTGTGGTGGCACTTCAGAGCTGCCCTCTGCACATCCTTAGGTTGTGCTGGTTGTTGGCATAAACACCACATTTCTTTGTTTGTTTCTATGCACATGTGATAAATAGATCTGAATCTGAATATACTGTCAGAACAAACCAGAAAAAGTAAGTCGGATCAGTGGAAAAACAAAAGGAAGAGGAAAGCAATGGCCAAGAAGCAAGATGTAAATAGGGATTCCAGTGGAAAGACTCGGTTGGGGTGAGAACGAGTATGTCTCCATGAAGACCCATGGCCCTGATTACCACTCTCTATTAAATTCACCTGTCATAAGCCCTGTGGTCTGTTATAGAGCACTGAGTTTCTAGGGTTCCCGAGCACCTGTATATACTAATCATTATCTTAACTGGAGCCATTAAGTCCTTGGGCTTTTGGTTTAATCCTGTCAGAATCAGAACCAAGTTTAATCTCACCGGCATATGTCATGAAATTTATTAACTTAGCGACAGCAGTACAATGCAATACATGATAAATATAGAAAAAGAAAATAAGTTATAGTAAATATATATTTTAAATAGTTAAATTAAGATAAGTAGTGTAAAAACAGAAATATATAGAAAAAGTAGTGAGGTTGTGTTCATCGGTTCAATGCCCATTCAGAAATCTGATGGCAGAGGGGAAGAAGCTGATCCTGAATTGTTGAGGCTGTGCTTTCAAGCTTCTGTACCTCCTTCCCGATGGTAAAAATGAAAAGAGGGCATGTCCTGGGTAGCGAAAGTCCTTGATGATGGAAGCTGTTTTTCTGAGGCACCGCTCCTTGAAGATGTCTTGGATACTACAGATACTAGCTTGTCAAGTTAATTGTGACTGGCACGAGTTTCCCACAATCTCTGATTATTTAAAGAGGACTCTGGTTTAGGGCCTTAGTGGAGTCATTGTGTGGGAGAGAATGAATTGGCTCACAGTGTTGCTCAGTTTCTCCTCTGAGGCTCTGTTATATGTTCTTTCTGTCTCTTCATGCAGTTTCATCCGTTCCTCCACTCCTGGGTCGAATCGTGAGCCTGTTTCCCACAGTTCCTGGGCTGAGTCGGTGACAGCGACCCCCGTGACAGAGAAAGCCTGCCATTCCTCTGCACTTGGAACCAGCCCTCTGTGCCACCACCTCAAAATGGCAAACTGTCAATGAGAGTCGATTGGGGCTATATGCGGCCTCACCCATTGCCAACTCGTATTCAGCACCAATCAATAAAATGCAAAACAACCCTCTAACTGTGGGTCCTTGGGTTTTGCTCATCCAGCTCCTTTCAATCCATTACTTCCAGAGGGTGTCAAGGAATTAAATCAAAACTGGATTGCCACCCCTCATATTAGCAACAACCTCCATATACATCACATTTGTTATAGCACCTTGCAAGAATATTATCTAACAACAAAAAGTGGGAAAAAAAAGCATTTTCCCAATCCAACAGCTCTTAGAGCATATTACCTGGAGCACCCCACAGACAAAGGTAGCTGCACTGCTATGACAGGGTCTTTTAACAAGGAGTCATGGATATGTTTCATTTGTCTAAACAAGATGCTGCATTGTAACAGTGGAAATATTTTGAAAAGAAAGGAAACAGGGTGGTGCCCTGCCCCCAGTTAGACACCACCCCAAGCAGCTAGCTGTAAGTTTTAGATGTCTGGAATAATTCCAAGTAGCAGAGAAAAAGAAATCATTTCATCCATGCGAAGCTTTCTGATGCCACAATGGACGGGTGACTCTTACACCATCTAGAGCTCTGTGGCTCCTGCTCCAGCAATGCAGTTCCACTCACAATGCCCACAAACCAATCTTGTGTCCATTAATTAAAGCACCATTCACATGGCGCATTCATGCTCTGAAGTCAGATAAGCGTTGTAATAAACTTGCAATTTTCATGCTCAATCACTATTCACTTCTGGCCTCCTGCTGACTGTTGTGAGCTGTGCTGTTGGCTTATAGCAATAATCGTGTCTTACATTGCTGAACATCTTGTTAAACTATCAAAGATTGTCACACAGAACAATGCTTTAAAACAACATCGCTGACAGCTAGATTCAAGCAGGCTTTGAGGGATGTGTTTTCTATTATATATGGCACATTATTTATGTATGATGTGGACACATAGTGACAGACTCATTCACAGAGTGGATTTGGTGGAGGCTGTGTACAAGAGAAACTCAACATCCCCGACATTCAATAATGGTGATTTCCCCCCCCCCCATAAAGTAACAGGGGATCATTTGAACACAATGTTTTTTCTTCACCAGTTTGGTGGTGAAACTACCGCCCAGGAAATTTCTGCGCCCGCTCTTTGAACGTCCCCCTTCTTCAGGCAGGATGTAATGAGGAAGGTTGGTTACAGGCCGAATCGAGGCAGTGAGGCCCAGGCCCCAAAGCGCATTGAGAGGATTAAACCTGATGTTTGGTCATCGATTTAGGCACTGGGCCAGATTGGAAAGGTCAGGGTGCTGGGGCCCGAGGTGACGTATAGATCAGTTCAGGTCATTGCTCCATAAGATTTACTCAGCTCTGTGCTGAACCAACCTGAACTATGGGACTCTCTTGTGCACTTCAGTTCAGAACACTACCTGCTTGCATATTTTTCTCTCTCACGTTGGATGTTCAACTGTCTTTTTTTTAATATGGGTTCCCTGATTTTCCTACGGTGTCTTTTTACGGACATTATGTGTTTTTTTTCTATCTGCACATTAGGTGATTGACGGTCTTTTTTTAATAAGTGTTTTTGGGGGTTCTTTCTTTCATCACTGCCTGTTAGGAGACGAATCTCAAGGTTGTATAATCTATACATACTTTGATAATAAACGTACTTTGAACTTTGAAGGCTTACGTCCCACACCACCAGCTACACGAACAGTATTACCCCACAACCATTAAACTTCTGAATCAGCGTGGATAACTTCACTTAGCACTACTCTGAACTGTTTCTATTACCTACAGAGCCTCTTTCAAGGATGCTTTACAACTCTTGTTCCCACTATTTTTTTTATCAGACTTCTTTTGCACATTGGTTGTTTTATGAATAGTTTTCCATAAGACCTATTTTATTTCATTTTTCCTGTAAATGCCTGCAAGAAAACGAATCTCAAGGTAGGATATGGTAATGTATACATATTCTGATAATAAATTTACTTTGAACTTTGATGTTTGTTGAACTATGGGTTGTATAATTTCAACCTGTAATCTTATTAAATGGCAAAACAGGTTTCAAGGGGGTTAGATGGCACACTCCTGCTCCCATTTTGCATGTCCTTATGAACGATGAGAGCAAATGAAAATACTCAGGCTCAATTTAGTTGTTATCCATTGATGGTAATCTGAGAGTCAGTTACAATTAAATACCCCCAACACAGCCTCCTGTAGATAGACTAGTCTCTTGGGTGAGGTTCTCAAAGCCACCCAGTCATGCGTCTGACGTGGTCCTCAGGGGGGGAAAATGAAAAAAATCTACAAATACTGCTGCAAACTGGATGATCTGGTGGGAAATTGGACTCAAGCACCAGGGACCAACAATCTTTTACAGCTGCTTTCTTGGACCAAGGAACCATTGGTGCATTAATGTCTGTCAGATTCTGGAAATAGTAGTGGTGAAAAGAACATAAGCTTCTCACCAGTGCAATGATATCCCCAACCCCCCCACCCCCCACACTTCAATATGCACTGAATGCTTTTGTCGCCATTTCACCTGTACACCAATCTGGCCCAAACCATCTTGCTATAATCACTGGGTCTATAGCAGAAGAGCATCTTTGTTGCAGAGGGAACCCCAGCCCTCATAACACACAAACATTGAAACTTCATTCAATGGCTCAATGGTTCCATTTAATATCAAAGAATGTATACAGTATACAACCTGAAATTCTTACTCTTCGCAGATATCCACGAAAGAGAGAGAAATAAAAAGGAAGAATGAATGACAGAAAAATGTTAGAACCCCACCCAAGCCCGCTCCATACACAAGCAGAAGCAAATCATCAATCTTCCTGCTCCCCCTCTCCTTACTTGTTCCTGCAAAATGTATCAGCCCCCCCACCCCCACATACCATGCAAGCAATAGCAAGCCCTCAAAAACCATAATCTACAGTCCATCGAAAACTACTGTCTATCCCAACACTTCCGATATCTCGACAGGCCCTCCCTCTCACTGATGAGGGAGAGATATCGCTCCTGCACGGCGAGAGGGGAGGCCAACAGCTTGCTGTTTCGGTGCCAACTCCCGTTTTATGTAAGTATGTGGCGTTGGTCGGAAGTGGAAAATAATCAGAATCAGGTTTATTATCACTGGCATGAGACGTGAAATTTGCTAATTTTACTGGTAGTTCACATCACTGATGGAATACTAGCAAAGCACTTTAGCAAATGTGCAAACGCAGGCAACAAGGACATTCAGCGACAGAGGGTGAACCGATCACAGGCTCCTCACGAGAGTTGGCACTCATCACTTCTTCCCTGTCCTTTTGCCTTTGGGCAGGCAGACATCACTGAGCACAAACTGAGCCATCACTTTCCAGGAACCCATCCTAGTGTTTAAATTCCCAGTGTAGTCAAGACAGTTCATTTTTTTCCCCCAATGTTCATGTATTTTCTAGTATTTAGGTATCTCTTCTTAGGAAAAGCTTTGCCCATCTTATAGAGTGAGATCGCTTAGAAAAAATTAAATAGCGTGAGAGAAATTCATAGTCATACAATCAATCTGAAAGGAACAGAACTTCATATGGGAATGCTGGCCAGAAAGAACTACAGTCTACAAATCAGTGAATTTGAATGTGTCAAGGACAGTGGAAGTAGACAAGCTAATTCTCTTTGTTCTTGCCATAAGGCTGAAGGAATGGAGGCTGCCATTTTGTAAAGCTGCTCTGTAGCCTCCATAAATTCTGCTGATGCAGGAAAACCACATGTAAAACAGATGTAAAATACTGGAGGAACTCAGCAGGTCAGGCAGCATCCATGGGAATGAGTAAACAGTCGACATTTCAGGCTGAGACCTTTCCTTAGGACTGGAACTGAAGGGGATGACACCAAAATAAAAAGGTGGTGGGGGGTGCGGGAGAGGAAGAGGGATAGCTGGAAGGAATTAGCTGAAGCTAGGTGGTTGGGAAAGGTAAAGGCTGGAGAAGAAGGAATCTAATAGGAGGGGAGAGTGAACCTGGAAGAAAGGGAAGTAGGAGGGCACTGGGGGAGGTGATAGGTAGGTGAGAAGAGATAAGAGGCCAGTATGGGGAACAGATAAAAGAGGGAAGGGGGAAGGAATTTTTTTACCAGAAGGAGAAATCAATACTCATGCCATTAGGTTGGAGTCTATCCCGATGGGATATAAGGTGTTGCTCCTCAGTTCTGAGGGTGGCCTCATCATGACACAAGAGGAGAGGAGAGCTCCATTTTGTGGGCTGTCTTGTGAACTGGTATTGCTCAGGAATAGCTGTATCAAAGTGCTTGAAAGTGGACTCACTGATGCTCGCGAAAATTTGCCAGAGTAGAGATCAATTCCAAATAAGAAGTTATTTGTGAGGTGTTCTTTGGTACGTTAGAATGCGTTAGTTTATGAATAGTGGGGTCTGTGTCTTCCCTGAGTAACTTGAGCTTAGTAACTGTCTGGTCTGCTTTGATTTAGAACAGAGACATAAATTACCAGTTGTCACTCACTGAAGAGGGCAACAAATTGACGTTTGCCAATAAGAAACTGACACAAGTCAGTCAGATGACCTCGAGCCAACAAGATTGAAACCCAGCATTTGAACTGATAAGTAGGGTAAGGAGCTTCGAATGCAAAGCGGCGACAACTCATGAGACCGACCACTGCAGTTACCGAGAACCCCACGTCAGACACATGCAGATCACGTTGGTACCACGAGAAATTTTGACCAGCATAAACTCCTTTGCCTGGGTATTACTTTTTCTGTTCTTTGACTGGTTACGAAGGGTCAGGGAAACCAAGTAGTTGTGCACACAATTAGTTAATTTGTAAATTCACGTTTGTTAGTTGAGACAATAAAGATACTTGTCAGGAAGTACAGTTTCTCTCTGTGCCTAACTGGTCTTTATTACTCAGGAGTAATCCTTGTAACAGGGGTGAATCCAATGAGACTGACACTCAAAACCTCTTAGGTGTGAGCACCTCTGCCCACCCGCCTAAAGCAGAACCTCCCAGTGGCCAAATATTTTAATTCCCATTCCCATTCCCCTTCCGACATGTTGGATCACGGCCTCCTCTTGTGTCAGGTGGTACTCCATCAGAACCTGTCGCCTTGCGAGGGTTCACCCTCGTAAAGGACAGTCTGACATCGGCCTCCAAAACAGAAATCACAGGGTCACTGGCTGCCGCAGTGATCCTCATAGCTGTAGTTTTATTCTCCCTTTCAAAGCAAGCATAAAAGGCACTTTTGCTCCGAGTTGGAAATGATAGCATTAATTCTTCCGTGAGATGGAAAATCAATTCTGTCTTTAACCTTGCTTATGAGATTGCTTCTGGACCTCTGCCCACCACCCACATTCCCATAATTTTATGTTTTGAATCATACACAAAATAGCATCCTTCATTTCTATTATTTTTGAATCCTTAAACAGAGGCAGAACCAGCTTCTGCCAGGTTTATGCAGAGGGCGGGCTGAACCTGAAGACTGTGACACCATGTCAGTGCCATCAATTCTTCACGCTGTCACATTTAACACCTGAAGATCATGGAGGAGGCCATTGTACAGAGAGCGCAAGATGCACTTAGATTCAATGCTGGCAATTAACTCTGAATACCAGTGTTCAAACATTGTCAATTAACATGGCCCTTTATATCAACCATGAGCCATCTTTATATTTTACACAGTCAAGTGTGAGCACTGTTTAAATGTGAAACACAACATTAGGACTGCATTAGAATTTAAATCCAGCAGTGGGCCCCCTTGGGTCATAGGCTCCATAAGAAAGGAGGCAGCTATTGTCGCAGGCATCAGCTCACTCTTGTGACTGAAGTAGAGATTTCAAGGTGTCTTTTTTTAATATTAGCACTATTTGTTACAGCCACACTGAAACATACAGTGAAATGCATTACTTGAGTCAAATCAGATGAGCGAGGGTTGCGCTGGGAAGCCCGCAAGTGTTGCCGAGCTTCTTTGAGACCGGAGAAAACCCACCTGGAGAAAACGCACGCGGACATGGGGAGAACATCCTTACAGACAGCAGTGGGACTCGAGCCCCGATCTTACAACCAGCGCCATTTGATGGTGCTCTAACTACTACACTACCATGCCACCCGCAATAATTAAATAACTGATTAGTGAATGTGTCTTCAGGAATAGTAAGACATTCCTGCAAGACTGGGTTCTGATTGTTCCCATGCAGCTTGTTTGAAGCAGACGGGTGAAAAAGAATAGTTTTCAATGCACGGGGAGACTCAGGGGACTGTAGATGTTGCAATCCAGAGCAGCAAACAATCTGCTGAAGAAATTCAATGGTTTGAGCAGCATCTGTAGGGGGAAAGGCATTGTGACTCAGGGTTTCAATCTGAAATGGTGATTAATTCCTCTATCACACACTCAACCTCGTATCAACAGATGCTACTCGACCCACTAAAGTTCTCTACAGGTGTTCCCAGCTGGGGTCTATGGACCTCTTGCTTAATAGTATTGGTTCATGGCATAAAAGAGTTTGGGAACCCTTGTTCAAGCAGAATTGTTCACTACTAAAACTTTTAATGTACGTTCTGGAGTCTTCACTCTGCCAGTGTTGGGTAATGTAGACAGACACACCTATTTTCCTTGTACCCTGCTTGTTTTGGCAGAGGTTCACTTCCTTTCTCTATCCCTGTATGTGTATACAACATCATAAACCTCCTAAGCTGGAAAAAGAAAACAGAGTCATGCCAAAGAGAGAGAAAGATGAGAAGGACAGGCAAGAGAAATGATTTGAGATGGAGAGGTAAGCAATTCTAGAGCATGTGTTCCAAGCCTATGAAGGCATGGCTGCCAATGGAGGAGAGAAACAAAGGTGGAATAGGCAAGGGGTGCAGTAATAAAACCAGAGAGCTTGTTGTATATGTATTTCATGGCTAAGGAAGTTATAGAATGGAACATGTATTAGGAACCAGTACCCAATGTTACCATGAATGAGGGACAAAACTTGCAGCTCACTTCAAGTTGTGTTTTTAACAACGTGAACCATATTGCACAGGCCCAAAAGGTGCCACTGTTGACTTGTTACAAATGGTAAGAAAAGACATTCTCATATCATTTATACCCATTTCAGATTAAATGAAAAATACCCTTTCATCAAGACATATCAGAGACCAAAGTCCATGGTAGGAACTGTTATCAACTCCAATTTTGTGCAAAGTGAATTGAGTGATCTCCACTAGAAGGGACGGTAAATTGTTGTGCTGCGTAATGGCTTTTGTTAAGGCATTTTCTGATTTTGGCTGATATGAAAGCTGGTTACTCCAACTTTTATTTAAAAAGAAAAAAAAATGGCCTCATTAAAAGTGCACTGATCATGGAGCTCTGTATTTTGCTTTTTTCCAACATGTCAAAACTTATTACAGATAATGAGGTGGTCACAATTACAAATTGATCTCTCACATCAGTGCTGAAGGCAACAGAACTACTGTGTGAGGGGGAAGAATAAGAAAGAGCTTTAATATCACTGACTTACATATGCTGTGAAATTTGTTGTAACGTGCAGCAGTACAGTACAACACAATTCATGTAAGACTATGAATTACAATAAGAAAAATACATAAAATTAAATAAGTAATGCAAAGAGAGAGCAAACAAAATAGTGAGGTGGTGTACATGGGTGTCCCTTCAGAAATCTGATGGCAGAGGGGAAGAACTTGTCCTTAAAATGTTCTAAAGTAGGATTCTGGCAAGGGAGTTTGTGATCGTAGAGTATCCTGCTGTAAGGCAGCACAATTTTATTTTATTATTAAGAGATACAGCATGGCAACAGGCCCTCCAGTCCCAACAAGCTCATGCTGCCCAATTACAGCCATGTGACTAATTAACCTACTAGTTCGTATGTCTCTGGAACGTGAGAGGAGACTGGAGAACATATGGTTGCTGGGATCGCACATACATTTCTTACTGACAGAAATGAACCCGGGCCACTGGTACTGTGATAGTGTTATGCTAACCACTACACTACCGTGCTGACCCAAAGTTACTGCAACACATACAAAATGCTGGTAGAACACAGCAGGCCAGGCAGCATCTAGTGGAAGAGGTACGGCCAACGCTTCTGGCCCAGACCCTTCGTCAGAACTAACTGAAAGAAGAGATAGAAAGACTGTTGAGATGAAGCCACACTCAGGTTGAAGGAACAACACCTTATATTCCATCTGGGTAGCCTCCAGCCTGATGGCATGAGCATTGATTTCTCTAGCATCTGCTAATGCCCCTCCTCCCCTTCTTACCCCATCCCCTATTTTATTTATTTATTCATTTATTTCCCCCCCTTTTTCTCCCTCTTTCCCTCTCACTATCGCTCCTTGCCTGCTCTCCATCTTCTTCTGGTGCTCCCCTCCCCTTTTCTTTCTCCTGTGTCTCCAGCTTTGTTTCTCTTTTGCCAATCAACCTCCCAGCTCCTAGCCTCATCCCTCCCCCACCTGTCTTCTCCTATCATTTCGTATCTCCCCTCCCCCTCCCTCTTTCAAATCTCTTATTATCTCTTCTTTCAGTTAGTCCTGACGAAGGGTCTCGGCCCGAAACGTCGACTGTGCCTCTTCCTATAGATGCTGCCTGGCCTGCTGTGTTCTACCAACATTTTGTGTGTGTTGCTTGAAATTCCAGCATTTGCAGATTTCCTCGTGTTTGCGTTAGAAAATTACTGAGTGAACTGCTGGGGTGAGGTGTAAAGTGCTCAGCAGGGAAACATGCTGGGAGAGGGAACATAGGCAAGTGTGAGTGACTGGGAAACAGGGAGTGGGGTCATCCTTAAAACAAGTGCAAAGGCAGAAGGGACAGAGCAGAATGGGGGACCGGACAGTGGGAAGGGAAGCACAAGCACATGCTACAAGAAGAAGCTACAGCTGAGCCTGACAGATACCAGATGCTGAGCAGAATATTTATTAGAGGTGTGATAACTAAACGGATAGAAACCAGAGACCTGGAGCAATGAACTTGTGTGATACAGTCTGAATCAACACCATGGCAACTGGGGCATTAAAGTTCAACTGGCTAAATGAAGACAATAACATGATTTTCTCACCACATTGTCATTCAGACTTTGAATTTTCAAATAAAGCTGTTCTCATTACCAATAATAATGAAACCACTGGATTGCTATTAATTTATTAAACTAATAACATTTAGTTTATTAAACTACCTATTTCTTGTAAATCCTGGAGATAATAAACTACCATGTATTAAACGACTGGACTGTTTTATGGGGGGGGGCACGGTAGCGTAGTGGTTAGCATAATGCTATTATAGCAACAGTGACCCTGGGTTCAATTCCCGCCACTCTCTGTGAGGAGTTTATACGTTCTTCCTGTGACTGCATTGGTTTTCTCTGTATGCTTCAGTCTTCTCCCACAATCCAAAGGCGTAGGGGTTAGTAGGATGATTAGTCATTTGGGTATAATTGACCAGTGTGGACTCGTGGGCCAGAAGGACCTGTTACTATGCTATATCTCTAAATATTTATAAGTCTAAATATATATAAGTTTGCTGATGACACAACAATTGTAGGCCGTATCTCGGGTAATGATGAGCTTGAGTACAGAGAGGAAATCAAGAACCTGGTGGCATGGTGCGAAGACAATAACCTATCCCTCAACATCAGCAAAATGAAGGAATTGGTTGTTTACTTCAGAAGGAGTAGTGGACCACACGACCCAATTTACTCCAGTGGTGCGCAAGTGGAACAGGTCAAAAGCTTTAAGTTCCTCGGGGTCAATATCACAAATGACCTGACTTGGTCCAACCAAGCAGAGTCCACTGCCAAGAAGGCCCACCAGCGCCTTTACTTCCTGAGAAAACTAAAGAAATTTGGCCTGTCCCCTAAAACCCTCACTAATTTTTATAGAAGCACCATAGAAAGCATTCTTCTAGGGTGAATCACAACCTGGTATGGAAGTTGTCCTGTCCAAGACCGAAAGTAGCTGCAGAAGATCATGAACACGGCGCAGCACATCACACAAACCAATCTTCCGTCCTTAGACTCACTTTACACCGCACACTGTCGGAGCAGTGCTGCCAGGATAATCAAGGACACTATCCACCCAGCCAACACACGTTTCATCCCTCTTCCCTCTGGGAGAAGGCTCAGGAGCTTGAAGACTCGTACGGCCGGATTTGGGAACAGCTTCTTTCCAACTCTGATAAGACTGCTGAGTGGATCCTGACCCGGATCTGGGCCGTACCCTCCAAATATCTGGACCTGCCTCTCGGTTTTTTTTTTGCACTACCTTACTTTCCATTTTTATATTTTCTATTTATGATTTATAATTTATATTTTTAATATTTATTATCGATTTGTAATCCAGGGAGCGGGAAGCGCAGAATCAAATATCGCCGTGATGATTGTACGTTCTAGTATCAATTGTTTGGCAACAAAAAAGTATAAAGTATAAAGTATAATTTTTTTTTAAGAAACACAGCTGGCTCAGCACTGCTTTTAGTGAAAGAACTGTGTTACCCTTGGCTGGAATGGCCAAACACATCTCCAGACCCACAAATGTGGTTGGCTCAGCAGTCAGCTCAGGGGCAACTAGGAATAGATAATGAAAAGCAGCAATGCCAGTGATAGCTACCGGCTGTGAATGCATAAATAAAATGATAAAGCTCCCAATGTGAAATTACAGTGAGTTTGAAAATGAATGTAAATATTCTTCCACCGTAATTAGTTAATAACCTTAAATAGTTAGCAGGGGTTCCCACTAGTCATGATATCCAGGACTGACCAAACAACGACACTGTTAGAATTTGTTTATTATATACTCATTGAGATACAGCATTGAGTAGGCCACACCACCCAGCAATCCCCTGATTTAATCCTAGCTTAATCAAAGGACAATTTACAATGACCAATTAACTAAACAATTGGCATGTCTTTGGGCTGTGGGAGGAAACCAGAGCACTTGGAGCAAACCTCCGACGTCATGGGGAGAACGTACAATGTCCTTACTGGCAGCGGCAGGAATTGAACCTGGGTCGCTGGAACTGTAAAGCGCTGTGTTAACAGTTACGCTACTGTGCCGCCTTATTACAAATGGAAAATTTATCAGTAAGTCCTGCACTTATTGCAATGTGACTTAAACAATTCAAATATAAATGAATATTCCAGGCTTCCAGCATAGGAAGTAGTGGAAAATCATGTACTATATCGTTGAGGTCACTATCTGTATGTTATGCTCGCAATTGGTTCAGGTTGTATTACAATTTCTAATTCATAGATTACGCAAGTACTTTGCTGCGGTGATCCCCGTCTCGCCACTGATTACTTTGAGCAGAAGATAGATGTAAAGACAATAAGATTATTCTGTTCCAGTGACACAACTATTTGAATTAAATCGATGAAATTGATGACAGCACCTATTGCAGAGAATTTCAAGGGAGCAGATTACTTCCCGATGATTAAAAACTGATTGTGTTCTATGAGGATGTGATTGCCATTCGCTTTTGCTCTTGATACATTGACACACTGACTCAAACAAAACAATAATCAAATTCTTCATTGCGTCATCCTATTTGCGACCTGAGCTCTTGAGTTGATCATATTTCAGCACAATGACAACAAATTTCAAGCAATGATATCCCAGTAACTTATTCATTTTCTGATAAATGATTAAATAATGCTGCCTTCATCAAACTCCACCCCCCCTCCATCCCATGCCTCCTCTAGCACAGTGAGACTGGAACCGGCACTGCAGACACTTCTTTGTCATTACTCACCCTTCATTCCAAATTTAGAACGCCGTCCATATTTGTTAATCATGATGAACAAGACAAGCAGGAGGATGCATGCAAAAGCTGCAAGTCCAACAGCGATCGAAACCTGTGGGGGGAGCATAGCAGAGCATCAGAAATGGTACTTCTAGACTTCAAAGTACCCTGGCCCTACCATCATTAGGCAATCTGTAATGTTCCTTTGATGAGAAGCAATCTGCTTTCTCTTTATTTCTTTGAAGTATCAACCATCAAATATTCATGCAGCAAAATCTGATTAAAGTGACACTCTAATTAATCAAGTATCAAGTACACTCATATACTCTGTACTGGGATAGATTGAGCTCCAATGTGGGCAACAGCTCTGTAGCTAATTACTGACCGGCTGTCCTCCAAAGTAAATTTTGAGTTTGTTTGGAGATACAGCGCTCTGCAGGCCCATTTCCCCCCACTCCCAAACAACCTATACTGTACTACAGCCACCTACTTAACTCTAGCATAATCACAGGGCAAGTTACAATGAGCAATTAAGCTACTAACTAGTATGCCTTTGGACTGTGGGATGAAACCGGAGCATCCACAGGAATTCCATGTGGTCTTGGGGAGGACATAAAAATTCTTTACAGACAGCACCAGAATTGAATTCTGAACTCTGACGCCCTGAACTATAGAAATGCTGTGCTAACTTCCACACTACCATGGCTACTGTTTAGCCTTTGACTTCTACAAATATTGAAAATGTACTGGAATGAGGACGTTGGCACATCTAACCTTTTACTCCAAGGCCAATGATACTCTGGGTCACACTGATTGGAGGGGCCAGATTACTTAAATTACTTCATTCCATTAAAATGTTTCTGAATATCAGAAACATTTAAAAACTGTGATGAGAACTGCTGCCAGCATTGATCTCAGGCCTGGCCCCCAGTTGTAGATCATTCTGCCTCATGGAAAGGCCAGTAATTAGGGTGTCACAGAGGTTCAATAGTTGGTGCTGCACCTTATAGCTCCAGCATCACAACCTTTATCCTGACATTCTGTGTTGTCTGTGTGGAGTTTGCACATTTCCCAAGGACCACATGGTTGTCTCCTACGTGCCCCAGTTCCTTCCCACAATGCCAACTTACACTGGCAGGTTCACTGACCACTGGAACTTACTCTTAGTGTAGGACGGTGTCAACCTTTAGTGGAGGTGAGTGTCAGGAAATCAGGGGGAAGTTGACGAGCATGTGAAAGAGAATACGCTCCAAGGACAAGAAAATATTTTACAAGTAAAGGAGACAGCCTGAGAATACAAGGACGTCCCTTAGGAACAGAAATGAGGAGGAGTTTCTTTAGCTAGCGCATGGCAAGTCTGTGGAATTCATTGCCACAGATGGCTGTGGAGGCCAAGTTATTGGAGTTTGATAGGTTCTTGATTAGTTAGGGCTCATAGGTTATGGGAAGAATGCAGGAGAATGGAGTTGAGAGGGATAATAAATTAGGCACGATTGAATGGGATGAATGGCCTAATTTTTCTCCTGTGTCTTATGGTCTTATAAGGGGAACTAATGGTATTGCACTGCTGGGAGCTGGCCTTGCCCAATGGGCTGAATGGCATTCTTCCATGTTGCAACTGTATAGTGTTGCAACAGCAGGCGGGAGCAGCTATGAGATTGATAAAAAGGCTGAGTGTTTCTACAGGGTTGGATCGAGCATGTGCTGGTCAAATATCTCCATACAGTATCAGGGTGTACCCCTCCCACTTGGTAAGTGTACACAGCCTGTGCCGCAGGGTGGGAAATATTCATTCAATGCCTGTCATCCTAAATATACAATTTCTGTATAGCATAATGCAAATACACGTGGTCTCCATTTAATATAGGAAATATACCAGACTTGTACTCCAATATAATGAATATGCATCGATTGTTTTCTTACAAGCATGGTTCTGTTTTCTGTCCAGCGTTTGACCAAACACCTCCTAAATGTTCTAATTGGACCCAACTTTAATTCATAGTGCCCTGCAGTAGGTACTGAGGTGAAAGTTCGGAGGAAGTTGCCATAATGCTTGCCAATTATAGACTGCAAATGTCCTTCATTGTGCTAGTGCCTATCTGTAAGGGGAACAAAGATGCACGTTCAAATTCAGTAATATCTAATGTGTGATAGTGTCCCTCGTGAATCCTTTCTGAACTGCTTCCATTGTAGGTACATATCTCTTTAAAAAAGGCAAGTAGAATTGCAGATAAGGGACCAGACTCCAAATATGGAGTCACTAATATTTTCCAAGAATTTGCTACTCCTATAGGGAATTTCTATACTCCAATACAATGAAGTCCTACATCCCTTGTACCTTTGTACCTACTTACTAAAACTATTTAAATGTAATATGACGAGAGCTTTCTTGTATGCGGGAGTGTCTGTACGTTGCGCATTCATAACCCGAGCAGGGCCTATAGTTGAGTTCCAAGCACTAATCTTCGTGGCACCCATCAGCACACACAGGTAAAGTATGCAATGAACAGTAAATTCAGGTGCACAGTCAATGGAATCATGTTCAGTTGTACAACAACAGATCCTCTTTGCCAGCAATACTTGTGTGATAATTAAGATGATCCCCTATCTGCATATGAAGCTGTGATAAAAATCCTAGTAAGCCAAGAGTTTCCCTGGTTGTCAACATCATTGAACCTGATTACATCAAAATGTTCTGAAGCATTATTTCAGGCAAAACTGCATGCCAGTTGAAGCAGAGCATTCACATTTTCTATTATGTGATGGTTCTCCTGCTGTAAGCCGTGAATAAATACACTGCTTCCGCGGGTGAAGATGTCAATCGCACAGCTGAAGTGACATTACACAACGTGAGCACCAACAATGCCTCCTCAGTCAAGCTCGGTTTAATTTTATAATGCAAATTTTGGCCATAAATAAAGATTTCTGGAATCACAAAGGTCTTAATTGATCTGCCACCAATGCTTGGAACAGTCAGAATTTGGTTCCTTTGGGCTAAAGAATGGTGCTGGAAAGATAAATTTCAATGAAAAACAAATATCCAACCAAATATTTATAAGTCCCAAAGTGACGTCGCTTTTGTCAGTGAGTACAGAAGTGCTATGTTAAACTCCTTCACAGGGGAAGGTGTAGGGTAAGATTTGGGAACTGGGAGAGCCAGAGAGTCCTCCAAGAGAACCACAACCTTGTCGTGGTTTGGAGGCTTCTGTGCCTCAATGATCCAGAGAGCTAGGCTGGCTAGTCAGGGTTTTATGCTTTCGCTCATGGTAGGGGTCGCCCATGCCAAACAGGTCCGAGGGTAGAGGCCAGACTAAGAGTGGTCCACCAGTCCTCTAGGTTTGAAGGTTCAGCACAGGGCTAACAACCCTGACTGGTAAAACAAAACTGTTATGGAAACAGCAATGAAGGATCCTTCTACATCTGAGTTGGGAAGGACAGAGAAGGAGCAAGAATAATGTAGTTGTAGAACCATACAGAATGGATACTAGTCCTTTGTCCCCATGAGTCCATGCTGACCACGGGTGCCCATCAAGCTAGTCCCAATTTCTCATATCGATAAAATGCGGGCTGATTTTCTAACAGCTATGAAGGGAACTTATAGGTAAAGAAATATTTATTCTTGAAATTTTGATAATCTTAAGTTTTGAAGATCTAGAATTTCATGGAAGGCAATAATGTGAAGCATCACATTCTGGGAGATATTGAATTGAGAGCTACATAAATGAACAGGGAAAAAAACAAAATGAACTGTTTGAATGTTGAAAGGACTAGAGAGGGTGGATGTGGAGAGAATATTTCTTCTCCACAGCCTCAAAATTGTGGGGCAACCCTTTTAGAACAGAGTTAAGGAGGAATTTTTTTTTTGCCAGAGAGTAGTGAATCTGTGGAATGCCCATAAATTGGGCATTCATAACCCAGGAATGGCATGTAGCTGAGTTCCTCATGGAACCATTCAGCTTAAGCCTTTTAAAATCAGGCTACTTTACAGTTTTGATCAACTTATAGAAGTTATAAGTTCTAGATGTTCTAAACTTATTCACAGCAATTTAAATACTTTTTACATGTATTTGTTATCATTATGTTCCGTGTCAAATTATATGGGCGATCATGGTCTTCCATCTGCCTTTAATCTGCTTATAAGCTCTTCTTGATCTTTTCTCCATTCCTGACAATGATTGTTCTCGGCAAATTTTTCTGCAGCAGTGGTTTGCCATTGCCTTCTTCTGGGCAGTGTCTTTACAAGATGGGAGACCCCATTCAGTATCAATACTCTTCAGAGATTGTCTGCCAGGTGTCTGTGGTCACATAACCAGGACTTGGGATATGGAGCGGCTCCTCAAACAATTGTCCTCCACCTGCTCCCATGGCTTCACGTGACCCTGATTGGGCAGAGGGGGAGGGGCTAATCAGGTGCTACACCTTGCCCAAGGGGGACCTGCAGGCTAGCAGAGTGAAGGAGCGCCTTACACCTCCTCTGGTAGAGACGTATCTCCATATACCACCCCTTAGATCACTTTAAGAATTCCAGATTATGAAAGTAAAAGAATCTCCTTCCTGGTCTCTTTTTCTTGGCAAGGACTGAAATTGAATTCTGTGGGCATGTCTTCATCAGTAGGCAGACACTACCATGTCCAGCCTCCCCCATATCCGGTTACGGAAGAAAGCTCTGGCAGGGACCTTGACTAGTAAGTCCAGATAACTAGACAGATTCAACACCTATTAACCTAATGATTTTTTCCTCTCTGAATTTCAGCAAAGTTTTTGATACATTACCACCTTGGAGGGCAGTCTGCAAAGCATTATAGAAACAGACTGGAAATTGCCTGCATTAAAGAAGATGAGACGGTCACATGTCAAATTGCACATCAATCTAGGGACCTGCCTGTTCATGTTGCATATCATTGATAAAGGATGGCAGGGAGAGGGTGAGTGAGGGGTTGAATGAAAAGAAAGAACATCGACATTTTCTAATGATGTTAATATTGGAGACAATTGGATCCAGGCTGGTCTGGACAAGAACAACCCAAAAAAAGTGGGGAATTAAATTCAGTGATGAAAAATGTAAGTAATGAGATTGGGGAATAAGAATAACAATGAGACAATCAACTTAATGGTGTCAGATTACAAAGAACAGATTTTGGAAGTTAGGCGGATTGTTGAAATGAATAACAACTTCCATTTACATACAGACATCAGCGCTGTAAAATTACACAAAGCATTTCACAGGAGATCAAAGTAGCAAAAGTTGACGTCATCTGAAGTAAATCCAGCAAATAAAAGAAATGGATCATAAAACCTAGGATGAAATACCATGGCTAAATAAGAGCTGGTCTGTAACCTTGAACACATTGTACAGGAAGAGTGTCTTGGGAAAGGTTCAGTATATTCGGGGCCTGCCTACTTAAATCGAGCACAAGGTTTGGTCCATCTAAGTGCTGGGCCAATCTGTAAAGGTCAGGTACAGCCTGAAACGTGGCGGCGGAGTCCAGCTCCAGAGCGTATCGAAGCAACCGGGCTCGGGTCCTAGGGCGACGAATGACCAGATGTGTGGATGACTTAAACACCAGGCCAGACGGTGTCGGAACCAGAGGCGAGGGTTGGACCAATTCTGCTTTCCGCTTGGCGACATTTACACAGCTCCGCACTGCACTGAAGCTGAGGCTGTGTGCCCTTCTCCGGCTGGCCCGGGCTTCATGTCCGCAGGCTACACGACATTTAATCCACTACGTGCTGAACTGAAGCTGAGGCTGTGGGCCTGCTCTGGCTGCCCTGGGCTTCACGTCCGAGGATTCACTTTCATCCTAAATGCTCTTTGCTTACATTTATTGTTTGTATAATTTTATTTTTCCCTCCCTCTAAATTCGTCCTTTTTAAAGGTTTCTTGTTTTCTATCTGCCTGTAAGGAGACAAATCCCAAGGTTGTATAATGTATACATACTTTAATAATAAATATACTTTGAACTTTGAAAGCATTGTACCTCTAGCACCTGGCATGTGGCAGCTCATCTTGCCTACATTGAAGATACTTGAGAAGGGGATTGTACTGAGGCGAACAACATAGTCAACAACTCTGAGAACTGATTGCATACAACCAAACAAACAATGTCATGTGCAGGAATGGGATTAAGTTCAGATGGCAGAAGCTGAACAAATTACTCAGCTGCAAATTATTTATGAGTAAGACGACAAATATTTGGAATAGAATGCTCAGGAAGGAAATCAAACTTATTATACAAAACAATGGTGATGCTAAAGGTAAACAGTTTGTGCTAGAAAGAGTGAACGCTCTATATTCTGGGGCATTAATTATATATCCTTACAATTTTAGTTAAGAGAACTTGGCATTGTTACCCAGTTTGGACAGAATCAACACCTGAAGGCTACCAAGTCCATTTCAACAGGGGCAGTTTTGAAATAATCTGAATTTGGTTTAACATCACTACCATATGTTGCTAAATGTATTGTTTTGCAGCAGCAGCAGTGCATTACATAATAATTTTTTTAAACTGTAAGTTACAATAAGAAATACATGTAAAAAATTAAGTTGTGAAAACCGAAAGCAAAAAAAAAAAATGAGGTTCATGGGTTCATTGTCTGTTCAGAAATCTGACGGCAGAGGGAAAGACGTTGTTCCTGAAACATTGAGCATGCGTCCTTAAGCTCCTGTACCTCTTCTTTAGCATTGTAGCAAAGAGAAAAGCCATGTTCTGGCTGATGGGGATCCTTAATGATGCTGCCTTCTTGAAGCATTGCCTTTTGAAGGTGTCCTTGATGCTGGAGATTCTAGTACCCATGAAGGAGCTGGGTGAGCTTACGACTTCCTGCAGCCTTTCTGGTCCCACGCATTCGTCCCTCCGTACCAGAGAGTGATGTAACCAGTTAGAATACCTTTATGGTACCTCTATAGAAATTTGCATGTGTCTTTGGTGACATTCTAAGTCTCCTCAAACTCAAAGTATATTTATCATCAAAGTATGTATTCCATATACAACCTTGAGATTCATCTCCTTACAGGCAGCCACAAAACAAAGAATCCCAATAAAATCCATTCAATGAAAATCCCTCATACGACAAGACCATCAAACACTCAATGTGTGAAAAAAAATTTTGCAAGTGATAAAAAGTAAGCAAATAGCATTAACCACAGCATCTCCAAAAATGAGTCCTAGGCGCTGTGCCAAAGGCCACAGAGTTAGCTCAGCGCGGAAGCGCCCCGATCCAATTGCACGAGTGGTAAAGAACTAAACAAAAACACACGGTACGTGAAATGCAGAGTCCCCGAAGCATTTCAACAACTGCACAGCATGCTCAGAAGCCCAAACGCTGCTGAGCGACAGCTGCTCCAGAACCTGGAGGTGTGGGACCCCAGACTCCTGCACCTTCTGCCCGCTGGCAGCAGCGAAAGAGACCCGTCAAATGCAGGTAAACGGTGCTGAACATCTGCTCATTTCCTGCTCTCGTCGTCAATGATTTTAATCTTGCTTGGCACGTTAATTGGCACGGAGTAATGGAGCCAACCACAGGTCTGTTTTCCAGCATTGGAAATCAACAAAGAATCTCATCCATGTCGAACCCCCCCAGGAGTTTGCAGCAGCACCAAATCATTTAGTCAGCCCAAAATTACATTCCTAAAAGTGAAATTAAAGGCTGAAATCATTCACCGTTCAGAAGAAGAAGAGAAGAAGTATATTTAGAAGAAGAGTATCTGGTAGTTTTGCAAGCAGTCTACAAGGTGTGACCATTGGTTACTGGTGCCATTTTGCTAGAACCCTTAATGAAATATATCCATTGCCACGCCTTCTTTGTAATTGTATCAATATGTTGGACCCAGGATAGACCTTCAGAGATGTTGACACCTAGCAACTTCAAGCTGCTCACCCTTTGCACTGCTGATCCCTCCTTGAGAACTGGTCTGCGTTTCCTCGACTTTCCCTTCCTGAAGTCTCAAATCAATTCCTTAGATATACTAATGTTGAGTGAAAGGTTGTTGTTACAACGCCACTCAACCAGCTGATCAATATCGCTCCTCTACGCCTTCTCGTCACCATCCAAAATTCAGCCAACAATAGTTGAGTCAACAGCAAATTTATAGATGAGCTACACAATCGTGGGTGTAGAGAGATCAGAGCAGTGGCTAAGCACATCCTTAAGGTGCACCAGTATTGATTATCAGCAAGGAGGACGTGTTATTTCTGATCCACACTGACTGTGGTCTCCTGGTGAGGAAGTCAAAGATCCAGTTGCAGACGGAGGTACAGAGGCCCTGGTTTTGGAGCTTGTTGATTAGATCTAAGGGTATGATTGTGTTAAATACTGCGCTATTATCAATTATCAGCAACCTGACGTAGGTATTGCTATTGTCCAGGTGATGCAAGGCCAAGTGGCGAGCCAGTGAGATTGCATCTACTGTTGACCCATTGTTGTGATAGGCAAATTGGGTTCCATCTCCTTGTTTAGGCAAAAGTTGATTCTAGCCATGACCAACATCTCAAAACACTTCATCACAGTGCAGCTGGATGATAGTCATTGAGGCAGCTCACGTCACTTTTCTTGGGCACTGGTATGATTGTCACCTCGTGGAAGCAGGTGGGGATCTTTGATTGCAGCATTGAGAGATTGAAGATGCCCTTGAACACTCCCATCAGTTGGTTGGCACAGGTTTTCAGTGCTCGACAAAGTATGCCTTGTGAGGGTTCACCCTTCTGAAAGATGTTCTGATATTGGCCTTCTTGCCAGAGATCATAGGATCACCAGGGATTGCACAGGTGTAGTTTTATTCCCCCTTTCAAAGCATGCATAAAAGGAACTTCGCTCATCTGGGAGTGAATCATCATGGCCATTCATGATGTTAGATTTCACCTTGTAGGAAGCAAACGCTGCCAGAGCTGACGTGTATCTGATATCATCCGTAACTTCAATCAGAATTGTTTCTTCACTCTTAAAATAGCCTTCTATAGGTCGTACCTGGACGTTTTGTATATTTCTGGATTATTGGTCTCGAATTCCACAGCAGACAATAAATCTTCTGGTCATCCATGGCTTTTAGCTTGAGTAGGTCTGGCATGATCTCGAAGGCAAGTCATGTTTGACTTGCTGAGTTCCTCCAACATTTTTGTGTCTTGTTAAGAAAGAATGTGCTGACATTGGAGAGGGTTCAGAGGAGGTTCATGAGAATGATTCCAGGAATGAAAGGATTATTGTATGAGGTGTGTTTGATGTCTCTGGGCCTGGACTCACTGGAAGAATGGTGGGGAGTGGGGGGATCTCATTGAAACATATCGAATTTTGAAAGGTCTAGATAGAGTGGATGTGGAGGGGATGTTTCCTATATTGGGGGAGTCAAGGACCAGATGGCACAGTCTCAGAATAGAGGGATGCCCATTTAAAATGGAGATGTGGAGGAATTTCTTCAGCCAGATGGTGGTGAATCTGTGGAATTCTTTGCCACAGATGGCTGTGGAGGCTAGGCACCTGGGTATTTTAAGGCAGAGGTTGATTAGTCAGGGCATGAAAGTTACAGGGAGAAGGCAAAGAATGGGGTTGAGAGGGAAAATGGATCAGCCATGGTGAAATGGCAGAGCAGACTCGATGGACCAATTGGCCCAGTTCTGTTCCTACCTCCTGCTCATCCACATATTTCTTGATGAAGTCGAAGACAATGGTTGCATATTCATTCAGATTGAGGATGAGTCCCTGAATATTGTCCACCATATTGATTCAAAGCAGTCCTGTAAGTGCTCCGCTGCCTCCCTTGACCATATCTTCTTAGTCCTCACCACTGATGCTGCGGTCTTTAATTTCTACCTATATGCTGGGTATAGAAATACAACCAGGTGATCGGACTTTACAGAGTGTGGGCATGGGATGGCATGGGAAGCATACTTGATGGTGGTATAACAATGGTCAACTGTGTTGGCTCCTCTGGTTCCACAGGTGATATGTTGGTGGTAGTTGATCAGATACTTCCTCAAACTGGCCTTGTTGAAATCCCCCGCAATGAAAGAAGCAGTCCTGAAGGGTCACGGCCCAAAATGGTGACTGTTTACTCTTTTCCATTGACGCTGCCTGGCCTGCCGGATCCCTCAAGCATTTTCTGTGTGTTGTTAATGTGAGAGGTCAGACGAGAATGGCCACACAGGTTCAAACTGACAGGAAGGCGGCAGTAATTTAAATAACCATGTGTTATAACAGTGCATGTAGAAAAACATCCCCAAACACACAACACATCGAGCCTTGAGATGGATAGGCTACAGCAGCAGAAGACCATGAACATACACTCAAGGGGCCACTTTATTAGATAGAGGAGGTGCCTGCAAAGAGGCCACTGTACGTTTTCTTTGATTCCATGAGTACTCGCAGTTTCCAGTTCCCTTACGTATTTCAGTGAAGCAGTTGGGTTTTATCAATAACAGATTTTTGTCATGTAGATTTTCTACCTCATGCCATTCCACTAAACACCAGCTGTGTTGCATTTTCACAAGGTGCAGTGGTAAGATTTTAAATTATGACCTCTACATTACTGCATATTATATCATAAAGAGCATGGAGTGCTAACCATCCGACTATTCTTGGAATTCAAAGTACAGCATTATGGCATCCCCTTCATCATTCCAGCCCACAGCACGAACAGAGTCTTAATCCATGCTCTGCTAATGCTGTATGACTGTCAGGGTATGCAGCATTCAATTGAAAGGAAACTGTTTTAATTTTGAGGTAATGACACAAGTATTAAGGTGACAGATGCTTAATGTAGAGATTTAAATAAAGAGCAGATGGCAGCCAAGGTAAACGAGGTTTAACAACGAAGTGGAGTGGCGTTGGGGGGGGGGAGACGGGGCAGGTGGTTTTTGAAACAGGCAGGCATAACGTGGAAAATCACAGGTATAAATGCTCTTCAGGTTAGTGAGCTGTGCAGGGAAACGTAACAGGCAGGTTGGCAAGAGAGGACAGCTGAAAGCAAAGGTCACAGACGAGACACAGAAAATATAGAATTCACAGGATATCAACTCATACCCGAATACGCAGCAGAGCTGTGACATAAGGTCTTGCACACATCCCTCTATTAATCAAGGGTGCTTGGTGGCAGGAGGGAAAGAGGGTGAGGAGCACAAATATTATATTAAAATTACAATGAAATGTCAACGACATTGCTGTCTCCTGGGACAAATCTAGTACTGTTAGATTCATTAGCTGCTTCTCCCTGTAGGTCATTTTTGTGAAATTACTGCAGTTTGATATTACAACGGCAAATCTTTCCATCTGTACTGGCTCCTTCTGGCAGACAGATGAAAACTCAATAGCAAGCAGAACCTCAGGGCACAAGATGATAATATCAAAGGATGCCAATCTGTTCAGGGAATGGGTCTTACTGTTCTGCAGTCATTAAAACTGGATTTATTTGAGGGAGGGGTTGGTGGGGGGAAGGAATCATCTCAGATCATCACATTGTGTCAGTACTCTATTGACGATACCTGGGCAACAATGCAAATATCTCTTTTTAGTCCTGTAATTACCAAGAGGATTGAAAGAACTACGTGGCCAAGAATATGGAAAAAAAAAACACAAAACAATTAAGTACTCTGAAGGCAAAAGTCCAAGTTGACCTCGGATGATTCACTGACTGTCCAAAAGAGGAGGGAGAAACACTGAGTGAAAAGTAGATGAGAGAGCAAGAATGAAACACATTGTGAGGCAGAGAAAAAGCACAGTTTACATCAAAGAGAGAGGCAGGAGCTGGACAAACTGTGGAGAGGATGTTCCCTATAGTGGGGGAGTCTAGGACCAGAGGGCACAGCCTCAGAATAAGAGGATGTCCCTTTGGAATAAAGATGAGGAGGAACTCTTTCAGCCAGATGGTGATGAATCTGTGGAATTCATGGCCACGGATGGCTGTGGAGGCCAAGTCATTGGTATATTTAAAGTGGAGGTGGATAGCTTTGTGATTAGTAAGGGTGTCAAAGGCAAGAGAATGGGATTGAGAGGGTTAATAAATCAGCCATGATGGATGGTGAAGACTCAATGGATTGAATGTCCCAATTCTCTCCTATGTCTTATGATCTTAAATTAATATGAGTATGCGGTAAGAGGGAGGGTCATATTCTCAGCTGGGCTGTTAACTGTTAACCAAGAAAAGGTTTTGCATAACGTTCTGGATAATTGTGCACACCAAAACATGGACACTCCCTCAATTCTCAGAGACGAGTGAGGAGAGACCTTACTAGTTCACGGCAGCAGTGGGGATAATACAAGAAATATTAAAAGGAGCTAAAACCACACCATAAACACAAAAGATTCTGCAGATGCTGGAAATCCAATGCACCGCACACAAAATGCTGGAGGAACTCAGCAGGTGAGGTAGCATCCATGGAGAGGAATAAGCAGTTGAGTTTCAGGCTGAGACCCTTCATCAGGACTGAAATAGAAGGGAAGAAGGGAGAAGAAATTTCATTTCTTTGGTTTGAAGTGTCTCAGACCAAAACATGGACTGTTTTCTCCTCTCCACAGATACTCCCTTATCTGCCAACTTCCTCTAGCATTTTATGTGTGTTATGCTAAGACAGGAATAGTAACCTGGGGTCTACAGACCTCTTAGTTAATAGTAGGGGTCCATGGCATAAAAAAAGTTGGGAACCCCTGCTTTAGAACCACGTAACAAGGTTATAACCTCAGCATTGGCTTCCTTCAACTGCAGAAACTAGCAGTCCTGAATACTCACTTTGAATGGCTCAGGACACTGAAAATAGCTGAACATTTTGTTTCACAGAAGACTCCAGATGCTGGAATCCTGAGCAATACCAAACTGGGAGAGGAAATCATTGGTTCAGGCAGCAAGTGGGGAGGCAAAGGCATAGTTGAAGTCTTGGGTCGAGATTCCACATCAGAGTATTCAGTGTGGGCCACTGAGAGGGAAGTTAAACTAACTGACACACAGCTACCCAAAATCATCCTGATGCTTCCAAAGGCAAATTGAGAAAAAAAATCTGACAAACCTGATCTTCAGTCTGTGTTCTTTTTGGCAATGTTTATCTTGTGCTCAAAACACAAGTGTTCCCAAAAGGCAAATCCAGAAAATTTGAGGATTAGTACTAGCATGTACAATTATTTAGCTTGAGGGACCTGATTTCAACAATTCTCTCTCATTTAAGCTCATCTCTTCACTGACAACAGTCTGCATGGATTTACAGTATGTCCTCTGCTTCTTATATTGGATAGAAGTACATAGGTGTTATTGAGAAATGGCTGGTAACTTATTTAAAACTTTGGATGAATGACAAAACACTAGGGCTGGCATGGTAGCCCGCAGTGGTTAGTGAATGCTTTACAGCACCAGCTATCAGGTTGGGGTTCAGTTCCCACCACTGCCTGTAAGGAGTCTGTACATTCTCACCGTGACCACACGGGTTTCCTCTGGGTGCTCCAGTTCCCTCCCACATTCCAAAGACCTACAGGTTGGAGTAAGCTGAAGGCATAATATGTTGGTGCTGGAAACAAGGCGACACTTGCAGTCTGCCTCCAGCGCACACCCTGACTGTGTTGGCCATTGACGCAAACGACGCATTTCATTGTATGTTTGGATATTTCAATGAATTTCTGTACGAATTAAGCTATTCTTTAATAAAAAAAAATATCTGGAGACTGTGTGAAATTAGGTCTGTGCAAACAATTGTATGGAGTTTAATTTCCCAGCCTGTGTTTTGTTTGCGTCACTTCATTTTTTTTTTTGCAGGCTATAATCTTCGAGTTCATTGACAATGTGCTCTTTTTAACCCATCATATTGATTGATTGGTGGACTCCCGGGGACGTTAACATGATTCTACATCAGCACTGTTTCATCAACAGCCTTCAACTGGCAGTTCCTACCTGAAGCTTCAAAGCTAAAGAATAGCATCCATGATAAATAAATGACTTCAGATATTTTCTCCCTGAGTATTAGGAGGAATGCATTTGAAAATATCCTGCCTTGGCTCTGAAAAATAATCGTTGGATATTTTGCTCTTCAGATAAACAACAGCTTTATAATTTCACTCAAACAGGTACTTACACCAAAAGTATCTCCCTCAGGCCTGTGGGTTACACTGACTGGAGGTCCTGTTGTCACTTCATATGATGGAACTGAAAGAAAAGATCGAGGGGTTACCTATTGTGTCCAATACACAGAAAAAAATGCTCAGAAAAGAAACCCCAATGCAGTTTGGAACAAAGTCTCCTCTATTCCATTCTCCCTCCTTGCAATATTGGTTCTGCAGTAACAAAGAGAGGCCAACTCAGGACACTGGACTATTAGCACAGGCTCAGTTTCTAACCTGAACCTAAGTGGTTTCTCTTCAAACCCAAAGGTTAGACAATGTTCAAGTATGTAATTCATGCGGAGATCTGCAAAACTACTGATTATAACATAGAAGATTGAGGGGAGATTTGATATACAGAATTATGCAGGGTATGGACAGGGTTAATGGAAGCAGGCTTTTTTCCACTAAGGTTGGGTGAGACAACAACTAGAGGTCATGGGTTAAGGGTGAAAGGTGAAATGTTTACAGGGAACATGAGGGGAGAGTTTCTTCACTGAGAGGGTGGTGAGAGTGGAGAACATGCTGCCAGTGCAAGTTGTGGATGCGGGGTTGATTTCAACATTTAAGAAAAATTTGGATAGGTACGTGGAGGAGAGGGGTATGGGCTGGGTGCAGGTCAATGGGTCTAGGCAAATTAATGGTTTGGCGCAGACTAGATGAGACAAAGGGCCTGTTTCTGTGCTCTAATGTTCTATAACTCTATAACTGGGAGTATTGATAAATAGCTGTAACAGGAGCTATTTATATACTGGAAGCTGCTCCCCAGGAAGTATGCTATTATGTTGGGCCATGTGGGGCAGAGATTTTAAGATGAAGCTCTTCAATGTAATTAAGCAATTCTTGATAACTAATCAGGCATGTAGCTAGATATTGCCAAAGTGATCCAACTTGACTTATCATCCATTTATCAAGAAATTGCTGCTACACTTGGCATGTGCAGGTCTCTTCCAGGAAGGATTATCGACTAAGTTAGGGTCCCATCGGGCATCTCCATCTCAGATACTCCAATGGTTTATGTGAATGAAAAATCTCTCTTCATTGCTTACTTATATACTCCCATGTTAGTTGGAACACTCGGTTAAACATGGTGTTACACCTGAATTGCCAGTGCACTTTGAGTTCACCAGTGCAAATGCCCTCATGAGTACTGTTGAACAGAACATATTACACCATCTCATAATCTGCATTTTGCTGACCTGTTTCTTCCTTGTCACTGTCCACAAATTGATAGCTAGCTCAAAGACATTTTAAAACACACCGCCAGTGATTTTGTGCCAACCTGTAGTAAGTCAATTCGACTATACTGTATACCTCACATTATGCTTGTGGCCTATTCTTCCTCATTCCCCAAAGACGAACTTGCTTGTTAATGGAGGGAGTAACATGATGTGGCAAGAAAGTAGTTCCCTTGAGTAAAAGGTCATGTAAATATACTGTACTCTGCAAAATTCTTAGGCACATGTATATAGCTAGGGTGCCTTAGACTTCTGCACAGTACTGTATTTGTCAATGTGGACCAGAGAGTGAGTCTGGCGGGAGCAAAGGATGCTGTGAATGGTGAGGTTAGTGAGGGGGTGGGACAGGTGGCAGAGAAGGTGTGCCGGGGGGGGGATGTTGGTGTTGTGGGTGCAGACACACTCAGCAAGGTCATTTGATTCCAAACAATAGGTTTATTAATCATTCCACAATGTCTCTCTGGTGCTTCCCACTCTCTCCCATCTCCCTTCCCTTTTCCCAACCACGGTCGCCCCCTTCCCACTCCTAGTCCACAACAGAGACCCATATCAGAATCGTGAAAATGGTTCTTTTTGCGGCATGCAATACATATACTGTGCGGAAGTCCAGGCTCCCAGCTATATACGTGTGCCTAAGACTTTGGTATAGTGCTGTAGCTCACTACAGTCAACAGGGAAGCACAGGAATGGGCCCTTTGTTGCATCGTGTTTATGCTGACTATGACGCCAATTTGCTGGAACACAGTCAATGCCCAGAAGACTAACATATAAAATCAAGGATGTAATGTTGAGGCTTTATAAGGCATTGGTCAGTCCACACTTGGAGTACTGTGAACAATTTTGAGCCGCTTATCTAAAAAAGGATGTGCTGGCATTGAAGAGGGCCCCAGAGGAGGTTCATGAGAATTATCTCAGGAATGAAAGGGTTAACATACGAGACGCATTTGATGGCTCAGGGCTTTACATGCTGGAGTTTAGAAGGATGATGGGGGATCTCTTTGAGACCTATTGAATACTGATAGGTAGCGTTGACATGGTGAGGATCCTTCCTATAGGGGGGAGTTTTGGACCAGCGTGGCACAGCCTCCGAATAGAAGAACATCCCTTTAGAACAGAGATGACAAGAAATTTCTTGAGCCAGTGGGTGATAAGCCTGTGGAGTTCATTGCCACAAATGGCCGTGGAGTCCAAGTCATTGAGTCCATATATTGCAGAGGTTGATAGCTTCTTGATTAGTAAAGATGTCAAAGGTTACAGGGAGAAGGCAGGAGAATGGGGTTAAGAGGGATAATAAATTAGTAATGATAGAATGATAGAGCAGATTTTATGGGGTCCAATGGCCTAATTCTGTTCCTTTATCTAATGGGTCTATGTCCCTTCATTCCCTGTCTGGTAGTGTTCCTGTCTAAATCCTTGCTATCGTGTGAGCCTGAGGAAGAAATAAAGTTGGCAAATCCATAAGCCAATATGGTCAAAAGCATCATTTTGTCCTTCACTATACCCATCCTTCATTTTCATGATCAATTAATACCAGAGTTAATTTATTAAAAGAATATGCTTTCAAGAACAGACTTTGCAGTATTGTTCAGTATAAAGCAGAATGCAGTTGCAAGCTTCTGTGACCCTAGAGCACAATTGCATTTGATAATAATTGGTCTCTCCGTGTCATGCTTTTATACTATGACCTTGTGCCTTGGAACACAGGGCAATGCAGAAAGTCACCTCACTGGAGCATGCCCTTATTAACATCAATCCCCTTCTTAGCAAACACCAAGTACAAACATGCTGAGTGACAAAATGGTACTCACTATAAAAGGGATTCTCCAGAATTTCTGTAGAGGAAACAAAGAAAAAAGGAAAACCATTAGTTTTCACTAACAAACTGAGGAATTCAGTTCTTGGACTGACACAATGGAAGCTGCAACTGATTAAGGGCTCAATTTGTAAATGTGTTCAAGAGCACAGATGATGTCACATGCAGGACAGAGTGAATGCTGCACTGCTGGAGATTCTGCCATTTGGACCATGATGATAGATTGCCTCCATGGCAGTGGGCTGGAACAGATTGATATTTAGGCTCAGAGAAGGCAGGCACAGGCTGGAGAGGAGATACTAGCTCACCTGACCTCACACTTCACTGAAAACAGCACTTAGCATCTGCCACTCAATTTACCCCAGCTATGTTGCACAGCCTCATTCATTTGAATTAAATCATTGAAGACTCTACAACTCACGTTCTCAGTGTGATTTATTTACTTATTTATTTTTTATTTGCTCAATTTGTCATGTTGATTTTCTATTATTTCTATTTTTGCACAATTTTTAATTTAACTCTTTAAAATTCATATATACATACTTCTTGTAATTGATTTCCTTACTTTTTTTCTATATGATCATATATTGCATTGTATTGCTGCTGCTAAATTTAAAAAAATCATGACATATGCTGGTGATATTAAACCTGATTCTGATTGATTGCCAGCCGTTCTCTGTGTCTCGTTTTTCATTGATTCTATTTGATTCTTCAGTTCTATTGTGAATGCCTACAAGACAATGAACCTCCGTGGTGACATATGGTGACAATTAAGTACTTCGCTGGTAAGTTTACTTTTAACTTTGAACTTGATCAAAATGTGAAAGAAAGTACTTGCTTTGCTTCTTTTTAAAATTTTCATTTTAACCTTTGTTGTATTAATTTATGTGTTTTACAAAACTTCATTATTGTTTAAGATTTTACTTGAATGAATCCAATCATCAACAATGGTCAAAAAGCCACAGGAGCACCCAGGGCTATGATGTGGAACCTAAGGCAGAGCCAGTTCTCACCGAAGAGACAAATTTCAAGGAAAATTGGACACGGAGCTGCAAATTGAAAATATATCTGTGGCAAACGTGTTGGGTTGAGCAAAGCAGTGGACTGGACCTGGCACAACCTAACATAATGTTGCAAAAAAGAACACCATAACTCAAAGTAAATTTATTATCAAAGTTACCACGTATTACCTCGAGATTAATTTTCTTGCAGGAATTTATAGCAAAATAAATACGATAGACTTAATGACAAAAAAAACCATTTATAAAGAAAAAACTGACTAATAACCAATGTGCAAAAGCAGACATATTTTGCAAATAAAAATGCTAACAATATTAGGAACATGAGCTGTAGAGTACTTGAAAGTGAATCTGAAGTTCGTAGAATCAGTTCAAACTTGTGCTGAGTGAAGTTGTTCACACTGGTTCAGGAGCACGATTGTTTTAGGCTATTAACTGTTCCTGAATCTGGCAGTTCCTCTGAGAATCTTAGATAAACTAACCCCTGAATGTGCTCCCATATAAGAACATATCAAAGCCTCAATTGAAATACATCTCCACCGCTTAATTAATACTAAATAAATAATGAGTTTCTGGAAAGGAAATGTGTCTCACTGCAGCACTTTAAACAGTATAAGAAATGGAATTCTTCAATATTTTTAAATTAATTTGTATTGTGTTTTTGTATTATATTTGAAAAAAATTGGAAATCTTTGACTGTATCCATACTTCAGAAGATTTTCATTATTTTAAATTTTAGAACAATCATACACAACACAAATTAATTTCAAAATATTGAAGGATTCTATTCCTTACATCATTTAAAGCACAGCCATGCGACATAATTCTTTTCCAAGGTCTCACGGATTCTTTAATCTCATTTTCCCTTTACTATGCCAGTCTGACATTTGATTGTTTGAACCCACCTTTCTAATTTTCAACATCCCCTTTCATTTCAACATTGCTCTCTCATCAGCAAAGTTAATCAGTCATCAATTTTCAGTCATACATCTTGTCCAGTGTCCACAAATGAACATCTACGTAATCTTTGATTGACACCTCACTGACCACCTTAAGTATTCATTCCCTCCTCTACTGGTGCCGTGGAGGCTGTAATATATACTTTGGACTGTGTCCAGCCCTCTGGTTCCTCTAGATTTGGCTGCTACAGAGGACAGAATGGCCACAAGTGGCAACTAGGCCACAGTGACAGATCCTGAGGCCTTGCCCATGGACTATATTTATTTGTTCACTTATACAGCGTGGAATAGGCCCTTTCGACTCTTCAAGCCGTGCCACCCAGCAACCCCTGATTTAACCCGAGCCAAATCATGGAACAATTTATAATGACCAATGAACCTATCAACCAGTACATCTCTGGACTGAGGGAGGAAACTGGAAAACCCAGAAGGAAACCCACACGGTCACTGGGAGAACATACTAACTCCTTATAGACAGCAAAGGTCCTATAGATGGCCATTGACAGCTTACCACTGTCCAATGTCTTTGACCAAATTTGAAATGTCAGTGATGATCAGAGATATTTAATTCTGTTCAAAATGGATTGAAATAATTTACACAAAATTAAAAAAAGAAAAACATTTACCTACCCCAGGCTACACTAATATCACCTTCACAACCTGTGACCTCCACTTAGAAAGACAAGATCAACAGTCACAGGAACACCTACAACTTCAAGCTCCCTTCCAAGTCTTATACCATCTTGACTGGCAAATATATCATTGTCTCTGGGACGAGAATCTGGAACTCCCCACCCAACATCATTGAGAGAGTCACTTCACCTGAAAGATTGCAGCAGTTCAAGGAGACAGATTACTGCCAACTTCTCAAGTGACAAAGAATAAATGCTGGCATGCCAGGGCTGCTCAGGTATAAAAAATATGCCAATGACAATAATTCTGTTTGGTGATCTTCCTTATGTGTGTTTCTCTTTCATGTTAACTGCTAAAGGTAATAAAATAGCTTCTTTGTAATATTAACTGCTAATGTAAGGGGTTCTCTATAGCAGCATATTTGGGTTATAATCATAGATAAGTTGACCTTGAAATACCATCATTGCTAAGCAACAGAATAGATGTTATTCTTTCTTGTGTGTGAAAGCTATTGTTTTTCGCGGGCTTTGGGCAGATCGCACCATGGGGATGAAGAGAGGAGACGCATGCGGAGAGATGCAGTGAGCTGGTTGGTGGAGCGGACCCCGAGCGGGGGTGCTCAGGACCCGGCAGAGTCTGGAGAACATCGAAAGGAGGAAAGGATACCTGATTCGTGAGCTTCAACGAATTATTTGTGCGCAGAACTGATAGAGTTACTGGCTTGGCGCCTTTATTGTATTTGTTTTTATTAACCCATCACCAGGAAATACTTATAAAGTGTAATCACTTAATCGCATATGGTGTATTGTCTGTTATTTGGCGGTGTGGGGTACATCACACAGCATCCACACAAACTTGATTACCCAGTTTGGCGGGGCCGAAGGCTGCTCTCCCTAGACAAAAGTGAGTTGGGCGAGCCAGAGGCTTACCAGGGGGCTACATGTGATTGCATTGAAGTTATTTCCCAAATGTAAACCTTTATCCAGTGAAGCAACCTGGATATTTTTGACAACCCTTTCTGTGTTGATGGACAACGCTTCCCATCACCAGCCATAGGAAACAACATGAAAGCAAAGGCAGCAGAATACCCAGCAGCAAGGTTAGCAGATGAAGCATTGCATCCTTTAACCAGCTTCAATTTCCTTTCATTGCCCAAGGACTGGAATGTTAGTAACCATATTTTAGTTTCTTAATATTTTGTTTAGCCTGAAAATATTCCCTGCTTGGGAGGGGTTTCCACTGAAGTACCTCACAGCCCAGCATTTCACACCTGACAACTGGACTAGTCTGAGTACGTGTCTGATTCAACTGACTAACTGCACTTCCTCAAAGCTCAGTCTCTTCCACCTTTGGTGGTGACTGAGTGAAATTTAACTGGGGAATTGGGAGCACCTATCTCTAAATCGAACCACAGCTTAACCTGAAAGCTAACCTGCTTTATTTTAAGAGCAAGTTATGCTGAAAATCCGAAGTAATGTCAAAACATGTCAGGCAGCCTTTATGGAAGGGAAAACAAATTTAAGCTTTCAAGTTCAGAGATTTTCTTCAGAACTGGGATACTTCTCCCAGATAGAGATTTTGTCGTTCTCCCTTGCCTCTACCTTTCTCACCAACCATTTATATTTTAAGTCTCTCCTCTTCTCTGCCTTTTCTCCCTTTTCATGCATCATTTTTCAAACTCTTCCAAGTTCTGATGAAAGGTCTTCAACTGTTTCTCTTTACACTGGTGATCCCTGGCATGTATACTATTTCCAGCATTTACTGCTATAGTTTCAGTTTAATTGCCATATTTGACAAGTCTTTTTTTTACCACAGTGACCTAGACCTATTTCACCAGAAAGACTCAATCTCCTGAAATGAAGTCTTTTTCACTTGGTCCAAAGTAATGCCTCAGGCTCTATGGATTTTGTTGATACGCCAGCCTGTCTTATTGCACAAAAGGCATTTCAGAAGAGTTAAAAAATGACATTAATTGTCGGCTCTTCTGGAACAGGAGCACAATCACAAAGAAAAAGTAATCGGAATTTTGTCCAGGACTTGCCTAAAAGAGCTTCCTTACAACCTTCCACAGGAAGGTTGCACATGCTAGAACACTTGTCAATTTACATTCTTGTTCAACAACCAAAACTTTATGTACTACGCCATTAATCCCAGTATAATTCCTTTCACAATAATCATTGCCGATGTGATTTTCAACCACTTTATTTGTGAGAATTATATTGACAGCCTCAATTATGTTTCTGAACTCATTGATGAGTTCAGCTCCATTATCAGGCATATTTGCAGGATTTTATACAGAATAAGCATCTCTTTACTAGGAATTAATGCAGGAATATTAAACCATGTTAATAAAATCAGGTTAATAAAATGTGCATTAAAGCCATTCCTACTGTTGCTATCCTATTGTTCCTACAACTATTGTTCAACAATAACTCCTGTTGTTTACATTATTCCTATCTTCAGAGCCAAGAAAACTGCCCTGCTAAGCCAAATGTTAATGCAGCACTTGTGACAGGGGGAGACAGCGTCCTTCAAAACCTCTCTTAGATTTTAGTTTTGTCATTAACCTCTTCTTCTAATTTTATATAATCTTATTCGTCAGCATTTAAATATTGTGCAAGTAATTGATTGTAAGAGAATTTTTACTTCTCTTTTAGCTTTGATAGGCATTGCCATTATCATGTCCCAAAGACACTGAAGAAGAACCTGAAGTTTGAAACCGATCAAATGTTGAAGGGCCTTGATAGAGTGGATGTGGAGAGGATGTTTCCTTTGATGGAGGAAGTCTAAGACCAGAGGACAGAGCCTCAGAATAGAGGGGCATCCTATTAGAATGAATTTCCAGAGAGTGATGAATCTGTGGAACTTGTTGCCACAGGCAGTTGTGTAGGCCAATTTGTTGGGTATGCTTAAGGAAGAAGTTGATAGATTCTTGATTTGTCAGGGCATGAAGGGAAAGAGGGAGAAGGAGATTGGGACTGAGAGTGAAAAGAGGATCAGCTATGAGGAAGTGGTGGAGCAGACTTAATGGGTAAAATGGCCTAACTCTGCTCCTATATCCTATGGTCTTAACCAGAGATCTGGTCCATGATCTATCTGTGTTTCTATCATAATGAGCACATTTCTAAAAATTACTACCTTTCAAGAATTGTGTCTGTCCTTTTCACAGAAAGGTCATGAGAACTAATGAATTGGCTGGGTGTTTGTGACTACAGGTGCAATGATAAGAATAGCATTGGTGAGGTGAGTGCGTTAGAGAGTGGGCCCATTAGTAGGGATGGAAGCATTGGGAAGGGTGGGTGTGTTGAAGAGGGTGAGTGATGTTTGTTGATGAGAGTGGATATGTTTGTGTGGATTGGTGCATTCGTAAGTGTATTAATGAAGGCAGATGTGTCAGCAATGTTGACAGGGTGAACAGGCATCAGGCATTGATGCATTGCTTCCTTTCACCATATTAGCTTTTAACCAGCCGAGCTAGCCACAGAGATTGTCTACGACCTTCTTCCACTGAACTCCCTGTCCTATAGTTGGCCTAATGCCACCTTGACCCTACAATGAAAGCCTGTGATTTGTGCAGAACAAGCCTTCTTGCAGGTAATCACAGCATGAGGACATTCTGCAATGCTTCATATTGCCCGAAAGTGCAGAAGAATAAGACTCCAAAGCAGTGTTTAAAAGGTAATGGAAATCTTTTCAAGTATTCTAATTCTCAGGAACATATAGATGGCATTGGTTGGACCTTTCAGCAGCCTTTTGAGCCAATGATACAGCTGCCTTCCTCGATTCCAACTGACCCGGATGATAGTTGCAATATTTTATAACTTCTATTTACTTTTCGACTGCCCTTGTGTTTTATCTTTCTAGCTAGCTTGGGCTGCTTTACCAAAAAAGATACAAATCCTATACAAAATCAGCACCTGTAGCACAGCTCTCAGGGGTGGAAAGGTGAATTAAATCTTTCAGAGAATGAAAACCAAACATCAAGATTCTGAATTACAATGAGTCCGATTCTATCATAGAGTGAACAGCACAGCTGTGACGATTAACAAAATTCAGATCAAATGAATTAGGATGGAAGCATTTTTATTAGCTAATAGATTGAACTTCATCTCATCAAGACAGGAGCTTTGGACTTCAGACAGAACGTTATGCTTAGTGCTGTGAGCACTTGACTAGATTTCCCTCATTCTTGTTCTTGTCACATCCAGAAGTCGCCACTCAGCCAAATGGCTCTCTCTCATCCTGCAGATTGGCTACTAGTCCCAGGTTCTGCTGGTCCTATAATGTTCCTTATCCTTCTAATTCATCTTCCTTGTCCTTCCTCATTAACAGTTGGTGTACATCCACACTTGAAATTCCAAAGCCTTGGACTATCCTCTCTGTAACCCTCTGCCTCTGCAACTACTTTGATCTTGGTATGGTGTTGTCTATTTAGTAACACATAAAAGCATACAAGTTAGGAGCAGGAAATTGCAGTCAAACTGATTACAAATTATTGTCTAAACAGTCCTCACCCCAATGCCTTCAATGAAGACGAATCTCAGAGTTGTATACTGTATATGTACTTTGATAATAAATGCACCTTGAACTTTGACTTATACATCTTCTGAAATGACGTTGCAAGGTATGGAGGGGGTCTCATATGGTAAATTGAAGGGCCTTCCCCCAAGAACTCTACTAACATTGCTTGAAGTGGAAAGACTAGTAAGTTCAGGGAGAGCGAAGCTTACCAATCGCAAGAGTCACTCCTGACACCATTTCAACCAGAGTATTCAGCTGCCTTGGACCCTAGAGTAAGTTTCCACCAGTAAAACCCTTCACTTCTCTTTGATTTCTGCTGCCTTAGCCCACACTTCAATTTCCATGCCTATTCCCTTTTCTTTAGCTCAATATTGTTTCCTTTCCTAAACACAAAATACTCTGCAGATGCTGGGGTCAAAGCAACACTCACAACATGCTGGAGGAACTCAGCAGGTCGGGCAGCATCCGTGGAAATGATCAGTCAACTTTTCAGGCTGGAACCCTTCGTCAGGACTGAAGAGGGAGGAGGCAGAGGCCCTATAAAGGAGGTGGAGGGAGGGCGGGAAGGAGAAGGCTGGTAGGTTCCAGGTGAAAAGCCGGTAAGGGGAAAGATAAAGGGGTGGGGGAGGGGAAGCAGGGAGGGGATAGGCAGGAAAGGTGAAGAAGGAATAGGGGAAAGCACAATGGGTAGTAGAAGGAGGCAGAACCATGAGGGAGGTAGTAGGTAGCTGGGGGAGGTGGCAGAGTGAAACTGGGATAGGGGAAGGGAGGGAGAGGGGTTTCACTCAGCCCCCTCCCCCAGCTGTCTACTACCTCCCTCATGGTTCTCCCTCCTTCTACTACCCATTGTGCTTTCCCCTATTCCTTCTTCACCTTTCCTGCCTATCCCCTGTCTGCTTCCCCTCCCCCATCCCATTATCTTTCCCCTTACTGGTTTTTCACCTGGAACCTACCAGCCTTCTCCTTCCCACCCTCTCCGCACCTTCTTTATAGGGCCTCTGCCCCTTCCCCCAACAGTCCTGACGAAGGGTTCTGGCCCGAAACGTCGACTGATCGTTTCCATGGATGCTGCCCGACCTGCCGAGTTCCTCCAGCGTGTTGTGAGAGTTGCTTGTTTCTTTTCCTATTCCTCTGTAATATAAGACACCTTCCTCCAGAGGTCAAAGAGTCCCAACAGTCAGGACAGGAGATAATAACCCTGACTCCTGGATTTTCAAAGAATAAAATATTTCTGCTGCACAGATGCAAGTAACCAAGGAAGGGCAGCAGAGCAGTAAAAAGAAGTGGGATGCAAAATCATGCTCCATCTTATGCACAAATGTGCTGTACAGTAGATACAACATCTGCTATGAGACTTTACTTCCTTAGAAATCAATCGACCGAACTTCTGATGTTGTCTTTAACACTCAGGTTTGTACAGTACATGACTTAATGCATACAACAGAGGACAAACCCTGTGCAGTAACAAACTATTGGCTGGAGAAACTCAATAAATTGAGCAACATCTGTGGGGAGAACGGAATTGTCAATATTTTGGACTGAAACTATTGGGATTCCCTTCCTACCATCTCTACTCAGTGGATATTTTTAATTTATTAGTACAAATGCAACAGAAATTATTAAAGATTTAAAGATAAGCATTATTTGTCACATTTATTTCGAAACACACAGTGAAATGTATTGCTTGTGGGAATGACCAACACAGTCCAGATACGTGCTGAGGGCAGCCCGTAAGTTTTGCCATTTTTTTTGTGCCAACATAGCGCTAACCCTAACTTGTACGTCTTTGGAATGTGAGAGGAAACCAGAACACCAGGAGCAAACCCTCGCGGTCATGGGGAGAACAGGCAACCTGCTTGTAGACAATAGCGGGAATAGAATACCAATTGTTGCTGAAAAATGTTATGCTAACCACTATGCTGCCGTGAACACGGGGAAGAAGACAGACAGAGAAGAATCATCTAATTGCATTACAAAGAACCTGCTTGGTCTCCGATTTGTGTGTGGTCCCGTGTCCTGTAAAGAGTTATATGTAGGAACCCTCTGGGGCAGTTGGAATTAAGGAGATATTTTGTTCCTAGATTGCAATCAATTAGAATTGACATTCTTAGCAAAGGTATGAATCAGGTTTTTATATTAGAAAAGCATTAGATCATAGCAGCGGCTAGTCAGCAATTATTTTACACATGAGGTCAATAAACATATTCTTACTAAGTAAAACCCAACATCATGAACGGCAGCGATGTTTCACTACCAGACAAGCTCAACACCTTTCATGCTGGCTTTGAAAGAGAGAATAAAACCACAGATATGATGACCCCTGATCTCTGTCTCAGAGGCTAATGTCAGGCTGTCTTTCAAGAGGGTGAACCCTCGCAAGGTGGTAGGGCCCGATGGAACACCTGGTGAGGCTCTGAAAACCTGTGCCAACCAACTGGCAGGGGTATTCAAAGATATTTTGCATCTCTCACTGCTACAGTTGGAAGATCCCACCTGCTACAAAAGGGCAACAACTACTTCAGTGCCCAAGAGTAGGAGGGTGAGCTTCCTTTATGACTATCGTCCTGTAGCACTCACATCTACGGTGATGAAATGCTTTGAGAGGCTGGTCATGGCTAGCATCAGCTCCTGCCTCAGAAAGGACCTGGATACACTGCATTTTGCTTATTCCCACAACAGGGCTACAGTAGATGTAATCTCAATGGCTCTCCATGAAGCCTTGGATCACCTGGACAATACAAACACCTATGTCGGGATGCTGTTTACTGACTAACTCAGCATTTAGCACCAACATTCCTACAGTCCTGATTGTAAAGTTCTAAGAACCTGGGCCTCTGTACCTCCCTCTGCAAATGGATCCCCGACTTCCTGACTGGAAGACCACAATCTGTGTGGATTGGAAATAACATCTCCACCTCACTGACTATCAACACTGATGCACCACAGGGACCTGTGCTTAACCCACTGCTCTACTCTCTCTGCTTCCATGACCGTGTGCCTAGGCATAGGTCGAATGTCATCTATAAATTTGCTAATGACACAACCATTGTTGGCAGAATCTCAGATGGTGATGAAAGGGCGTACAGTTAGCAGAGTGGTGTCGCAGCAATAACCTTGCACTCAATGTCAGCAAGACCAAATAGCTGATTGTGGACTTCAGGAAGGGAAAGACAAGGGAACACAAACCAATCCTCATGGAAGGATCAGAAGTGGAGAGAATAAGCAATTTCAAGTTCCTGGGTGTCAATATCTCTGAGGACCTAACCTGGACACAGCATATTGATGCAGCTATAAAGAAGGCAAGACAGCGGCTATATTTCATTAGGCGTTTGAGGAGATTTGGTTTGTCAGCTAAAACACTCAGAAACTTCTACAAATGTACTGCAGAGAGCATTTTGACTGGCTGCATCACTGTCTGGCATGGGGAGGCTTCTACGCAAGACTGAAATAAGTTGCAGAAACTTGTAAAATTAGTCAGCTCGTTCATGGATACTAACCTCTGCAATATCCAAGACATCTTCAAGAAGCGGTGCCCATCATTAAGGATCCCATCACCCAGGAAATGCCCTCTGCACACTGTTACCATCAGGAATGAGGTACAGAAGACTGAAGGCACACACTCAGTGACTCGGAAACAGCTTCCTTCCTTCTGCCATCCAGTTTCTCAATGCACACTGAACCCATGAACGCCACCTCACTACTTTTTTATTTCTGTTTTTTTTTGCATGACTTATTTTAACTTAACCATTTAATAGACATAGGTATACTTAATGTAACTCAGTTTTTTTCCTCTGTATTTATTTATCATGTATATCACTGTACTGCTGCCATAAAGATAACAAATTTCATGACTTATGCCGGTGATATCAAGATTCTGACATTGATCCAGTAGAAATGGTCCCCTATCCAGAATCACCCCTGCAGTTATCCAAACCAGCTGCTGCCCATGCTCACACTTACCTGGGCCAGGTGTGAAGGGCATATCTGTGCACCCTGAAATTAGGTGGCACAGTGTGGGCTGAGTTTCAAGTGTTGCATTGAAAGGCCTTCACTCTACTACTAATATTAGTTGAAGTAAAAAGACTGGGGAGTCAAGGGAGACAGAGATTTACCATCTGCAAGCGTTGCTACTAATACCAATGGCTATCAATTATATCTGAAAACTGCCAGAACATTGAATGGAATAATAAAAAGTAAGGTAAAATGCATCAATAATTAAAACAAAAATAGCTTTCTTTTAAGTAACCAGCTTTCCCTCTGTTTCTTTGAATATTTGCCTAAAATAACCCAATTGAAATCAAAGGAGTGTCAGTTCCTCTGTCAGGTCTGCCCTGGCACAAAAGTCTCTGACGTGGATCCTTGATATCAAGCTGAGGAATTCCAGTGCCATTTAGAGTTCAGCAGTAGAGTTAAATAAGCTTTAGGCTTTCTGTCACTTGAATTGCCGAACAGTAGTTCTGCTGATTAGAATCAGCTGCAAAGATGACAGGCCCCGATCCTGTGAAACCCGTGTCTTTATCCTGATTCTTTAAATAAAGCTGCAGGAGACTGGGCTCCAGCAATAATGCAGAGCTGGGTTGAGAAGTGGCAGATGGAGCTCAAACCCAGAAAAGGTTGGATTTGAACGCAGAATACAGGGCTAATGACACAATTCTAAGCAGTGTGGAGGAATAGAGGCATTTTGGGTCCGTGACCGTACATCCTTTCAAAGTTGCTGTGCAAGTTGATAGGGTTGTTAAGAGTTAGAGGTGAAGAGGCATAATAAATCAGCCATGATTGAATGGTAGAGCAGACTTGAAATGCTGAATGGCCTATCTCTGCTCCTATGTCTCAAAGTCTTATATGACTTCTTAATGAATGTGTTGTCATTCATTAGTCGGGGAGGGGGGGGAATTGAGTTCAAGAGCTACAAGCTAATGTTGCAGCTGTATAAAACCCTAGTGAGGTTACACTTGGAATATTTTCCCAGGGTCGCGATGGCTAAATTGAGTGGGGATAATTTTATGGCAATAGGGAGAAAGATGTCAGAGGTATGTTTTTTTTCACACAGAGTGGTGGGTCTGTGGAACACCCTGCTAAGGGTGGCGGTAGAGGTTGATACACTAGGGGCATTTAAGAAACTCTTACACAGGCAAATGGATGCTAAAAAATAGAAGGCACAACACTGTGGCCTGAAGGGCCGTACTGAGTTATAATGTTTTACTTTCCATATAATAAGAAAGGGAGCATCACTGAGCACTGATACAACCAGGCAGAAGTGTAGTACAGCCCATGGCTGTAGAGAAATGATGGAACCCTTTCTGTGATCTGTATGCATTGCAGTACTGACCTTGAATCAGACAGCAGGAATAAAAGACTATAAGCTGTTTTTTTTTCCTCACCCAGTTTAATCACTCTGCCTACTTACAAATCTGTCTTCCCCCTCATTTTTATGTAGTTCGTTGTGATTCATAACCTTCCATGTCATGGCATTCTGCTCAGCCTCGAGACATACCAGTGTTTCCTGGTGACAGTTCTGCGATTTTCTTTCAGATGGGTATTTGTTCCGTTTCTTGTTAATTTTTCTTTGTTCAGGATGAGAGATGCTGTGGTTAAAGTATACCTTGCAAATTTTCCCTCAGTGTTCAGGGATGGGGTAACTAATCTCTACACCACAACAAACCAAATACCCAACTATGATGTTCACATGGAGACACAAGAGATGCTGGAATCTGGAGCAACAAACAAGATTCAACGTACAATGCAAATTCGAAGTAAATTTATTATCAATATACACACATGGCACTAATACTACCCCAAGATTCATTTTCTTGCAGGCATTCACAGTGAATACAAAGAAACACAATAGAATCAATGAAAAACTACACACAAACACAAACAAAAATAATGTGCAACTTGAGCAAATACAAAAAGAAAAAACAAAATAATAATAATAATGAATGAATAAATAGTATTGAGAACTGAAGTGTAAAGCCCTTCAGAGTGAGTCCATAGATTGTAGTCAGCTCAGTGTTGGGGTGAGTGAAGTTATCCACTCTAGGTCAGCAGCCTAATAGTTGAGAGGTACTAGAAATCAAAAATTCCTTTTACTGTATTTTCTTTCATGGAAAGTTTTTGACAATTTCTTCTGTAATTCCAATTTCTTGCATTATCTGGATTGCTTCCCTCATTGCAATCTTGTCACATTCCAATTCATGCCTGACAATTAGTCTTAGTTGAGCTCCAAAGCCCCTTTCAGTTGTTTCTCAGTTTCAAATTCTATGCAATCAAATGCCCTGAAAGTGAACAACTTATAGATCCTATTCGGTCAAGTTGTTAATCAAAGCCTCCACTGCCTCAAAATATTTTCCTGGAATTCAGGTTTCCAACAAACAATGTAAGAGCAGTACAGCAAGCAAGGTTCCTCTGTCATGCCTGTTGTTGTTTTCCCTGGTGCCGTTGCAGTAGAAATTGCCACTCTCGCATCTCATATTGCAAAGGCTTTATACTTTATACTTTATTGTCGCCAAACAATTGATACTAGAGTGTACAATCATCACAGCAGTATTTGATTCTGCGCTTCCCACTCCCTGGAGTACAAATCGATAATAAATATTAAAAATTTAAGTTATAAATCATAAATAGAAAATAGAAAGATGGAAAGTAAGGTAGTGCAAGAAAACCGAGAGGCAGGTCCAGATATTTGGAGGGTATGGCCCAGATCCGGGTCAGGATCCGTTCAGCAGTCTTATCACAGATGGAAAGAAGCTGTTCCTAAATCTGGCTGTACGAGTCTTCAAGCTCCTGAGCCTTCTCCCGGAGGGAAGAGGGACGAAATGTGTGTTGGCTGGGTGGGTCGTGTCCTTGATTATCCTGGCAGCACTGCTCCGACAGCGTGCGGTGTAAAGTGAGTCCAAGGATGGAAGATCGGTTTGTGTGATGTGCTGCGCCATGTTCACGATCTTCTGCAGCTACTTTCGGTCTTGGACAGGACAACTTCCATACCAGGTTGTGATGCACCCTAGAAGAATGCTTTCTACGGTGCATCTAGTCAGGCTTTTAGGGGACAGGCCGAATTTCTTTGCTCGTTTGGCTTAAACCCAAACGAGCAAAGCATTAGGCTGAGTATGGGAATGATGCTGGAGCTCCTGAGTGTTATCATGGGAGAGTCCAATTTGGGTGCACTATATGAAGACTGAGTATTTGATTCCACTAAGGCTTCAGTACTAGCCATTTAATCTCTGTCCAGTGGTACTGGGGTACAGTAGGCAACTCAACTTCCTGTAACTTATAATAAACAATATACATCATCTCACCCAACATCTAGGGAAAACACATCAGTGTTCACCAAGGGATTAGCAGTGGAATGGGTGAGCAGCTTCAAGTTCCTGGTTGTCAACATCTCTGAATATTTATCCTGGGCTCAACATATAGATGCAATGACAAAGAAGGCATGCCTGTGGCTATATTTTATTAGGAGGTTGAGGAGATCTGGTATGTTACCAAAAACTCTAGATGTACTGCAGACAGCATTCTAACTGATTGCATTGCCATCTGGTAAGGAGGGGCCAATGAACAGGATCAGAAAAAAACTGCAGAGAGTGTAAACTCAGCCAGCTCCACTGGCCTCCCCAGCATTGAGCACATCTTCAAAAACTGATGCCTCCAAATGGTGGCATCCATCATTAAGAAACACCCCCCTCCTCCATCTAGGTCTTGCCCTCTTTTCATTGAAGGAGGTACAGGAGTCTGAAGACACTCAACATTTCAGGAACAGTTTCTTCCCCTCTGCCATCAGATTTCTGAACAGGTCATGAACCCATGTACACTACCTTACTATTTTTGCTCTCTTTTTTGCTGTACTTAATTTTTTATATTTCTTATTGTAATTTATAGTCTATTTTATATATATTCCACTGTTTTACTGTCACAAGAACACAAAAATGTCACTGACAATACATCTGATTCTGACTACATTGCAGCTCATTTTACAGCATTTTGATGAACCTTTCATTCTATGTGTCTCTTCCCTTGACAGAACAGCCTGCAGTAATATCTGCTTATCTCCTTGTTTTGGACATTCATCTTCATGGTTGTCTTCAGGTCACTCTTGTTTGTCTTTTAGCCACTGCCCATGAAATAAATGTCAATTGAAGTGTGTTCCTCATTCCCCTCAATTGTGTGTATAGCAACTCTGTGTTTGCTTCAAAAATGTCAATTGTTATAGACTATCCGTTATATATACAGTATTGTGCAAAAGTCTTAGGCACATATACTAGGGTTCCTAAGACTTTTGCACAGTACTGTATTTGTCAACATGGAGCAGAGAGCAAGATTGTAAATCTGGCAGGAGCTAAGGATGTTGGGAATGGTGAGGGTGGAGCACTGCGGAAGTGGCAGAGAAGGAGTGCCAGGGGCAGAGGGTGGCATGGGTGCAGACATGCCCAGCCTTGAGATGCCAGGCAAGGTCATTTGATTCTTGAAAAAATTGGCTTATGGATCATTACAGAATGTCTCTCTGGTATTTCTTGCTCCGTCTTTTCTCCCTTCCCAATGATGATTCCCCTCTCCCTGTCCCCTTCCCACTCTCAGTCCACAATAGACCCATATCAGAATCAGGTTTATCATCATATGTCATGAAATTTGTGTTTTTTTGCAGCGGCAGTACAGCACAATACATAATATACTACAGTACTGTGCAAAGGTCTTGGGCACCGTAGCTATACATACGTACCAAAGGTGTTTGCACAGTACTGTACTTGTGCATTTTCTGTCTTTGAAGACTCACGCCATGTGCCTATATTGGTACAATTAAAATGATGATCGATTCCAAATGGAGATAATTGACCTGAATGGTTCCCTTGACAATGAAAATGGGTTTTCCACCAAGACCATCTTTTTTTGGTCTTGTCAAATGGGTCTGATGAAGAAGACACCACCGCTCCTGCTCCAGTTATTTTAGACCACAACATACACACCCCAATTTACCTGCTGCACTGAATGAATTTCCTCACATTTTATGAGCTACTTCCCTGGCTGCAGCATAGTGAAGTCTTTTCCAATGAGAGTTCTCAACGTTTGCCTGAATCTGCTTCCTTTCGCAATACCTCACAGAATTATTGGCGCAGTGCATCATCCAGAAACGTGCCAAGATAACAAAGTTATGACAATTAAATTGCTGATTGCTTCTTTGGGTTTTTGATTGAAAGCTAATATTTGAAACTTGCAAGAGTTTTAAAGAGCTTTGGATTGAAATAGCTCCATTATTGCAGCAGCTTCATTGAACTAAGTATATAGTGAGCCGTGCGGTTTAGGAGATCAACTAATGCGATTTAAGTATCCAAGCTCATTTTTACCAACAGGATGGCCTTTTTTCCCTCCCAGATGGCTTCATTATCACTATTACAGTTTCCCATTACCTCTGTAATATTATTGGCATGAAAGAGCAGTTCCATGCATTCTAAGTAGGTACCAAATGCTTTTCCATCTTCATGTTCTTTCCAACTTGCTCAATGTATATGGTTTGCGTCCAGTTGACTGGTGTTGTGCAGCTCTGTTTGCAATTACAATCCCTTTATTGTTTGGATCAAAGTTCACAATTTGGACATTGTGTGTTTTTATGGTGTTCCTATGTAGTTCTCAGTGTCATGTTCTCTGGGCTAGGCTTGCATCCTCATTGCCAATGCATTGCCTGGCTTCTCCCTGTTACTTTTGGGTGAGGACGTGAACTAACTCACAGAACAGGAGCTCAGCACAAGAACTCCCTTTTGTTCTAGCACCTCTCCAGCCTTGTTCAGAAAACCTTTAAAGTTCAAAGTAAATTTATTATCAAAGTACATATATGTCACCATATACAACCAGGGGATTTATTTTCTTGTGCACATACTCAATAAATCTATAGAATAATAACCATAACAGAATTAAGAAAGGACCACTCATCTGTGTTTAGCCAGAGTGCAGAAGACAACAAACTGTTTAAATATAAAAAGAAGAAATTCCTGCCAGACACCTTATTTACAGACACTCCAGTGCCTAGCATCACTTTATGTCACCCTACATACTCAATCTATGTATATAAGCTATCTTATGTATTTATATTTATTGTGTTTTTTTATTATTGTGTTCATTATCAGTGTGTGTTTTTATGTGCTGCATTCGATCTGGAGCAACAATTACTTCAGTCTCCTTTACACTTGCATACTGGGAATAACATTAAACAATCTTGAATCTTGAATCTTCATACACTCCACTCTATTTCTCATCTACATTGCTTATTGGTAAATTTGAAAGCACTGATTCCTGAGACATGCACAAAATATATTAATGCTCTTGTATTTCATCTTCCTGCTTTCTACATCCTGACTTTCTCTTATTTATGTCAAAAAGACTCTCGTTCTGTTCAACTCAACTTTAGCTTAAAGGCTTTCATAGAGCGTTTTGACATCTATGTATGTCCTTCTAAATTTATCTGAGCAAGCCACTAATTGTTAGGCTTTCTCCTTCTCGTATTTGAACCTTTCTCTCTTTCCTCTGGCATGTGATGCCTTCTACCCCTCAATTCATTCAGCAGCCTTTTCTGTTCTTCTTTCCTCTCTATGACAAGAAGCACTGCATTACTGGTCAATTCCGGCACAAGTCTTTTCCACAATAAGTTAAAGTGGCTTAAAGCTAAAAACATTTTATAGAACTCTCCAAGAAATGAGAGGAGTAAAGATACTGAATAACTTGGCGGCTCCCAGACCATTTAACAAATATTCCCAAATCAGCTCTTCTATAACTTGCTATAGATTCTGAGCAATAGCACCAGCTAATTAATCATCTATGCAGCATTTGGAATAAACCTTAAAGCACCCAGATGATGAATCTGAAGTGGGCAATCTTTAAATTTTAATCTGACAAGAGGGGTAAATAAATCTAGTGTGTTGGATACAGGAAACTCATTTAACATTATAGGTACAGGTTGTCTGGCAACTTCTAGTGTAAAACATAAACATACATCAAATAAAATTACTTTATTACTTTTTTTTCAGAAGGCCCTGTATGATTCTATCCAGGCGTAATATCCCCTCTGACAATGGTGTTAACATCCAGCCTCTACGGGAAATGGAGCCTTTAGAGTCAGTGCATCACGGGCTAGAGGCAGAATTAGAAGCTGCAGTGCTGCACTTCTGGGCAAATTTAATTCTACTTTGGGTGCCTTGCCAACAGTAACCGGAAGAACATCAGCTATTATGTCATGTCACAGAATATAAATTAATTCCAATAATCCAGTGAATTCCATGAACACAATTCCCTAAATTATTTCATCTGATAACCTTCTTTTACCTTCCTTGGGCAGAGTCATTTCTGCGCCAGAATTGGAAATGACGAGTACATTCTGGGTGAGGAATGAGACTGAAAATAGCACACTATTTTCGGCCCACAGTCCCATCAGCACTTCGGGGTCAGGGGAGAAACAATTTACATTTAACTCCCTCATTAGCTCCGCAAAAGAGGAGAGTAAACATGTAACATAAATCGAGTGGCCATCATACACTCAGTGGCCTCTTCATTAGGTACACTGGTACACCAGCTCGTTAATGCAAATATCCAATCATGTAGCAGAACTCAATGTATAGAAGCACGCAGACATGGTCAAGCGGTTTAGTTGTTCAGACCAAACATCGGAATAGGGAAGTAATGTGACCTAAGCCACCCTGACCATGGAATATATGTGGTTTGAACAGGGTGCTTTGAGTACATCAAAAACTGTTGATCTCCTGGGGTTTTCAGTCTCTAGAGTTTACAGAGAATGGTGCAAGAAACAAATTAACATTCAGTGAGCAGCAACAACTCGTTAATGAGAGATGTCAGAGGAGAGTGGCCAGAATAGGTCCAGTTGACAGGAAGGCGACAGTAACTCAGATAACCACAGCTTATAGCAGCATGCAGAAGAGCACCTCTGATGGGCTACAATAGCCTGAGATCCTCTGCTATCCTGCCACGTTCAGCTGAGAATGGTGACGGACAATTAAACAGTTAACGAGAGAATGTACTTCCAAGATTATTCCCGTCCTACCGATGGCCGGATACAGCCCACGAGTGCCAATACAAGGCTGAAGCCAGGAAGTGATGAACTGCATGATCCATCTCAGTTTCCACCTGAAGTTCCCATCATCACAGAAGCCCATCTTTAGCCAATTCCAGAATAAATCTGCACGTTAGAAATGGCAGAGAGCACTGGATCTATCAAGGGTAAAGGGTCCAGACAATTGTCCTGGCTATACTACTGAAGGCCTGGCTTCAAGAGCAGCTGTACCTCCAGCCAAGATGCTTCAGCACAGCCACAACACTGGCACCAACACAAAAATATGCAAGGTTATCCAGGAATGCTCGGTGCAATAAACAGAATGACTCTGATTCAGTTATCCTGTCAGTCAGCTTCAAACATTCGCAAAGTGATGGAAGTTGGCATTAAGAGCTGTCAAGTGACATCTATTTAGTTAAGGATTTACAAATCTACTCAGTTTTAGATTAGATATTTTTAGGTTATGAGGACACGCAGTTCTCTGTTATTGTCATTTAGTAATGCATGCATTAAGAAATGATACAATGTTCCTCCAGAATTTTATCACAGTAACACAAGACAAACCAAGATTTAAAAAAACTGACAAAAACCACATAATTATAACATATAGTTACAACAGTGCAAAGCAATATCGTAATTTGATAAAGAACAGACCATGGGCACTGTAAAAAAAAGTCTCAAAGTCTCTCGAAAGTCCCATCATCTCACGCAGATGGTAGAAGGGAGAAACTCTCACTACCATGAACCTCCAGCGCCGCAAACTTGCCGATGCATCACCCTGGAAGCACCCGACCACAGCCGACTCTTGAGTTCAACCCGAGCTCCGACTTCGAGCCTCCGACCAGCCCTCCGACACCCAGCACCGAGCACTATCTCTGCTGAGCGCTTCAACCCCGGCCCCGGCAACAGGCAATAGGCAAAGCTGAAGATTTGGGGCCTTCCCCTCTGGAGATTCTCAATCGCACAGCAGCAGCGGCAGCGAAGCAGGCATTTCAGAAGTTGCTCCAGATGTTCCTCCATGCTTCTCACGTCTGTCTCCATCAAATCAGGATTGTGCACAGCCCCTACTTAACAAATACGATATCATTTCGAAGCGGCCGCGCATGCTGTGTCCATCTTCTCCTCCCTAATTTATACCTTTATACTGAATTGATCTAAAATTGTCGACCTCCAGAGCGGTATGAGAGTAACCTTCCCTCTCTATGACTCTCCAGTCAAAAGGGCCCGGGGAACTTATTGAAACTCTTTGAATACTGAAAGGCCTAGATAAGGTGGATGCAGAGAATGTTTCCGATAGTGGGAGTGTCTTTGAATGGGGGTTGCAGCCTCAAAATACAAGAATGTCCCTTTAGAATGGAGATGAGAGGAAGTTCTTTAGCCGGACAGTGGTGAATCTGTAGAATTTATTGCCACAGTTTGCTGCGGAGGCCAGGTTATTAGACAGAATTGTAGTGGAGTTTGACAGGTTCTTGATTAGTAAGGGCAACAAACATTACAGAGAGAAGGCAGACAAATAAGGTGGAGAGGAAAAATAAACCAGCCATGATTGAATGGCGGAGAAGACTTGATGGGCTGAATGGCCTAATCTTATCCTTATGTCTTATGGTCTTCTGACACTAAGGAAGTATTTGACCAAGGGTAGCATCAAGGAGATCTGGTAGAGCTAAAGGCAATGGGGATCAAATTGAAGGAAACCTTGCAGAAGATGGTTATGCCTATTGGAGGACAATCATCTCAGATCCAGGTGAACATATGACCATAGGGTGTCCAAAGCATCTTCTGGAGTACTCACTGTTTTAATATAGTTAGTTCAAAGTTCAAAATAAATATATTATCAAAGTACGTATATATCACTATACGACCTTGATATTCATTTTTGTCACAACTGCAAACTCTGTCTTTGGGTTCTGTGAGCCCTCGCAGACAGGCTGCAGAATGGGTTCAGCAATCGTGCTGATAAATATGCACATTCCAGCCAATTAGTGTTTCATTGTGGTGGTATTTAACTCCCTTCCTCTCATTCCAGTCTTGTCAAGACCTGATTAAAAGCAGAGTAGTGTCAGTGCTCCCTGCTTACCATTGTCTGGCTCCAGGAAATAGACCACCATTTAGAGTAGCACTGTTAAGGAGCAGTATTTATTTACTGTTAAATTATTACTGCTGAGCTGTTGTATTGGCATTAGCTTTGGATTGAAGTTTCTAAATAACAGCCCTGTTGGCATTGTCTTTATTGTTTTTCCTTTATTTCTGTACAGTTGTTATTAAAAGTCAGTGAACTGTTGATCCATTTCAGCGTCTCTCACTCAGTACTTGGACCATAACCGCACATCCTTGTCAGCAAGTTTTGACTAAAGAAAATGGATCCAGAAGAGAGAGAACAGTTGACCTTGGTCCTGACATTCATTGGCCAGATAGGAGAGAAGTTACAGTCAGTGAAGCCGTTTGGGAAGAAGTGACTCAAGCAATGCGGTAGATACTCTCAGTACATCAAGCCCAGTACAAAATGAAGGTCATGGAGGAGAAACTAAAATCAGTAGAAACTGGATTGACCAAAGTCTCCCATACAGTGTGACAGCTACTTTCAGAATGGCAAACTGAGCTCCAGCTGAAAGAACAACTGTCAGTCCTTGTAGAAACTCACTGAAGATGGCCAAAATCAGGTGGCCATCTGATTTTCCTTTCCTCACTCTTCGGTCCTTGCACTCAACGCCGTGGTTCAGCAGCTTACTATCATTAGCCAGAATCAGGTAACAGCCACTACTGCTCTCGCTGCCACAATTCAGCAGCCTTCAGCCATGTCAGTCTGACCCCCAGCATCACCCAGATCCTCCTCTTCAACAGCCTCATCAGCCTCGGACACTAATACCCTGACTCCCGTAACAACGTCTGGACCAGAAATGAGTAGTCTTCCATCAGGCAGATACTCTGCTGACACTAACAGCTGCAGGAAGCTTATTACTCAGTGTGAGCTGACTTTTCAAGCCTAACCCAGTCAGTTCAGTGATAATGTGTGTAAATTGGCATAGATGATGAATCTTTTGGATAGACCCCCCCCGCCCCCAGCACTCATTCTGCTCAACGCTCAATGGGAACAAGGTTCCCCTGCAGCCCAGTCGCTTTTGCTACTTGTTGTTGAGTTCAAGTGTGTTTTAGATTTTCCAGTACTGAGCAGGAAGCTGCCCACCGATGCCTGGATCTGGGCCAAGATAGAGAGATTGCGAGGGACTATGCAGTAAAGTTCTGCAGACTTCCAGTGGAGACAGGGTGAAATGAGAGTTTCCTCATCACTGCCTTCCAGTGGAGACTGAGCACAGGGCTTCAGCATGAGATTGCAGTGCGTGAAGAGCAGGACAGCCAAGCCTGCTTAACCTGATTAATTTGGCCATTCAAATCAACACCTGGGCAACTAAGTGGCTTAGAGAAAGAATGCCCTGAGCTACCCAAGATCACGATTTGCCTGGACCCTCTCTTGCATCATCTAATAGTGCATGGAGGAGCCTGTGTGGGTGGTGGGGGGCATTAACCTACCTCAGGAGGAACGAGATTAGTGCAGGAAAGCAGGTTCCTACCTCTATTGTGGCAATCCAGGACTCTTCATGTCCCAAACGCCCAGTAAAAGAAGATATCTGTCAGAGCAGGAAGGGGAGTTTTGATGGGTTAGTTCTCCCTAAAACATCCTGTCCTAATTGTGTATGCTTCCAGCTTCCTTGTCACGGGGGGGGGGGGGGGTCTCAGATCCATGAGTTTCAGGCATTTATTGACTCCGGGGCAGCCAGGAAACTCATGAATATCTCTCTGGTTCAAAAATGGAGAGATTAGACTCAGCAATTGGTGAAAATATCAAAGTTAAGGCTCTGGATGGTCAGCCTCTAGGCACCAACAAGATCCATCTTTCCACACAGCCCCTCCAACTTGTGCTAGAAGGGAAGAGTTCTCATAAGTGGTTGATTCGTGTTTGGTCTTGCCTGGTTATCTCGACACAACTCACAGATTGATTGGTCCCTAAAGGTGCACCAAGAGTGGGGACTTGCATGCCTGTCTATTTGTCTGGGTCCAGCTCAATCCTCTGTCCACGAATCCCTTCCTGTGTCGACTTCTCATGTTGACCTGTCTTCCATTCTTTCTGAATATGCTGATCTTCTTGAGGTCTCCAGTTAAAAGAAGGCTGCCTCCCTCTCTCTACACTGGCCATACAACTGAGCCATTGATCTTTTACCTGTATTAGTTCTCCCTGCAGCCTGTTCTTTTCCCTCTCTCATTCTGGAAAGGTGGCCATGGACAGAGTACATCAAGAAAGCATTGGCCTTAGGGTTTATTATTTGTCACTCTTGCCAAAAGGGGCAGGCTTCTTTTTTCTCCTGAGCAAGAAGAATGACAAGCTCCATCTGTGCATTGATTATTGGCCCCTCAACAACATCTCAGTGAAGAATCACTACCCTCTTACCCTGCTTACCTCTGCATTTGAACAGTTGCAGGGAGAAACCATATTTTCCAAGATAGTTCTTCACAATGCTTATAACCTGGCTCATATCTGATAAAGGGGACAAATGGAAGACAGTCTTCAAAACCTCCACTTGCCACTATGACAGCCTCATGATGCACTTTGGTCTGGACAACACCCGTGCTGTTTTCCGGCCCTGGTCAATGATGTGCTCAGGGCCACATTGAATCAGTTCGTTTTCATGTGTTTTGAATGACGTTCTGATCTATTCTGGCTCTAGCCAGTATCATATTCAGCATGTCTGGAACTTCCTCAGACAGCTCCTCAAAAATAACCTTAACTCCAAGCCAGAGAAATGTAAGATCCTTAAAGATCAGATGTCACTTTTGGCTACATCCTCACCTCTTCTAATCTTAAAATGGATTCATGTAAAGTTCAGGTAGCCACTGACTGGTCCAAACCATCTACAGTCAAACAGGTATGGTACTTCATGGGGTTTTCAAACTATTATTGCCACTTCAATAGAAACTTCATTTCTAACAAGGCCACCATAAATGCACTCACCAAGAAGACCTTTGCTAGATTCCTTTGGACAAGTGAAGTAAAACAATTACTCTTGGATCTAAAGCAATGCTTCACCACCTCCCCAGTGCTGCAACACCTAGACCCATCCTGTCCACTCACTGTTGATATAGATGCATTAGATGTTGGCATTAGAGCTGTACTCTCCCACTGCTCTTCTGTAGATAAGAGAACATAGATTCTGATCAAGGACCACAGTTCACTTTCCATTTCTGAAAGGCCTTCTGTTCTCTTGTGAGAGCCACAGCCAGACTCCCAGCTGGTTTCCACCCCCAATCTAATGGCCAAACTGAGAGAGTAAATCAGGAGTTGGAGACAACTCTGCATTGCCTTGTCAATTCCAATCCTGTGTCCTGGACCTCCCAGTTGGTTTGGGCAGAGATTGCCAATAATAACTTCTGGTTATCCTCTACTTTGAATGCCAAGAGGAATTCCAGCCACCACTCTTCTCTGACCAAGAGACTGTCATGGGAGTTTCTGCTGAACAGTTGGTCCAGCGCTACAAGCACAACTGGTGATGGGCCAGAACTTCTCTGCTGCACGTTCAGAAACAACAGGCCTGGCAGGCTGATTGGCTCTGTCAACAGGTGAGGTCTCTCAAGCCAGGGGAGGAAAGCCTGACTCGCATCTAAAGATCTTCCCTTGAAAGCCAAGAGCTTTAAGTAGGCTCCATGCTATGTAGGACCATTTGTTGTGGAGAAGGCTATCAGCAAGGTCTCATAAATATTGGGCCTGCCATCACTGAAAAAGATCCACCCATTCTTCCATGTTTCCCAGCTCAAGCCGATAACCATCTTCCCCCGACTCCAGTTACCAGCCCCTACTCCTTCCCACTTTGTGGATGGGTCCCTGGTCTATTTTGGGCCAAATTGAAAAGATCAGGGTGTTGTGGCCCCAGGCATGGTATGGGCTGGTTCATATCATTGCTCAAAGCTACAGAACCTGATGTTTGGATGGAGGGTTAAGCGCTGGGCCAGACTGAAAAGGTCAGGGTATAGGGGCTCGAGGCGAGGTTGTGGGGGTGGGGGGGAGTTCGGTTCAGGTCACTGCTCCATGGCACTTACTCGGCTCTGCACTGAACTATGGGACTCTCTTGCGGACTTCAGTTCAGAAACGCTATTTGCTAGCAGTTGCGGTTTGCATGATGCTTTTTTAACTGCACATTGGGTGTTCGACCGTCTTTTTTATGGGTTATTTTATTCTTTTATTTTTTATGGGTTCTTTTTTAATGGGCATGATGTGGTTTTTATTCTCTACACACTGAGTGTCAGACGGTCTTCTTTTTATATATACGTGGGTTCTTTTTCTGGGTGTCTTTGTTTCTTGCCTGCCTGTTTGAAGACGAATCTCAAGGTTGTATAACATATACATACTTCGATAATAAGTGTACTTTGAACTTTGAAGCGCCTCCCAGCATCTCATCTGGCAGGGTCCAGAATCTTATGGATTGGGAGTTGTATGTCTCCAAGGGAGGGCTATGACATTCTGGACAAGACTCTCTGGGACTCCTGGCAGGCATAGGTTTCTGGTGGCTTCAGAGCTGTGCCGAGGGAGGAGGGGGCCTGTCACAGGGCCGCTAGGTCTGGGCGCCCTCACAGTGGAATGTGTTTGGCAATCATGCTCGTGAGTATGCGTGTTCCAGCCAGTTAGTGTTTCGTTCTGGTGGCATTTAACTCCCTTCTGCTCATTTCAGTTTTGTTGAGATTTGACCAAAAGCAGACCAGTGTTGGCGCCCCCTTCTTACCATTGCCCATTTCTAAAAAAAGATTATTGTCTTCTTGATGCTGCCAAGGAGTGGTATTTATTTAGTATTAAGCAACTACTTGCAAACCATTGTATCGGCGTTAGTTTGAAGGTTCTAGTCAATACCCCATGTAGGCCTAGTGTTTATTGCTGTTCCTTTATTTCTGCACAGTTCCTATTAAGGTCAGTGAACTGTTGATCCACTTCAATGTCTCTCTTGACACTTTGGCCATAACTCCACATCTTGTCAATTTTCTTGCAGGCATTCATAGTAGAAAAGAGAAATACAATAGAATCAATGAAAAACTACAAAGACTGATGAACAACCAATATGCAAAAGAAGACAAAAAGTGTGATTTTTTTTTTAAAAAGCTAATAAATAATGCCGAGAATATGAGTTGTAGGGTCCTTGAAAGTGAGTCCATAGTTGGTGGAATCAGTTCAAAGTAGAGGTGAGTGAAGTTATCTAAACATTTTTTTTGGAGCCTGATGGTTGGAGGGTAATAACTGCCTGAACTGATAGTGTGGGTCTTAAGAGTCCAGTACCTGCTTCCTGATGGCAGCAGTGCAAAGCGAACATGGCCTGGATCGCAGGGGTCATTGATAACAGATGCTGTTTACTCGTGACAGCATTCCTGATACTGTAGATGTGTTCACTGGTGGGGAGGGCTTTGCCAGTGATGGACTATAGGCAATATATTGGCCAATTTTCTCATCAACAAAAAACAGAGCAGATGATCTATTTCAGTAACGTTACTAACGAGACACACTAAGTATCATGTAGAAAGACCAGTTCCTCTGTTGACAGGGGACAACAAAAGCAGAAACAACAGAAGGGGTTTTTTTTTGCATTCACAATTGCTCTGTCTCACGTACAAAAAAAAAGCTGAATGAACTCAGTAGGTCAGCCAGATCTGTGGAAAGAAATAAACAGTTGGCATTTTGGGCTGAGACCTTTCATCGTGATGAGAGCCTTGAGGCCTGATGGAATGTCAACTGTTCATTCCTTTCCAATCTCCTCTCCTATCAGATTCCTTCTCATTCAGTCTGTTACCCTTCCCACCTCTCACCTCCCAGTTTCTCACTTCATTACCCTCCCCCATCTTCCCCCTCACCTTGTTTCACCTATCACCTTCCAGCTTGAACTTCTTCCCCTCCCCCAACTTCATATTCTGGCTTCTTCCCCCTTTCTATCCAGTCCGGATGAAGGATCTTGGCCTAAAATGGCAACTGTCTATTCTTTTCCATAGAAGTTTTCTAACTTATTGAGTTCTTCTAGCATTTTGTGTGTGTTACTCACAATACTGCATTTTCATGACCTGCACATGCTGAAAATTGATAGATTATGCTTGTCTCAGAAGAAATTAAAATCAGAAGGAGCTTATTTTCAAGCATTCAGAAAGAAATGACACAATATGATACTTTCTGACACTCAGAGTAATTGATTTCAAACATAGACCGGTTAATTACGCATTCAGTCTAGCATAATCTCTGCAGGCATACTTGTGGATTCTACACTGAGGTTTTATACTGCTGAGGCTTTATAAGGCTTTGGTCAGAGCTCACTTGAAGTATTGTGAGCAACTTTGGGCCTCTATCTAAGGAAGGATGTGCTGGCATTGGAAAGGGTCCAGAGGTTCATGAGAATTATCCTGGGAATGAAAGGGTTAATGTACGAGTGGCATTTGATGGCTCTGGGCCTGAACTCCCTGGAGTTTAGAAGAATGAGGGGCATCTCACTAAAACCAACTGAATATTGAAAGGCCTGTATAGAATGGATGTGGAGAGGATGTTGCCTGTAGTTGAGGAGTCTGGAACAAAGGGGACAGATTCAGAATAGGAGGAAGTTCCTTTAGAACAGTGATAAGGAAGAATTTCTTTAGCAGAGGATGGTGAAACTAGAATTCATTGCCACAGATTGCTGTGCAGGACAAGTCATTCGGTATATTTAAAGCAAAGGTTGTTAAGTTCTATATTAGTAAGGGCGTCAAAGATTACAGGAGAATGGGGATGAAAGGGATAATAAATCAGCCATGATGGAATGACAGAGAAGACTCAATGGGCCAAATGGTCTAATTTTGCTTCCATGTCTTATGGTCTTCAGATCTTATGGTCTTTTTTTATGTAAGCCCCTGGGTTGGTCAGGGTCGACCATGGATGTTGTCCCCATAGCTGTCTACACATATGCAAACCAGGGCAGTACAATATAAAGAGGATGCTGTTGTCCCATGCAGCATCCTCCCCCTCTCCAGGCAGCCGATGAAGCCAAAGGGATGATAGAGACTGATGCAGTTTGGCACCAGTGGAGTGGCAGAAGTTTTCACTCAGCGTTGAGCTCAATGTAGGATCGTCATATGGACTCCAGCTCCGGATTTTTCCCCGGGGTTTAGTCCCAAAGCCTTCCCCATGAGTGGGCATAGCCGCAAGGCAGCTGAAATTTGAGATTAGAGTTTTCCTTCTCATAGATGAGCTGCCAGCCATGGCTGATGAGCCCCATCTGCCCAATGTGACTGGTTTTAAGGCACCAGAAACTTGCCTTTGCCCCTTCTCCCATCAGTAGAAATGGTTCTGCCAGGCTTAGTAACTAAACCACACGTGAAGGCCAGGAGCTGTACCTTGTCGTCAGAGGCTATATGAGACGCATGCCATTGGAAACATTTAATAGTCAGTTGGAACTTAACTCACTACCCTGACTTATCAGGTTATCCAGCATCTATGCAAGAATGTTACATTTCAAAGCAATAAGCACACAATGTTGGATGAACTCAGAAGGTCAGGCAGCAGCTATGGAGGGAATAAACAGTTTAAGCTGAAATCCTCCACCAGGACTGAAAAGGAAGGGGGAAGAAGCCAGAGTAAGAAAGGGAGTGGGGGGACGAGAAGGAGTACAAGCTGGCAAATGATGGGTGAAACCAGGTGATGGGGGAAGGTAGGTGGGTGGGGGATGGAGTATGAAGTGAGAAGCCGGGGAGTGATAGGTGGAAGTGGCAAAGGGCTGAGAAAGAAGAAATCTGATTGAGGAGGAGAGTGGACCAGCAGAGAAAGAGAAGGAGGAGGGGCCCCAGAGGAAGATGATGAGCAGGTGAGGAGAAGAGAAGGGGCAAGAGCGGAGGCAGAGTGGGGAATGGAAAAGGAAAGAAGGGAGAGTTGAGAGTAATTATAGGAAATTAGATAAATCAATGTTTGTGCCATCAGGTTGGAGGTTACCCAGACAGAAAATAAGACTATAAGGAGCAGAATGAGGCCATTTGACCCATTCAGTCTGCTCTCTCATTGCATCATGGCTGATTTATTATCCTTCTCAACCCCATTCTCCTGCCTTCTCCCCGTAAGCTTTGACACCCTTACTAATCAAGAACGTGTCAATATCCAATTTAAGTATACCAAATGACTTGGCCTCCACAGCCAATTGTGACACAAATTCACCATCCATTGGCTAAAGAAATTCCTCTTGAGGAAGTTGAGGTGTTGCTCCCCCAACCTGAGAGTGGCCTCATCATTTTAAGTCAACAGCCATTCATGGGAATTGCTCTGATGGAGGATTACTGACCACACCATTAACTCTGCTTCTCCCTCCACAGATACTGCTTGACCAGCTGAGTATCCCCAACATTTTGTTGTTTGTAATTGAAAGGGTTCCTGGCCTGCCATCCTCAATGCATGTTCAGGAAAACTGATTTTATCCAAAACTCCACCTCGTTTTCTAAAATGTACCAGTCCCTGTTCACTCAACTTTACAAAGACTGACTTTCTGTTAAGCAAGGCTATTTTATTATATGCTTGAGATAGAGCATACACCATGTGCCTTTGTACTGCTACATAAAATCTGCGGTATATCTGAGATATATGTATACACTTTACTTATCTATATTTACATTGCTCACCTGCATTAGAGATGTACCGAAATATCGCAGTTCCAAGAGAGATTTGAGCACCGGTGCCCCACAAGACTGTGTACTCAGCCCCCTGCTGTACTCACTGTACACCCATGATTGTGTAGCCAAGTTTCCAACAAACTCAATATATAAGTTTGCTGATGACAAAACAATTGTGGACCGTATCTCGGGTAATGATGAGTTTGAGTACAGAGAGGAAATCAAGAACCTGGTGGCATGGTGCGAAGACAATAACCTATCCCTCAATGTCAGCAAGACGAAGGAATTGGTTGTTGACTTCAGAAGGAGTAGCGGACCGCACGACCCAGTTTACATTGGTGGTGCGCAAGTGGAACAGGTCAAAAGCTTTAAGTTCCTCGGGGTCAATATCACAAATGACCTGACTTGGTCCAACCAAGCAGAGTCCGCTGCCAAGAAGGCCCACCAGCGCCTTTACTTCTTGAGAAAACTAAAGAAATTTGGCCTGTCCCCTAAAACCCTCACTAATTTTTATAGATGCGCCGTAGAAAGCATTCTTCTAGGGTGCATCACAACCTGGTATGTAAGTTGTCCTGTCCAAGACCAAAAGAAGCTGCAGAAGATCGTGAACACGGCGCAGCACATCACACAAACCAATCTTCCGTCCTTAGACTCACTTTACACCGCACACTGTCGGAGCAGTGCTGCCAGGATAATCAAGGACACCACCCACCCAGCCAACACACTTTTCGTCCCTCTTCCCTCCGGGAGAAGGCTCAGGAGCTTGAAAACTCGTACGACCAGATTTGGGAACAGCTTCTTTCCAACTGTGATAAGACTGCTGAACGGATCCTGACCCAGATCTGGGCCATACCCTCCAAATATCCAGACCTGCCACTTGTTTTTTTTGCACTACCTTACTTTCCCTTTTCTATTTTCTATTTATGATTTATAATTTAAATTTTTAATATTTACTCTCGATTTGTACTCCAGGGAGCAGGAAGTGCAGAATCAAATATCACTATGATGATTGTACGTTCTAGTATCAATTGTTTAGCGACAATAAAGTATAAAGTATAAAGATTTATAAAACACCTAATTCCAGTTTAGAAAGTTGTACTGTTTGAATAAAGCATATTTCACTTAAGAAGAAGTAAAATTGCCTGTTACTGCCCTTGACGGTCTCTGCTTGATGAATAAATGAGTTATGAATGAACTCAGATCTACAATGCAACAATAATCTTTTCCTCGCTCTTCTTGTAGTTCGAATGAAAAGATATCAACCTGAAATACTAGCTCTGCTGTGCTCTCCACTGCACCCTACCCTACCGGCTGCATGATTCCAGGAAGTTTCAGAATAACCCCAATTTCAGAATATTGATTTATTTATTTACATATATATATAGCTAGAGTGCCAAAGGCTTTTGCATGGTACTGCATTTGTCAACATGGAGCAGAGAGCGAGTTTGTAAATCTGGTGGGAACAAAGGTCGTTGGGAATGTTGACGGTGTAGTGCCGCGGGAGACATGTGGGACAGGTGGCAGAGAAGGGACAGGAGGAGGCACAAGTGTAGACACACCCAGTCCTGAGATACCAGGCAAGGTCATTTGATTCCAAACAATTGGTTTATTGATCATTACAGAATGTCTCTCTAGTGCTTCCTACTCCCTCTCCTTCCCTTCCCCTTTTACCAGCCATGATTCCCCTCTCCCTGCCCCCTTCCCACTCTCAGTCCACAATAGAGACTGATATCAGAATCAGGTTTATTAGTAGTAGTAGTAGTAGTCATACTTTATTGATCCCGAGGGAAACTGGTTTTCGTTACAGTTGCACCATAAATAATTAAATAGTAATAAAACCATAAATAATTAAATAGTAATATGTAAATTATGCCAGGAAATAAGTCCAGGACCAGCCTATTGGCTCAGGGTGTCTGACCCTCCAAGGGAGGAGTTGTAAAGTTTGATGGCCACAGGCAGGAATGACTTCCTATGACGCTCAGTGTTGCATCTCGGTGGAATGAGTCTCTGACTGAATGTACTCCTGTGCCCAACCAGTACATTATGTAGTGGATGGGAGACATTGACCAAGATGGCATGCAACTTGGTCCTCTTTTCAGACACCACCGTCAGAGAGTCCAGTTCCATTCCCACAACATCATTGGCCTTACGAATGAGTTTTTCACTCACATATGTCATGAAATTTGTTTTTTTTTGCAGCAGTACAGTGCAATACATAAAATTACTACAGTACTTTGCATGGGTCTTCGGCACCCTAGCGATATATATGCGCCTAAGAGTTTTGCACAGTACTGTATATTTAGAGATATAGCATGAAACAGGCCCTCCAGGTGCAACGAGCTGCTCTGTCCAGGAGTCTACCGATGAACCCTCGCCTAAATGCAGGACTAGTTGTAATAACCAGTTAGCCGAGTAACCACAATGTGGGAGGAAAGCAGAGCACCCAGAGAAAACCCACGCGTTCACGGGGAGAAGCGTACAAACTCCTTACAGATGGCATTGGAATTGAACTCCGAACTCCAATGCCCCGAGCTGTAATAGCGTTGTGCTAAATGAAACACATTTCAAAACAGAACTAAGCTTATACGTACAAATTATGGTCTGCAAACCCACTGGACACATGAAGCACTCTGGTAGGTGGAATGCTTCCCAACAAAGTATTTTAACCCCAGTCACGTGCTGCTAGTTCCTCTAAGTAGAGCTAAGGATTTACCCAGGAGCCTATGGTTAGATGCATTTCATCCTGTCAATTGTGTTAATGAAGTTCGGTAGCACAACCTGGCAATCATAGTCATAGCGATCAGATAATCCCCAAACACAGTGGATACTGTGGAATTCCCTTTATAATCCCACATAATTTTGACAATCTCATTAGTTTCAGTTTGGATAATTGTTCATGGCATGGGGGAAATTGATTTTAATTATTCTGCCTCCAGATATGAAAGGACTTTCACACTTAAATTATTAAAGGATCAGCACTACTGTGCTTAATTTGCAATTTCTGCAAGAGATTTACACTTAAATCCATCATAACACTGTGCTGTACTATGTTCCTCCTTCTGAGCCATTCCAATGATCTCTATAACCCTTGGCAAGTTACACAAACTTTTAATAATTTAATTGTTTTCCTGTAAAAGAAACAACTCTGAAGGTAAAAAAGAAGTAAGAAGAGTAATGTGTTAATGACTGAATAGTGCGGAGCTTGCTGTGGGGTTGACCTGTCAGACCCAGCAGGAAGCTCATTGGACTACGGGTGGCTTACGTTGTGGCCACAAACTTCCGGGACGTTGCAGGTGAGATTCGAACAAGGCACTGCGACCCATTTCAACCACCTGCTTGAAGCACCTTCAATAACTCCAAAAGACTGAGGTTTGGTAAAATATTGAAAGGTTTTTACTCACTGTACAATACGACCTCCACGGTGAGTGTCTGCCCCCGGACTGAAGGGGAGGGGCAAGGCAAAACACCTTTATACAGGACTCTGTGGGAGGAGCCACAGAGGCAGCCAGCAGAGGGGCGTGTCCAGACAGTCAATCCAGTCACAACTTATGTATATGGTTTACCACACTACTCAAGGGCAATAGGATGAGGGAATAATTGCTGCTCTTGCCACATTCTAACCGGTGAATAAGTAAGCTGTGCCATTAAGCTGACTGTGCAAACATGCCACTGACAGGCTTGCAGTGGATCCGTTACTTACTCGAGGTCCTGTTAGACTAGCGTTTCATTGTTCCACACTCTCAGGGCATCAGTATACCTCTCATTGCTATCACGCAGAGCGCAGATTCATAGCAGTACTCTTGTTCCTAGTATCCAAACACTCACAGGTATTGCCCTGTAGTTAAAAAGAGACTTTCGCGGAACGTTGCTCATAACTGACAGCTCCTGCTGACAAACCACCTGGATCCTATGGTGTCTCTCTGTTAGACGTGATGGGAACTGCTATCTCCCCTCCTCTCACCTCCACTCCCCTGGTTCTATCTGTCTCTATTTATGTCTGCCTCCAGATCATCTATCTGCTTCCATCTTCCAGCTCAAACCTCCTTCCCACCTGGCTCCACCTAGCTGTTACCTTCAACACTTCTCAGTCTACCCATCACTAACTGGCCACTGTCTCACCACTACCCCCTCTGCCCTTTTTACTGGCTATCTCTCCTTCTCCTGCAGCGATTCAACCCAAAAATTTGATCATTTCTTTCTCTTCCCTCCACCCCTCCCTGCCCCCACAGATGCTGCTTGATCCACAGATTTCTGCCAGCAGATGACTTGTGCTTCAGTTTCCAGCATTCTTTTGTGTCTCCTTTTTGCTTTGTTGGGCTGCACAGCTCCCTCTAGCCCAGAGATTCTTCAGCAGTAATGAACTTAATGATGACTCTGTCCCTGGCCAATCACACTATACTAAGTCCATTACACCCAACACCAGCCCTTAGAGGCGATCACTGCACATTGGCTTGATGACTACTTCGACTACGAAGATCCCTTCAACCATTTCATTGTTGCTGGAATGCCAGCAGCAGATTGGGTCCTCGACTAGCTTCCCGGAAACATAATAGGAATGGAAAAGTCAAAGTCAAGTCATCACACAAAGCATCCTACCCGGATGCATCACAGCTTGGTGTGGCAACTGCTCTGCCTGCGGCTACAAGAAATTGCGGAAAGTCATGAATATAGCATTGTTTATCATGAAAATCAGCCTCCCCTCTCTTGATTCTGTCTATGTTTCCCACTGCCTGAGAAAAGCAGCCAACATAATCAAAGGCCCATCCCAACCCACACATTCTCTCTTCTCCCCGATTCCATTGTGCAAAAGTTTGTGAACATGTACCACCAGATTCAAGGACCGCTCTTCCCTGTTTTTATGAGACCCTTTTATGGACCTCTTGTATGATAAAGGACACCTGATCTCTCAAACACGAGGAAATCTGCAGATGCTGGAATTTCAAGCAACACACATCAAAGTTGCTGGTGAATGCAGCAGGCCAGGCAGCATCTCTAGGAAGAGGTACAGTTGACGTTTCAGGCTGAGACCCTTTGTCAGAACTAACTGAAGGAAGAGCTAGTAAGAGATTTGAAAGTGCGAGGGGGAGGGGGAGATCCGAAATGATAGAAGACGAGAGGGGGAGGGGTGGAGCCAAGAGCTGGACAGTTGATTGGCAAAAGGTATATGAGAGGATCATGGGCCAGGAGGCCTGCTTTGTCAGAGCCCTTGCACCTTACTTAACTATCGGCACTTCACTTTCTCTGTAACTCTAACACAATATTCCATATATTCTTATTGCTTATCCTTTTGCATAACCTCAGTGTACGGAATGTCATGATAACAAAAGCTTCTCACTATCTCTGAGTACATGCAAAATTATTAAATTAATTATCAATTACATAGCAGCAGTATCAATAAAGAAGCTCTACATACAGTACTGTGCAAAAGTCTTAGGCACATGTCATAAAGTTTTGTAAGGCAAAGATGGGTTCAAAAACAATGAAATGAAAAGTTTCTAAATACCAAAAATTTACTATAAAGAGCAGCAAACAGTGTAAAACTAAGTCAAATTGATAAATCCACTATTCTGAGAAGGCAGGAGAATGGGGTTGAGAGGGATAATAAATTAGCCATGATGGTAGAATAGTGAAGCCAAGTTCTGCTCCTATGTTTTATGATTCCACAATGGATGGGGCGGAATGGTGGCATACCAGTTAGCATAACCTTCTGCGGCACTGGTGTAAAGTCGGGTTTCCCTTCTTGGTGCTGTCCGTAAGGAGTTTGGATGTTCTCCCCTTTACTGTGTGGCTTTCCTCTGGGTGCTCTGGTGTCCTCCCACATTCCAAAGGACATGTAAATTAGGGCTAGCAAGTTGCGGGTGTGCTATGTTGGTGCCAGAAGCATGGTGACACTTGTGGGCTACTCCCAGCATAAACCTTGGGCACTGAGGCAAAATGATGCATTTCACTGTATGTTTTGATTTATTTATTTAGAGATCGAGCATGGTTAAAGGCTCTTCCAGCCCAATGAGACAGCGCCACCCAATTACACCCGTATGACCAATTAATCTACTAACACACTTGTGTTTGGAATGTGGGAGAAATCCAGAGCATCCGAAGGTCATGAGGAGAAAATATAAACTCTTGACAGAGAGCGGCCGAATTGAACCTGGTTCCCTGGTGCTGTAATAGTATTATGCTAACTGCTAAGTTGCCGTGCGTTTCCATGCTCCAACGTACTTGCGACAGATAAAGCTAATCTCTTTTTTAAAAGACTAATATTATAACCCTAATACAAAAAATCATTCAGTACGTACCAGGAAAGGGAACACCCAGGAAGTGTGCGTAAACCGTCTCACTGTCGATGCCCAAGTTATTTTCAGCAACAAGCGTGTAGTTCCCGTTGTTATAGTGGGTGGGCTTATCGAAGAGCAGGCAGCCATACAGCCAGTCCTTTGCCTTGTCGTACACCTCAGTTTTGATGTAGTCGGTCTCATTCAACTTGCGGCCCCGGTGCAGCCAGTGAATGCTCGGTAAGGGGTTCCCATAGACGGTAAACTGAATGCAGTGCATATGTCGCTGTTCTGGCTCCTTCAGCTCCACGATGTCAGGAGCATCTGTAAGATGGAAGAGATCAGAAAGTCTTCATTCAAGACTGCTGATGTCACCTCTGCCCTTTCTCCAAAAGTAAAGATACCTTCTGGTTCCTGCTGAGATCCTTTCCAGTAGAAATGCTCTGGTAGGAAGGCCATTGCCTATAAAGGCATAATTGTTGAACTTTGCAGATCATTCACCCCTTGGGCCTGTGCTGGCACTTTCAAGGAGCTTCCAATTAATCCCAATCCCTGTTCCTTCTGCACTACTTTCCAAAGCATTAGGATCAATCTACCTAAAACCTCCCCATCCAGAACCAATCATTTACATGAAAGAGTCAGCAATCTCACTTCAACCACAATAGGGTGAGTCACAACTCCACCATGGCTATCTACAGAAATAAAGCTGCTGTCAATACCATACTTACAGTAAACATGCAAGAGCACCGAGGCATTCGTCATCCCCACCACATTCTCTGCGATGCACGTCAGCAGTTTCCCATTATCCTCTGGATCGATGTTAAATAGGGTTAGGTTTACAGCTGAGACTGTGGTCAGGTTATTGTTGGTCTAGCAGAGAGAGAGAGGAAAGAGACAGAGAGAGAGAATTCCTGACTGACCTCACAAAGCAAACACTGAACAGCCTGAAAATAGAGGCGATCAGTGGGGATAATTAAGGAACACCAGGAATGGAGATACGACATGGGTGGAGTTCTTCCATAACTTGCTTCCAAGACAAACCTTAAAAATCATGCATTTCTTGCACGGTACAACAATTACTTGTTTAACTTGACTCTGAGGATTCCAGAACATAAATATGCTTTGGAAGATCCAATTTTGTGTAACAGTGGTCTCCAAAAAATATATATAGTGTTTCCCAACCACCTCAGGCCTGACTGGGTAATAGTTTCCTTTCCAGATGCTAATGTTAGTGATAACTACCAGAAGCCCAACATAGTTTTAATTCTGATTAGCCATCCATATGCACCCTTCCATTCTTTGCCCCTTAGAAAAGTAATCTTTGGATGTCACAAAAGAACGTTACATAGATTTCTGATGAAGGAGAGGAAAACACTATCTGCATGAAACCTAGAATGAATGTCAGTTCTTATTAAACTGAACGATACTGCAAATTTTGCCAGATTTTACTGTCTTACTTGTTACAATCTGTGTCTAACCTTTATTATCAGTGTTGGCTTCTTGTTAATTAGTAGCAATGAGGTCTTTGAGGAAGCTTATTAAGGATATCCTCTATTGATTACACTCTTGACAAGTTATGCTTGTCAAGAATATAATCAATAAAGGGTATCCCCAAGAAGCTTGCTGAAAGATCTTACTGCTACAAATTAACACAAAGCTAATCTACAAAGCGCTGGTGGAACTCAGCGAGTCAGGCAGCATCAATGGAGGGAACTGGACAGTCAATGTATGGGGTCAAACCCCTCCATATGGACTGTTAAAATGTCGACTACAGCAATGCATCAAATGTAAAATAAAGACTGAAAATGCTGAAATGCTGCAGGTATGAGAGGAAAGTAGAGTCAACAGTTCAGGTTGAAGATCTTGCATCAAAACCTATACTGTATCTTTATAACCTGAAAATGTGTAAATTGGAATCTGAGGGAATAAAGCACAAAAATGCTGAAATGCTCATTTGCAGAGTCTTTTTAGCATTTGCTATTTTTAATTCAGACTTTTAGCACCTGCTTTGTTTAACAGTTAGAAGGACTGAGTTAATATTTCTAGGAAAGTGCAAATAAATATAATTTATATTTACACAGTGCCTTTCACAAAGAAGATATCCAATATGCTTTACATCTAATTAAGTATTTTTGAAGTGCAGTTGTTGCTGCATGAAATGTGGCAGACAATTTGCACTCAGCTAGTTCACATAAAGAACAACGTGATAATGACCAAATTAACTTACACTTTCAATGCTTTTGATTGGAAGATAAATATTGGCCAGGGCACTGGGGAGAACTTTATGGCTACTCTCTGAACAAGTGTCACAGAATTATTCATTTATTTATTTAGAAACTCAGCATTGTAACAGGCTCTTCAGGACCAACGAGCCCATGCAACCCATTTACACCCATGTGACCAATTAAACTACTAAAATGTACAGCTTTTGAATTCCAGTTCTGATGAATTTCCCCTTGTCCCACGATGTGTATTTCTCAGTATTATTATTTATTATTATTACTATTTGTATTTGTACTGTTAGTCTAATTTTGCATATTGGTTGTTTGTCAGTCTTTGTGTGTAATTTCTCACCGATTCTACTGTAGTTTTTGTTCTACTGTGAATGCCTGCAAGAAAGCGAAGCTCAGGGTTGTATATAGTGACATATACGTACTTCAATAAAAAAATTATTTTGACCTTTGAACTTTGATCTACTGCAGGCAGTAACCCATAATAAGAATACTCATAGTTGATTAATAGTTTAATCCATAAACAATAATAAGAATGTATTCGCACAAATCCTGATTTTTAATCCCTCATTCAGTTCTGTTTACCCCCATCCTCCACAATACATGACTTCACTGATAATAACCGTTAGCAAAGCAGGTAATTGGCTGCTAGTCTTATTCTGCAAACGAGGTATCTGTTGTGATATCCTTAAGTTTTTTTCCCCTTTTGCTGATTCTTCAAGACAATACAATCAAGAAATAAGAACCAGTCACCCTATCACTCACTGAGAACCACACAAACTCACCATTCCAATGCCACAGTAACGTAAAAATTTCACAGTGACACTAAGTTACAACATAGCCTTTCTGGCTCTGAATCCTCAATCTGAGTAGAGATTATATGTATTATTTATTATAAGATCATAAGACATTGAAGCTAAGTTAGGCCATTCAGCCCATTGAGTTTACCCCGCCATTCCATCATAGCTGATTTATATTTCCCCTCAACCTCTTTCTCTTGCATTCTCCCCGTAACCTTTTGATATTCATCCTAATTAAGAACCCATCAACCTCTGCTTTAAATGACTTAGACTCCACAGCCTTCTGCAGCAATGAGTTCCACAGATTTACCAACCATGTACAGCTTGGTAATGCAGTGGTTAGCACAATGTTTTACAGTGCAGGCAACCTGGGTTCAATTCCCACTGCTGCCTGTAAGAAGTTTGCATGTTTTCCCCGTGACTGTATGGGTTTCCTCCGGGTGCTCGGGTTTCCTCCGGGTGCTCGGGTTTCCTCCGGGTGCTCAGGTTTCCTCTCACAGTCCAAAGACATACTGTTTGGTGGGTGAATTGGTCATTGTAAATTGTCTCATGATTAGGCTAGGGTTAAATCGGGGGTTGCTGGACGGTGCGGTTCGAAGGGCTGGAAGACCTATTCCCAGCTGTATCTCAATAAATATAAAATAAACACATGCATGTTCAGTTAATTGAGCAGACTCACTTTAAAATCTCATCTGAAAGGTTGCACCACAGAAAGTGGCATCTAAAATCTCCGCTGATGCACTTTAAAATGTTGTAGGTGAACATTGTAAATTGATGCCCACTTTGCTCTACAATCAAAGTACATTAGCTTAGGCAACAGAGAGGCAATACCGGGGCAGTGATAGGTACTTACCAGAATCAAGCTTGGGATATGTTTGTATCCTAGAAATAAGTATCAGGTCGAGTACTATTGCCCGTCCAATCTGTAAATGAGCTAACTCTAAAGGTTGATTTATACTTCTGTGTCAAATCAACGCCATAGGTACTGTGTAGCCGTGAACCCTACGCAGAGCCTACACAGATCCTTACACCGTACCCTGGCATGCACCTCTCCCAAAATGTAACTATGCATCGCGGCAACGCAGACCGCAACAGCTGTGATTGGTCCGCTTGGTAGCATCGCATTTCCTCCTACGCTGCAATAGCTTCCCATTGGGCGACTGAAGGACAGGGAAGGAACTCTGGCTGAAATGCTTTCCATAAAGCTTTACAGTCCTCCGAAATTATAGAGGACACATTTCGCTTTTACGAAAAAAGACGCTTGCTTTAAACTTGTTTACCCCGAGAAAGACTACCATGACCATGAAGCCTTGAGCAGGCAGGTGTGTGCGCATACGTGACGTGCGCGAATTGCAGAGTGACGCAGGCACACCAACGCAAAGTATAAATGCTCACAACGCACGTAGGTCACCTGCGTAGGTTACGGTGTCCATTTGACGCAGAAGTATAAATCAGCCTTAACACACACTGACGTCAGTAGCAATGTCTCTGCTGCCCCTTCAGCTGTCTTGATAAGGTGCAAATCAACACAAGGAGTAGAGAAACAACTAATGTCACAGATGAACAGCCCAAGGCAAGGTATTCACCATTCAACCTCAGATCAACAAGTCTTCAGTCATAGGGGATAGATAAATGATAAAGTGTAGAAGTGTTGCTTGATTCCTCAATAACAAATATTGGGTTACCAATCTTTTATACAGTAGGTTGCCTGTGATCCTTGTTTAAATTTGGTTTGGGAATTTTCTATGAACATGAATGGCTAAATCTCTGCATGTCAAGGTGGGATGAATATTCATTGATGTTGTACTCTCTGCCCTGGATTTGCATTGTGCCAACATTACTTGCCTTACCAACCTATATCTGAATGTTGTCTACGTCTTGCTGCAACCAGACTGCTTTATTATTATGATGATTTAGATTCAAATCAATTTTCTTATCACATGCACCTCAAAACATACGTACAGTGACATGTGCGGTTTGTATTAACAACCAACACAACCTAAGGATGTGCTGGGGGCAGCCTGCAAGTATTGCCACACACTTCAGCATCACCATAACATGGCCAGATTGTTCAGCAGAACAACACAAGCAACAACAACAGCAAACAAGGCTTTTCCTACACACACTCTCACACACACACACACACACACACACACACACACACACATACGTCCTCCACTCCCAGGACAGGCCGCTTCCGGGTCTCCAGCCTTCAGTGCGCTTGCAGACTCATAGATGTCAGGACTCTGACTTCCCCAGTGGACCCACAGACTCATAGACCCAGGGTTTCAGCCATTGGGCCTTGAGAAATGGAGTCTGATCAAGTGGAATCTTCAGGTAATATCCCTGATATTGTATACATTTCTCTGACATTAAATGTACCTATTGAAACCTATTGAAGAACTTTTGAACTTATCATGAATGGAAGCCATTGATAAAGAAGATGAAGATGGTGTCACCTCCACCTGTTGCTGATCCACCTTCCCTTTCTCCCATGGTGCATTGCCCTCTCCAATCTTCTCCAGCCTTCTCCACCTATCACCTTTCAGCTGTTTACTTTATTCCCCTCCCCCCCCCACCCACCTGGCTTCACCTATCACCTTCTAGCTTGTATTTCTTCCCTCCCCCAACCTTCTTATTCTGGCATCTTCCCTCTTCCTTTGCGGTCCTGATGAAGGGTCTCAGCTTGAAATGTCAACTATTTATTTATTTATTTCCATAGCTGCTGACTGACCTTCTGAGTCCCTCCAGTATTTTGTGTGCATTGCTGAAGAGATTTGGCCCAAAGGAGCTCCTACAGTGATGGTCTGGGGCTAAGAAAATGGCCACTAGCAAGCATTATAATCCAATTTTTTTTTTGCCAGTTTTGACATCAAACTGTGGTGTATTCATGCACGGACGTCTTTTGCATTTATTTTTACCAAGGCTCTTGAAGCTACACTTCATCTGGTTAAATACTGCCTCTCTCACAGCTCTTTGGTTCAGATTCTTTGGCGCCCATCCATCCTGATGAAACCAAGGTGAACATCAGTGATCAGCTAATGAGTGAACAGGAGCATCTGGTAGCACAGAGAGTGACACTTTCCACCACTTTGTTAGCAATACAGAGGATATTGGTTGGCTGGTAGGTAGTCACATTGGATTTATCTTGCTTTAGTGGAGAGGATTGTTATTCCTTTCCACACCTTGTGGTGCATTGGGTCTTGTCAAATCTTTACCATTTTGGCTGTTTTTTATGAGGCTGAGTTGCTAGCTCGATGCTTAACCCAGCATGAACAGAAAGGCATCCAATGAGCTGGCTGGATTTGAACCCAGGTCCATTTGCCTCAAAGTCTGGTGAGGATGCCACTACAGCACCAGCCGGCTTAGTAAAAAGGATACTCCTGGACAATTTTCCACATTGTTACATAGGTGTCAAAACTTGAACAGAATGGTTCGAGGCACTAAAGATAGATTTATGCTTTCAGGGTTCACTCAGTGTCTAACCACTGAACCTACAGGACTTAGCCAACTTGCTCAGTGGTGGCTCTCCCATAACAATCATTGTGAGGATCACTGAAGATTCCACTCAAAGTGCATTTTATCACTTTGCGACCCTTAATGCTTGTTCTACAAAGAGAAGTACTGATTCATCAGTAGTATGCAACACCTTTGGCTGTGTTTGACCTGATAATATTTATTTATTTATTGAGAAACAGTATGGAATAGGCCCTTCTGGGCTTCGAGCCACAACACCTAGCAATCCCTGATGTAACCCTTGCCTAATCACAGGACAATATACAGTGACCAATTAACCAATCGACCAGTATGTCTTTGGACTGTGTGACTTAGGGGGTCTAGAGGATCCCCATCCCTCAGCAACATTCCACTGCCCGCTTGAGTACCACTGTGACTAAACCTCTAATGACCTGTACTGCCAGTGAAATAGGACTAAATTAAAGATTACCTCGGAAATTGACCGTTAAGTAAAATACTGCAAGTGAACTAGATCAGGGTCTTGCGCCGGTCGGACCTTTAAGATATTATACCTGTCCCCAGATGTTTAGGAGGCTTTGGAAGACAGACTGGGCTAAGAGCAAAAGAGATTTGTGGGAATCTGAATTCTAGCTTTATTCTGGGTGGTTTGTTTTTTTTGGTTTGTAATGACAATTGAACAGCTTCCTAAGCTATTTCAAAGGGCAGTTGAGTCACCCACATCGTTAAGCATTTGAGTTTATGCTCAAGACCTCACTCACAAATAGTTTCAATTTAATAGAGCTTTGGGAATTATTCACCTGCCCTCCACTCTGCTGTTGTATGATGAATAACAATGTACATCTGGAGGCAATCTTTCCTTGGGTTTCTTGGAACTAGACAGGAAGTGAGGAAGAGCACTTGATTGATTGGACTGTTTGGCTAGAATTCAGAAGAAAGTGCAGCTTTAATATGTGGTTATAAATGTCTGTAAAACATCACTAAAGAAACAAAATCCTGGTTATAAGATATGTGTAAAGTATGTTTATTATTTATTAGGAATAATATATTAATTATGTTAATAGAAAGTAATTTATATGTGCAAATTAGGTTAATTAACATGGACGATGTCCTTTTATTCAAAGGCAAACTCATTACTGAATAATCTAAAAATAAAAATCTGGCTCAGATCTCATCAGTGGTTGGGCGAAGGTTATATCCTCAGAGATATTCACATTGTTGTGTCAAGAGCACTCACCTGACCCTTTCACTGCACGATCCCTCATTAATTGTCTAAGCAAGTATTGAGCTCTGGCAGAGATAGAACATAGAATGTGCTTCCTAGGGGAACCACATGATTCTATGAGTGAGGGAATACTCCAGCTCAATAACACCCTGGTTAGAGCACACTTGGAATATTGCGTTCAGTGCTAGTCTCCTTCTTATGGGAAGGATGTGGAAGCCTTAGAGAGAGTGTAGAGGAGATTTGCCAAGATACTACCTGGATTGGAGAGCATGTCTTATGAGGACAGGTTGAAGGAGTGAAGGCTTTGCTCTTCGGAATAAAGGAGAATGAGAGGTGACTTGTTAGAGACATACAGGACGGTCAGTGGGATAGATTGAGTGGACAGCCAGAGAGCTTTTCTCCCAAGGCACTTCCCAATAGCTAATTTGAGGGGGCATAATTTTGGAGGAAGGTATAGGAGGGATGTCAGAGGCTTGGAGAGTGGTGCATGCATAGAAGGCAGTGCCAGAGTTGATGGTGGAGGATGGTACATAAGGGACATATAAGAGACTTAGATAGGAACATGGATGACAGAAAAATGAGTGGCAATGTAGGAGTAAGGGTTAGATGGACCCTAGAGCTGGATAAAAGATTGGCACAACATTGTGCGCTGAAGGGACTGTAGTGTGCGTGCTGTTCTATGTTCTATGTTCTATGATTCCCTGCTCCCAGGAGAGGAATCCCTGAAAATCCATAAATCTGGGGGAAGACTTTGAGGATGTACCCCCACGGGGTTCAGTGTATAATTTTTCTGAGTTCCAAGCTCCTCATTCCCTTCTACATCCTTTTACTCACTCATACATTTATTTATCTGTCTATTTATTTATTTATTTATTTGTTGTGATATAGTGTGCCCTTCCAGCCCTTCAAACCGTGCTACCCATCAACCCCCAATATAACTTGAAGCTAATCACAGGACAATTTACAATAACCAGTTAACCTACCAGCTGCTAGGCCTTTGGAGTACGGGAGCAAACTGCAGCACCCAGAGAACATGCAAATTCCTCACAGAACAGCGGCGGGAATTGAACTCAGTTTGCTGGTACTGTAAAGCATTGAGCTAACCACTTCACTACTGTACCACCCAATACAGTGACACTAACTGCGACCTGGGTTTCTATAGTCAATCTTGCAAAGTTTTCCTCAAAAATATCTGCACTCTGGTCTGAGGACAATTAAAAGTAAAGCCCCATGGGTCCTGAGTTACTTATGTTCTAGATTAGTTTAGGGTTTGAGTAGTTTTACCTGAAGCTTTTGTATCTTGGGCAGGAGATACAAGATCCTTAGCCACCACACCACCGGGTCCCGGAAGAGTTAATACTCTACAACCATTTTGCTCCTAAACTGGTGTGAATAACTCTACTCACCTCAACTCTGAACGGATTCCACTACCTACAGACTCACTTTCAAGGACTGTACAACTCAAGTTCTCAGTATTATTTATTTACTTTTTTATTTGCACTTTCTTTTCTCTTGCCAGTTGGTTGTTTGTCCATCTTTGTTATGTATAGTTTAACATAAATTCTATTATATTTTTTTCAGTAAATGCCTGCAAGAAAATGAATCTCAAGGTGGTACGCAATGGCATAGTCCTTTACGAATAAATTTGCTTTGACTTTGATTTTGAAGGTTTTTAACAAAAATCCAGTCATCAAAAATTTGATACTAATCAAGGGAGGACTTGAATTTCCTTCCTTCCTGAGATCTTTTGTCCTGGTATCTGAATACTACCTCTGTATTTTAATCACCACACCAGTATCACCTACCATCCTGTAATTCAACTGAATGCCCCTGACTGTCCCACCTATAATTAATTTCTTCTCTTGATACAGTCTTAACTCCTGCAGAATTCCCTGCCCCAGCACCTTCTGATCTGCTCAGCTTCTCTCCAATGGGCGCTGGATCCTGACGCCAAAAGGACTTGAGAACATTCAATTGATATTCAAACGAGTATTTGACGGATTGTTCTTACTGAGGTTGTTCATTCGGTGCTGGTGATGTGTTTTTTTGTCATAAATAGAAAAACTGGAAATAGAAAATGTCAGTTTGAACTTGGGGTCACACTCCAAGGAATAAAACATGTGCTTCAGCTCTGCTAAAGTAGGCCTTATTATGCAAACTATCACGCTGTTTTCTAGCATGACTATATTCATTAATAACTGGTTTCTTCTAGGTTTAAATGATGCTATTCTTTCCGGGACAACTGAAAGTTGTTACTGTGATTGAAAACGTCCTGTTGTGCCTTCCAATAGTTGAAGTAGCTGGCATTTGTGACCTTAGTCACTCATCACCTAGCTTCAGAAACTGTGAAGCACCTGATATTGTGGAATCCCAGGCAGTAATTAGTAGCTTTCAGGAAGAAAACAAGGAGTAAGTGAGATAAATGAAATTGTGTGGTGTTGCTTATTTCAGTGCTGAATTGGAAAGGCACTTAGCATAGATAACTGATATTAATCACTTGCCATTAGTATGGGATTGACGGAGTGGGACTCAATGTCCAGTCAGGCACTGTGCTATGAACATTGGGTTGACCTTGGGAGTGGCCACTGGTAGCAGAAATTCAACTGGGAACTTTGTAGAAAGTTAGTGGTACTTATGCAGGCCACTCAATTTCACAATCCCCAAGATGGGGGGGGGGGCGGGTTGCGATCAACCTTAGGGGAAACTGGTCAGTAGTTTGGTATCCAGCCATCATTGACCACTCTTAGGCAGGGCTGGTCCTCTGAGCACAGCAACAGATATGTGCCCCATTAAAGTAAATACTGTGCTCACAATGAACCTTTCTACTGTTTACCTGATCAGCAATCCAGAACCAATCCAAAGGCCAGGTTGGTGCTTATCATAGAGTCATACAGCACAAAAATAAGCCCCTTTGCCCATCCAGTCATGCCAGCCAAGATGTCCATGTAAGGTAGCTCTATTTGCCCATGTTTGACCCAGATTCCACTAAACCTTCCCTGTCCATGTACTTGACCAAGTGTCATTTAAATATTGGCAATGTATACTAAGTCACCACTTTATTAGGTACCTCCTGTACCTAACAAAGTGGCCACTAAGTGTACTTCATGGTCTTCTGCTTTAACAGGCCAACCACATCAAGGTTTGATGTGCTGTGCGCTCAGAGATGCTGTTTTGCACATCACCGTTGTAACACATGGTTATTTGCGTTACCACCACCTTCTTGTTAGCTTGAACCAGTCTGGCCATCCTCCTCTAACCTCTTTCACTAACAAAGCATTTTTTCCCCCACAGAACTGCCTCTCATTGGACAATTTTTGTTTCTTGCATACTTCTCTGTAAACACTAGAGACTGCTGTGCATGAAAATCCCAGGAGATCAACTGTTTCTGCAATACTCAAACCGCCCCGTCTGGCGCCAACAATCATTCCACGGTCAAAGTCACTTAGATCATATTTCTTCCCCATTCTGATGTTTGGTTTGATCATCAACTGAACCTCCTGACCATGTCTGCATCCTTTATGCGTTGAGTTGCTGCTACATGATTGGGTAATTAGATATTTGCATTACTGAGCAGGTGTACAAGTGTACCTAATAAAGTGGCCACTGAGTGTATCTGCCTCAGCCATTATCTCTAGCAGCTCATTCCCTGTCAGTACCACCCTCAGATTGAAAATGCTTCCCCTCACGTTACTATTGATTCTGTCCCCTCTCACCTTTAACCTGAGTTCTCTGTTTCCTGTTTGGCGAGCGTTGGGAAAAATCAACTATGATCTCTGGCGTTCCTCACCTTGCCCCTAATCTCTCCCACTCCCTTCACCCCCAAGTGGCAGATTCCTAATGCAGAGTCAATAATACCCTTGAGCTTGGGAGCAACTGAAATCTCCAGCAACAGGCCCAGAATTGTCCTTCACACTCCAGGCAATAATCACCTAGTACACCCATTAGGGAATGCTGGAACTTCTAGTCAAGAGGATGTATCTCTTCTAATGGGATAAATGGTTAATTAGCTGCTTTCCATAATTAGCTATTCTCATTTACAAGTCAGTAGACATGAATTTTCGGACACTAAACACTGCCCTTTCTGTAAGAAGACAGCATACAATGTGTGCACTTATTTTTTAAATGTTTCCTTAGTCTTCCTTACCGGCTGGTGGCGTAGTGGCATCAGAGCTGGACTTCGGGCCAAGAGGTCCAGAGTTCGAATCCGGCCGGCTCCCTTGCACGCTCTCCATCCGTGCCTGGGTTAAGTGTCGAGCTAACAACTCGACCTCGTTAAAAAAAAACCTGGAGAGGGATGGGCTCCGCCAGGTGTCAGATGCCCAAGACACGCCGTATGATGAGCATACCGAAAAAGAGCTTGTCATGACGGCGCCCCAATGACTCCACCAGGAGTTAAAGGCGGGGGGGGGGCTCGCATGCACACACACACACATAATCTTCCTTAATATTGTACTAAATGTTCAAAAGAAAATACTCATTTGAGCAAATATGTAAATTCACCTGGGAACCTGGCTGGACGACTGACCTCTGAAGCTGAGGTCAGGTGTTCAGCATCTGAGCTCCAACCAGCTTCAGCAACATCATCCGACGTACAACAGGGACACAGTGATTGGCAAAGAGGCACAGCCAGTAAAGCAGCTGCTTCACAACTCCAGCGATCTGGGCTCAAACCTGACCTGCGGCACATTCTACCTGTGAGTGGAATAGACACTGCAAATGGAGTGGAAGACGAGACAATCATTGGCAAATGTCCGAAGCAGGCCCTTTGCTCCAGCAAGTCAACACCAACCATAAGGTGGCATGTGTGAAAACATTTGGGACAATACATAATAAACTGACACTAGCTGGAGTCGGGCTTTGAGCTCATTATAATTTGCTTGATAATCAAATGTATTAAAGATAAAAGATGAGTTTTATTTGTCATGTGTACATCAAAACGTACAGTGAATTGCATCATTTGCATCAGATCAAATCAGCGAGGAGATCACCATGCTTACGTTGCCAACATAGCTTGCCCCTTTGTCTTTGGAATATGGGAGGAAACCAGAGCACCTGGAGGAAACCCATGAGGTTATTAGGAGATACATAAGCTCCTTACAGACATTGGTGGAATTGAACCGTGATCCTGCGGCGGTTGCTCTAATGGTGCCGCAATAACTGCTAAGGTACCGCATATTAGCTGTCCTGGCTCAGCGTTTGAAGGTTATTAATGCTCTGCAAGGGCTGAGTCAGATCATAGGCTACCACTTGGCATAGTACTCAGGGACTGTGCACCACTGGAGCAGCTGCCTTTCAGCCGAAGCATTAAACGGGAGCTGCATCTGTTTACTCCGAGGGATGCAAGTGATCCCAGAGCAGGATTTCAAAGACAAGCAGGAGGTATTAAACATTGGCTGGGAGAAGCTGAACAGATTGGGCCCATATTCATCAAAAGAATGAAGGATTATCTTACTGAAGTACGTCAGATTTTAATGTAAGGGTAGATGTTGAGATGTTTTCACCAGCGGACAGCATGGTGGTTAGTGTATTTGCTTCACAGTGCCAACAAATACTAATTGTGGTTCAATTCCCGCCACAGGGTCTGTCTGTTCCTCCCTTGATCGTGTGGGGTTCCTCCAGGGTACTCCAGTTTCTTCCCACATTACAAAGACATATGGGCTAGGATGAGTAACTTGTGGACATGTTATATTGGTACGGGAAGCGTGGCAACCCTCGGTGATTTGATTTGATGTAAGTGACTCATTTCACTGTATGTTTTGATGTACATGTGACAAATAAAGTTAATCTTCAAACCGTTTCTATAGGTTCTAGATAAGTGGCCGGTCATTTGTAAAGAAGGCAATTAGAAATTTCTTCTCACAGAGATCAGTGGATCCCTGGAATCCTCTGTCCTGGGGAATTGGACAGGGTAGGTCATTATAAGAATTTGAAACGGAAGATAGATAATTTTGTTATTTGAAATATTGACAAATCAACAGCAATGAGGACCTGGCATAGCTGAGGCCTGGAGTTGACCAACCAGGATCATACTGAATGGCAGGGCAAGCTCAAAGAGATAGTCCATGTTGTTTTGTTTTTGTGCGCTCTTTTATTGTTTGTGGAATCCTGCTGTGCACATATTAGTAACAAAGTGTCGACATTTTAAAAGTAGTTCATTGGTTTCGTAATACTTTGTGATGCAGTGTGATGTACTGTACATGAAAGTTATTCACCAATATTCCATCAAGGACCACCCACCATCCAGGCCAAGCTCTGTCTGTTCTCGCTGCTGCCATCGGGAAGGAGGTACCGCAGCCGTAGGTCCCACACCACCAGGTTCAGAAGCAGCTATTACCCTCCGACCATCAGGGCCCCGGGCTAGCATGGATAACTTCACTCACCTCAGCATGGAACTGATTCTATAACCTATGGACTCTCTTACAAGGACCCTACAACTCATGTTCTCAGTATTATCCATTTATTCATATATCTATCTTTTTATTTGTTTGTACTTGCACAATTTGTCTTCTTTTGCACATCTGCTGTTTGTCAGCCTTTGTGCGCAGGCTTTTATTATTTCCACTGTATTTTTTGTCCTACTGTGAATGCCCACAAGTAAATGAATCTCAAGGTAGTATATGGTGACATATACATACATTGATAACAGACCTTAAACATGTGTCTAAACCATAAACTATTTGGGATATTTGTCCATAGCCAGGCCTTGACCTGAAGTCACCTGACGTCCATAATCCATCCACTTCAGCCAACTGGCTCTGGGTGGAGTGAAGGTGCAGGAAGAGCAGTTTCTCTTTTCCACCTTCAGGCACTGAGCATAGTTGAACCAACACTTGACGAATTCAGCACAGGCTGCAAACAGAGCCTGTGTCCCATTGCTTGTGATGCCTAAATAACACACCGTGCTGCTTAGTTACACATTGAGGCACTGGGGAGCTTTCAACTCCACTTTAATAAAACTAAAACCAGAAGGTCAGCACAAAATGTGAAATGAACCTAAGATGCTGAACAGATAGCAAAACAGCTCGTGGAATTATTGCGCACCGAGCTCATTAATATCCTAACACACCAGTTCGACACAGCGCCAATAATCAAAACAACAATTAGGGAGAGGCAAGCATCTGCAAATTCATTACAACATCACATTGCAAATCATAAAATTGCCTAGTTTAATTCATTCATGTTTTAAAGGTCAAGATATGAGGATTACAATCACAGTGTGATTCTAAAGAGAAAGGGAGCAAGTGATTAGTGACGACAACAGTATTCATCTTAATCCTTTTTTCTGTTCTCCTGCTGCTTATCCCAACAGACAGATAACGTAATCTCTGGTGTTTGGTGCTTTTATTGTTTGTAAGTACCTTGTCTACTATAATACCTTTTGTCTTCCAGCTAGTCATTCTAGAAGTCCCCAGCAAATTTGGTGAATTAATTTCAATGATCGAAGATGTTCAAGTTTATTAAAAGCCACACCAGACCAATTGATTAATGCTTCACAAAACATTTCCTACTTTATCAATTTCTTAGTGAAGCACTCCAATCTGCAGGGGCCAACATTAAGCATTCACACACCAAAATGCCACAAACATAGGTGTATAAGATGATGAGAGGCATTGATTGTGTGGATAGTCAGAGGCTTTTCCCTAGGGCTGATGTGGCTAGCATGACAGGGCACAGTTTTAAGGTGCTTGGAAATAGGTACAGAGGAGATGTCAGGGGTAAGTTTTTTACGCAGAGTGGTGAGTGTGTGGAATGGGCTGCCGGCGGTGGCGGTGGAGGCGGATACGGTAGGGTCTTTTAAGAGACTCCTGGACAAGTACATGGAACTCAGAAAAATAGAGGGCTATGGTTAACCCTAGGTAATTTCTAAGGTAAGGACATGTTCGGCACAGCTTTGTGGGCTGAAGGGCCTGTATTGCACTGCAGGTTTTCTATGTTTTTATGTTTCTCAACAGCAGCTAACGCGATTCTTCTGTGGTTGGTCATTGCTGCAAGTATTAATAGGTGTTGACACACACATTGGCCATTCGGCCCATTCAGCTTGTGACAGCACTTTATATACCGGGACCTCACATTGCAATCCTGTTCTCTAGATTACTGCCCAAATAAAGTGATAGATCATATTAGGTAGTTGTAAAGACTGCCAAACGATTGGCAATCCTCACTGTTACTCTGTGAAATGGATTGTAGCTTTGGGAGTTCACACAAACACACAGTTTCAGACTGAATCAATCCTCCTCCATGGACAGCACTGTTCCACAGTTTCCTGTGATGGAATCACTGGAAATCCATTGGACTAACAAGAAATATATGTATTTCAGTTTTATTTGTATAAAATATTTTACTTTGTTACATGAAGTGTTTGACTGTTATTAATGCACACCTGATTAACAAACCCTCACACCATAATAAACCTAATTTTAATTTTGTATGTTTTAATTCCCTCAGGTAAATACTTCACAATAGAAGTTAATGAAAAAGTAGATTAGAACCTTAATTTTATGCTAAGTAAGATATTAAAAATAATATTTTAATTCTATTTTCATTCCACTTCCCATTTCAATATGTCAACCCATGGCCTCCTCTACTCTTGTGATGAGGCCATGCTCAGGTTGGAGGAACAACATTTTATATTCCGTCTGGGTAGACTCCAAAGTGATGGCATGACCATTGCTTTCTCGAATTTACGGTAATGCCCCCACCTCCTTCACCATTCCTCATTCCCTTTTCCCTCTCTCACCTTATCTCCTTGCCTGTCCGTTGCCTCACTCTGGTGCTCCTGTCCTTTTCTTTCTTCCATGGCCTTCTGTCCTCTCCTATCTGTCTCCCCCTTCTCCAGCCCTGTATCTCTTTCACCAGTCGACTTCCCAGCTCTTTATTTCACCCCTCCCCCTGCTGGTTTCACCTACCACCTTGTGTTTCTCCCTCCCTTCCCCCCCCACCTTTTAAATCTACTCCTCAGCTTTTCTTCTCCAGTCCTGCTGAAGGGTTTCAGCCCAAAACATCAACTATTTCCTTCCATAGATGCTGCCTGGCCAGCTAAGTTCCTCCAGCATTTCGTGTGTGATGCTACTATTTGAAGATTCAGCTTTTTTCCATACTGGTGGACTACCCATGGTGAACTTTGTTTACATACTGTTCTAACATCCTCTTTTTTCCCTGCAACTATACACTCAGTGGCAACTTTCTTTACACATGTGCACCTGCTCAGTAATGCAAGTATCTAATCAGCCAATCATATAGCAGCAACTCAATGCATAAAAGCACACAGACCTGGTTAAGGGCTTCAGTTGTTCAGAACAAATATCAGAATGGGGTAGAAATATGATCTCAGTGACATTCCCTCATGGAATGATTATCTCAGAACCTGCTGATCTCCTGGGATTTTCACACTCAATGGACTCGAGACTTTACAGAGAATGGAGCGAAAAATAAGAAAAAAACATCCAGTGAGGAGCAGGTCTGTGGACAAAATCACCTTGTTAATGGCAGAGACAAAATGCTGGAGGAACTCAGTAGGTCAGGCAGCATCCATGGAAAAAAGTACAGTCAACGTTTTGAGCTGAGACTATTTTATTCATAGATGCTGCCCGTCTGCAGGGTTCCTCCAGCATTGTGTGTAAGTTGCCTGGATTTCCAGAATCTGTAAATTTTCTCTTGTTTGTTAATAACGGAGTTTAGAGGAGTATGGCCAGACTGGTTCAAGCTGACAGCAAGGAAGTAACTCAAATAACCAAATAACCATGTTTTAGAACAGTGATGTGCAGAAGATTTTTGTAGAATGCACAACACATCGAAACTTGAACTGGATGGGCTGCAGCAGCAGAAGACCGCGAACACACAGTCAGTAGACACTTTATTAGGTACAGCAGGTAACCTAATAAAGTGGCCACTGAGTCTATATATTTAATTTGCTCCATTACTTACTTCAGCTAGTCGGATTTTTTTTAAATGAGCATGCCTGGAGTAAGGATAATGTTTGTTCAGAAGAACAATCTTAACCTTATGTGCAAAGCTGCCAGGAAAGATGCTGAAATGGATGGTTTAATGGGTTCAAGTAGTAATTAACTGACACCACTTAAAGGACGGATTGAGCACTTCGGTGAAATTGCTCTGTCGGAGAGACTAGACTCGTTGAAAACACTGGAACACTCATTAGTTCCTGGACTGGAAACCTTTGATTCTGAGATTTGATGGCTCTTTGGCTATCTGCTCACTGTATTTTCAAGATAGAAAGGAAACAGCAGCAAATAGGCAAGTTAAAAAAAATTAGGGGAACTGCCCTATTGTTTTTAAATTTAATTTTATTTGTTGTTGAGATACTGTGCAGAACCAGCCCTTCAAGCCCAACAAGCCATGCTACCCAGCAGCCCACCTATTTAACACCAGGCTAATCACAATACAACTTACAATAACCAATTAACCTACTAACTGGTGGGTCTTTGGACCGTGGGAGGAAACCGGAGCACCCAGAGGAAACCCATGCAGACACGGGGAGAACGTACAAACCCCTTAAAGGTGGTATCAGAATTGAACTCTGAACTCAGACACCCTGAGCTGTGGTGGCTTTGCGCTTTTCAAAAATTGTTTTGAAATTCAGACAAGAGTCAACAAGCCCTGGCTATACACACAGAACAAAAACTTGTTAGCATAGTGCAGGTTATTAATTAAGACAGTGAGATTTCTCTGATGGACAACCAGCTTTTGATCCAATTCGATATCTGAAATTTGCTGGAATTGCGGGGATTGTTCAAGTGAAATGCAGAAACTTTGCACATGCCATGAGCTGCACGAATGATAGGAATCAGTATATAGGTTTGCATTGGATTTGCATGTTAGCTTCCAGTGAAGCATCCATCACTGGGGATCCTCACCATCCAGGACATGACTTCTTTTCATTACTACCGTTAAGGAGGAGATACAGGAACCTGAAAAAAATACACTCAATGCTGTAAGAACAGCTTCTTCCCCTCCACCATCAGATTTCTAAGTAGTCCATGAACACTAACTCACTACCTCTCTCTTTTTGCACTATTTTTATATATTTCTTATTGTAACTTATTATAATTTTCTATGTGTTCTACTGTACTGTTGCTGCAAAAAGACAAATTTCACAACATACGTCAGTGGTAATAAAGCTGGTTCTGATTCTAGCTGTTGAAACTACATGACAACTCCCAAACAACAAAAACATTGGTCAATTCACTCCAATTAATTGTCTTGTCAATTATTTCACTGTCAGGCTTCGATTATCATGTGTTCTGTGATGTAATCTGTGCTCAGGCTAAGGACTCTTTCATTTGCTTGTGTTAGATAGCTGCTCTTTATTTCACTGGCCTTCATTATCTTTGATTCTGCCACCACTCCATAGCTCTACAGATAGCAGGCACAAATCTGAAAACAACGACATGTTACATACAATACCATGTGAAAATCTTGGACTCCTGTATATAGCTAGTGCCTAAGGCTTTTACACAGTACTGTAGTAATTTTATGTATTGCACTGTACTGGTGCCGCAAAAAAAAACAAATTTCATGACATATGTGAGTGATGATAAACCTGATTCTGATATGGGTCTGTATTGTGGACTGAGAGCGGGAAATGAGCAGGAAGCACCAGAGAGGAATTCTGTAATGACCACAACCAATTGTTTGGAATCAAATTACCACGCTTGGTGTCTCAGGGCTGGGCGTGTCTGCACCCATGCCACCCCCTGCCCTTGGCACTCTGCCATCACCTGTCCCTCACCCCTACCATGGCACTCTACCCTCGCCATGCCCAATATCCTTTGCCACCACGATATTTACAGACTCGCTCCTCATTGACAAATAGAGTACTATGTAAAAGCCTTAGGCAAGCTAGCTTTATACGACAGGTGATTGATCAGTTCGTGCCCGAAGGTAGAAGGAGTCAATTTTAGAAAAACTAGTACACTTTCAACATAGTCCCCTCCTACATGTACACACTTAGTCCAGCAGTCGTGGAGCATACGGATCCCTTCTTTGTAGAAGTGGTCCATAGCAGGGGCGATTGATAAGTTTGTGGCCTAAGGTAGAAGGAGATGAGTTATACCGTTCTCGTTACAAGCACGTGCAGTTCAACTCTTTGAGTGAAAATGCAGAAAGTTTGAAGTTAATAACTCAACTCCTTCTACCACTTATCAATCACCCCTGCTGTGGACCACTTCTGGAGGTCCAAGCCGCCGACTTCTACAAAGGAGAGATCCGCATGCTCCACGACCGCTGGACTAAGTGTGTAAATGTAGGAAAAATAAATGTACTAGGTTTTCTAAAATTGACTCCTTCTACCTTAGGCCACTAACTTATCAATCACCCCTGGTATATAGGCTACAACTTTTGCACAGCACCGCAGAAGAATGTTGTTACTTGGAAGGCTAATCAGCAGGCTACTGACAGTAGCTGAATAGACATTCTCAAAGGGTTTTATCATTCTGGGCAGTATTGTTTGATGCTAGCTACCCTGAGCAATGTGATCCTCGACAGTACTGTCCATCAACAACAGATATTCATAGCAATAGTTACCTTATAGAAACCAGTGTTCTTCAAAACCAGCAACTACAGGTAACAAAACTCAAGGACTATTATCCTTAACTGCAATAGATACATCCTTTGACAATGACAGCAGTTTGTGCCTATAGTGATAATGGTGGACATAAACGTAGTCTGACATTAGCAACGCTCGACACTATCAGCATCATGTTGCAGCACACTGTTCATCCCTGACATCAACAGCATGTCCTGACAATAGCCATGTTCCTTAACAACAATTGTGTTCCTTAATAATAACATCATCACTTGACATCAATGAACCTTGACAACATTAGATCATGTTGACAGCAGCATCTCTTGAAAATAATGAACCTCGATAACTACAGTATTCTTTGGCAGTAGTGACCCAGGGTAATAATATCATTCCTCAATACAGTGAGCTGAACAGTGTCATACTGCCTTAACACAGACCATGACATCATTCCTGGATACCAACCATTAACAATGACATAACTTGCCGATATGATGCCTCACTCCGACAAAATATGTCTGCTGCACAACTCTGAATCACAAATTAGCAATGCTATTCCCCTCCCCCCACCTATCTTCTTCCACCAACCAACACAAATCTGTAGGCATCGACTGCTGAAAACAGTTAGGAATCCAAGTGACAATAAATTTTGTTCCATATCTTGTACGAAATAAACACAGCTCATCATCAGATCTGCTGGTAAGTGAGAAAGATGTGATAATGACCATATTCTTTAAGCAATGAAAAACAGTGAACTTCACTCTAACTGTCTTTCAAACTGTAGAGATTTTTAATGGGCTCCGTTGCTGCTTGCTGAACAAATGACTGCTTACTATGACTTCTCACATCCAGCACTCCAAAGTTCAAATGTCAAAAAACATGACAGCTGACAATCTTCCACCAAAATGGTTCACCATACGTGTACTGGGTGATGGACTATACACACCCTTTTCCACCAGCCACATCACTAGAAAACCCTGAAATTGCCAAGAACAAGAAACCAGTGGATTTAGCCAAAATCCACAGTGGAGAACTGAAACCTAAATTGTGCCAGTGAGAAGTTGTAGCACCAAGATCTCCTTGATCATCTAGAGGCCATTGGGGCATGGACCTCTTTTAAGTATTGGATGGCACCATTCAATTTTGACAGTGCTGAACCTCACACAGAAATGACACACACCAGAGAGAATGGTACCCAGGCCCAGAATGGGGGCCGTGTGAGGTGATAGGCTGAGGGTGAAAGGTGAAATATTTTTGGGGAACTTCTTCACTCAGAGAGTGGTGCGAGTGTGGAATGAGCTGCAAGCGGGAATGATGGATGTGAATTTGACTTCAGCATTTCAGAGAAATTTGGATAAGTACATTGATGGGAGATGTATGGAAGATTATGATCCAGGTGCAGGTCTATGACCATAAGCAGAATAACAGTTCAGCACACACAAGATGGGCTGAAAGGCCTGATTCTGTGCTGTAGTGCTCTATGACTCTATACGTTTGCTGCACAACTCTTAATCACAAACCAATCCTGTCTTTATTTGTAAACTTTTACTTCTGCCCTGGAGCACAATTGCCAACACGCTCCTCTGGGTCCAAATAATTCTTGCTGCATAGATTTGAGCAGGGAAAGTGATATGAGCTGTGGGTCAATGGGTATACTCATACCTCTGAGTAATTGCTCAGTGGATTGTAGCTGTAAGTCTCACTCCCAAGACATAATCAGAAAAGCTAAGCTGGCACTCCAGAGTGGTCGCATTATCAAGATTGCTAAAATGACAGCTTAACCCAGGGCATTCAGTTCCCCTCTCCCCTCTCAGGTGAGGGTAAAAGAATCTGATGCTATTTCAAGAATGGTCAGGGAAATTCTACCAGTTGCCTTGGTAAATAACGATTGTTCCCGTAACATCAGGAAAACAAGGTTATCTGATCATTATCTAGTCTGTAGGAAATTGGCACAAATTGGCCAATATTCCTCTATTCTCATAGCCTATACACGCCAAGTACCTTATTGTTTCTTTGGGACATTGCTAGCATGAAAAGTGCTATCAAATGCATGCCTATCTATCTCTTACCTGGTGGATGCCAATGGAGTGTACGTGAGTGACATTCCAATCTACATCAGGGAGAGGGGAGCCTGATCCATTGCAAGTCACCACTGCATCCTCGCCTGCCTTCACCGACAAGTTACTGTGACTCACGCTGATTTCTGGCAACTCTGCACAGAAAAAGACAGGGACAAAATCACTATTATATCTGACAAGGGGTACTGCTTACGAGTTCAATGGACTTGATGCCAGATACTAAAGGAGCAAGAGGAGAAAAAGTAAAATGGAATTCCATTAATATAGCATATTTATAGCAAAGACTTATCAAAGAGATTCACAAGAACTTCATCAAAAATTTTAGATGCTTGGCTGAATAAGCTGATCGGTAGGCAGTGATATTTATCCGACATGTCAGTCTGTTGCCTCATCTACTGCCATGATGAGGCCACACTCAGGTTGGAGGAGCATCTGCTTATATTCCATCTGGGTAGCCTCTAACAAGATGGCATGAACATCAATTTCTCGAACTTCTAGTAATTGCCCCCACCCCACCTCTCCTTCACCATTCCCCATTACTGTTTCCCTCCCTCAGCTTATCTTCTTATCTGCCCATTATCTCCTTCTGGTGCTCCTCCTCCTTCCCTTTCTCCCATGGTCTTTTATTCTCTCCCCTCAGATTACCTTTTCTCCAACCCTCAATCTCTTTCACCAATCAACGTCCCAGCTCTTTATATCACCCCCCCTCCCAGTTTCACCAATCACCTACTACCTTGTACTTCCTCCTCCCCTCCCCCCACCTTCTTACTCTGACTTGTCCTTTTTTTTCCCAGTCCTGGTGAAGGGTCTCAGCCCAAAATGTCGACCATTTACTCTTTTCCATAGATACTGCTTGGCTTGATGATTTCCTCCGGCACTTTCGTGTGTGTTGCCCAGTGATATTTAATGGTCACTTGGAGGTGGATTTAATTATGGGAAAAGAACGGTGTGTATTACAAACAGAACAAGTTACTTGTGGAGGGATTTCCCTGTTTCAGGTCCTTGGCAGCTGAAGGCATGACCACCAACAGTGCCAGTGCAAGGAGACAAAGCTGAGGATATCTAGACACCTTGAAAGGCTAAAGGCCAGAGTAGTTTATGGATGTGGATTAATGATCTGTCAGAGTATGTCTTACAACGTTTAAAATACATTTTGACAGGTCCACTGATATAAAGGGTTTAGAAGGGTACAGGTAAATGGGAAAAACTTGGATATGTCAGCATACATAAGTTAGCTGAAGGGTCTGTTTCCATGCTTGTAACTCAATGATGTGAAACCAAGGATGAAAGTTTTAAAATTAAGGCATTCCATTAAAATCAAATTAAAGCTGAAGGTGAGGCGGTCTTACTTTCTAACACTCAATCGGAAAAAGCTGCAGAAAGTCGTAAACTCAGTCAGCTCCATCGTGGGCACTCGTCTCCCCAGCATCCAGGACACCTCCGAAAGGCAGCATCCATCATTAAGCTCCCTCCCGCCCCCCCATCAGCCAGGACATGCCATCTTTTCATTGCTATCATCAGGGAGGAGATACAGCAGCCTGAAAACACATGCTCAATGCTTCAGGAACAGTGTCTTCTCCTCTGCCATCAGATCCCTGAATGAGCAATGAATCCATGAATATTACCTCAACATGCTTTCACTCTCTTCTTCCACAACTTATTTGATTTAATTTTCTTTCCTAACATGTACTTCTTATTGTAATTTATAGATTTATTATGTATTGCAATGTACTGCTGCCTCTAAACAACAAATTTCACAACATATGCCAGTGATATTAATCAGTGATTCTGATTCTGAACTTTAATAAACTTCTCGAGATGCACAGTGGACAGTATCCCGACTGGTTGTATCACAGCCTGGTATGGAAACACCAATGTCCATGAATGGAAAAGCCTATAAAAAGTGGAGGACTTTTTATATCTATCTCAGGCAGAGCCCTCCCCATCATTGAGCACATCTACAAGGACCACTGCCACAAGAAAGCAGCTTCCACCATATCCATCATCAAGGACCTCCATCATCCTGGCCATGCTCTTTACTCGCTGCTGCCATTGCAGAGGAGATACAGGAACTTTCAGTCCCACACTACCATATTCAGTAACTGTTGTTGCCCTTCAACCACCAGGCTCCTGAACCAGCGTGCATAACTTCCCTCACCTGAATCATATAACCATATAACAATTACAGCATGAAAACAGGCCATCTTGGCCTTCCTAGTCCGTGCCGAACTCTTACTCTCACCTAATCCCACCGAACTGCACTCAGCCCATAACCCGCCATTCCTTTCCTGTCCATATAGCTGTCCAATTTAACTTTAAATGACAACATCGAACCGGCCTCAACAACTTCTGCTGGAAGCTCATTCCACACAGCTACCACTCTCTGAGTAGAGAAGTTCCCCCTCTTGTTACACCTAAACTTTTGCCCTTTAACTCTCAACTCATGTCCTCTTCCTTGAATCTCCTCGGCTCACAATGGAAAAAGCCTATCCACGTCAATTCTATCTATCCCCCTCATAATTTTAAATACCTCTATCAAGTCCCCCCTCAACCTTCTACGCTCCAAAGAATAAAGACCCAACTTGTTCAACCTTTCTCTGTAACTTAGGAGATGAAACCCAGGTAACATACTAGTAAATCTCTGATCTCTGATCTGATTCCAAAAACCATGGACTCACTTTCAAGGACATTACAGCTCATGTTCTCAATATTAGTTACTTATTATTTTCATTATTACATTGGTCGTTGTCTTGTGGAGGGGGGGTGTGGCTTATTCTACTTGCCAAAAGTCACTTTGATTTGATTAGTTAGGTTAGAAACTGCTGCTGCTTTTCCCATTGGCTAACCACCTTGTGTCCAGTTTCAGATATCCCAGGTGTAAAATAGCACGTGGAAGGGGCTTGCTCTCTCTTCCCAATGGTGTGTATAACCATTGGGATGGTATGCTCTGTGCATGCCTTTAAATAAGTATGTTTGTTAAGTATTCAACTCTCTAGTTTCTGTAAGTTGGGGAACATGAATGTTTGGTCAAATTTTTACTGTTTGTATATAAATGATTAATATACTTATTCACAGTCAATGTCTCTCTCGCCAGACCCACAAACCTGATTCAATGTTATATTTTGGCACTGTGAGCAGGATATGACTATTTGAGCAGAAATGTATTTCTTTAAAAGGTTATTTAAAAGAGAGGACTCCCTCACCATGAGAGATGAAGAATCCCAGGCTGGACAGATAATTGTGAGGGCTTTGGAAGTCTTGCTAACCTACTGATGGGTTATGGAATGCTGGTATATTGGTCAAACCAGTTAGATTTTGCAGGGGTTGAAATGGGACACCATATTGTTTCCATCCTCTCGGTTCCCAGGAGAAAATATAACAGGTGAGATGCTTTCTGGCTGTTTACAGTGATTGTAAGACATCAGTATAAAACAATAACAAGTCTTAAGAATGAATTGGAAGACATAAGTCAGCACTGTATTATTCTGAGAGAATGACTGTTGATAGCCCAGACAAGGGCTGCGAAGTTAGATGATAAGAATATAGAGATAACTTGTCAGCTAAGGAAGCTACAACATTTAGATGCTGTGCGCCAAGCAGGTTGGCAACTCTGTTAAGGCTTAAGCCATGATGAGGTGGGGCGGTGATCCTACTGTGGGGCTGGGGGATGGGGATATCTGGCTGGATGATGAAAATGAGGGACAGACGGTAGCGCGAACTCCTCGGTTTAATCCTCAAAAAGAATGCCTTCTCCCCTGTGGTAAGAGATCCTGCAATACATTACTGGGGATTGCATTTGAACTTGCACACTAGACCAATGGGTCAGATTACTGAATTTGTATGAGGACTCCTTACAACATTATGGAAGGGGTGCCACTGATATTGATACCTTTGACAAGGAAAAAGATTATTGGGGAAATTATCTGGTCTCTCAGGTTTTGGCTTTCTGTTCTGGGGGAGCTGGGAGGGAGTAATCTATTCCAGCCAACCTCAATCCAGAGTTCGGTAACAGCCTTAAGGGCCTTGAGCCTTAATATCTCTGGTGGTGTACGTGCTTTAAGGACTAGTATTTCCCCATGTACCATTTGTTTAATTGGATGGTCCTGACTCTCAATGTGATTTCCCCACCTGACAGAGTGTTGGTGTAGATGGCATGATGAGTACAGGTGCATGGTGTAAGGCAGATGGCAAGTGCAGGCAGGAACAGCATCCTGGGATGGCTGTGACAGACGGTGTTGTGAAGCTGGCTGCTTGCTGGATGCTGAATGGCACTTGCTGGATATGCAGTTCCTAGGGCTGCCCATTGTTCCACAGGGTGGTGCAGTTGATATGTACTGCTGTATGTATGCCACCCCAGTGCCATGGATGAGGACCTTGTTCATGCTGGTCGATAAGAGGGCTATTATAGTCTTTCTCAGTTTAGTGTGGTGAGACTGTTGCTGGAGCTGATTTTGATGGTTCTGGACTTTTGTTAGGCATCCGTTAGTCTCAGGAGACCATGGATTTGCGTCTTGGAAAGTTTCCAGGGCGCAGGCCTGGGCAAGGTTGTATGGAAGACCAGCAGTTGCTCATGCTGCAAGTCTCCCCTCTCCACACCACCGATGTTGTCCAAGGGAAGGGCATTAGAACCCATACAGCTTAGCACCGGTGTCGTCGCAGAGCAATGTGTGGTTAAGTGCCTTGCTCAAGGACACACACGCTGCCTCAGCCAAGGCTCGAACTAGCGACCTTCAAGTCACTAGACGAACGCCTTAACCACTTGGCCGCGCGTCTTGGACTACCTGCTTACAAAAGAAGGTGGCACTTGAGCTGTTATTGTCAAGAATGCTGCACCTACATTCCTGATAGGTTGGGTAACATCTTTCACTTGGTTGATCACATCTGAGAGTTAGTGTATAAGATTAAATGGGGGACCAGCTCATTAGCTATTTCACTCCGGGGGCTGGAGGGATTTTGTGTCACGGAGAGGCTGTAGTATGCTGGGAGATGACTGCTGGGTTTACAGTATTGGGTATTGTACACTTGTGTTTTATATATAATTTAGGGAGTTCATGGGAGTCATACTAGTCTGAGGGTTGGATCATCATGGTTGCAACTTTCGAGGGGTGGTGGGTCCTGTGGGGGTGTGACCTGTTCTGCCTGTCAAAAATAGCTTTATCGTGATTGGTTAGTTTAGAAACTGCTGTTGCTTTTTCCATTGGTTAGTCGCCTGGTGTCCAATTTCAAATAACGCAGATATAAAATAGCATATGGAAGGAGCTTGGTCTCTCTTCCTTTGTTTAAGGCAAGCGGTGCACAGAACCATTGGGAAGGTATGCCCTGCACGTGCTTTTAACTAAGTATATTTGCTGATATTCAACTCTGTAGTTTCTGTAAATGGGGAACATGAATGTTTGGTTGAATTTTTACTGTTTGTAAATTAATGATTAATATACTGATTTGTAGTCAATGTTTTCTGTCTCACTCCCACACCCATTAACCCGATTCAATGTTACAGTTGTTTATCAGCTTTAGTTTGTGTGTATTTTTTTCATTGATTTGTTTGTATTTCTCTGTTCTACTGTGAATGCCCAGAAGAAAATTAATCTCAAGGTAGCATATACTGAAATATATATCCTTTGATAATAAGTTTACTTGGAATTTTTTGAACTATGAACAGATGAAATAAACCCCTGCTTAAACTGCGTCAGAAGTCAGTGTCTGGGGCCACTGCTACTGGATGCTGTAAGGAAAGAATTACATTTGATTCCTCCTTGTTATATGCTAAGATTTGTCGTACAAAATGGAAGTTTGAAGGCAAAATGGTGTCAAACTATAATGTAGGAATGCTTTGAGAAAGTAGAGAAAAACCAGTCCACAGCAATGTTTTGATTCTCAGGGTGAGTGCCAGTCTACAGCCTTGAGAGGCGATAATAATGGAAAACATATTTGTCTGGAAAAGTGCTGGGTTAAATATACTTCATTTTTTGAAGGGATCTTAAAGGGTATAAAAAGGGCCAATTTCTTTGGGTAAAATGGAGATCTTCTCTTAGACTGGGTCACAACTAGTGCTATGAGTTAGAGACAGAGAGAGAGAGTGAGACATTTAGTGATTGATTAGTATTATTTTATCTCTTTTGCAACTTTATTAATGATTTTTCTTTCTTTTTTACATTTTATTCTCAATATGACTCTAATAAAGTAACTTCTTATGAACTTTAACACATGCACAGTGCCTCCTTTGTTTTTAGGTACCTCTTGTTGCTGAATCAGAAAAGAACATGTATCAAATTTTTAAAATATTTTCATTACTGAGATTAGACCCATTATAATATTTGAAACTGTAAACCCAGTCCTCAGGATGAAGAGTGAACTGGCAGGATAAAAGGACCGAACACTAACAAATAGCCCATACTAAATGGCACATGTCCTTGTGAAAGAGAAAAGCAGAATCCACACAAAGCTGGAAGCCGCAAGCATGGCTTCTGTATTAAAAAAAAAGAGATCAAACAGAGGCAGAGCTCTGTAAGCTTAGTTGCAGATCAAAGAATCAGGCCAATTTAGATAAAAGCCAGCAAAACAATAGGGACATAATTAAAAGCTGGAGATCCTGCCCAACAAACATCAAAACTCATGTCTAATTCAACTCCAATCAATAGATCTAAACGCACTCACAACTACTGACAGTCCATCTTACTTCGTCTCCATATTTCTTCTCTTTGGCTAGAACTGAGGGAATCATAGAGGCAGACTACAATGCAACAGTGGAACTATATATCATGTTCAGTGCTACAGATCTCAGGTGAATTTGTAGGCCACGGCTTTTTACAGAAATGGACCACTCAGTAGTCCCCTCCTGTAAACGATCGTGACAATAGTCATGGATTGAGAATTGGCTAACGGAAAGAAAGCACACAAGAAATGGATCATTGTCAGGTTGCTAGGCATCAGCACTTGGGGCCTAGATTTTCACAATTTATATCAATAATCTGGCTAAGGAGGCTAAATGTCATATTTCCAAGTTGGCTGACAATAATAGATTAGGTGGATTTGTGAGAATGGAGGAAGATATAAAGAGGCTTCAAGAGAACATTGGAGAACTGAATGAGTGTGCAGGAATATGGTAGTTGGAATATAATATAATAAAATACAAGTTAACCATTTTGGTGCACACAACAGAAAAAAAGACTGCTTATTAAATGATGATAGACTGGTTAGTTTTGATATTCAAAGCTTGCACACAAGTTCCTCAGGGTCAACATATAGGTTAAAAAAAAGCAGTTAAGAGACAAATCAAAGGGACCTGAACATATGAGTAAGGAAGACGTGCAATTGAATTGGCTGGGCAGCATGGTAACACAGTGATTTAAATAATATTTTTCAGTTCCAGCTGTAAGATTAGGGTTCAATTCCTGCTACTGTCTGTAATCAGATTGTACATTCTGCCCGTAATTCCTTGGGTTTCCTCTGGGTGCTCCAGTTTCCTCCCACATTCTAAAGACATACGAGTTACGATTAGTAAGTTTCAGGCATGATATGTTGGCACTGGAAGCATGGCAACACTTGCAGAATGTTCCCCATTGCTCAGAAGTCCAGAACCAGGTATCACTCTTAAGAGGTAGACTGCTTCAGAAATTTCTTCACTCAGAGATAGTGAACCTTTCAAACCTTCTTTCCCAGGGTTCCAACTTTTTTTATGCCATGGACCCTTACCATTAATCGAGGGGTACATGGACCCCAGGTTGGGAACCCTTGTTCTATCCTGAACAGCAATGAAGGCTCAGTCATTCTGCTTATTTAAAGCTGAGTTGATAGGTCTCTTGGATCAATAGGGAATCAAGAGATATTTTGATAGTGTTTGAAAATAGCACTGAGGTAGAAGAACACCCATGATATTATGAATGGCAGAGCCAGTTTGAAGAGTTGAGGATTTCCCTTATTCATGTTTCTTAAATTCTTATACAATTCCTATTGTACTTTTGTTGTCTCTTTCAGGTTAACTTGTATTTTATCACATTGTATTCAAACTTTTGTAAATGTGAAGTGCAGAGAGTGATGGCTGGCTGCATCACAGCTTGGTATCGAAACACCAATGCCTTTGAACAGAAAATACTACAGAAGGAAGTGGATTTGGCACAGTACGTCATGGTTAAAACCCTCCCAACCATTGAGCACATCTACAAGAAATGCTGACATGGGAAAGCATCGTCCATCGTCTGAGATCACCACCACTTAGGCCATGCCCGTTTCTCACTGCTGCCATCAGGTAGAAGGTACAAGATCCTCAAGACTTATGTCAGCAGGTTCAAGGGTGGTTACTACCCCTTAACCATTGGGATATTGAACAAAAAGGGATACCACACCCACTTGCCCATCCATTGAGCTGTTCCCACAACCAATGATCTCACTTTAACGACTCTTTATCTCATTGTCTCATGTTCTCGCTATTTATTGCTATTAATTTATATTTGCATTTGCAGTTTGTTGTCTTCTGCAAGCTGGTAGATCTTTCATTGATGCTGTTACAATTACTATTCTATAGATTTGCTGAGGAAAATGAATCTCAGGGTTTATATAGTGACATAAATGTACTTTGATAATAAAATTTACTTTTGAACCTTGAACTTTGAGGAATCTATCTAGTGATGTTCAACCTTTATCTTTCCTTACATGACAGAATTTTAATCATATTCTCGTTGTACATTTGTCTTGACAACTCTGCTCTCCACTGCCGCCAATCTTTTTACAATTTCCACTTTTCCAATAACACTATTAAGATACCGGAGCTCCTCAGACTCAGGCATCACGAGCCTAGTTGTTATTAGAGGTTAACAGAAGCCTCATCAACCCATCCAAGAGAACTCTGTATAGGTGCACGGATGAGGGGGATATGGGTGGGTCAATGGGATAACAGTTCAGCATAGATTAGTTGGGCTGAAGGGCCTGTTTCTGTGCTGTAGTGCTCTAGGACCGTAACTAAGGTCAAAGTTGGCTGCTCCCCACTAGCAGCCACACTTTCACCTGTCAAGTTGCCCACTTCTGAAATAAATACCCTACATGTCTTGGCTCTATATATCTTCTCATTAATCCTTTAATACACACCTTTTATTACTATTGTCAAACAACTGTTTATGTGACTCCACATAATTTATTTTTAATAATGCTCGCAAGCACAACGTGACGGCTCTCCCATTATGAGCTACTTAAGCAGGCATTGATTTTGGTGACATCAGACTGAAGAGGATTGTTGAGCACTGCTGTGAGGGTCCTCTTGGGCCATTGGTGATAATCAGTATCAGAGTAAACCTGCATGACTTACAAACAACAGAGAAAAACAGAAAAAAGTGCCTATAGCTAAAGACTAACAGGATTTAGATTAGTTGTACAAATCAGTTATGCAGATATTGTCGACTCCTACTAATTCAAAGTTGCTTAATTTGAATTATTCATCAATTCAGATTGAAAAGTGAAGAACAAAAATGCCCCCGTGCTGTTTCTTTAAAGGTGTTTAATTTGAATTTGGAAATAATTTGAATCTTACTCATGTGACAAATGACTTCAGATAAATTGGAGTTGGGCCAGTCACCAGCAGGAATCCATTAGCTGCTTTTTCTTTGTCTTTCTTTTAAGTTCTATCATCTTCTTGGGGAGCTAGTTAAAGACAGCTAAGTCTCATAGCGACTGAGCAATCCTGTTCACCACAATACACCAGGGCAATGATGAAACACTGGTCCAGTAAACAACTGGTCATTGAAAGCCAGTCAAAGGGAATTAGAGAACATGAGCCTAGAAGCTCTAGTGAGTCCTTGTTGTAGGATTGCTGTGTTAGGATGGGTTGGTGGTACTTCTAGTAACCCCTAATAATGGGCTTTAGCTTTATAAACTGTTTGATTGTCAGCATTGAAGAACACAGTTAATATCATTCTTCAAATTTCAAAGTAAGTTTATTATCAAAGTGCATATATGTCACCATATTCAACCCTGAGATTCAACTTCTTGTGGGCTTTCACAGTAAAACAAGAAATAAAATAGAAACAGAATTGACTGCCCTCACCCAATGCACAAAAGACAACAGTAAGCTCAAAAAGAATAATAACAATAAATAAATAAATAAGCAATAAATATTGAGAATGTGAGATGAAGAGAATAGTTCACTATTGGGGTGAGTGAAGTTATCCCCTCTGGTTCAAGAGCCTGATGGTTGAGGGGTAATAACTGTTTCTGAACCTGGTGATGGCGGAGTGCTAACCCAGATATTTCTGGGTTCAAACACCACCTGAACAGAAAAAGAAAGAAGTCAATGTGGACCGCAATACTGAAGAGATATCTCAGTGTCAGAAGTGCCTTAATTCAGACAAGACATTAAGCTGAGATACTCTAGAATGGATACAAACATCCCATGCCATTAGTTTAATGAACAGGAACATTTTCCCCAGAGTTCCCCAGCAAACATCACTAAAAGCAAAAGTGTTGGTGGGATTTTGCAAATTGACCACAAGTTCCTCCACCATTCACCACGCTTCATTAAAATCCATATTTGGTATATCACCAAAGACTCTTGTAAGTTTCTATGGATGCGTGGTGGAGAGTATTCTGACTAGTCGCCAACTTTTAACCTATGATAAGATTAATCTAACTCTTCCCTCCTACGTAGTCCTCCATTGATCTATCATCCTTTGTTTCTCATCATATAAGAGGTAATAAACCGGATTCTGATTCTGCTTCCGCCGTTTCTCTGAAGGACCTCTGCTTTCCTTGATCAGGAATACTTACCACACTGTGTGATGTTCATATGAGAGATGAGGATGTTGGCCCCCTCTGTTCTACAGTACAGCTGCTGCTGTTCCAGTTGCGCCTCGCCTGCCTCCTGCCACAGCTGGATCCAGCGAATTTCACAGCTGCAGTTGAACAGGTTCCTCATCAGAATCCTGCAAGAGAAGCAAGTTAGAGTCATAGCACAGAAACAAGTCCTTTGTCGCAGACTGAACTATTATACTGCCTAGTCCCTTTGAGCTGCACCTGGACCATAGCCCCATATCCCTTCCATCCATGTACTTACTAAACTTCTCTTAGTTTTTTAAATCAAAGCCGTATCCGCCACTTCTGCTGGTAGCTCATTCCACACTTACATTACCCTCTGAGTGAAGAAGTTCCCCTCAGATTCCCCAGAAATATTTCATCCCTAACCTAATCTCACATAACTTCAGTGTATAAAGCCTGCTTGCACTTACCCTACCTACGCCCCTTATAATTTTGTATACCTCTATCAAATCTCCCCTCAAGTCGCGGTCAGAAAAATTAACCTGCACGAAAAATGCTCCATAAGGTCTATTTTATCCAATCTGCCCTCAAGGGTACCTAACATCTGGCAGGAGGAGTAGCGGGAAGATTAAGGCAGCATGGTATCATGGCTGCTAACGTAACCCTGTACAGCACCAGTGATTGACATCCACTGCTGTCTGTAAAGTTTGTACATTTTTCCTGTGACCATATGAGTTTTCTCTGGATGCTCCCACAGTCCAAAGACGTATGGGCTAGAGCTACTAAGTTATGGGCATGGCAAGTTGGCGCTGGAAGATGGCAACACTTGCAGGCTGCTCCTAGCACATCCTTCGACTGTGTTTGTTGTTGATGCAAATGTCACAATTCACTTTATGTATGGATGTTTCAGTGATGGTGTGACAAATAAAGACAATATTTATGCTCAGTGACTGATCATTCACAGCCAAATGTTGACCACTCTCTCTCAAGAAACCTTTCCTCATCCCAGGCCTGAATGGCTGGCCATTTTGCTAAGGCTGTGTCCCCCCAGTTCTAAGCATCCCTAAAGATCAGGGATGAGTGAGAAGAAGGTCAGAGAGAGTGAGAGAAAGGAAGAAAATTGTAAAGGAAAAAATACAAACTGCTTGAGGAACTCATGGGGTCAAGCAGCAATGGGGGCAGGGCAAAGGGATGATGGAATGATTGATATTTGGGCCCTGCAGAAGGACTGAAAGTGGAGAGGAAGGATACTTGGTAACAATGAGGAGGGGGTGAAGAGGAAAGACAATGCACTCAATGACCACCCCGAGCTCTTGGTCGCACATTGGAAACACCCAGTAATTGGTAGGTTACCCTTTCTTGATGGAACCCAAGGAAGCCAAGTTTCTTAAATAGCGATTATTACGAATCTCCACCCCGTCTTCCCTCTTACCCCCACATTGGACATAAGTTCAGGGTGAAATGTGAAACATCTTAGGGGAATCTGAAGGGAGATTCTTCACTCAGAGTTCGGTGGGAGTGTGCCAGTGGAAGTGGTGGATGTGGGTTCAATTTAGACACTAAAGAGAAATTTGGGTGATGACATGAGGGGAGGTATATGGAGGCTATGGCGCAGGTAGTTGGAAATAGGCAGTAAAAACAAAAACAAGTCAGCATTGACTAGAAGGGCAGAAGGGCCTGTTTCAGTGCTGCTGGTCTCTGTGACTCTAATAATAAATGGCCCATTTACTGTGCAGACCACTTCTCACTTCTGGTAGAAGTTGGCCAAATCACCACTCTATTCTCAGCTCCTCAGTGTCTGGAGTTATAGGATCTAGGACCGACCTTCACAGTGAATATGTAGATATGTCCTTAATGATACTTGCAGAATCATAAAATGCTGCCAACTTCTAACCTATAGTATGCACTAACTGAAATAGTGCGCCTTAACTTCAGGAGGTATATGACTGGTTATAAAGTTCAGAGAAGTGTCAACTGTTCGAGGACCATCATGACACAGTGTGAAAGAGCTGGGGTGGTCTGGTCAGGAACCTCCTCAGTGGTCTCTTCCATTCACAGATCTAGATTATTAGGGGCATCCATCCCAACCGCCTGCCCCTCCTCCAAGGTTACATGGGTGCCCCAAGGGCCCCTGGACAGAAAGTACTATATTCATTGATATGCTAAAAACATTCCATGGCTCCAGGACACTGGAGAGGCATAAATGGATTCTAGATGTAGAAAGTAAAATAAGGATTTAATCTTTTATTGATGCTTTGAGTAAAGTTGCTTAAAATAGATATCAGGCAGCAACTCTTGCTGAGAAACAGAAACAAGATCAAACAGCACAGAAAGGGGCCCTTCAGACCAATTGGTCCAAGGTGACCATAATGCCCACTTAAACAACTCCCACTTGCCCATGTTTGATCCATATCCCAAGAAACATTTCTCATCTATGTGCCTGGCCAAATATCTCTTAAATGATGTTGTACCTGGCTCAACAACTTTTCCCCAAAGCTCCTTCCAAAGACCATAAAACAGGGTTTTTGGCCCACAATGTTGTGCTAAGCCTGTAACCTACTCCAAGAACAATCTACTTATTCCCTCCTGCACCCTCAAATCTTCTTTCTTCCATGTACAGTAAACTGTACATACCACCCTCCATATGAAAAAGTTGTCCCTCAGGTTCCTATTAAATATTTCTCCTCTCAGCTTAAACAGACGATGGGTGATTGATAAGCTCGTGGCCTAAGGTAGAAGGAGTCAATTTTAGAAAACCGATCACATTTATTTTTCAATATAGTCCCCTCCTACATTTACACACTTAGTCCAGCGGTCGTGGAGCATACGGATCCCTTCTTTGTAGAAGTGTTCCACAGCAGGGGTGATTGATAATTTGGTAGCCTATTTGATAAGTTCATGGCCTAAGGTAGAAGGAGATGAATTATACAGCTCTTTTTACATGCACATGCAGTTCAAGTCTTTGAGTGATTATGCAGAAAGTTTGAAGTTATTAACTCATCTCCTTCTACCACTTATCAATCACCCCTGCTGTGGACCACTGCTGGAGGTCCAAGATGCCGACTTCTACAAAGAAGGGATCCGTATGCTCCACGACTGCTGGACTAAGTGTGTAAATGTAGGAGAAATAAATGTGCTAGGTTCTCTAAAATTGACTCCTTCTACCTTAGGCCACGAACTTAACAATCACCCCTCGTAAACAGTACTGTGAAAAAGTCTCAGGCACATGTAAAAATTCTGTAAAGTGAAAATGCTGTCAAAACTATTGAAATGAAAAGTTTCTAAATGTCAAACAAGTTACTATAAAGTGCTGTAGCAGTAAAAAAAAACACAAAATCAAATCAGTATTTGGTGTGACCGCCCTTTGCCTCTAAAATTGCATCAATTCTCTTAGGTACACTGTTGTGCAGTTTTATTAGAAAATTGGCTGCTAGGTTGTTCCAAGCATCATGGAGAACTTGCTACACTTCTTCTCAGACTTTGGCTGTCTCACTTGCTTCTGTCTCCAAGTAATCCCAGACAGCCTGGGTGATGTTGAGATCAGTGATCTGTGGAAGCCACACCATTTGAAACCATGTTAGGCTTATGCACAGTACTGTACATTCTGAGTTCTTGATTCCCCAACTTTCCGACTTCCACCAACCTACTGAGCACATCATAGAAACCAGTCAGAAACACTCACAGACAAAAGGAAAAAGAAGAGGCTAGACATTTTTGTCATGATACAGAAACAGATCAATGCATCTACGAGTCAATGCCAATTGGATTCAATTGGATGGATATGGTGGAATTTCCCCGGAGATGAATCAATGTCTAGCCCGATTAAAAGCAGCACACCAGGTGGAGCTAAAATGGGCAAAAAAATGCAATATTCTCATTAATTCAATTTCTCTACATTTCCCAGAAACCTATTGCCTTTCACATGCCCATCAACTTTCCCCTGGATCTCCTGCCACCCATCCACACACGAGGGCCAATCTACAGGAGCTAATTAACATGCTGGCCAGTATTTAAGATGTGAGAGGAAATTGGAGCATCTGTGGGAAAGCTGAGTGGCCCTCAAATGTAGACAAGGCCACATTTGTGAGGGACAATTCTATCTTTGTTCTCACAAGACTCCCACATACCTTGGATTCACCAGACTGCCTGACTAACACTATCTTGCTCTCAAGCACAAAACTACTTGGGTGAACTGATCAGCTTCCCCTTGGCAGTGTCTCCAATCCAACCTCAATATTTTGGACAGGCCACTGCTTTCGATGTCGGTGTTGATAGAGATTGTGGAGGGCATTGTAATGTCCCAGGCGAGTTCAGAAATTGATTTTGTAATGAATGTTTGGTTCGCTTGATGTACTCAGTGGTCAATTGCACAATGTCTCAGTGACTTCATCAGAAATTTGCATTCTTTGGCTGTTCAAGCTCCATCTGGTGCATTCTTTGTAATTGAACAGATGCTGATTCATTACTGGGGTAAATCCATCACCATACTGTATATGTGGCTCAATGGAGCAACAGATTGCTGCCACACAGATCCAGCAGATCAGATTCAATTCTGATGTCTGGGGCTGCCTGAGTAGAGTTGGTTCATTCTCCCTGGGACTTCCCCCCACTTCCCAAAGACATGCTGGTTAGAAGATTATTTTTTTTCCACTGTAAGTGAGTGGTAGAATTTGGGGAGAGTCGATGAGAATGTGGAGCTGATGAAAATGGGATTAATATAGAATGAGAGTATCTGCTAGCACTGATGAAGGACTGAAATGTCGACTACTTATTCCCTCCTTAGATGCTGCCTGACCTGCTCACTTCCTCCAGTATTTTGTGTGTGTTCACATCAAAACAAATAAAGTTTAATTAGCATCCAAACCATACACAGAGACAGCTGAATAAGACAGCATTTCTCTGGGGCCAAGGTGCAAAGCATCCAAAATAGCAAGCAAACATTCAAAAATAGCAAGTAACATGATTCAAAATATCGAGCAAGGAAGCATATTTACTCAGAAAAAAGAAATCATATATAGTCTAAGAGCCTGTTTCCAACATTTCTAGATCTCTCATGAGAGGAAATAAGTGCATGGTGGTCAGCATGGACTAGAGCCAAAAGGCTAGCTTCTGTGCCATCTGTCAGTCTCCATAATGGTCATCATACACAAGACTTCTGTTCAACACAGTTTCACAAAGTTTACTATTGCTCCATAGGATTGAAACACAAGTTCGCTGGTATGTTTCAGTATTCCAGAATGTTAAGAAGAGTGAGTCAAACAGATCAACATCACTGGAATGAGGACTTGATATCAGTGTTAGGAAGATAAAGCCAAAAGATGTAGCTGAGAATAGGGCACTTATAACATACAATTCACGCACATTGTACTTACAGCTGGGAGAGTTGGAGGGTCCTGAAGGGCTGCCAAGACAAGCTAGTGAGCCGATTGCCAGAGAGATTACTACAAATCAAGAGGAAAGGAAATGCACTGTTAATTACTCTTAGTCAGTTGTGGATGAACTAATATCAGAAACTTAAATCTTTTCAGAGGCAACCGCTGAATATGAATAACAGTCATACATTATGCTAACACTTTGACCGGTCAGAAAAACCTTGCTTAACTCAAACATAGAACATAGAACATTTCAGCACCGTACAAGACCTTCGGCCCATGATGTGCTGACATTTTAACCTACTCTGAGGTCAATCTAACCCAGGATCATCTTTACTCGCCTCAGCACTGAGCAACCTGTGGACTCACTTTCAGCAAGTCTCTGATTCACGTTCTCTGTATTACTTGTTGACTATTTTATGACTTGCTTGATTTGTTCTTCTTCCACACAGTGGATGCTTTTTGGTCTTTTTTGTGTGTGGCTTTTCATGGATTCCATTGTGTTCCTGTGAGTGCCTGCAAGAACGTGACTCTCAAGGTTGTATATTGTATACATACTTTGAATTTTGAACTTCCTTCCCGTGCAGCACTTACATTTTTCTATCATCCATGTGGTTATCTAAATGCCCCTAATGTATCAGCTTCTACCGCCACTCCTGGCAGGGCATTTTACATATTTACTGCACTCTGTAAAAAAAAAACTAACCTTGACACACCCCCATTTATTTCCTCCAATCCCTTTAAAACTATGCCTCTTGTGTTAGCCATTTTCAACCCGGAAAAGAGTGGAACTAGTTCATTGATGTTGTCTTCTTCATGAGAAGAGTGGCGTGACATCAGAATTATTACCCACTTCCTTAAAAGTTGCCCAGGTATCCACAAGCAGATGGTGATAAAACTTTGTGTTATTCTCTTCTATAAGTTCTGTTTCTACAAGCCAGAAGCAGTGAAGAGATTTGGGAGTGAATTACCCTGCCCACAAACGTATTCCCTGATTGAAATTTGTGAATAAGTAACTGGATAATAAAAAGCCAGCCGCTTGTGACTGAAATTATCATACATTCCACATTAAAGATGGTAGTGTCTTTATCTAATTTTAGCTTTTGGGTGAAGTGCAGATGGCAGAATCTATCCCCTAGCCCGCAGCAACAGCTGAAGGGAATGAACAGGGGAACTGGGATGCTCATGGCCGGCGTTCACAGCATGCAGGTGCCCTGATGTCCCAGCACACTGATGTGAAATGCAGCAGTGTCCAGGATAAGCATCCCTCGGCCAACAGGCTTTGCTTCAGAATCTGTCAATGAAGTCTGACCCTTCTGGCCACAGAGTTGAAGGGAATGTAAGCCTACTCAACTACTTCACATAATTTTCAGATCTCCGGCAAGCCACAGCTATAGCAAATATGCAGATCTCCATCAGCAGATGAAGAGAACGTGTTGTAAGTGGTTTTACAATTGAATGAATTAAACTCAAGAATCTCTTATTTGAACTTTCACCTTTCACTGTTGACAGGCCAGCTAAGTATTTCTAGTATTCTCCGGGCCAGACAAGACTTTGCTGTACTCTGTTTGCACAGCCTGATCTGTTATTTTGCTTTGTGCGATCTGCTTTCACGATAAAGTCTTTGGACAGCATCATTTCAGACAAGCCCGAGATCAGAAGGGACTGAAGTAGTAAAGCAGGCTCAAGTGGGAGCACTTCAAGAACAGCTGGCAACTCCTCAGAAGCAAATGGTTTCTGCTTTTCAGTAGTTTCTAATGAGTGCTGATAACCAGATCACATACACTCAGTGGCCACTTTATTAGGTACACCTGCTTGTGAATGAAAGTATCCAACAAGCCAATTACATGATAGCAACTCAATACATATAAGCATGCAGACATAGTCAAGAGGCTCAGCTGTGGCTGAGGCCAAACGTCAGAATGGGGAAGAAATGTGATCCAAGTGACTTTGACAGTGGAATGATTGTTGGTGCCATACAGGGAGGTTTGGGTGTCTCAGAAACTGCTGATCTCCTGGGATTTTCACACACAACAGTCCCTAGAGCTTACAGAGAACGGTGCGAGAAACAAAAAAAAATCCAGTGAGTGGCAGATCTGTAGGCAAAAATCCCTTGTTAATGAAAGAGGTCAGAGGAGAAAATGGCCAGACTAGTTCAAGGTGACAGTAGCTCACATAGGTGTTATGACAGTGCTGTGCAGAAAAGCATCTCTGAATGCATAACATATTGAATGTTGAAATGGATGGGCTACAGCAGCAGAAGACCACGAACATGCACTTAGTGGTCACTTTGATAGATACCTCCTGTGCCTAATAAAGTGCCCACTGAGTGTATGTTTCAATTTTTCGATGTACATAAAGCTAATCTAATTTAATTTTAAATGAGCAGTGGATTGTGTAACTTAGTATTCACTGATAACATCTTTTTCCCCAAATTGAATTATAAATGATTTTGTTTCGCAGAACCATGCTTTCAACACTTAAGAATGCAAATTCTCAAACTAGTCTAGTCCGTTGACCCAATCTGGAGATACTGCCCTCTATTGACACACTAGTCCTATTCTTATGCATAGAATTGCCCCAACACAATACCTTCACCAAATTCCCTTAAGCACTATACCTACCCCCTGTAACATTAGAGACCACACTGTTCACTTTGCCCTGTTGTCTTGGATCACCATGCTATCTTGTGTACCAAAGGCCAGTGGATCCTGATACATGGCAAAGGTTGAGCTCTCTACCTGCAAGTTCAGACATTTTTCCACAAGAACAAATGAAAATGGAATAGTAGGCAATTAGACCCTTCAGGTCAATTCAACAAGATCATGGCTTATCATCCACCTGTTCTGTTCCATCTCCCCATAACCTTTGACGCTGTTATTGTAGGTTAATAAAGAATGTTGTAGGCTTGCCAGGGAAGCTCCAACTTCTGCTGGCAATGGAAGAAATGTAAATTGTGCAACCACTGACATCATTATATCTACATGTCTGAAATTGGGCAAATGACCTGGAAATAGTTTCTAGCATATTTTAACATGCACAAAATGGCTTTTATCCAGAATCTCTGCATAAAAACTGCCACAAGTGGGCCCAATTTCTAGACAAGTCTTCTACCAAATACTTAGAGGTTACTACCCTGTACAAGGCTATCCATTCTTATTTCCCCATCTTGGCAGTCCAATTCAAGAAACTGCTCATAACTCCTTAGAGGCAACTTGTTTTGATTTTTTTCATGTTGGCTTGAAGAAAATGATAGTAAATGATAGTAATGACAGCAAAACTACCAATGCTTGTGCTAGTTTTGCCGCAGTATTTCATAATACATCAAAGTGTGTTATAAAGTGGAAGTCTTTAAAAATTATTGTGAAGGTTTCAACACGCCTCCACAGACTGTCTCAATGTTAAAATTAACATGGAGGTCAATGAGGCAACATGTACTTGGACTAATTGCTCAACATTTACAATGTTACCCCTCCAGAAGATCTGGCATAAATCTGCCGAGATACAAGGAGCTTTCCCAAAGCAGAAGATTTAGTTTGATGAAAGATTACTCAGAATAACTATGAGACACCCAGGTAGCACTTAAAATAGCCTATTATTTTGAAATGACTTATTAAAATTTTTTCCCACAGCTTGTTAACTTTAAAAGTCTTTCTTAGATCTTTCTAAGGGCTTGTTCCTATAGATTTCTTTTGAAGTAAGTTTTGAAACTTCTTAAAGGCTGATAGAAGTTTTTGAATATTATTGTGGAGAGTACAAATCACCAAACTGCTCAGAATGACTACAGGCTCCTTGTTCAGTCTGGCTTTGTGGGTAAGTTTAGTCTTGATTGGGAACTGATGACACTTTGTCTCATTATAAGAGGGAGAAACATAGAACATGTAATATAGAACAGTACAGGAGGGAAACAGGCCCTTCAGCCCAAATTTTCTGTGCTAACCATAAAGCTAATCTAAACTAATTCCATCTACCTGAACATAGTCTATATCTCGCTATTCCTGCCCACTTATGTGCTTGCCTGTCTAAATGGCTCTTAAATGTCACTATTGCATATTTAACGCAGAGGCTGATAGATTCTTGATTGGCCAGGGCATGAAGGAATACAGGGAGAAGCAGGAAATTGGGGCTGAGAGGAAACATGGATCAGCCATGATGAAATGGCGGAGCAGACTCCTTGGGCCAAGTGGCCTAATTCTGCTCCTATATCTTATTATTTTCTCTGGCAGCACGTTCCAGGTAGCTACCACTCTCCATATAAAATAAACCCACCTTGTAAATAAACTTACCTTGGGATGGCATGGTTGTGCAGTGGTTAGCACAACACTTTAAAGTACCAGCAGCTGGCATTCAATTCTTACTACTGCTTGTGAAGAGTATGTATGCTTTCCCCATGGCCGCGTGGGTTTCCTCCGGGTGCTCCAGTTTCCTCCCATAGTCCAAAGACCTACCAGTTAGTAGGTCAATTAAGCATTATAAATTGCCCTGTGACTAGGCTATGGTTAAATTGCGTTGACTACTGGGTGGCGCAGCTCAAAGGCCCGATTCTGCTCTGTACCTCAATAAATGAATAAATAGATCAATAAATTTTAAAGTTTTCCCCTCTCACCTTAGTGCTGTGCAGTCCTGGCATTTTTATTTATCCACTCTGGGAAAAAGGCACTGACTATCCACCCTCTCATAATTTTATAGATATCTATGAGGTTGCTACTCAGCCTCCAATGCTCCAGAGAAATCAATCCAATTTTATCCAATGTCTCCTTATAGTGTATAGTATAGGCATCCGTTAGTCTCGTGAGACCATGGATTTGCGTCTTGGAAGGTTTCCAGGGCGCAGGCCTGGGCAAGGTTGTATGGAAGACTGGCAGTTGCCCATGCTGCAAGTCTCCCCTCTCCACGCCACCGATGTTGTCCAAGGGAAGGGCATTAGGACCCATACAGCTTGGCATCGATGTCGTCGCAGAGCAATGTGTGGTTAAGTGCCTTGCTCAAGGACACAACACACTGCCTCAGCCAAGGCTCGAACTAGCGACCTTCAGATCACTAGACGAAAGCCTTAACCACTCAGCCATGCACCAACACAGCCTTATGAATGCTTACTAATGTAGGCAGCACCTGGTTAACTGCTCCTTCATCCTCTGTAAAGCCTGATAATGCACCACTACATTGTCCACATTCTTAGCAAGATTATCACTCAAGTTGAACGCAGAGTTTTAAATCAAAGACAATGGCTAATGATAGTGACTAAAGAATTTAGGTCATTCAGTTGATTTGAGAGACAGATCACATATAGTGTACAAGTTAGTACTCTCCACTTGGGAGAATGCCTAAAGTACATGAACAGAAAGTCCTTTCCATTGTTGCAGTAGAAGACACAGCTCTCATCAGTACACCACACGGAGTAATACGCTTCACTGCCCAAAATTTAGAACAGTGTCCTCTACCATATATCAAAAGATCAGGGCCAGCCATCAATCAATTCACGCAGCTCAAATAATGCAGCACCACTGTTGAGCTTTGTGTCATGAAAACTTGCATATATTTCTGGGTGTTTTTTTTTAACCCATTATCCTCTTGAATGGAGTTTCAATTTCTCTCACACCTTTCTCCAGCAATATACTCCCCAAAATTACATTAAATTGTAGTTGTTACTGCCTGTTAATCTGCTGGGGTTTAGGGCAGCAATGAATGTCCTCTATCTCTGACTGTCTTTGGCCATCTTCTCTATTGTGCCCCAGATGTGGTTCAGGGTCCTCATTTCTGCCTCTACAGTATGACGCCAAGTTGTCTTTGGTCTCCCATGTTTCCCTGCCCTTCAGGGGTCTAAAGAAGTGTTGCCTTATGTGCAAAATGAGACAAAAAGTTAGTTTCCTTACAGATCTAGGGAAAACAAAACAGCTCTTATTTACTCCCAGGGAAACTAATCTCCTTTCCTCTGAAACAGAGAAGGTAAACGATAAAGTGCAAGATCACAATGAGGTATGTAGATTGTGAGATCAAGAGCCTACTTTATCATGCTTTCGTATCTTCTGCTTGATGCGAGAGGGGAAAAGGGAGAACATCTGGGGTGAGAAGGGTCCTTGGTTATGCTGGCTGGTTTACCAAAGTAGCAAGAAGTCTGGGCAGGGTCCATCGAGGTGAGGCAGATACCTTTGATGTCCTGAGCTGCTTCTCACTGTAGTTTCTTGTGATCACTTGCAGAGATCCTCACCACGCAGGCCACGTTCTTTCCTCGCTGTTGCCAGCAGGCAGAAGGTACAGGAACTCTCACCACCAGGTTCAAGAAGATATACCACCCCTCAGCCATCAGACTTTTAAACAAAAGGGTTAATTACACTGCCATCCATTGAGATGTTCCCACAACCAAAGGTCTCACTTTAAGGACTCTTTATCTTGTTATTTCATGTTCTCGTTATTTATTACTATTTATTTGTATTTGCATTTGCACGGTTTGTTGTCTCCTGCACTCTAGTCGATCTTTCAATGATCCTACTATAGTTACTATAGATTTGCTGAGTATGCCTGCAAGAAAATGCATCTCAGGGTTGCATATGCTGATGTATATGTACTTCGATAATAAATTTACTTTCAACTGTGAAATGTGAAATTTGAGAGGTTACCATACCAAGCCATTATGCATACAGACAGAATGTTAAAAATTAGTAGGAGTTGACAGAGACGGGCCAAATTTCTTTAGTGCCCTATTACTAAGCTCTCGATCTCCCTCCTGTATTCTGAAGTTTGAACTTTAACTCATCATTATTTGAGATGGCTCACTACAGTGACATTATCTGCCAGCCTGAGATATAACCTTACTTACACCAGGGAAGACTTTGCCAGAGTAGGCCAGGTCCATAATCACTCCCAGCTTCCTCACATCAAAATTGTGCCAAGCTGCTGTTGATCTCCACATCTCATGGTTTGCTGTTGACTGCTAAGGTCATTGTTAAAGCAAGGAGATTCTTCCCTCAGCCCATGAAAGCAGGCAGAAGGAGCACAGGCGCTTGCCTGCACTGGAGGCTCTCTTGAAGCGAAATCACTTATCAGATTCTACTCATGGCTTCACATAAGAACAAAGAAATAGAAGCAGGAGTAATCAAAGTTCAAAGTACATTTATTATTGAATTATGTATACATTGTACAACCTTGAGATTTGTCTCCTTACAGGCGCTGCAAATCCCAAAAGAACCCATTAAAAAAAGACCATCAAGCATCGAACGTGCAGAGAAATAAACCAAATCATGCAAGCAATAAAATGACGTTCAGAACTAAAGGTCACAAAAGAGAGTCCATCCAGACCTTCAGTTCTGCGCAGAGTTGAGTAAATGCCACAGAGCAGCCAGCTAAACCAGCCCATTCCTCGTGCTGGACCCTGACACCCTGACCTTTTCAATCTGGCCCATCACTTAAATCGGCATCAAAACATCGGGTTCAGTTGCATCACTATGCTCTGGGGCCTTCAGTCGTTTACTTCCATTCAATAAATTTATAAGTCCTGATGAGGGTCTTGGCCTGAAACAGCGACTGTTTATTCCTCTCCATAGATGCTGCCTGACCTGTTGACTTCCTCCAGCAGTTTGTGTATGTTACTCAATAAATGCATGGCAACCTCAATACCAGTTTCATGCACTAATTCTGTATCCCTTTGCAACCCAAAATCAATCAATCAATCAATCAATCTCTATCTCTCTCTCTGTACTAAGTATCTCATTCACTTTCCAATAGTTCATTTTTCTCTGTTGAAGATATTTCCTCTCATCTCAGCCACAAATGGCGGATCTCTCATTTAGTTACTGTGACTTCCTGGCTCTAGGCACCCTGTCAGGCGAAACATCAAACCTCTATCTACTCCTTCAGCCTCTGAAGAATTTTGTACATTTCAATGAAACAACTTTCATTCTTGCCATTCAAGAGCATATCAGCCCAATCTGCTAATCACTCTTCATATGACAAATCTGCCATTCCAGAAATCAATCTGACGAATCTTCACTGTGCTCTTGCTATCATAAATATATCCCTAGGGAGATCAAATCTATACACAAGACTCCAGAATTTAGCCAAAGGTTTACATCATTGGAGCAGGTGTCACTATTCTTGTACTCATATCAAAAAAGTCAACATGTCATGTGCCTTCCTTTTTACCTGCTGATCCTGCATATTATCTTCCAGCAATTTGTGTACAAGGACAACCAAGACCCTTTGTACATCAACCTTCTTCAATCTCTGTTTAAGAAAATAAATCTACACCGCTAATTCTTCAACCAAACTGATTGTTCATATTTTTCCAATAATATATCACATTACCATATCAATGGTCTATGTCCCTTGATATTGGTATGGAAACACCCAGGAACAGGAAAGTCTACCAAAAGTGGTGGGTAGAATCCAATCCATCACAGGCAAAGCTCTCCCCACCATTTAGTACCTTTACAAGGAGCAATGCCACAAGATAGCAGCATCCATCAAGGAATCTCTTCATTCAGGTCATGCCCTCTTCTCATCTCTACGTTTGGGCAGGAGCTACAGGAGCCTTAGGTCCTATACCACCAGTGTCAGGGGTTCGAGAACAGTTATTACCCTACAGCCATTAGACTCTTGAACCATTATGGATAAATTCACTCTCCTCAATGCTGAACTGTCTCCACAACTTATAGAATCACTTTCAAGGACTCTACAGCTCATTTTTTGTGTTATTTATTTATACTACTTGCACATTGGTTGTTTGTCAGTCTTTGTCTATGCAGAGTTTTCCCACAAATTCTATTGTATTTCTTTATTTTCCTGTAAGTGTTTGCAACAAAAAGAATTTCAAGATAATATAAGCTGACATATACAGTGCCTATAAAATGTATTCACCTCCCTTGGAAGTTTTCATGTTTTATATCATTGAATCACAGTGGATTTAATTTGGCTTTTTTGACACTCATCAACAGAAAAAGTGGAAACAGATCTCTACAAAGTGATCTAAATTAATTACAAATATAAAGCACAAAATAACTGATTGCATAAGTATTCATCCCCTTCAAGTCAGTGTGGATATGTCTATATCAGCTTTGCACATCTGGACACTGCAATTTTTCCCCATTCTTCTTTATAAAACTGCTCAAGTCTGTCAGATTGCATGGAGATCGTGAGTGAACAGCCCTTTTCAAGTCCAGCCACAAATTCTCAATTGGATTGTGGTCTGAACTCTGACTTGGGCACTCCAGACCATTAACAAATCTTCTACCAAGTCATAGTTCTCTTGCAGACTGCATCAGGTTTTCTTCCAGGATTTCCCTGTATTTTGCTGCATTCATTTTACCCTCTACCGTCACAAGCATTCCAGAGCCCGCTGCAGTGAAGCATCCCACAGCATGATGTAGCCACCACCATGCTTTAATGATGTGCGGTGTTTGGCTTATGCCAAACATAGCATTTAGTCTGGTGGCCAAAAAGCTCAATTTTGCCTTCATCAGACCATAGAACCTCCTTCAGCCGACATCAGAGGCTCCCACATGCCTACTGGCAAATCTAGCTGAGATTTCATGTTTTTTTTCAACAGTGGCATTCTCGTTTCCACTCTGCCATAAAGCTGCAACTCGTGAAGCATTCAGGCAACAGTTGTATGTGCAGTCTCTCCCATCTCAGCCACTGAAGCTTGTAGCTTCTCCAGACTTGTCATGGGTCACTTGGTGGCCTCCCTCAAGAGTCTTCTTCTTGCATGGTCACTCAATTTTTGAGGATGGCTTTATCTAGGCAGATTTATAGCTAAGCCATATTCTTCCCATTTCTTGATGATTGATAATTGTACACCAAGGGATATTTAGTGACATGGAATTTTTTTTGTATCCATCTCCTGATTTGTGTTCCTCAATAATCTTTTCATGGAGTTGCTTGGACTGTTCTTTTGTCTTCATGGTATAATTTTTTACCGGGATACTGACTCACCAGCAGTTGGATCTTCCAGATACAGGTGTATTTTTACTACAGTCAGTTGAAACATTTTGACTGCACACGGGTGATCTCGAGTTAACTAATTATATGACTACTGTACAAGTGATGATTTAGTGTGTCATATTAAAAGGGGTGGATACTTATGTAATCAAGTATTTTGAGTTTTATATATGCAATTAATTTAGATCACTTTGTAGAGATCCGTTTTCACTTTTTCTGTTGATCAGTGTCAAAAAGCTAAATTAAATCCACTGTGATTCAATGTTGTAAAACAATAAAACATAAAAACTTCCAAGGGGGTGAACACTTTTTATAGGCACTGTACAGACTTTGATAACACATTTACACTAAAATATTGAAGCCTCTCTGTATTCTCCTGACAAATCACCCTTAGTGGGCTCTGTGGCAACCTCCTCCCAGGAGCACCTGGCTGTTGTACAGAACATACTGCATTTCTACTTAAACACGAGGAATTCTGCAGATGCTGGAATTCAAGCAACACACATCAAAGTTGCTGGTGAACACAGCAACTGACAAAGGGTCCCGGCCCGAAACGTCGACTGTACCTCTTCCTAGAGATGCTGCCTGGCCTGCTGCGTTCACCAGCAACTTTGATGTATTTCTACTGAGGCCCCTTTTGTTCCCTGGGAATACTTTCCCACTCCCTTCCCATCATTCCAGATTCCATTCATTTGGCAGGAAATTTGGTTGTCATGACGATAAGAGGCATAGATTGAGGGGACAGCCTCTTTTCTTCTGGTGAATATGGGGGGGGGCATATTTTAAGGGGATTGGAGGAAAGTATAGGAGTTTTTTTTCCACAGAGTTTGGGTGCGCGGAATGCGCTGTCACGTCTATGGTAGAGGTAGATACAGTAGGATCATGTAATAAACTCTTAGATAGGCATATCGATGATCGAATAATAGAGGGCTATGTAGGAGGGAAGGGTTACATTGATCTTAGAGTAGGTTAAAAGTTCGACACAATATCAGGAGCTGATGGACTTGTACTGTTCTATGTTCCATGCGCGTACACCCATGTGATTGAAAGCATGATGCTTACATTGAGGCATATCCCTTTACATGCCTATGGGGTTTGCTGTTGTTATGCATTTTTATAAGAAATGCAAGGACTTGCAACACCTCAGAAGGGAAGAGCACTCTGAATTCGATAGCATCGGTTTCAGTAAAGCGTTACAAAAGAAGCCAAACAATACGATTATGTGAACCTTGCATCTGGTCTTCTTAGCAAACAGCATTAGAACGGTCCCCAAAGGCTGACATTGATCAGTATTTGGGCTGATCTTTTTTTTGTTATGTTGAAATGAAACCACACTAAGGCAAGTGGCAACTTCCATCATTCAAGCAACGCCCTCCACTACCACCAACCATTTACCACCCCCCCCCCACCTCCAAAGCCGTCATCCCAGAAGCCCCCAGTGGAGGCCCTGATCTTCCAGACTCAAGTCAGATTTTTGACTGTTGGATCTCTGTATCCCACCAGATTCTGGATCTGGCCCAATCTGCAGATTCTCACTTCTAAAATTGCAATGCCAGTTCAGTAGCAGATCTTCCACCAGCAGGAAGACATTTAGAAAAAGGATTGATCAGGTTGATGAGTATGAATAATCAAATTTTTAATCACTCAAATCAAATATATTGGCTTTTAACTATGTATAAGTATACTATCAAACAAGACAACTTTTCCCCAAACCAGTACGCATAAAACACATACTGATTAAAACAGGGAAGAAAATAAGCCATAACCTTGCTGAATTGAGCACAGGACTGCTTTTTTAGGCAATGCATTCCAAGTGTGACAAGAATACACATAGATAAGATGTTAGCTGTCCTGTGTGATCAGCAGTTGGTCTGCCACCTGTCTTCAAGAGAGAGATAAGGAACACAATGAAACAGCATCTGGAGATGTGTAATGAAGGGACGGGGGGGGGGGGAGAGAGAGCTGTCTGGAGCGGCTCCCCCTTTGAACCCTGAACTGTTTGAAGTGATGGACAGGTGATACCCCAGCAGGGGGATAAAAAGGGACCGGTTCGCTAAGGCACAGACACACACGACACCCGAGGTAACGAGACCCTGGAAGCGGTGCGCCGGTGAGTCGGTGGGAAGTACCGGACAACGCACAGGGTGGAAAGGTACGATCAGCGGGAACCCGGTGTGTGTCCGCCCTTGCTTGGGTGCCGGGTTCACTGCAGAGGATCGACCGCATCTGGAGGAGGGGTCCCAGTCGGTGACCTCAGATGACATCACCAAGGACCTGCCCAAAAGCTGCTTGTGAGCCATATCACCGGTCTGTGAGTGGAAGCCGTGTCTGAATGATCAGTCGTTCCCGTTCTCTCTCTCTCTCTCCCCCCACGTTGTCCATCGCCATGGCAACGATTACTACGAACTGCACTACTAAATTGGACTGAACTTTGTGTCACTTTGAAATTGGTCATTTATCCCTAGACAACGATAGAGCTTGATTGATGCTGTTATCTTAATTCTGTGCACATGTGTGTTTATTATTGCTGAACTGTTGCATTTATTATCCTTTCGATTACTGTGTTGCTTGTTTCTTTAATAAAACTTTCTTAGTTCTAGTAATCCAGACTCCAACTGAGTGATCCATTTCTGCTGGTTTGGCAACCCAGTTACGGGGTACGTAACACAAGACATTCAGTGAGGAAATGCAGGATAACACACAAAAAATGCAGGACGAACTCAACAGCTCAGGCAGCATCTATGGAGAGGAATGAACAGTCGATATTTTGGACTGAGACCCTTCATCAGGACTTCATCAGTTGGGAAATGTTGCTAGATCCTGACACTGGAAGTAAAATAACATATGCTTAAGAAAATAATCTTGTATTTAAGGCTCATTTAAAAGTTTAAAGTTCAAAAGGAAAAGAAGGGCTTGATTGAACTCAGGAGTAGTAGAGTAGAACAGAGCTGATGTTAGATGTGGACCGCGGTAAAACAACGTGGAAGAAGAAACAGGCACAAGGACAATAGATCTACACTGAGATGTTATCAAAAAGGACACTGCAATGTTGCAGAATATGTACATAACTTAAAAAGACAGTCTACTTTAAGCTTTGGGACACAGCAGATAAATAATGATGCTGGAAAGCAAACAAGATTGAAGGAAAGGGCATATGTGGAGCACAGATAAGATAAAATAAGGGAAAGAGCTCAGAAAGCGATAAGGAGAGGAAGGAGAAAGTATGAGGAGAGAATCTAAACAGAACAGTGGTAACAGGATGGATCAGAAAAAGAATACTAAACAGGAGCCAAAAGGAGAGGAAGCTGAATTAATAGCGAAGTAGGATTTTTCAGGAAAATTTAGCCTGTTTATAACTTTGTTGTTTAATTAGAAGGCATTGGATAGAAGTAAATCCATGAAAGGAGTTTAAAGTGGGATGATGGATGTTAAAGTATTTATGCTCCTTTTAAATCAATAAAAAGATTAATAAAGAAAGAACAGAAGGATGTTAAAGTAAGTCAAAGAACTGGAGAATTTAGCTCAGCTAATAACTGTCTTTGGCACTACACAAAATAAACAATCCTTTATTTGTCAGAAGGGAGAGAATAATGATGGAGTTTGGGAAATGACCGTTTATATTGAGGACACATATCCTGATAAATTCTGCTAAATTAATTTACAGCTTTGAGTAAGGAGGTGCCTGGAATATTAAATTAAAGATGAAATTTTGACAATCTGGACGTGGAAAGTAATTGGAACCTGCTGGAGTTCTTTTCAGAGATAATAGATATTTTGTGTTGTCAAAGGACTTGCAGGGAGATTTTACCATGGAAGCAGACAAATGTCTGTGGGGAATCTTAAAGAGGTTTGTGAGAGGTGGTATGTAGCAAATTGGATTAGAGTTTTGTTATAAGAGTGTTTGCAGTGTCATTCTGTTTCATTTACATTAATTTTTTGCAAAGTGAACAAGACAACAGGATATCCAGAGTTATAGCTGTTGCTCAGGCAAAGGGATTCAGTCAGACCTTTATGCGCAAACTCCAGCTACACTGTTCCTTATGTGGGGGATCAAAGTAAATTTATGGTCAAAGTACATAAATGTCACCCTATATTACTTGTGATTCATTTTTGCAGGCTTTTACAGGAAAATAAAGAAATACAATAGAACTTATGAAAACCTTTACATAAACAAAGCCTGACAAATAGCCAATGTGCAAAAGAAGACAAATTGTGCCAATTAAAAATAAATACATACATAAATGGATAGATAAATAGATCGATAGATAGATCGATAATGCTAAGAACATGAGTTGTAGAGTCCTTAAAAGTGTGTCTATAAGTTGGAGAATCAGTTCAGTGTTGAACTGATTAACCAGTGTTATCCAACGCTGGTTCAGGAGCCTGAAAGTTGGAGGGTAATAACTGTTCCTGAACCTATAGGTGTGGAATCTAAGGTTCCTGTACCTCTTCCTGAAGGCAGTACTGAGAAGACAGCATGGTCTGGATGGTGGATGCTGCTTTATTGTGGCTGCACTCCTTTTATTTTATTTAGCTTTATTGAGATACAGTGCACAATAGGCCCTTCCAGCCCTTCGAGCCGCACTGGCCAGCAACCCCCAAATTAATCCTAGCCTAATCACAGGACAATTTACAATGACTAATTAGCCTACCAACCAGTACATCTTTGGACTATGGGAGAAAACCAGAGCTCCCGGCGAAAACCCACATGGTCACAGGGAGAACATACAAAAACTCCTTACGCAGTGGCGGGTATTCAACCTGGGTCAGTGGTACCGTAAAGCGCTTTGCTAACCACTGTGTTACTGTGCCAACTTGTAAATGTGTTCAATGGTGGAGAGGGTTTTGCCTGTGATGGATTGTGCTAAATCCTCCAGTGCTTGTAGACTATTCCATCCTTGGGAATTGGTGTTTCCATACCAGCTCTGATACAACCAAAGTCACCCTGACAGTCTTTAAACTGAGCTGGTAGAATAATAGTTTATAAATAGACTGCCTTTCAGAAATAGATCATTAGAAAATAATATTTTTAATTTTAAAGATGAAAAATTTTTATACAATCATGGAAGTTTTCAAATAAGACTCGCTGGAGTTAAGCTAGCTCAAGACTGGTAGTTCCAATCATAACCTTTGGCATTTGCCAGCAATCAGGTCCAATAATTTGGAGCTTCAAAAGAAGATACTGAGGAATATTTATGCAATGCCTGACATCCGCAATTTTGATGCAGTAGACTTTAGGAAAAATATTGCGGTGTTATATTTCTTTGGGTAGTTTGCAAAAGCGGAGGGCTTTGGGGTCAAAAACTAAAGACAATGGAAGTAACCAAGGCTGTGAAAAGTTATTTGGATAGTAGTATTTGTCAAACGTTTTCTAGAGTGAAGAAGCACAGGACTACATCAAATGTAGGATGTCGTCTTCACCAGACGTCCAGCCCCATTGAGTCCAGTGTCGAGAAGTGTCTGAGATAATGGGCATGTGTTTAGTGCAGAGCATCAATGGTGAATTAACGTCCGTGGGATATGAAAGTCAAGGTGTAATGGTGAATCCAAATAAAACATTAGAACATCTACAGTACTGTGCAAAATCTTAGGTGTGTGTATATATATAGCTAGGGTACTAAGGTGCTAAGGTGTTAATTTTATGTATTGCATTGTACTGCTGCCACAAAGGAAAACAAATTTCTTGACATATGTGAGTGATATGGGTCTGTATTGTGGACTGAGAGTGGGAGGAGGCCAAGGAGGGGGAAATCATGGTTGGGAAAAGGGGAAGGGAGAGGGGAGGGAGCAGCAAGCACTAGAGAGACATTCTCTAATGATCATTAAACCAAATGATGGAATCGTGCCTGATTGGACCTTGCCTGACATCTCAGGGTTGGGTGTCTCTGCACCCACGCCACCTCCTAGCACTCCTCTGCCACCTGTCCCACACACCTCCCACGGCACTCCACCCTCACCATTCCCAACATCTTTTGCTCCCACAAACAGATTTACAAACTCGCACTCCATTACACGTTGACAAATACAGAACTGTGCAGAAGTCTTAGGCAGCCTAGCTACTGTATATATACGAGCCTCAGACTTTTGCACAATACTGTAGACTTAGGGGCTTTGAACTCAGGTTACGTAAGATTTTACATGACTGAAACTCCACCTATTTCATCTGTTGATTAACAAGCACATACCAAAGTAGTTGAAATCTCATTCAGGTAACTACTCACTTGCCTCTCTCTTTAATGTCACAACACACCTTGACACTAAACTTACTCATTACTGGCTATGTAACTGAGTGGTGCTCTAACTCTAGGAGGGATCAGGCTGGGCTGGCCCTCCATGCCCCTGCAATGACTTTTATCTTTCTTTGGACCTCATGCATGAACGACAAGCAAGCCTGCCAACGATTCTGGAACCAAGGTGGCCTTGGAACCACTGCACCCATACAGTCTCTGGCCTTTTACTGCCCTGGTACGGAGATGGCAATTTATGGAATGCCTCACACTATTCCAATCAATTTTAGTTCACAGAATCCGAGTTGAAGTTTTCCCTAGATTACTGCATTCCTCACAGTTTCGAATATTCACAGTGCCACACTGCCAATTTACAAGATTGTACAGAATAAATCCCTTCCTTAGATTGGAGGATTAAATACTAATTTCCTAAATCATTGCTATTTATGACGGAGTCCCAGACAGGTGTGAAGTGTGACTGGCTGAGTAAACGCAGGGTGACAGCAATAAAACAGGGGTCAGTAAGAGAAAGAAGGGGACAATGGGCCTCATACTGCCCGTTTATCAATCTGGCGCAGTTCCGCAGACAGATGGATGCACGTCTCCTCTCCCTCTGATGAGGATGACTGGTATCCTTTCATCTACAGCAACTGGGCACCAGTCCAACTGAGACAGATGCAGTGAAAGTCTCCTCTCTCTGTGGAGGGATCACACTGGCCTCAGGGATCTTGGCAGCAATCCAGTACATTCATAGGATGAAACGTTCTTCCCTCTGACATCTGGGGAGGGAGCCAAGGGGGTAAAGAAATGAGTTTGCTTTGTGTCAGGTGAGGTCCCAGGGACAGACACACTGAATAAAACCAGTTATAACTGAATCATTATCCTGCTCCAATTGAACAATCAGTCAGACAGGAGCGACTGGCGCTGAATGGCAATTGTCCCAATTGCAGTTTTTGTGCTGAAGTGTAACGATCTTTATTTGGGAACAGACTCACTACGGGCTAAACCCAGCCTGGCATAAGTTGATCAAGGCAGAGCAGTAGAGAGAGATCATGGAGAGACAGGCATTTCATGCGCAAAGGGGCACACATATCAATTCACACGAAACAGCCACATCCACTATGAAGATGAATGAAAGTATTCACAGAGGCAGACAGAAATAGAACACATACACACACTCCTCTCACACACAAGCGACACGCACTGGCAGTTGGAAGGTCACACATGCACAGTGCGGTAGATACACATGGGTGGCACAGGGGGATACTGCAATCATTTTACCTCAGCAGATATCAAAGATCGGGGTTCAATTCCTACCACTGCCTCTGCATGGAGTTTGTACGTTCTCTCCATGACCATGTGGTTTTCCCTTGAGCGCTCCGGTTTCTTCCCACACCTTCTCAAGGTGTACGGTTAGGGTGCAGAAGTGTGGCAACACTTGCAGGCTGCCCCAGCACAAACCTCACTGATTTGATTTGATTAGATGCAAATGGCATATTTTATCGCATGTTTCAATATACATGTGACAAATAAACCTAACACAAAATCTTTAAAGGTATTAACATGGCTGCTCTCAAGAACACACTTGCATACTCAGGTCTACAGGAACATCAACACTCATGTATACAGTTTCAATGTAGTCTTACACATACATGGAGACATGTATATGTTCCCATTTGCTGACATATGCTCATACATATAACAAAAGATTGAAGAGAGACAGATATTCATGCAGACAAGCAGTAGTGCAATCTCTCAAGTTGAGTACGATGTTCTCCTTAGGGTTTGTCTATTGGTGGGACTTCAAGTGAGGGGCCAGTCCAGGATTCATGTATTCTGAAGGGTTTATAGACCTCTTAGTCCTGCCCCCTTCACCACTTGCTTGCTTAATCTGGGATATCAGGGTGTCTTCCCCTAATGGAGTATGCCTGTGTCTGACTTTGTTTAATGTGGGGAGGGCGATGCACGGGCAACCACCACATGGTCCTCAGCAGATCGGAATCAGAGTCCAGTGGCATAGAATCCCAGACAACCAGGGACACTTTTCTGCTGCAGCCTTCCTCCGCCTTCACTGGTGTTACGATGTTGCATCTTCTTCCGCCAGTTGCGGTGATCATTGTTTGTCTGAAACCTTCTCCCTTGTCCTTAACCACCATGGGTGACCCTACAAGGAGCTAAGCTCCAGATGGCTAAATTTCAGGCAGCATCATTCTCAGGATCTCAAGAACCCACAAACTTCTCCACCATGACAAGGTGGAAATCCTCAGAGAAGATCAAGCAGATTCGCACAAACTCACGGCACAGTTGATGTCGACCACCTCCGGACAGCAAAGTGTAAGATACTTTATTAATGAGCACTTGCCTTTTGAGAGGAGGTGACATGTTTTCCACAGACCAGTTGGTCTTTTTATTGACGTGGATATTTCTTTCAAGTAAAGATACAAATTGGTCAATCAATCCCAACACTAGATCACCTTTTGGGAGCACTGTTATAATTTGAAGTCTCACCATCACCTGAGCCTTCTTTTTACCAGGTTCTGTTGCGATTTGTATAGAGTAATAAGGATTTTGTACATTTTTGACTCCTTATCTTGAGTGAATAGAACAAGTCTGAACAAACTGGATTTGATGTATGTTTACTGAAGGTAAAACCCTCCTGGGTTCTGTCCAGGAGACACAAATTCTCTGGAGGCCCATTATCCCTAAAGTTCCAAACCTTTGATATTTGATCTTTAGCCAGATTTTGCGTATCTGTAGCAATTGAGGATGCTGGAACATGGAAGAACTCCACAGAGTGTATACAGTAGAAAGTGCCTAAAAGACTCTAACTCTACATCATTAGGTAAAGTACAGTGACTTAGTGGCTACATTGTGATAATAAACCCAAGGACTGCAATAAGAAGTCAGAAAAAAAGTGTTTAGATCTCACCAAGAGAGCTGGTAATTTTAAATTCAATTAAACAACCTGAAATAAAAACTGGCATTAATGATCCAATTGCTGGAAAACCTTTTGGTTCACTGCAGCCCTTCCAGGAGGAAGATCTTCCACCTCATTAGTTGCCACTTTATTAGGTACACTTCTATACCTGCTCGTTAATGCAAATATGTAATCTGTTAATCATGTGGCAGCAACTCAATTTATAAACGGATACAGATACGGTCAAGAGGTTCAGATCAAACATCATAAAGTCGTAGAGTCATAAAACACTTCAGTACAAAACAGTCCCTTCGGCCCATCTAGTCCATGCTGTACCATTAACTTGCCTAGTCCCATTGACCTGCATCCAGATCATAACCTCCATACATGTCCCATCCACGTATCTATCCAAATTTCTCTTAAATGTTGAAATCGACCTCGCTTCCACCACTTCACTGGCAGCTTGTTCTGCAATCTCTGAGTGAAGAAATTCCTCTTCATGTTCCTCTTAAACATTTTACCTTTCATCATTAACAGATGATCCCTAGTTGTAATCGCTCCCAACTCAGTGGAAAAAGCCTGCTTGTATGTACCCTATCTCTACCTATTATAATTTTGTATACCTCTATCACATCTACCTCAGTCTTCTATGTTCAAGGGAATAAAGTCTTAACCAATTCAACCTTTCCCTGTAACTCAGGTCTTCAAGACCCAACAAGATCTCTGCACTCTTTCAATCTTATTTACATCTTTCCTGTAGGTAGATAACCTGATATGGACACAATACTCTAAATTAGGCCTCACCAATGTCTTATACAATTCAAAATAACATCCCAATTCCTGTACTCAATACATTGAATTACGTAATGTGCCAAAAGCTTTCTTTATGATCCTATGTACTTGAGATGCCACTTTGAAGGAATTATGGATCTGTATTCCCTGATCCTCCTGTGCTAGCGCACATCTCAGTCCCCTATCACTCAGTCGTCCCAAAGTGCAATGCCTCACACTTGTCTGCATTAAATTCCATCTGCCAATTTTCAGCCCATTTCACCCGCTGCAAGCTTTAATAGCCTTCCTCGCTGTACGTACACCCTCTATCGTGGTGTCATCTGCAAATTTGCTGATCAGAGTGAACCAATGTGATCTAAGTGACTTAGACCATAGATTCATTATTGGTGTCAGACGGGATGGTTTGAATATCTCAGAAATTGCTGACCTCCCTGGGTTTTCACGCACAACAGTCTCTAAAGTTTACTCAAAATGGTGCAGAAAAACAAAAATAAATGTGCAGCGAGCGGCAGTTCTGTGGGCAGAAATGCCTTGTTAATGAAAGAGGTCAGAGGTGAATGGCCAAGCTGATTCAAGCTGACATGAAGGTGAAAGTAAGTAACCGCACCTGACAACAGTGGTGTGCAGAAGAGCATCTCCACAGACACATGTTGGATCTTGAAGTGAATGGGATACAGCAGCAGAAGACTACAAAGCACATTCAGGGGCCACTGCATCAGGTACAGAATGCACCAAATGAAGTGACGACTGAGTGTAAGTGATGACATAATCTTCTGGTGACATGCATGAAATGTAGCAACACAGAGCAACTACCAAATAATTTCAAACAATTACGTTGAATTTATGGGACAATAGCAGGCAAAATGCTCCTGCCAGGCCCAAGTCCCACACCTCTTTCAATCTTATTTTCTTTTTTCTCCTACGCACAACTGTGACATAAAAATCAGTGCAGTTGTACGTGGCAAAGAAGATTGTTTAAAGATACAGCAAGATATGGATTAACTGGGAAGTTGGACAGACTCCGCAGATGGAATTGAATGCGGGTGAGTGTGAGGTAGTGCAATTTGGGAGGTTAAGGTCTGGTAGCATATGGAGTAAACGGCAAAGGGCCTTAGGAGTGTTGATGTACAAAGACCCTAAGATTCAAGTACACAGCTCCCTGAGAGTGGCAAATCAGGCGTTGAGCACAGGAGTAGGGACATCATGTTGTAGTTGTATAAGACTTTAGTGTGACAACACTTGGAGCATTGCATACAGCTCTGGTTACAACACTACAGAAAAGATACGATAACAATAGAAAAAGGACAGATGAGCTTCATCGGGATATTTTCTGTAACAGAAGGCTGTAGCTGTAAGGAGAGATTGGATAGACTGGATTATTCTGACTGGAACGTAGGAGACTGAGGGAAGAGCTTACCGAGATTTACCAAATTATGAGATGCAGAGATGAACCTGATACAGCACATCGTGGGATATTTTTTCTTTCCTCAGGATAGGGGTGCCTCAGCTGGCAAGTACAGGTTTAAGATCAGAGGGAGCAATTTAAAGAAGTCAAGTCAAGTTTATTGTCATATAACTATGTACATGTATATAACGTATATAACCATATAATGTATGTTTCTTCAAACCTGGGTGTAAAGCACAGTAGTACACATAACATACGATAACTTATGTGGATGAGGATAAAATCTACAGATGAATCACGCATTAAGTGACAAACTAAAGTGCATTAATATTAAATACTGTAAGGTGGCAGGGAGTTCAGAAATCTAATGGCCTGAGGGAAGAAACTGTTTCTCATCCTGACCGTTCTTGTTTTTATGCATCAGAGTCTCCTGCCTGATGATAGAAAGTCAAAGAGGATGCTGAATGGATAGGTGGGATCCTTAATAAAACTCAGGGCCCTGCATACGCAGCGCTCCTGATAAATTTCCCTGATGGATGGTTGGAAGACTCCTTTGATCCTCTCAGCTGTTCTCATAGTCCTTTGTGGGAACTTCTGGTCTGATGCTTGACTGCTCCCATACCAGATGGAGATGCAACTTGTCAGGATGCTTTCAGTGGTGCTCCTTTAAAATGCAGTTGAGATAGGGGATGTGGAGGGGAGCCTTGCTTGCCTCAATCTTCTTAGGAAGTGGAGGGGCTGCTGTGTCTTCTTGTTCAGAGACGTGATATTCAGGGACCAGGTGAACTCATCCGTGAACTCCCAAGAACTTGGTGCACGTAACTCTCTCTATGGAGGAGCCATGTATTCGCAGAGGGGGATGGATCACCTGCACCTTCCTGAGGTCCACAGTGATTTCCTTTGTCTTCTCCATGTTCAGGCCTAGGTTGTTCTTCTCACACCAATCGACCAGCCACTCCACTTCCTCTCTACACTCCGTCTCATCATCGTTCTTGATATGGCCAACCACTGTTGTGTCATCTGATGACATGGTTTGAGCTGAATCCTGTGACACAGTCAGGTGTCAGCGTTATGAACAGCAGTGGGCTGAGCACACAGCCTTGGAGAGCACCAGTGCTCGGTGTAATGGGACTAAAGATGTTGCTGCCCACACGGACTGACTGTGGCCTTACCATTAAGAAGTCCAGATTCCAGTTGCAGAGGGAGGTGTTGAGACCCATTGAGGACAGTTTCCCCACCAGCTTCTGAGATTGGAGGATGGTGAATATTTGAAACATGGTGCCAGGGTAGTGAAGGCAGGTATTATTGCAATGCTTAAACAGCTTTTGGACAGGTACTTGGATAGGAAGGAGAAGGGTACAGGCCTAATGTGGGTGGGTAAATGTCAGTATAGATGGGCATCCTGGTTAGCATGCATGTGGTGGCCTGTCCGACAAGTCAGTTCAGTGCCTCCAGTACTGCTGTGATGAGGCCACACTCAGGTTGGAGGAGTAACACCCTATATTCCGTCTAGCTAGCCTCCAACATGATGGCATGAAGATCAATTTCTTGAACTTCCGGTAATTGCCCCCACTCCTTTTCACCATTCCCATTCCCTTTTCTTTCTCTCAGCTTATCACCTTCCCTGTCCATCACCTCCCTCTGGTGGTCCTCCTCCTCCCCCTTCTCCCATGTCCTTCTGTTCTCTCCTAACAGACCCCCTCTACCCCCTTCTGCAGCCCTTTATATCTATCACCAATCAACTTCCCATCTTTTTACGTCACACCACCACCTCCCCTGGTTTCAGCTATCACCTACTACCATGTACCTCTCCCCACCTTCTTACTTCTTTCCAGTCCTGATGAGGGGTCTTGGCTTCCACTTTTCCATAGATGCTGCCTGGCCTGCTGAATTCCTTGAGCACTTTGTGTGTATTACCGTTTCTGTTCTCTAGGACTGAGCCTAAAATATGGCTATCTATTTGCCTCATTGTAGTAGTGTGTATTAGCTGCAGGGATTGGCATTTATGGTTCAGAGTTTAAAGTTTAAAGTAAATTTATTATCAAAGTATATACATATCATCACATACTACCCCCAAGATTCACTTTCTGGCAGGCTTTAACAGTAGAATTAAAAAATGCAATAGAATCAGTGAAAAACTACACACAAAGACTGACAAACAACCATTGTGCGAAAGAAAACAAACTGCAAAGACAAAAAGAAACACATAATAAGCATCAGCAGCACCATAAATAAGTAAATAAATAATGCTGAGAACATAAGTTGTAGAGTCCTTGAAAGTGAGTACATGGGTTGTGGAATCAGTTCAGTGTTGAGATAAGTGAAGTTTTCCATGCTGGTTCAGGAGCCTGATGGTTGAAGGGAAATAACTGCCTCCAAACCTGGTGGGGACTGAAGCTCCTGTACCTCCTTCCCGATGCAGCACCTGGAGAAGAGTATGGCCTGGATGGTAGGGTTCCTGATGATGGATGCTGTTTGCTTGTGGCAGGGCTCCATAGAAACCATAGAAACCATAGAAACTACAGCACAGAAACAAGCCTATTGGCCCTTCTTGGCTGTGCCGAACCATTTTCTGCCTAGTCCCACTGACCTGCACATGGACCATATCCCTCCATACACCTCCCATCCATGTATCTGTCCAACTTATTCTTAAATGTTAAAAAAGAACCTGCATTTACCACCTCGTCTGGCAGCTCATTCCATACTCCCACCACTCTCTGTGTGAAGAAGCCCCCCCTAATGTTCCCTTTAAACTTTTCCCCCCTCACCCTTAACCCATGTCCTCTGTTTTTTTTCTCCCCTTGCCTCAGTGGAAAAAGCCTGCTTGCATTCACTCTATCTATACCTATCATAATTTTATATACCTCTATCAAATCTCCCCTCATTCTTCCATGCTCCAGGGAATAAAGTCCTAACCTATTCAACCTTTCTCTGTAACTGAGTTTGTCAAGTCCCGGCAACATCCTTGTAAACCTTCTCTGCACTCTTTCAACCTTATTTATATCTTTCCTGTAATTTGGTGACCAAAACTGAAAACAATACTCCAGATTCGGCCTCACCAATGCCTTATACAACCTCATCATAACATTCCAGCTCTTATACTCAATACTTTGATTAATAAAGGCCAATGTATCAAAAGCTCTCTTTACGACCCCATCTACCTGTGGCGCTACTTTTAGGGAATTTTGTATCTGTATTTCCAGATCCCTCTGTTCCACTGCACTCCTCAGTGCCTTACCATTAACCCTGTATGTTCTACCTTGGTTTGTCCTTCCAACGTGCAATATCTCACACTTGTCTGTATTAAACTCAATCTGCCATTTTTCAGCCCATTTTTCCAGCTGGTCCAAGTCCCTCTGCAGGCTCTGAAAACCCTTCTCACTGTCTACTACACCTCCAGTTTTTGTATCATCAGCAAATTTGCTGATCCAATTTACCACATTATCATCCAGATCATTGATATAGATGACAACTAACAATGGACCCAGCACTGATCCCTGTGGCACACCACTATTCACAGGCCTCCACTCAGAGAAGCAATTCTCTACTACCACTCTTTGGCTTCTTCCATTGAGCCAATGTCTAATCCAATTTACCACCTCTCCATGTACACCTAGCCACTGAATTTTCCTAACTAACCTCCCATGCGGGACCTTGTCAAAGGCCTTACTGAAGTCCATGTAGACAATATCCACTGCCTTCCCTTCATCCACTTTCCTGGTAACCTCCTCGAAAAACTCCAATAGATTGGTCAAACATGACCTACCGCGCACAAAGCCATGTTGACTCTCCCTAATAAGTCCCTGTCTATCCAAATGCTTGTAAATTCTGTCTCTTAGTACTCCCTCTAATAACTTACCTACTACCGACGTTAAACTTATTGGCCTATAATTTCCCGGATTACTTTTCGATCCTTTTTTAAACAACGGAACAACATGAGCCACTCTCCAATCCTCCAGCACCTCACCTGTAGACAGCGACATTTTAAATATTTCTGCCAGGGCCCCTACAATTTCAACACTAGTCTCCTTCAAGGTCCGAGGGAACACCCTGTCAGGTCCCGGGGATTTATCCACTTTAATTTTCCTCAAGACAGCAAGAACCTCCTCCTTTTCGATCTGTACAGTTTCCATGAACTCACTACTTGTGTCTCTTAATTCCATAGACTTCATGCCAGTTTCCTTAGTAAATACAGCCGCAAAAAACCTATTTAAGATCTCCCCCATTTCCTTTGGTTCCGCACATAGCCGACCACTCTGATCTTCAAGAAGACCAATTTTATCCCTTACAATCCTTTTGCTCTTAATATACCTGTAAAAGCTCTTTGGATTATCCTTCACTTTGACTGCCAAGGCAACCTCATGTTTTCTTTTAGCCCTCCTGATTTCTTTCTTAAGTATTTTCTTGCACTTCTTATACTCCTCAAGCACCTTATTTACTCCCTGCTTCCTATACATGTCATACAACTCCCTCTTCTTCTTTATCAGAGTTGCAATATCCCTTGAGAACCAAGGTTCCTTATTCCTATTCACTTTGCCTTTAATCCTGACAGGAACATACAAATTCTACACTCTCAAAATTTCTTCTTTGAAGGCTTCCCACCTACCGATCACATCCTTGCCAGAGAACAACCTGTCCCAATCCACGCTTTTTAGATCCTTTCTCATTTCTTCAAATTTGGCCATCTTCCAGTTCAGAACCTCAACCCTAGGACCAGATCTATCCTTGTCCATGATCTAGTTGAAACTAATGGTGTTATGATCACTGGAACCAAAGTGCTCCCCTACACAGACTTCTGTCACTTGTCCTAACTCGTTTCCTAACAGGAGATCCAATATTGCATCCCCTCTAGTTGGTCCCTCTATATATTGATTTAGAAAACTTTCCTGAACACATTTTACAAACTCTAAACCATCTAGACCCCTAACAGTATGGGAGTTCCAATCAATATATGGAAAATTTAAATCCCCTACCACCACAACTTTATGTTTCCTGCAGTTGCCTGCTATCTCTCTGCAGATTTGCTCTTCCAATTCTCGTTGACTATTGGGTGGTCTGTAATACAATCCCACTAATGTGGCCATACCTTTCCTGTTTCTCAGTTCCACCCATAAGGACTCAGTAGACAAGCCCTCTAATCTGTCCTGCCTGAGCACTGCTGTAATATTTTCCCGAACAAGCAATGCTACTCCCCCACCTTTCGTTCCTCTGCTTCGATCACATCTGAAACATCGGAACCCTGGAATATTAAGCTGCCAGTCCTGCCCCTCCTGTAGCCAAGTTTCACTAATTGCTATAACGTCATAATTCCACGTGTCAATCCACGACCTCAACTCATCCGCCTTCCCCGCAATACTCCTAGCATTGAAATATATACACCTCAGAAGATTTTTACCACCACTCACAACCTTTCTATCAGCGGATTTGCTTGAACATTTAACATCATTTATTTTCACTCCAGCCACACTGTCAGCTCTGGCACTCTGGTTCTCATCCCCCTGCAAATCTAGTTTAAAGCCTCCCCAATAGCACTAACAAACCTCCCTGAAAGGATATTGGTCCCCCTGTAGTTCAAGTGTAACCCGTCTGTCTTGTACAGGTCCCACCTGCCCCAGAAGAGATCCCAATTATCCTGAAATCTGAAACCCAGCCCCCTACACCAGTTCCTCAGCAACTTGTTCATCTTCCGGAGCATCCTATTCCTACCCTCACTGGCACGTAGCATAGGTAGCAATCCTGTGCTCAGTAGAGAGGGGAACTTGACTTAAATCTTTCCTTTGACCAAACTCACCAACTTTCATTTTAGTTTAATCATTTTTTGTGACATACATTAACTTGCTTACTACATTAAAAATGCTCAATAAATGCAAGTCAGTATTCCAAGTAGGGTTTGGGCGAGCCAGCTTGATTCTGTCAACAAACGTCAGCTGACCCCTGTGGACTCATACACCAGAGAGGAGAAGAGGCTTTAAAACCTTTCTTCATGCTAAAGTTGGTTGAGGGAGACATCAAGCATTTCCCTTGGATGTTCCTCCTGACATTATGAGGGATCCTCAGTGGGGAGGAGAATGCCTTTCTGTCAGGATCATGACAACACTTAGCTTCTTCAAATTCATGAAAAGTGGCACAAATGTATTGTACATTCATATCAAATGTTCATGAGCCACAAACTATGACAGCATACACACAGTACTTGTCTTTTTCAAAGGGCTGACAGATGCTCTCTGTCAGTGTCTGCTCTGTGTTACTCTCACCACCTTAGTTATTGTTCTGTCTCCTGATCCAGAGTTCTAGCTAGTCATCCATTAGAAAGTTCTTAAATAAAGCACTGCTATGAAAGTAAAATGTTGCATTAAAATGTCATAGCTAGGATTCTTTCTCGATAGTTCCGCTTCCTTCTTTGTCTGCCTATTATTTCTGTGTTACCCTTTCTTCCATTTTTCCTCTCAATATACAGTACTGTGTAAAGATCATTGGCGGGTATACACAGCTACGGTGCCTAAGACTTTTGCACAGTACTGTATTTGTCAACATGGGAGCGGAGAGCGAGTTTGTAAATCTGGTGAAAGCAAAGAATGTTAGGAATGGCATGGATGGAGTGCTATGGGAAGTGTTTGGGACAGGCGCCAGAGGAGGGGTGCCAGGGACAGGGAGTGACAAGGGTGCAGACACACCTATCCCTGAGACACTTGGTAAGGGCATTTGATGCAAACAATTGGTTTTCTGATTATTACAGAATGTCTCTCTGTTGCATCCTGCTCCCTCCCCTCTCCCCAAACATGTTTGCTCTCTCCCTGCCCCCATCCCACTCAGCACTCAACAGAGATCCAGATCAGAATCAAGTTTATCATCACTCACATTATGTCATGATATTTGTTGTTTTTGTGGTAGCAGTACAGTGTGATATACAAAATTACTACAGTACTGTGCAAAAGTCTTAGGCACCCTAGTTATAGATATGTGCCTAAAACTTTTGCACAGTACTGCAAATGCACACCTTACTCTGACTAATTTTTGCTCTTCTCTCTATCCCTAGCTCTCTCCCTGTCAGTATATTTCCTTCTAACGCCTCCTCAAGTCTCATCTAATTGCCGCTGCCTCTATTTCTGTTGCTCCCTCACTGTCCCTCTGGCTTTTTGTATCTCATTGGTCTGCTGCGCATTCGTCTTTCTCTATATGCCTGCTCGTCTTCCCCTCCCATTCTATCGTTGAACATGTGCTTTTTATTTATTCTTTCCCACTCATGCACATTAGAACTTGAAGCTGATACATATTAGAGGGGCACGGTAGTGTAACAGTTAGCAGGTTGCTTAACACACCGGCTTTCACTGATCGGGGGTCAATTCACGCTGCTGCGGATAAGGAGTTTGTATGTTCTCCTCATGCCCATGTGGGTTTCTTCCTGGCACTCTGGTTTCCTCCCACATTCCAGAAGACCTACAGGACAAGGTTAGTAAGCCATAGGCATGCTATGCTGGCACTGGAAGCATGGCCACACTCACGGACTGCTGAGCACAATCCTTGCTGATTTTATTTGACACAAATGACGCACTTTACTGTATGTTTTGTTGTTTCGATGTACATGTGACAAATAAAGCTAATCTTTAAATGTAAGAAATGGTAGGAGAATATTGCGATTCATTTCTGCAGTCAGCTGATGTATACTATTTCACCTTCGTGCCACTCTCCTGCATGGGCCTCAAAATCCCTTGCTTCCCTTAATATCCAGCAATCTGTCAACCCCCTTCCTGAACATGATAAGCAACTGAGTCTCTAAAGACTACTTGCATAGAGAATTCTGAAGATTTACCACCACTGGGATGAACAAATTTAATTTCTCTCTTTTTTGCTTGAGACCATAATTCTTGATTCTTGACACTTCAGCAAAAGAAAGCATACCCTCTGTCGATTACTTTAAGAACTTTATATTTCAATAAGATTATCTATCATTCTTCTAAACACAAGGGAGTACAGATCAAATCTGCGTAATCACTCCTCAAATGGCAAACCCATGAGGCCAGAAATCACACCATCTTAGATTTCTCTACCTGTACTTCTCTTGAGCTTATCTTTCAATCTCATTCACTATCTGTTTCTAATATGCTCCAAATATTCAAGGATGTTCTAACTGTCAATTGTACTGGCATGTGCCAATTAGAATCACGGTTCACTGAAGAAGGAAATATTCTCAATCAGAATGGGACTGTTTTCTGTCAGGTTAAGAATGTTGTGTTTAAAGATGGGCCCTTCATACTCTTAGGATTACATAGCTACCTCCCAAAGAAATAAATCCTTCAATTCAAAATTCAAAGTAAGTGTATACTTGAAACAAAATAACTGCAAACTATCATTTAGGGCTGCAACTCAGAAATTAACCTGGGCTTCCTCCAATATCTTCACTTTTCTCCAAAGCCTTGAACATCTTCTTCCACCGGAAGGATCAGCTCTAAAATCTCTGTAAGCGTGACAAGCGCTACACTGGCCCCTATACTTGCTCCCTCACCACCATTCAGGGCCCTAGGCAGTCCTTTCAAGTGAGGTAACACTTCATCTATGAGTCCACTGAGGTCATCTATTGTATCTGGTGCCTCTCACGCAGCCTCCTCTACTTTACTGAGACCTGGTACAGATTGTGGAACCGTTTTGTCGAGCACCTTCGCCCTGTCTGCCATAAAACGCAGGAATTCCAAGTGGTAACTATTTTAATTCAACTTCCCATTCCCATTCTGACATATCTGTCCATGGCCTCCTCCACTGCCAAACTCAGGTGGAGGAACAACACCATCTGTGTAGCCTCCAACCTGATGACGTGAATGTTGTTTTCTTTAACTTTTGGTAATTTCTCCCCCTCGTTCCTTCTCTCTTTTTCCATTCCTCAATCTGATTACCTCTTCTCTTCTCACCTGCCAATCACCTCCTTTTGGCTTCACTTTGCCTCCCTTTCTTCCATGATCCAGCATCCTCTCCTATCAGATTCCTTCTCCTTTATCCTTTTACCTCTTCCACCTATCATCTCCCAAATTCACATATCATTCCTCCCCCCAGAACCCTTACCCCTCACCTGGTCTCACCTCTCACCTGTTGGCTTCTCCTGTCCCCCCCCCCCCCCACCTTCTTATTCTGGCTTCTGTTCCATTGTTGTCTAGTCCTGATGAAGTGTCTCAGCCTGGAATGTCGACTGTCTATTTCTCTCCATAGGTGCTGCCTTACTTGCCAAGTTCCTTCAGCACTCTGTGTGTGTTGCTCAAGATTTCTACCATCTGTAGGTTCTGTCATGTTTATCTCTAAAATCACACCAGCATGAAGCCTGCAAGGTCCTTCTCCTTAACCCTTTGGCTCAGAGAATGTTCTGACCCCAACAATGATATACCAGGAACCGAATGTTGTGTCTACAAACTTGACCCCAATTACAGGCTTACCAGCATATCTCTACTGTGGAGGTCATCCCCTCAGAACTGATCAATAAGCTTCAAGACCCTGGCCTCAATACCCCCTTATGTAATTGGATCCTTGATTTCCACACTTACAGATCCCAGTCAAATCAGATGGGCAGAAACATCTCCTCCACAATCTCTGTCAGCACAGGTGCTCCGCAAGGCTGTGTGCTTAGCGGTCTGCTCTACTCACCTGACTGTGAGGCTAAGCACAGATCCAATGCCATACTTAAGTTTGCTGATGATACCACTGTCGCCAGCCAAATCAAAGGTGGTGATGAATTAGCATATAGGAGGGAGACTGAAAATCTGGCTGAGTTGTGCCACAATAGCAACCTCTCACTCAATGTCAGCAAAACCAAAGAGCTGATTATTGACTTCAGGAGGAGGGAACTGGAGGTCCCTGAGCCAGTTCTCTTTAGAGGATCAGAGATGGAGAGTGTCAGCAACTATAAACTCCTCAGTGTTATTATTTCAGAGGACCTGTCCTGGGCCCAGCATGTAAGTGTAATTATGAATAAACCACGTCAGCATCTCTACTTCCCCAGAAGTTTGCAAAGATTCAGCATGACATCTAAAACTTTGACAAACTTCTATAGATGGCTTCCTCTTCTTCTCCATCTTGTTTTATAGCAGTTGGCACCCAGGTTAATGGTGCATTACCGCCACCTTCTGCTCCGGAGTGTGCAACAGACTTACATTCTAAATCTCTTCACCCAATCACTCTCGCTCTCTCTATCACACACACACACACACACACACACACACACACACAAACACGCTAACCTACACTTTATCCTCCCATCTCTGGCCATCCTAGTACCCTATTCCTGCTTATCCATCATAACCTATAAAAAAACCTCAGGACCCCTTAAGAAAGCTAAAAATACCCTGACCTGAACTCTCTCACCCATGTCCCACAACCCTTTTAATGTGAATTCCTGCACCCCAATTCCCTTAGATTAATTCTCATCATCTCTCTCTGTATCCCACACTTCCTGCAACTCAGAACTACATGTTCTACTGACTTCTCTTCCTGACATTCCTCACACAATCCTGTCTGGTGTTTCCCTATCATGTTCAATGTTTTGTTTAATGCACATTGCCCCAGCCTTAACCTAGTCCGCACAGTTTCCTCTCTTCAGTATCCACTACCTACCCTAGTACCTGCAACACTTTTTTTTGTCTATAGATGTCTGGTGGAGATTATATTGATTGGTTGTATCATGGCGTGATTTCGAAGCACTGAAGTCCTTGAATGGAAAATCCTACTAAAATAGTGGACACGGCCCAGTCCATCATGGGTAAATCTCTCCCTACCACTGAGCAAATCTTCACGGAGTGGTGTCACGGGAAAGCAGTAGCCATCATCAAGGACCCCCAGAACACAGGCTATGCTTTTATCTTGCTGTTCAGGACCCTCATAATCCACACCAGCTGGTTCAGGAGAAGTTACTACCCCTCAACCATCAAGCTCTTGAACCAGTGGGGATAACTTCTCTCAACTTCACTTGCCCCATCCCTGAAAAGTTCCCACAACTTATGGACTTCTTTTCAAGGACTCTTCAATGTATTTGATATTTATTACTTTTTTTTTATTTTTGTATTTGCACAGATTTCTGTACATTGGTTGCTTGTCTGCCTTGTTGGGTGCAGTCTTTCATTGATTCTACAATGGTTCTTGGATTTATTGAGTATACCTGCAAGAAAACAAATCTGAGGGTTGTATATGGTGACATATATGTACTTTGATAATAAATTTACTTTGAACTCAGAATAAAATGTGACATGGCAGACTGTAACATTGTTGTTGGTCTCCCTTTTCGCTGTGAAATGGGTGATAACTCTCAATCTCTTGAGAGAGAGAGCCTGTGGTATGTCGAACTGCCAGGTAAATAATAGTTTTTGTTGTCTGCAGATCATGGTCTCTCTTTGGATACTTTGCTATTGCTTGCTCGGTGGGTGGTGGACGCTGACATAGAATAGTACAGCACAGTACAGGCCCTTCGGCCCGCATTGTTGTGCCGACCCTCAAACTCTGCCTCCCATATAACCCCCCACCTTAAATTCCTCCTGACGCTTTTTGCTGAAATGGGGGGGGGGGGGGAGGTGAAGGTTGATGCTTTGCTGCTGCTTGCGCGGGGATGGGGGGGGGGTGCTTGGGTTTCTAACATTTTTCTGATCATTCTTTTGAGTTCCTCTGCTTTTGTGGGTGTTCTGCGAAGACTAAGAATTTCAGGCTGTATACTGTATGCATTCTCTGATAATAAATGGAACCATTTGAATTTTGAACTTTTGAAAACAAATAAAACAGAACTCGAATTTTCTGAGTTAGTGGGTGTTTACACCTTGTCCACCTCTGGCATTTCCTGTGATGCTCTCTGCCAAATCTGAACCTGATACTGATCTCAGGAGGACATAAAAATTCCTAAGGCTATTCTCGGTGAAAAACAAGGTCAGCCAGCGCTTATCCTTAATCAGTTCAATAAAAGCAAAATGTCCAACATAATCATACAGTCATTTGTGTAGGATTGGTTTGTACAAATCAGCTGCCGTGCTTCTTCCATTATGACTGATACTACATTCCAGAATTAACTAAATGGTTACATAGTGCTTTTGGGGATCACGAATAGCACATGGAAAATACTGTAGAAATTCGAGCCTTTCTTCCTTGTGATTTCAAAATATTAAAGGACAAATGAAAATTTAATATTTTTTTCTCTCTGACAATTTATACATGTTCAAGGTTAAAGAAAATTAACTCAAGTCAAGTCAAGTCAAGTCACTTTTTATTGTCATTTCAACCATAACTGCTGGTACAGTACACAGTAAAAACGAGACAACGTTTTTCAGGACCATGGTGCAACTTTAACTCTGAGGAGCAAGTCTCAGGACGTGGAAATGAAAATAATTTTAAAAAAGGCAGATGTTGCAAATTTAAAAAAATATATAAAATATTGGAACTATTTAGCTGGTCAATGGGAAAAGAAACAGAGTCAGCATTTGAGGTTGGCGACCCTGTGTCATTTCTGTCTTTTTTTCCCATTTTAAAAGTCCTAGAACATGTTGATAGCAAAGCACAAACTGGGAGTTTCACTCAGAAAGGTCATTGGCATGCCTGGCAGGGAATGGAAATGTCAAGCTGATACACTGATTGACATCAGTTTACAATGTGATATAGCTGATCATAGCCAGAAGTAGAAACAACCTATCATTACAGAGCACCTTTCATGGATTGCCTAAATGCTTTCCGATCAGTGAATATCACTATTGTTGGATATTTGTCAGCCAATTTTGTGAGAGTGCAAGATACTTCATATGTCAAGGTGGTGTCTTCCAAACTGGCATCGCGATTCGGGGACTTACTCACCTTCATATGCAGAATTTAATTAATTTTAATTTTATTTAGAGATGCACCATGGAACAGACTCTTCCGGTCCAACGAGCCACACTGCCTGGCAAACCACTTATTTAACCGTAGCCTAATCACAGGACAACTTACAATGACCAACTAATCTACTAACTGGTACGTCTTGGGACTGTGGGAGGAAACTGGAGCACTTGAAGGAAACCCATGTGGTCACGGGGAGAATTTACAAACTCCTTACGGACACTGCTGGAATTGAACTCCCAACTCTGACGTGCCAAGCTGTAAGAGTGGCCCACTCACAGTTACACTACCATGGCGCCCCTTTTTATCCGGTAGCGGCAATAGTGGTAGGTTCTACCTGAACTTTGGTTCAGTCGGTCAACTGGACAGAAACTGGAAGCAGAATGCAGCGTGGTTGCAATGTACATTTTGCACTCAGCACTGAGAATTTCCAGCCCACAGTCTGCCTTTTGCTGTTTTGTTTGAGACATTAACTTTAGTCAGAACATCATGAGTAACCTTCTGCTTTTCCAAACACTTCACATTCATCTGGGGGCGTAGACAGGTCCTTAGTTTAATGATTCATCTGAACAAACCCACCCATGACAGGGCAGCACTCCCTCAATAATAATATGTACCTAGGGAATTGTGCTTACATTTCTAGAGTGGGATTTGAACTCAGAACCTTTTGTCTCAGAGGCAAAGAATATAAACTGCAGAAAATGTGAGATGAGGGATGGATGGGTTAAATGGAATTTGCTGACGCCTGAGTTGCTGTGAGATGAGTTGTAAGAAGGTGAGAAAAAATATTGTTTGATGGTTATGTGCTGTATCGTATGACAGGGGTGATATGGTCTTTCCTCGACCGTGATTATTCCTGGCAAAGTTTTCAACAGAAGCGGTTCACCATTACCTTCTTCTGGGCAGTGTCTTTACAAGAAGGGTGACCCCAGCCATTATCAATACTCTTCAGAGATTGTCTGCCTGTTGTCAGTGGTCGCATAACCAGGACTTGTGATCTGCACCAGCTGCTCATACGACCGTCCACCACCTGCTCCCATGGTTTCACGTGACCCTGACCAGGAGGCTAAGCAGGTGCTACACCTTTGCCCAAGGGTGACCTGCATGTCAGCAGAGGCAAGGAGCGCCTTACTCCTCCTTTGGTAGAAATGTATCTCCACCCCACCACACAAGACCAAAAAAATTGTATACATATACAAGTATAAAACTGCACATGCTGGAAATCTGAAGGAAAAAAACAGAAAAAAAACCAAAAGAAGCATGAGCAGGTCAGCCAGCATGTTGAAAGGAAACTATTCATGCTTTGGGATTGCAATCCTTTGTTAGATACAGAAAGTGAAAGTGAAGAGAATTCAGAGTTGAGTCCAGAAGGCTGCAATGTGTTACTGATCCTCAGACTTTCATTGGACCTTGTTACAACACTGATCATTAAATATATGGATTGTCATAATCATGCATTCATCTCACTCATGTTTTTCACAGGAAATCTGCTGCCTTTATCCACTCTGGTTGTCAGCTTGTGACTCCAGGCACAGACATATGGTTCACTTTTAAATCCTCTCTGAAATTCCCTCCCAAGCTGCTTCGTTCAAGGGAAATTAGGGGTGGGTAATTAATATTGGGCTTGCCAATATAGTCCAGATCCCAAAGATAAATAAAGGACCCAAAACTATGGTCTTCCCCGCTGTCAAGTTAAAGCTTATTGTCATTCAACAATACATGCGCACACAGCTGAACGAAACATCGTTCCTCTGGGACTAAGGACATATAGTCACACACAGCACATACAGTCACAAGATAATATTAGCACAAGTCCCTGTGTGACATGGCCTGAAGATTGACAGGTTGACACAAAGTGTGAGGTGCATGTATATGTAAGTAGAGGTAGTAGTAGTCATACTTTATTGATCCTGAGGGACATTGGTTTCCATTACAGTTGCACCATAAATAATTAAATAGTAATATGTAAATTATGCCAGGAAATAAATCCAGGACCGGCCTATTGGCTCAGGGTTTCTGACCCTCCAAGGGAGGAGTTGTAATGTTTGATGGCCACAGGCAGGAATGATTTCCTATGATGCTCAGTGTTGCATCTCGGTGGAATGAGTCTCTGGCTGAATGTACTCCTGTGCCCAACCAGTCCATTATGTAGTGGATGGGAGACTTTGTCCAAGATGGCATGCAACTTGGACAGCATCCTCTTTTCAGACATCACCGTCAGAGAGTCCAGTTCCATCCCCACAACATCACTGGTCTTACGAATGAGTTTGTTGATTCTGTTGGTGTCTGCTACCCTCAGCCTGCTGCCCCAGCACACAACACCAAACATGATAGCACTGGCCACCACAGACTCGTAGAACATCCTCAGCATCGTCCGACAGATGTTAAAGGACCTCAGTCTCCTCAGGAAATAGAGACGGCTCTGAGCCTTCTTGTAGACAGCCTCAGTGTTCTTTGACAAGTCAAGTTTATTGTCAATTTGTATCCCCAGGTATTTGTCATCCTCCACCATGTCCACACTGACCCCCTGGATGGAAACAGGGGTCGCCGGTACCTTAGCTCTCCTCAGGTCTACCACCAGCTCCTTAGTCTTTTTCACATTAAGCTGCAGATAATTCTGCTCACACCATGTGACAAAGTTTCCTACCATAGCACTGTACTCAGCTTCATCTCCCTTGCTGATGCATCCAACTATGGCAGAGTCATCAGAAAACTTCTGAAGATGACAAGACTCTGTGCAGTAGTTGAAGTCCAAGGTGTAAATGGTGAAGAGAAAGGGAGACAAGACAGTCCCCTGTGGAGCCCCAGTGCTGCTGATCACTCCGTCGGACACACAGTGTTGCAAGCACACATACTGTGGTCTGCCAGTCAGGTAATCAAGAATCCATGACACCAGGAAAGCATCCACCTGCATCGCTGTCAGCTTCTCCCCCAGCAGAGCAGGGCGGATGGTGTTGAAGGCACTGGAGAAGTCAAAAAACATGACCCTCACAGTGCTCGCTGGCTTGCCCAGGTGGGCGTAGACACAGTTCAGCAGGTAGACTATGGCATCCTCAACTCCTAGTCGGGGCTGGTAGGCGAACTGCAGGGGATCTAAGTGTGGCCTGACCATAGGCCGGAGCAGCTCCAGAACAAAACAGTTTTATGTTACTGACACTATTATAATGAAACAAGTAGTTGTATAAGTATGTGGAACAGCAGTACTAAAAGATGGAAAGTGACCAGTGCAGAATGAGATTGTGTCTGGGAGATGCGTGGGTTGGTGGGTGGGGGTAGCTACAGGGCATTCAGACAGGTTGTAAATGTCTGCTGGAGGCAGCAGGCTGTTATAAAGTCTAACAGTCTGGGGGACGAAGCTGTTACCCAGCCTGACAGTTCTGGTTCTTATGCTGTGGTATCTCTCATTCTAGCTTGGATCTCCCTGCTTGCCTGGAAAACCCTCCAGCTGGCCAGATGCCAATTGGAAAGCAAAGAATGCAAAGTAAAGTCCTGCCATTCTGAGAGAACCACCTAGCACCCAGCATCTCTCATCAAAGTCCCTGTCCACTAGCATTTAATCATCCTTGCAGTGGACAAAATAATCTTAAATAAGGGGTCCTGAAGAAGGGTCTCGGCCTAAAACCTTGACTGTTTATTGATTTCTATAGATGTTGCCTGACCTGCTGCGTTCCTCCAGCATTTTGTGTGCGTTACCTTAAATATGGGGATATGGGAGGAGAGATTAATAAAGACTGCACCAACTTGGGCAGTCAACCACAGTGCAAAAGACAACAAACTGTGCATACAAAAAGGAGGAAATAATAGTAATAAAGAAACAATAAATATCAAGAATGTGAGATGAAGTGTTTTAGAAAGTGAGTCCACAGCTTATGGGAACATTGCAATGATGGGGCAAGTGAAGTTATCCCCTTTTGTTCAAGAGCCTGATGGTTGAGGGGTAATAACTGTTCCTGAACCTGGTGGTGTGAGTCCTGAGGTTCCTATACCTCCTTCCTTTCTTCCTTCATGGTATAGTATTCTTTCATAGTGTGAGCCCTCTGCTGGTTTGACTTTCCGAGATGTATCACGAAGCTGATCAGAAGCAGAATCAGATTCATTATCACTGACATATATGACATGAAGTTTATTGTTTTGCGGTAGCAATCAGTGCAAAGACAAAGTTACTATAAATTGGAAAAAAAATTAAAAATTGCAATAAAAAGAATAATGAGTTACTGTCCACGTTTCATGGGCAATTCAGAAACCTGTCGGTCTGGAAAAATCTGTTATGAGTCAGTGAGTGCCGATCTTCAGGCTCCTGATCATAGAAATGAGAAAAGGGCATATCCAGGATGGGGAAGGACCTTAGTGATGGATGCTGCCTCCTTTGGGCACCACCTCTTGAAGATATCCCCAATGGGGGTAGGGAGAGTTTTGCTCCTAATGGCTATAACCCTCTGCAGCCGCTTAGAAATTTGTAAGAGAGTTTGGTGAGACTCTTTCTAGAGTTTTTCTGCTTTTATTTTCTATGTCCGATATTTGAACACATCCTCGGAAATCTGGTCGTTAATAAGATACTTACCCTCCCTCCTTGTCACCACTCCAAGCCCACTGCCAACACTGAGAGTGCCAACTTACCATAGGATTGAAACATCGTCCTAATAGCTCTACATACTTAATGGCCACTTTATTAGAAACACCAATACACCTGCTCGTTAATGCAGATATCTAATCAGCCAATCAATTGACAGAAACTCAGTACATAAAAACATGTTGACATAGTCAAGAGATTCAATTGTTGTTCAGACCAAACATCAGAATGGGGAAAAATCTGATCAAAGTGACTTTGACCATGGAATGATTGCTGGTGCCAGATGGGCAGGTTTGAGTATCTCAGAAACTGCTGATCATCTAGAATTTTCTAATGTTTAGAGAATGGTGCAAAATACAAAAAAAATCCAGTGAGCAGCAGTTCTGTGGGTAAAAACACCCTGTTAATGCCTGTTAATGACAGAGATTGTACAGGAATGACCAAACTGGTTCAAGATCTCACGAAGGCAACAGGAACTCAAATAACCACACATTACAACAGTGGTATCCAAAAGAGCATCTCTTAACTAATAAAGTGACCACGGAGTGTATAAGGTAGAAAAATGTCACAGGTACTTCAAACTTTTTGAAACAAAATCTGTCACCAAACCATTTTCAGGGCAGGTAACCTAAAATATGGTCACATTCAATGGTTCAAAGGAATTCCTTAAAGGAAGCAGTAGAACCAGAGACAATTATGGAAGGAAATCTGGTGCTTAGCTCCTTGGTAGCTGAAGAAAGAGCCAACAATTAAACACTGACTGAAACTCTGTGCATCTAATCATGGAGTCAAAAAGCTGTAAAGCATAGCGACTGGTTGTTTGGCTCAGTTCCTCCTTGCTGATCTCGATGCCTACCTATGCAAATTCCATTTAGAGTTAGAGTACTGCAGCACAGAGACAGATCCTCTGGGACATCTAGTCCATGCCAATCTGTAATTCTGCCTAGTTCCATCAACCTGTGCCTGGACCGTAACCCTCCACCTCCCTGCCATCCATGTACTTATCCAAATTTCATCTTAAATGCTGCCAGTCAAAACATCCACCACTTCCATGGGCAACTCATTCCACATTCTCACCACCTCTGAGTGAAGAAGCTTCACCTCATGATGCCCTTAAACATTTCACCTTTCACACTTAACCCATGACCAGTTTTAGTCTCACTCAACCTTAGCCTACTTACATTTACCCTATCTATACCCCTCATAATTTTGTATACCTCTATCAAATCTCCCCTCCAGGGAAAATGGTCCTAAATTATTCAGTCTTTCCCTATAAGTCAGGTCCTCAAGCCCCAGCAACATCCTTGTATTAGGCCTCCATTAGACTTGTGATGAAGTAGTGCTTTAAAAAACAATGTTGCTCTGTGCTCTGAAAGTTGTTTGAAGCAAGCCCAACATCTGGGACAAGTCTGTGCTTTAGATGGAGAGGGCCTTCTGCAAACAAAAAAAATCAACCCTGAGCATCCTTGGAATTAGGAATGCAAAGCCAGCCTTGGGAAATTTTCTGTGGGAAAAGAAAAGTGTACACTGACCTAATAATAGAGCCACAAGGCCTTACAAAACAAAAACAGGCCCTTTGGGCCACCATGTCTCTGTGGACCAGCAAGTACCCATTCATACTCGTCCTGTACTAATCCCATTGTCTACTCACCGTACTCCTATAACCCCACCTCACCACCCCACCCCTCTCCACCACATACACACCATGATTTCACCTCCAAACTGAGGGCGATTTACAGTAGCCAATATTTGGAAAGTAGGAAATGAACCAGAACACCTGGAGGAAACGATCACAAGAAGAACCACTCAGATGTAGGGCAAGCAAGTAGGTGAAGGGGAGATAAGAGAAAATTAGCTTTTCTTTTCCCCCTTTCAGATTAGAGATGCGTGCTCTGGTGTTCCGTGAAAGAAACAGACAAAAGAGAACCAAGCAATTCTTGAATACAACAAAACTTTACGACTCACACACGTACAAAAAAAATTAAGGACAGCCAGGTATTGGGAAAAGAGAGTGAAACTTTTCTGCCCATGACTTCTGGGGAATAAAACTAACAAGGAGAGCATCAATGTTTAAATCAATTTAATTGCCAGTTGGGTATCTTCCTGGCATTTCAAGAGACTGCGGAGCATGGTGAGAAGGCAAGTGGCCTGATTTATAAACTTGGAATGAGATGTTGGGTGTAATTCCCTTTTCTCGTTTCTAAAACCTTCACTGCTACTAAATGGTTGAAAAACAATGAAAAAAAAACAAAGAATTAAATCTGCTTCGGAATGAGTGATGAAGCAAACTTGTCAATTATTAAGGGCATTCTTTAATTCTGTAATAACTTTTCCATGTCACTGAAGCTATATCGCGCTGAGTGACATTTAAATCAATCCCTTTCATTCCCTTTTATTGCTTCTCATTATTTTCTGTGCCATGTGTTTCTGGTTAAATTGGTGGCTAGCCAGCGCTTGTCCTTCCTGCCCTGTCCATCTCGTCCTTTGATTAGCCCTGGACCCCAAACTGTGCCTCTTCACGCTGAAACCAGACACCCAATAGCTTCATCTTCTGATCTATACAGGAGGTTGGACAAAAAGGTGGGGTTTGTGGTGCCGAGGGCAACCTGTGGACTGACCCTTGATAAGAACAGGCGCAAGAGGGCCGGTAGCAAGCCCCGAGACAGGATGTTGTTCTGAACCTTTATTATAAGCCTTAAGTTGAAATATCTGACTGATATTAAACGGGATAAAAGGAAATTAATAGGACGATCTCACTTCAAAGAAAATCTCCAACCACCCATAAACTCAAAGCACTTCTAAACCAGTTAATAATGATAGAAGAAATTCTTCAGTCTTCTCCCAAGGAGAGGCCCCATACCGTTTAATGAAGCTGTCCTAGACCATCGAATGGTGCATTTAAAGGGCAACATTCCAATTAATGAGCAAGAACATGTGTCAATTAATCCCAGGCACTTTGCCTGGGGCTCGGGGAAAATGGTACTGAGAAACTGATCATGCTGACAGAGTGTGCCCAAGGTACAACCAGTGGGAATGGTAACCAAGACATCTCTTCTGGTCTAGTTAACAGGGCTGTCAACCATGCCGATTCTGTTTTCTGCACTAATGCATTTATCCCCTCATCTCACATCCGGACCATTGACAGGGTTTCCTGTCTTCATCTTTATCAACAGGCCTCCACATTCAACAGATCATTCATTATATTTTCTGACATCTTCTGCATGACAGGTCTTTACATTCTCTTTGCTTTCAATGGGCTTGTTCTCTCTGTGAGTCCTTTGGTTACTACACTGTGTTGTGCATTTAATATTCCAGTAATATTTGAGTAATATTATATACATATTGGTTGATTAAGCATTTTTTAATTCACTACGGGTTATAGTATTAATATATGAATGTATGCGTTCATCATGTGATGCATGCATGCCTTGCTTAATGTGAACACAATGTTAGACCCACATTCCAGGACTCCGAAACCTTCCTTTGAATTAGTTTACTGTTTTGAAGGTACAAAACATAACACTCTGATTCTCCCAGCACCTTCCCACTCACCCAGACGAGGCACAACATCTGATTTTACCGCAAACAACAGGAATTCGGCAGATGCTGGGAATTCAAGCAACACACATACAAGTTGCTGGTGAACGCAGCAGGCCAGGCAGCATCTCTAGGAAGAGGTGCTGCCTGGCCTGCTGTGTTCACCAGCAACTTATATGTGTGTTATCTGATTTTACTAAAGCCTTTCATATCATTCAGGGTTCCCAACAATGAATCACCTGTAACTTCTTCCAAATAAGTTGGCTGTGTTTGGTTCAAAGTACAAAGTAAAATTTATTATCGGAGTACATACACGTCATCACATACAATCCTGAGATTCTTTTTCTGCGGGCATACTTAGCAAATCTATAGAACAGAAATTTAAACAGCATCAATGAGCAACAAACCGTGCAAGTGCAAATATAAATAAATGGCAATAAATAACGGGCATTAAGTAATGGGATGAAAAGTCCTTAACTTGAGACCATCACTTGTGGGAGCACCAGAAGTAGAATGAGTGTAGTTGTCCCCTTTTGTTCAAGAGCCTGATAGTTGACCGGTAGTAACTGTTCATGAACCTGGTGGTGTGTGTAGTGAGGCTCTTGTACCTTCTACCTGATGGCAGCAGTGAGAAAAGAGCATGCCCTGGCTAGTGAGGATCTTTAATAATGGATGTTGCTTTTCTACAGCAGCATTTTATATAAACACAAAATATTCTGCAGATGCTGGGGTCAAAGCAACACTCACAACAAGCTGGAGGAACTCAGCAGGTCGGGCAGCATCCGTGGAAACGATCAGTCAACGTTTCGGGCCGGAACCCTTCGTCAGGACTGACGAGGGAAGGGTCAGGGGCCCTATAAAGAAGGTGGGGGGAGGGTGGGAAGGAGAAGGCTGGTAGGTTCCAGGTGAAAAACCAGTAAGGGGAAAGACAACCCATATACCGTCTGGGTAGTCTCCAGCACCTTGGTATGAACATTGAATTCTCCAACTTCCGGTAATTCCCTCCCCCTCCCTTCCCCCCATCCCAGTTTCACTCTGCCCTCTCCCCCAGCTGCCTATCACCTCCCTCATGGTTCTGCCTCCTTCTACTACCCATTGTGCTTTCCCCTATTCCTTCTTCACCTTTCCTGCCTATCACCTCCCTGCTCCCATTCCCCCACCCCTTTATCTTTCCCCTTACTGGTTTTTCACCTGGAACCTACCAGCCTTCTCCTTCCCACCCTCCCCTCACCTTCGTAATAGGGCCCCTGCCCCTTCCCTCTTCAGTCCTAACAAAGGGTTCCGGCCCGAAATGTTGACTGATCGTTTCCACGGATGCTGCCTAGCCTGCTGAATTCCTCCAGTTTGTTGTGAGCATTTTATATAAATGTGCTCAATGGTTGAGAGGGTTTTACCCGAGATGTACTGGGCCGAATCCACTAACTTTTGTAGAATTTTCCAGTGGCAAGCCATTTAAGTTCTACTTCCCATTCCTGCTGAGGCAGAGAGAAATATAGACAGAGTCGCTAGTGGGAAGGCTGGCTCCTGTGAAGTGCTGAGCTGTGTGCTCAACTCTCTGCTGCTTCTTGTGGTCACGTGCAGAGCAGTTGCCATACCAAGCCATTATGCATCCAGACAGGATGATTTCTGTGGTGCAACAATAGAAATTAGTAGGAGTAGACTGGGACGAGTCAAATTCCTTTAGCCTCCTGAGGAAGTAGAGGCATTGGTGAGGTTTCTTGGCCGTGACATCAAGATGGTTTCCCCAGGACAGGTGATGTTCACACCTCGGAACTTGAAGGTCTCAACCTCAACACCACTGATGTAGACAGAAACAGAAGCTTGTTCCATATTAACACCTCTGTGGGAATAGATATTCTTCCAACTTTAACCCAGTTTTGCATTTCGCGTTTTTCTTTAACAATAGGTAAGTATCATCAACTTTTATGTATCAAGTTATTATTTATACAAAAACAATGCAAAACAAAGTAAAAATTCTTTAAAAACTTGAGAAAGACTGTAGATGCTGGAAATCCAAAGTAACACACACAAAATGCTGGAGGAACTCAGCAGGCCAGACAACATCTATGGAAAAGAGTAAACAGTCATTGTTTCGGACCGAGACTCTTCACCATGACTGGAAGGGAAGGGGAAAGGAATCAGAGTAAGAAGATGGGGGAAGGGGAGGAAGTAGTACAAGGTAGCAACTTGGGGGAACATCTTATATTCTGTCTGGGTAGCTTCCAACCTGATGACATGAACATCGATTACTCGAACTTCTGGTAATTGTCCCCCCCTCACTTCACTATTCCCCATTCTTGTTTCCCTTTCATATCTTCTCTTCTTACCTGCCCATCACATCCTTCTGGTGCTCTTCCCCCTTCCCTTTCTTCCATGGCTTTCTGTCCTCTTCTATCAGATTCCCCCTTCTCCAGCCCTTTATCTCTATCACCAATCAACTTCCCAGCTCTTCACTTCATCCCTCCCCCTTCCCAGTTTTACATATTGCCTGCTACCTAGATCTTCTTCCTCCCCTCCCTCCAACTTCTTATCTGACTCCTTCTGCCTTCCTTTCCAGTCCTGACGAAAGGTCTCAACATGAAATGTTGACTGTTTACTGTTTTCCATAGATGCTGCCTAGCCTGCTGAGTTCCTCCAACATTTTGTGTGTGTTGCCATTAAAATCCTTTGTCAGTTGCAATGAGTTCAATTACTTAATGCTTTTTCTTTACAGGGCTCATTTACGTGAGTCACTTAGGAAACTATGAATAAGACTCTTAATGATATTCAGGACAAAAGTGGCATTATAGACAAACAGATCAACTCAGAAAGAAAATGAGCGTTTCTATATTTCTGTTCAGAGTAGAAAGCTGAGTCATTTTATCCAACAAATTAAATCATCCTTTGGTGCCTGGTCTGATCAGATCTCTAGCAGCTGTGGTGGTTAAAGTCTCAGACCTGTCAAGGCATTTTCTTCCAGTCCTAGTCCCACTGCACTGCCAGTACTTTAAAGGCTACATTTCAAAGTTATACTTCATGTTGCAATACTTAATCCTCATAGGCACAAGTGGTTTTGATAGAAAGGCATAAACCTGAGGAGTCACATGTGCCTGTACTGAAAACCTTGCTCAAAGTGTTCCAGTTGTGAACCGGTAGTGATACAGCATAACAGGTAATAAGGAACTGTTCCAAGGAACTTTGAATCAAGTTATTCCAGGAGTGGATAGCCAGAGACTCTTTTCCAGGACAGAAATGACTAATACCAGGGACATAATTTTAAAATGATTGGAGGAATGAATAGCGGAGATGTCAGAAGTAAGTCTTTTTATTTTTCAGAAAGTGGTGGGTGTATGGAATGCCTACCAGGGGTGTTAGTAGAAGCAGATGTATTGGGAACATCTAAGAAACTCTTAGATAGGAACATGGATGAAAGAAAAATGGAGGGCTATGTAGGAGGGAAGGGTTTGATTTTTCTTAAAGTAGTTTATAAAGTCAGCAAAACTTTGTAGGTTAAAGATCTTGTACTGTGCTGTAATGTTCTATGTTCTATATTCTATTTTCTCGGTGTGTCTTGGCTTGGTGGTGTTTAGCTTTGTAAGGTTGGATAGTAACTGAGATTTATATGACAGCAAAAAAATCTCACATAGCTCCTGTCGATTCTAGACTTTACGAAGAGCTCTTTTTTGACTTAGCTGTCACCTAACTTCATAAATCCAAGTTTTTACTATATCCTTGATGCCTTAGTTAACGAAAACTATCAATCTCAAGCTTAAAATTAGTGATTTATCAGCGGTATCTATCAGAGTTCCAAAGTTTGACCAGCCTCTGTGGAAATAAACACACCCTTCTGAGGTCTGACTCCAAACTGCAGGTTATAAACCTGGTTCCAATCTATTCAAATAAGGCAAGAAGCTTCTCTCCAATTCTCTTACTATACTGCAAAGTTCAACCATATCACCTCTTTGACACTGTGAGGGATGACAATTATGGTTCATGCAACACTCCTTTTATTTAAACTTTGGTATCTATGGGCCATTCTGTTAAAGCAACACCTACACTTTTCTCAATTCCAACACATTTATGGCCAGAATATCAATTATATAGCAAATGAGAAAGCAGTCAAGGAGTTACAATGCTTGGAGATCTTTGAAACAAACCGGTGCAAAGGGGCTTTTGAGATGCCCTTCACTCTGAGATGATGCAGGGAGAAAGAATTAAAATAAGAAGAAAAACTGCTGAAGAATAAACAAGCTCTTGGAGGAACTTAGCAGGTCAGGCAGCATAGGAGGGAAGAAATGAACCTTTTGGGTCAAGACTCTTCATCTGTGCGATTTGTCCACTTTCCTCTGTAGACACTGTTTCACCTGCTGAGTTGCTACAGCAGCCCCTCAACCCCACCCTGTAGATTCCAGCACCTGAAATCCTTTGTTCAGAGAACTACTATATTCATATTAATGAAGGAAAGTTAGAAAAATTACAGAAGAAATTTTCTTTCCATCATCTAGTCCCAGATGAAGCCTGCACAAGCCTATAGCTTTGTGCTAAATGTGATTGTCTATTTTCATGCTTTTATTCATAATTAGAAGACTAATATAGTCCCCATGTCAATTTACTCACACGGCTTGGCCATTATCAAAGCAGCCTGAAATAGTAATGAGACCCTAAGGGCCAGTAACAACAACGTTGAGTACAATTGCATTGCAATCATTAACTCAGACCAATGTTTGGAATATGCTCTCCTTCATCATTCTTTTGTAAAATTAGACAGAATTCATTTCAATATCTATTCCTGGTCTCCAGCTACACATTCAGTAATTGCTAGAATTACCCTGAAAACAATGAGGCAGTCATTATATTCGGTGTCCGTGCGTCGATCAAATGTCTTACAAATGTTGTTTAGCACCTTTGACTACTTATTGGTAATGGCACCAAGCAAAGGAACCTGAAGACCAATCTATCAGCACTGCCATAATGCTATAACATATTGAGGTGATGCCAGATTATGTTACTGAAGTCAGAAATCTATTGTTATAGGATGCCCATTCCCTCAGATTTATGTTGTCAAAGTTGCAAAATAAACCATTAATGAATGTCAAACAAAAACAATTAATGAATTTAATTATAAACAAGAGAAATTCTGCAGATACTGGAAATCCAAAGCAATGCACACAAAATACTGGAGCAGGGCAGGCAGCATCCGTGGAAATGAGTAATAGTTGACGTTTTAGCCCGAGATCCTGTTTTAGGACTGAGAAGGAAGGGGGAAGATACCAGAATAAAAAGTTGGGGTGAGGAGGGGAGGAAGGAGGCAAGCTGGATAGTGATCTACTGGCCCAAAATGTCATAGCCTCAGCTTGACTTTCCACCTTGTTTTGCATAACCCTTCTCAGCCTTGAAAATACTCAATGAGTCAGCACCCACAACTCTCTGAGGTAGAGAATTCCAATGATTTCAATGGAAAGACCATGCAAAAAGTTCAAAGCCACTCAGGATAAAATAGCTGAGATCATTGTCAACCCACCCACTTCCTTAAGAATTCATTTTCTCCATCACTGACACAAGATGATAGTGATGTGCACCATTTACAAGAATTTACCATGCATTAACCAAATGCAGTGTGTCCAATTAGTCAGAAAGTATCTCCAGACCTCCTTAACTAAAGACATCTTCAGTGCTCCTGCTAACCCTTGCTTCTATTCTTTTCACACTTTAGTCAATTGCAAGGGCAGAATTTATTGCCTAATACTGATGGCGCTGGAAAACTAAGTGAAACATCTTCCTGAGCCGCTGCAGGCTGCGTGTAATAACTACGGTGTATGTTTTGGTGTGGAATCTATAGGTGGTGATGTTTCTACTGCCCTTGTTACTGGCAAGGATGTGGGTTTAGGATCTGCTATCAAAGAGCCTTCAGCAAGTTTCTGCAGATGGTACATAGAAGATTCTTGTGGATGGTGCACACCACAGTCATCCTGAGTCAGTGTTGGAACATTTTGTTGTACGTTGCTTTGGATTTCCAGCATCTGTAGAATTTCTTGTACTTATGATTTGCTGCTCCACTGTGATTGACCATCTTAAAGCTCCTGGCATGAAGACTTAAAGGAGAGAAGGCACAAAGCCCAATCATGGGATATTAGTAAAAACTCAAATAACCCCACAGAAAAGAACAAATTTTAAGTTTATGTTTAATCACTATTTAATATTACAAATTCCATCCCAGTTCCACCATTTTTTATCAGTTCATTAAAATCCTATCTTGAGTTAATTGGAGTTTGTACCATGTGGAGAACCACAGCAACACCTCCATCTTATACGTCAAGCGCTCCTAGCATGTGAAGGCAATTCTAAACTACGCCAACCTGTTTCAGTTTTTGTTTCATTTACTCTCCAGACTTTTACATTTTTTGTTCCTCCTTTTCTCCAGCCCTTGCTCTAAGCTCTTCAATATTTGATACGTGCACACTGCCTGCTTAGTCAATGAGATCATTGGAGTCAAAGAGGGCTTGTGACATGGTGTCACTAATGGACTGTGGGGACAACAAACTCACTGCATACATTTACCCACAATGCCTTGTGTCAGTGATCACCTATTCACCCTTTCCTGGAATATGATCCAAAGCTACATGGAGCAGGTTTTAGTTAAGTAGTTAACATTGTCAGTATCTTTGTGCAGTTGTACAGGTCTTTGTTTGCTTGACTAGTTGAAAGAGTATATGCTGACTAAGTACTTTATCTCCAGGCAAGTCAACTGTAGAACTTAAAGGCTTATACACAGACAATGTTAGAAGTTCAACTGAGATATGTTTATACAAGAGCTCTTTGCAGAGTACTTCTGGAACTTCCTATACAATTTATTAAACCACAAGAGGCACACAACACACCGGGAAACTGCCTTAAATTAATAATTATATTTCACAACCAATATTATAGATACTAGAACTGTGTGTCATAGTTATCATGGACAGCAGCAAGCCAAAAATGGGTCGGGTACATATTACTGGCCTTTTTCATTTCACTCTTATTTGTTAAGATTAGCTTTGTTCATCACATATACATCAAAACATACCATACATACAGTGAAATATATTGTTTTGTGTCTACGGCTGACACACCTGAGGGAATTTTGAGGGCATAGCATTCCCATGAACCCGTATGTCTTTGGAACGTGGGAGAAAACTGGAGCACCCAGAGGAAACTCACATGGTCATGGGGTGAACATGCAAACTTCTTAGGGACATCAGCGGGAATTGAAAACACAAAATACTCTGCAGATGCTGGGGTCAAAGCAACACTCACAACACGCTGGAGGAACTCAGCAGGTTGGGCAGCATCCGTGGAAACGATCAGTCGACGTTTCAGGCTGGAACCCTTCGTCAGGACTGAAGAGGGAAGGGACAGAGGCCCTATAAAGAAGATGGGGGGCGGGGGAGGAACCTACCAGCCTTCTCCTTCCCACCCTCCACCCACCTTCTTTATAGGGCCTCTGCCCCTTCCCTCTTCAGTCCTGATGAAGGGTTCCGGCCTGAAACGTTGACTGATCATTTCCACGGATGCTGCTCGACCTGCTCAGTTCCTCCAGCGTGTTGTGAGTGTCAGCGGGAATTGAACTTCGATCAATTTTACAGGTGGCATTGTAAACCACTGGGTGGCAGGGTGGAGATACGTCTCTACCAAAGAAGGTGTAAAGCACTCCTTCCCTCCAGTAGCCTGCAGATCGCCATTGGGCAAGGTGCAGCACCTGATTAGCCCCCCGATCAGTCACATGAAGCCTTGGGAGCAGGTGGTGGATGGTCATATGAGCAAGCTGGTGTATATCACGTCTTGGTTATACTGACAACAGGCAGAAAATCTCTGAATAGTATTGATAATAGTTGAGGATCACACGTCTTGCAAAGACACTGCCCAGAAGAAGGCAATGGTAAACCATTTCTGTAGAAAAATTTGCCAAGAATAATCATGGTCATAGGACTATGATCACCCACGTCATACAACACGGCACATTATGATGATGACTGTAAAGCAAAAGCATTAACCACAGAACAGACTTTGCTGTAGCATTTGTAACCTGCAACAATGAAAGGAGAACTCAATTAACTTTTAAGAGGGCACAAATACCATTTAACTCCCCAGCTTGACTTTAAATACTTTGCTAATCAATTCCTCAGACTTGCTTCATGTGAAGCATTGAAGCCAGCAGAAAGGGACAACTTTCATCACCTCCACCGGATTCCATTTAAATATGAGGATGGAAGGTTGGTGCTTAACCCTTTAGAAAGTTCAGACTCAACCTCCTTCAGACAATTAACAATTGCCTTATGAAGCAGAGCAATTATGTAAATTAAAATTGCAAATATAACTCATCAGGTGGACTGGATTTAATCTAACAACAATGATTGTTAGGTGCATTATGCTTTGCATCTTCAGGCAACCTATCAATATTATGCATCCTTATGTTAGATATTCTTTCAGCTTCTATGTCACCAGCCATTTTTATAAGCAAATATTGTGCTTGCTTATAATAATGGAGAGCACAAGTTACAAATTCTATCATGTAGCACAACAAATTTAATCTAAAACCTTCATTCTGTGCACCCGCACCATATTATAGAAGTTTAATCATGGCCCTCCACGCATACGGCAGATTTATGCCAAGGAGTACTGGGCAAGTAAGAATGATACAAGTCAGAGTACAACAGAGAATTATTTTACCATTCTTATGATTTCTCAATGCAAACATGCTTTTCACAAATAATACCAGGTGTTGACCATCGAATCAGCCCCAGAGGCTATAGGCTTTTGTCCCACATTATTTCAAGGGACAGACCTAATTTGGGTCACTGTTGGCGAGTCTGGCAATGGAGATTCCACTGAGGAGGTCCCCCGAGGCTGTCCTTCTTTGGAGTACTATCCTGCTCTTTTCCTCTTTTAAACTTGGCAGCTTAATTCTCCAGCCTTCCATGTGTGTGTCCCAAGGGTGGCTGTTAGAGGCATGTAGCACCTGCCAATCACTGTCGCTCAGGGACAGATCTGTCCCATATCAATGTCACAGATCAAAGCACCTTTTATGACTTTCTACTCTGAGTGCAGGGTAAAGGTGAGTTTTGCACATGATTTTGATCCTGTCAGTTTATCATAGGGACATGGCATAATGTTGTACAGCACAGGAAGAGACCCTTCAGTTCTTTGCTTTCATACAACCCTTTTGTCATCTACAGTAATCCCACTTGCCTGCATTAGATCCATACGCTTTGTCTCTTTGAATGTCTCTTATACACAGTAAATGTATGTAATGCTATCCCTTTGCCTAGTAGTGTGCACTCCAGATATCCATCACTCACTACGGTAAAAAAAAATCCACACAAATCCTCTTTAAAATGACTTTCTTTCATCTTAAACCCATGCCTATTGTGTTTGATAATCATACCATCCCTTAGTGCCCTGTCATTTACTCTACATATCCTGCTCCCAACTGACTACCCACAATGCACCTCCTCACACGTGTGTAGACTAAGCTGAATGCCTTGACACTTTGGCCTACTTTCCATCTGATCCAAGTTGATCTAAAGGGAGCAATTCCACGCTGTATAACTCCATGACTGTATTATCTATATCCAGCTGCAGCCTTAGACAACCTTCCTCTCTATCCACAACACTATGGGTTTTTTGAGTTATCTGCATATGAGTAGAGCCAGGCATTGTGGACTGGGTCCTACATTAGGTCCTACGGAGATTGTTTTGTTCCATGCTTGCCTACTTGATCATGATGTACTGAAAGAATGTCTTGGGATTCTTAATCATACTTACAAAAGATAATTCATGATGTCCCTTTTTCAATTTTTTATTAGTTTCTACAAATGTTTGTACATAAAAGAATACAGAGTACAAGAAAGTATATATAAAGGTAAAAAAAACTACAAACTACATTATATCTGTTCATAATAACAATCTCATTACCCCATATTCATGTAGGTTAGTCAAAGTTATATTGAAATATCTTAATTTATTACTAAAAAAATCTAACCCCTACCAAGACCGAAGCTGTTTACTAAGGAGAAATAAAGGTAAAATACCTTCTCGTATAATAGAAATTATTAATAGCCAACATCTGAATTTAAACAATGAATTGAAGGTTTTGAAAGTTTTGAAAATAATTCAGAAAGGGTTCCCACAATGTCTGGAGGTCTTGATGAGATTCAGAAATTGAACAACGAACTTTCTCTAAATTTAAGCGTGACATAACATTGCATAACCATTGAGCATAAGTATAAAGTAAAGTATCTTTCCATTTAAACAGAAGTGCCCTCCTAGCTATAAGAGAGCTAAAGGCCAAAATATGCAAATCTGATGTCTTCAACTTGATATCTTGTCCAGCAACAATACCAAATAGAGCCATCAGAGGATTAAGCTTAAAATTGACTTTGAAAAGTAAAGAAAAAGTTTGAAAAACTTCCTTCCAATATTTTTCAAGACATGGACAAGTCCAAAACATATAAATTAATGAAGCTTCTCTATTATTGTATCTGTCACAGTAGGGAGATATATCCGAATAAAAATGAGATAGCTTATCTTCAGTCATATGGACTCTATGTACCACCTGAAATTCTATGAAGGAATGGCGAGCACATATTGATGACGTATTAACCAGTTTAAAAATTTCATTCCAAGTTTCCTCAGATATTGATGTCTGTAAGTCTTGTTCCCAGAGATTCTTAATTTTGTCTAAAGGAACATTCCTCGTCTCCAGTAACATACGATAAATATTAGTTATTGAACCATTATAAAAAGGTGTCAAATTAAAAATTATATCTAGTAAGTTCTTATCTGAGCTTATAGGAAATGTGCATAATTGAGATCTTAAAAGTCTCTAATTTGTAGATATCTAAAAAAGTGAGTTTTGGGTAGACTATATTTAGCTGACAATTGCTCAAATGAAAAAAGATTTCCTCCAACAAACAGATCCCAAAAACATTTAATACCCAACCTGTCCCATTCTTTAAAAACTAAAATGATGTCTTTTACTCTCCTAATATCTTTCTTAAGTTCTCTCCAATACCCTGTACATTTGTGAAGAGATTCTCTTGATTCTGCTTGTTGAAAACTTCCATGTTTTCCTTTTTTCCTGATCAAACCTACAATATTCTATTTTCCAAAGGTCCCTAATCTTGCCACTGTTGCCTTTCAGTATAGCATAGCAGCGTAGCAGTTAGCACAATGCTCTATAGTGTGAGCGATCACTGATCAGGGTTCAATTCCCGCTGCTGTCTGTAATGATTTTGTCCGTTCTCCATATTACCTCGCAAACACAAGGAATTCTGCAGATGCTGGAAATTCAAGCAACACACATCAAAGTTGCTGATGAATGCAGCGGGCCAGGCAGCATCTCTAGGAAGAGGTACAGTCGACATTTCAGGCCGAGATCCTTTGTCAGGACTAACTGAAGGAAGAGTAAGTAAGAGATTTGAAAGTGGGAGGGGGAGAGGGAGATCCAAAATGATAGGAGAAGACAGGAGGGGAAGGGATGGAGCCAAGAGCTGGCAGGTGATTGGCAAAAGGGATATGAGAGGATCATGAGACAGGAGGCCCAGAGAGAAGGAAAAGGGGGAGGGGGAGAAACCCAGAGGATGGACAAGGGGTATAGTCAGAGGGACAGAAGGAGGAAAAGGAGAGTGAGAGAAAGAATGTGTGTATATAAATAAATAACGGATGGGGTACAAGGGGGGAGGTGGGGCATTAACTGAAGTTAGAGAAGTCAATGTTCATGCCATCAGGTTGGAGGCTACCCAGATGGAATATAAGGTGTTGTTCCTCCAACTTGAGTGTGGCTTCATCTTTATAGTAGAGAAGGCCGTGGATAGACATGTCAGATTGGGAATGGGATGTGGAATTAAAATGTGTGGCCACTGGGTGATCCTGCTTTGTCTGGCGGACAGAGCGTAGGTGTATGTTTCGATACACATGTATGTTTCGATGCACGTGTGACAAATAACATAATTACTGCCCATTATTTACTTCGGAGTTATCAAGAATTAAGAAGAAAATGATTGATCTGGAAAGCAGAAGTCGCAAGATGAATTTACGCATACTGGGTTTGCCTGAAAATATGGAGACTGATGAGCCATTAAAGTTCTTTTCGAACCTGTTATGTTCACTTTTTAGTGAGATTCTTGAAGCCTGTCCGTTACTGGACAGAGCTCACCAAATTCGATGTCCCAAGCCTTCAGCCGAAATGAAACCTTGTCCTATTATAGTATGTCTGCATTATTTTACAACCAAAGAAGCTATTCTTCGGGATGCAAGGAAAAAGGATAAGCTAATTTATGATGGAGCAAAGATTCATATAGTTGAAGATTTTACCCCAGAGATTTATGCTTACTACCCATTATGTCACTGGCGTTTGGGCAGCAATGAAGGTCCTCCATCTCTGTCTGACCTTAGCCATCTTCTCTGTTGTGCCTCAGATGTGTTTCAGGGCCCTCAATAGTGCCTCTAGCCTCTATGGTATAATGCCAAATTGTCTTTGGTGTCCTGTGTTTCCTCAGCCCATCAGGAGTCCAATGAATTCCTGTCTCGATTATGCAGCAAGCCTCTCTTCTCATAACATGTCCAATCCAACTCCTTCATTTCCTCTTGGTGCCACCGAAGAAGTAGGGCCTGGTGGCCAGACATAACCGAGGATCTTCCGGAGGCTGGTGGTGGGGAATGATGACACCTTGGCAAGGTCGCTCTCGGTCACGTGTCAGCATTCTGACCCGTACACAAAAAAAGGCCGACCTTACCCTCATCCTTACCAGAACATACTGTCCTCAAACTCTTACCAGCTCTCTTTGAAAAGATTTCCACATGTCAGCTGTCAGCGGAAAATATCTGTCCCATCGATATTTGTCCTCTCATACTGTTTTGAAATCAGCCTTCTCTGAATTTGAAACTATAACTTGAGGACCGATGGTTTCCATTTTAATAATTGTCTTGAATCTTACAGAAATATGCTCACTGCTCAGGAACTGTTCATCAACCAATATTTCCACCGCCTGCCCAGTTTTGTTTCCTGATGTTGAGTATTACTCCATCTGTAATAGGACTATCTACACGTTATCGCAAAAAACTTTCTTGGCTGCACATAACAAATTCTATCCCAACTCAGCCTTTGCACTAAAATAATCCCAGTCAGAACTGAGAATGTTAAATTCCTCTACTATAACCCTAAACAATACGCACAGAATACTGGAGGAGCTCAACAGGCCAGGCAGCATCTGTGGAAAAGAGTACAGTCCACGTTTCAGGCCAAGATCCGTCTTCAGGACAGGACAGTCCTGATGAAGGGTCACAGCCCGAAACATCAACGCTTTACTCTTTACCATAGATGCAGCCTGACCTGCTGAGTTTTTTGCGGGTTGCTTTGGATTTCCAGGATCTGCAGATTCTCTCATGTTTGTGATACTACTACAACCCTATTGTTTTTTCATCCATGTTCACGCACCTACCTTTAATTGCTGCTGGCTCTTGAGAGGAGTACTGTATACATCCAGCAAAGATATTGCCTCCCTCTTGTTCCTAAATTCTACCCAAATTCTCGTGTTGGAGGATCCCTCCAGGATGTCTTGTCAAAATATTGCTATTGTGTTAACCCATATCAAAAGTGCTGCTTTACCCCTCTCCCCTTTTGCACGGCTTCATCACACCTGAACTTTTATACCCCTAACCTTCAGACTACCAGCCCTGACTGCCCATCAACCACACTTCCATGACTGCAATAACTTCATAATTGTCATTACAGATCTATGCTCTAAGCTGAGCTGACTTATCTGTGAGACTCCTTGCATTAAAGTGAATACAGTCGAGCCTGTCTTTTCCCTCATGCTCCCTGACATAACACTGCTCGCTTTTTTTACTGGACTAGTTTGATTTATCCTCAGCAATTTTCTCCCCACCTCCTGCCCCGTTATAATTCTTCCAACCCTGTCAAATTAGTTGAATCCCCCTTCCCACCCCCTTGAGTAGCATGCACAAACCTCTCTGCAGAGATACCAGTCTCCATCCAGTTTCGGAATAGCCTTTTTTTTGCACAGGTTTTGTGACAGCAGAAATGACCCAAGCCCCCACCTCCTGTCCAATCATCCTATTTCTTCCCTCACTAGCATATGGCACAGGTAATTATCCAGAGCTTGCAATGCTAGAGATCCTGCTTTTGCATAATTAGTCAGATAAAAACTGGGATTACTAATTACAAAATCAAACAACATTCCCCACATGGTGTGCATTTGTATGTTGTGCTACCAGATCTAATATAAAGCTGAAATCTGTCCCCCCTTCCCCACCCCCCCGCTCCACTTCAAGACTTTTCTCTTTCTATCTAACATCAATGCAAATTATATTTTGACTCAGTAATTATAACTGAGAACATTTACACTGTAAACAATATTAGCTACAGGAATTAATCACAGGAATAGCCCTCTCTTTGAAAGTTTGGCTGGATAAGTACTTTTATTAACTTAATTCAAAGTCTTTGAATCAATAATAGGTTTATTTCCACAGTGAATGAACAAGTTATCCACAATGAAGTAAATGCTTCTCTACCCTACGGTATAAATCAACAAAGCAGAAATTCTCTTTCTTTCTAAACAAGAATATTTAAATGGAAATCTGCCCACTGTGAAATCTAATTTATTTACCTGCATCTGTATCTCTGGTTAGTTTGGCACTACCTTTAAATGGTTAGCTTAATCATTGAATCCCAAACGCTTGGCTATCACTGACTGACTGCAAGCTAGCTAAAGACTGCTGGCAGATCCATCTGAGATGACACACCTTCCTGAGAAACTGTTAATCACAGGGCGCACATGGGTTCTGTACACTTTCTAAATATCTTAGCATCTATTTCAAGATTCAGGATTGTTTATTGTCACTTTTCAGTACACAAATGTTAAGGAGAATGAAATGATTGTTACTTTGGTTCCAATGCAGCATATAAAAAAAGACACAATTTAAGCCAGACATCCCACCCTGCAGAAACTCATTTCAGGGAGGTAGCACCATCAATTTGCGGGAGACTTCCGGGAGAGGTGGGATGTCTGCAATAGAGTAGCTCCTTCGCAGCTGGCCAGCTAGTTTAAATAACGTTAGGTTTGCCAATGAACGAATGACACCTGTTAAACTCACTTCAACAAGTCTTTTACATTTTAACCCACCATGGGCAATAGAAAAGTCACTGTTGCAAACAGTGCAGCGAGCAACACTGTCATTATTTTGACCCCTATTAGGCAGGGGTACACTTTACTGTAGTCTGGGGTGACATACGTTTTATATTTTTTTTGGAACACTCTGCCATGGCGCGCTCTCGCTCGCACTCTCTCTCTCTCGCTTGCTTTCTCTTTCGCTCGCTGTCTCTCACTCGCTTGCTTTCTCTCTTGCTCATTTGCTTGCCTTCGCGCTCACTTGCTTGCTCTCGCTCTCACGCACGCGCTCTCTCTCTCTCTCGTGGTCGCTCTTGCGCTCTCTCTTGCTTTCTCTTGCTCGCTTTCAAAAAAATTGATTTCCATGATATTGTATATAATTTGCGGGCATCAGGGAGCCACTATTAATATGCGAGAGACTCCCAGAACTTCCGGAAGAGGTGGGATGTCTGATTTAACCACTACTTTAAAATAGTGTTTATACTTTCAGCTGTGAGAGCAAATTCAACAAGACCTCTGCAAACGCTGAAAGAAAGGCAGCTGATGATGCATCTTTCATGACTTATTTACCAGAGGTAGTCATTCATCAATACTGAATGAAACAGTCTAGGATGTTAGCTCAGGAATATAACTTCAATGACCAACTGACACTTGAAATGGTTTAGGTTTATTGTCTGCCATGAATTAAAGATATCAAAGCCTTAATTAGTTTTGAGGTAAAGCTTTGAACTTTAACACAGGTACTGACTCCACAAGTGCTGACTTTACCATTGTAAAAATGCATATTAGATGCTTGTTTGAGTATCCTCTGCTTTGGCAGTCCCTCAAAATTGAAGGTGGCTTGCTTCCAGCTCCAGTTCTATAGGCTGTAAGGTGGCATCTGCAGACTCTACCGCAGATAGAGTAAAAATTGCTGCTAAGGCAGGAATGTGGTTTGGGAGATGATGCAATCACTTATACTAAAAGTTGTGTATTTTTTTTATATAATTGAACTCACAGTTCTCACCCTTTTCTCAATTTTAAAACATAGAACATTAAACATTATAGAACAGTACAGGTCCTTGGGCCCATAAGGTGTTCCAACATACAACCTGCTCTAAGGTCAATCTCACCCTTCCCTTCAACAGAGCCCTCCATTTTCCTTCCATCCATGTTCACTTAAATGTCCCTAATGTATCTGTCCCTACCGCCACCCTGGCAGGACATTCCAAGCACCCACCACTCTGTGTAAAGAAAAACATACCTCTGACATCCATCTACACTTTACTCTAATCATCTTAAAGAAATGATGCACACTTGTATTAGCAATTTCTGCACTGGGAAAAGGTCTCTGGTTAACCAGTCGATCCATGCCTTTTATCATCTTGTACACATCTCATCCTCCTTTGTTTCAAATATAAGAGTCCTAGTTCACTCAAACACTTAGAGCAAGGGATTTTCAAAAGTCCTACAGGGATCCCCGTAAGATTTTGAGAACATTGCTATTTTTTTTCATTGTCCATCTGGTTAAGTATTATGTCAGCTTAGAGTAGTCACTCTGGTTATTGTGAGAAATTAGCAGAGGGCAAAGCAAGTTACTTGGTTTGGGACTTTGGAGTTGTCAGAATATAATGCTGGGCATGTTTCAGTGAGGTATCCTGAAGTGGATTTAAAAAATTTTGTGGAGATAGTGTTGTGATATCTCTCCAAAGCTTTGATGTGCTTGCTGTAGTCTAGGCAGGACGACTACCAACAGGAAAACCATGAGCTTAGTGCCAGATTTTATTTCTTGATCTTTGCAAACTTTCTACCTTAGACTGCCAAAGCCCATGATGGCTCACGATGGTGATACCTTATCATTTTGATTCAAAGGCACTGTAGCTCATGTATTGGGGGAAGCTCTCTACACTTTCTAAAGATTCATCATAGATCTTTATTACTGGAAGATGATGTTGTGCAGGTTGGTAGAGGACCTTTGTGTTGAAGATATTGAATGTAAAATCCATCCAATTGCATGTTTTAGCGAATAGGTTGACCTGGAGGTCAGCACGAGGTACTGCTGCTCAATGACTGATGTTGGGGGTGAGGTGTTGTTCTGGAATGGAGATAGCACAGCTTGAATGGTTTCCTATTGGTCCTATAGATAGCAACCACTCCAGCAGGAAGCTCGTTGGAAGTGAGACACATAAATGTAGTGAGAAAGATAGAGCAAAGGGCAAGAACAATGCACAGTGTTGCCTCACTGAAATTGGACTTGCTGTGGAACTGTCTGTTAAGATCATGGCTTCTATAACTGTACAAGGGAAGTCCTCCTTCCCCTCCCCACACCTTTTTACTCTGGCGTCTTCCCACATCCTTATCGGCCCAAAACATCAACTGTTTATTCTTTTCCATAAATGCTGCCTGACCTGCTAAGTTCCTCCAGCACTTTGTGTGTCAATGTATACTTGGAGACAAGTATGCAGATAGGAATCAGGATGAGCATTTGATTCTCTATGCCAAATTCCTATTAAGCATTTTATGTTTCTGTCACCCTTGGATTTACTCAATACATGCTGGAGTTTAACCAAAGCTTTGACTTTACAATTCATATACTTTCCCTTTCCTTCCATAGTCTTCCCACTCTCTATCTGTGTAAAACTCCTCTAATTCTACAACCTCAGAAACATCTCTGTTTCTCTAATTCGAGCCTACTGCTCATTCCTAAGTTTAAGTGTTTTGAAATTGACGATCATACCTTCAACAAACAGTGTTTTATGCTCCAGGATTGTCATCCAAAACCTCTCCATTTCTTGTTCCTGTAACTACTTCTTTCACCAGGTCCAGAGTTCCCTAATGTTCTGATCTTACACTGTTTGATGCATTTTAAGTTGTTTTTCTACATTAAAGGTGTTGCAAGTATCAAGTTGTCATTGTGATGTCTCCAGATGTACTATAGAGAGCATTGTGCTAAGTTCTATCACTGCCTGGTACAGAGGGATCAATGCACGGTATCAGAGAAAACTGCAGAGTCGTAAGCTCAGCCAGCTTCATCATGGGCACTAGCCTCCCCAGCATCGAATACATCCTCAAAAAAGCAATGCCTCAAGGATGCAGCATTTATCATTAAGGACCATCACCATCCAGAACATGCTCTCTTATTGCTACCAATCAAGGATGGGAGATACAGGAGCCTGAAGACGCACATTCAATGTTTTAGGAACAGCTTCTTCTCTCTGCTATCAGATTTCTGAATAGACCATGATCTCATGTACACTACCTCACTTTTTGCACTAATTACTTATTTTTTTAAATATTGCTCATTGACATTTTATTGTTATTTTTATATACACTCTGTGGCCACTTTATTAGGTGCCTCCTGTAACTAATAATGTGGCCACTGACTGTATGTTGGTGGTCTTTGGCTGCTGTAACCCTTCCACTTCATTTTTCAACATGCTGTACATTCAGAGATGCTTTTCTACACACCACTGTTGTAGAACATGTTTATTTGGGTTACTGTCTCTTTCCTGTCAGTTTGAACCAGTCTGGCTATTCTCCTCTGACCTCTCATTAACAAGGTGTTTCCACCCACACAACAGCCACTTACTGGATTTATTTTTGTGTTTTGTATCATTCTCTGTAAACTCTGAAGAATGTTGTGCAAGGAAATCCCAGGAGATCTGCAGTTTCTGAGATCCTCAGAGCTCCTCATCTGGCACCAACAAGCATTCCATGGTCAAAGTCAATTTGATTATATATCTTCCCCATTCTGATGTTTGGTCTGAACAACAACTGAACCTCTTGACCATGTCTGCATGCTTCTATGCATTGAATTGCTGCCACATGATTGGCTGATTTGACATTTGCATTAACAAGCAGGTATACCAAATAAAGTAGGCACAGTGTATATTGCACTGTGCTGTTGACCCATAACAACAAATTTTATGGCATACAGTTTGTCAGTGATAATAAACGGAAGCTGATTCTGATTAAGTCAGCTATGGTGCCAGGAAGGTATCACCTGTTTGGACTAAATTGCTTGATGTGAAGGGGGTCACTGTTAGAGATTCAATAGGGCCCCAAGATAAGGCAATACAATCAAGGTGTTTCCAACTGCTGGATTGGTATTGTTGCTATGGGGTCAAGTATTGATAGCTTAGTCTCTGTGATATTGCCCTATAAGACCCGAAAGTGCACTAGCACTCATTATCTCAGCTAGTACTTCAGGAAAAGCTGGAGGCATGAGTGCAGAGGGACTGAGAGAGCCCATGGTTGCCCAGCTCATGTGTAGCCAGAAGGGCCACTTTGAAATGCTCCACAAATTTTAACCTGATGTTTAAGCCAATTCCTCACGGTAGGTCAGGATTTCAGCTGTTACACATAATCACATTTATAGAAGACAATCATTCCTACAGTTCTGATTGAATAGCTCCAGAATCTGGGCCTCTGTATCTCCCTCTGCAACTGGTTCCTCGACTTCCTAACTGGAAGACTACAATCTGTGTGGATCGAAAATAACGTCTTCTCCTCGCTGACAATGAACACTGGCACACCTCAAGGACGTGTGCTTAGCCGGTGATGTTAAACCTGATTCTGATAGTTAAATCCAGGAAATGTGAGAAACTCCAATGCAGAGATTTCAGATTTAAGTCACACTCTGCCTGTTAATTCCTTGAATGTTAAAGGACAAGAAGTGTGATAGTGACCAAAAAAGCAAATAAGGTGGAGAAGTCAATCTGAACACTCTGCTAACAAGAGATTTTTCAGAAAAATAAATGTCAGCCAAAATTGAGTTCCAGAAACATCGTCCACAGAGACCAGGTTGAAGTATTTTGGTTACAAAGCATTAATCAAATGTGACATGGATTTAAATCAGGAGCTGGGAAGGAATGTTTTCTACCAAATAACCATCAAGCTGATGGAAAAGGTACAAAATACCAGTAAGGCAGTCATTAACCTGCTGGTACAGGATGCTATCCCAATCAAAGGGAACTGGGACAATAAATGTCAATATTGCAGGGAAGTGATTAATATCATATACATTACTACTTTTTAAAAAGTGAACTATGAATGGGGAAATTATGGTAAATAGATGATGAGATATGAATTTGATCATTTGAAATATACTGTATATGCATCTGATTAACTCTTTGATGATCACTGGACCTTACAAAGAACTGACACTTGAGGCTAGAAGTTTGCTCACCCAGTTCCAAAAACAGAAGTGCTGCATCCTTGAAGGTCAGATTAATGTCATGTTGAGCAATTTTGCACAACTGTCTGATTGCTTTGACGACCATCAGAAAATTTATCTCCTCATTTCTCATGAGGATTTTAAATCAGTCTAACGTTTAGCTGGGTGCAAAATCCTGCTAAATGAAGTCAGCTTTAGTGCAGTACATGAAATTATATGCAGCACAATTTTCAATTTCTCTGCTCTGAAAAATGACCATTCTTATTTACTCACGGAATAACTGGGTTTTAATACCTCACTTCCCTTGGGATCAATCCACTTAGAAAGTTCAAACCATTTAAAGAACATTTAAATGTTAATGCTTTAATCTCATTCTTTGTCATCATTGATGACTGTGAATTTGTAAGATCCATGATATAACCTTGCATGTGTGCGTGGACTGCTTTATACTGACATTATAGTTATGGTCATTCTCAGTTTCTAAGCCTCAGGATCTTTCAATTTGCGACTGCTAGTATGTCATATTTTTACTTTACGCAGTTCACTAGTACGTGTGGGATGTCATTGAAATCCATATTCAAGGACAGGAGAATTTATCTACTTTCCATTGAGCCTATACAGTGGTTCCCGATCTTTTTTATAACATGGACCAATACCGTTAAGTAAGATGTCTGTTGTCCCCAGGTCAGGAACTCCTGGTCTATAGGAACAGGCACAAATGAGTTTCCTCATCCTTCTTTGACTTCTATGCATCCAGAACAAAGAAGTGGGCAGGAAAAATCATTGTGGACACTACCCACCCTGCAAGTTCCCTTCTGGAAAGTACTACAGGGCTAATAAAACAAAAACTTCATGTCATTTTAAAAGTTTCTTCCCCCAGCAGTTACTCTGATCTGATTAACCATTCTAGTTAGAGGACCCCCCTCCACCGTATTCCCCTCTCACAACACTGCACTGAAGACACTTTAAACCATTTTCATAATGCAGTTTTGTAAATACATGCTCTTATTTGTGGATCTATGTACATATTATTTCTTATTCATTCTTTAAACTCTAACTCTATTAGTCATTTTACATATCATTCATTATTTTTGATATAGTTCTTTATTCTTTATTGCCACTGCCCAGAAGAAGGCAAAAGCAAACAGTTTCTGCAGAAAAATTTGACAAGAGCAATCTGGTCGTGGAAAGACCATGATTGCCCATGTCATACAACAGGTCACTCAACATGTCACATAATGAACAAATGAATGATTCTTTATTATTGTTGAATGCAGTTGTCTTTTGTTGCATGTTATGCCCTGACCAACATACCACAGCAAACACCTAATACATGTAAATGTATATAGCGAATAGAATTGGTTATCAAGTTGATCATCATAGAGCAGGAAGCTGGGGGCTTTCCTGCCAAGAGATCTGACTGTAATCATGATGAGTCTCTCTGGACTCAGGGCTAGACCACACCTCTTGCAAACACCATTCTTTACCAGTCTGTACAAATCCTTCTAGCCCCTGGAAACTGGCTAACTACTCTCTATGACCATGTCCGCTCATCATTATAACATTCATTCATTTATTACAACAGGAAATGTGTTGTTTGTATGTGATAACTCTCTTCAGGTGCTGTTTATCACTCATGCTAAGAACTGTAAGCAATCATAACTTATTAATGAGGAATGCAACAAGATCAAATTCAGTGCGTGATTAATCAGGGAAGCCCAACATCACAATTAAAAATTTTGCCCATTTCATGACTTACACAAAACAGTGTTCTAACATCCAAAAAAGTTCCAGCCCACTATCTTAAACTGTGACAAAGATGAAGATTTGATAAAGATTCACTTTATTTGTCACAAGTACATCGAAACATACAATGAACTCCATCATTTGCATCAAATCAAATCAACGAAGATTTGCTGGGCAGCCCACAAGTGCCATACTTCCAGCACGAACAGAACATGCTCACAACTCAGGAACCCTAGATCTGTGTCTTTGTAGAAGGAGACCGGAATACCTAAAGGAGGCTCTCACAGTTCTGGAGAGATTGTATAAACTCCATACCCACAGTGATGGGAATTGAGCTCCAATTTTACAACTGGCACTGCAAAGTGATACGCTAACTACCACGTTACATTGCCATCCAAAATAAGGTGGCTTCACTTCGCTGCCAACACCCATCACACACAAATATATTCAGTCATATCTCAAGCTAGTATAGCAGCGTGCAAAATTTGTTTTGTAAGGTCCAAATGGGTTGCAGCACTGACAGCCATGAAATTTTACATATTGGAATCATGGCGAATTTTGACTGACAACCAATTTTGAACAGGTAGACTTTTGATTATTAGATCAGAAATAAACTAAAAGCATCCATCAAATAGTCTTCTGTCAGAAGTAATGGTACTTAATTTTAATGAAATGGGGACATTTTAACATCATAGATGTATGAACATTGGATCATTGTCACTCTGTAAAAACAAACAAAATCATGTTCTTTGTCTGGTAATTGATGATAACGGATGGATAATCTCTGAAAAATGCAGATTTTCCCGTAATTCATTTCTGCCAGTGCTGCATGCAAGAAACACAGGTCTATCCAATTTATTGCCTACATCTTTGTTGTTGTACCTCCTTGACAGAGTGTGGTCTTTTACACCTAGATGTTTAGGCAGGTAAAGGTATGGCAGAGTGAGCTTTAGAGGTACTCAAGTGATATCACACCAATGGAGAACAGCTTATCTAATTGTGCTCTACAATGGCAAGATTGCACTGAACCCACAAGAATTGATTTCTGCATTTCCAAAATTAATTTCCATCAAGTTACAACTCATTAGAGCTAGCAAGACTGTGTGAAATCCTCACATTGGAGGGGAAAAAAGAATTAGAAAGAACTGAATCACCAATTAAGCTCCGAAATGGATAGAACTCCGGGACTAATTACAAGATTGTGTCAATGGTCAACGGTGAGTAATAGCAAACCTTTCAAAATTGTCAAAGTTGATCAGCAGCTGAATGAGTGCTTCAGGGTGAACAAGTTACAAGCCAAACACAGAGAGAAAGCATTTTCTCATCTCCGAGTGGTATTAAATCTGGATTCCTGACACTGTGAGATCTGGTTCATCAGAGAAGTATCTCTTCCACAACTTAGCCTAGGTTTTCATTTGCATTTCTGTCCTAAAACTACTTGCATCACAAAATGCATAACTAAGCACAGTGTGAATTTGTGAGTCATGGGCTCTGGCTTATGTGTCAATCAACATCCAGAAAAGAGAAAAGAAAAAAAAATTGTTTTAGCAATTAGCACTCAGGGTGTTTCCAAAGAAATAATCTACCAGCCTCTCTGAAGATCTGGGTGTCAACGTCTCTGAATATCTAAAACAAGAGAACATCTGCAGGTGCTGCACATCTAAGCAACACACACAAAATGCTGGAGCAACTCAGCAGGCCAGACAGCTTCTATGGAAAAGAGAACGGTCAACGTTTCGGGCCGAGACCCTTCAGCAGGACTGGAGAAAAAAAGATGAGGAGTAGATTTAAAAGGTAGGGGTATATCTATCCTGGGCCCAACATATTGATGCAATTACAAAGAAAGCATGACAACGGCTACATCTCATTTGGAGTTTGAGGATACTTGGTATGGCACCAGAGACGCAGGCAAATTTCTACAGCTGTAAAATGGAGAATAGTCTAACTGTTCATATCACCATCTGGTATGGAGGAGCCACTGCAGAGGATTGGAAAAACTTGCAGAAAGTTGTAAACTCAACCAGCTGCATCATGAGCACTAGCCTCCCCAGCATATGAGGACATCTTCAAAAGGCAATACTTCACAAGGGCAGCATCCATCATTAAGGACCCCCATCACAAAGGACATGCCCTCTTCTCACTGCTACCATCAAGGTAGCGGTACAGGGCTCTGAAGGCACCCACTCAATGTTTCAGGAACAGTTTCTTCCCCTTCGCCATCAGATTTCTGAACGGGCAATGAACCCTCTGCCATCATATTTCTGAATGGGCAATGAACTCACGTATGCCACCTCACTATTTTTTTACTTTCTTTTTACATTTACTAAATTTAGTTTTTGTATATACCATACTTATTATAATTTATAGATTATTTTATTATTACGTACTGCTACCTCGAAACAAGATTTCACAACATATACCAATTATCCCAAATACGATTCTGATTCTGAAATTCACAGTCAGCAGTCACAGTTTTAGTGCAAACAATGTTCATACCAAGTTATGCCCAATAAGCTCCAAAAAAGAGCAATGAGGTAAACATACAGGTGATTTACTTTAGGAACTCTGATTGAGAGGTGATCGGGACCCAAAGCTCACCAGCCCACAAAGACCACAAATGTGCATTCTCGTGATGAGAATAGTTTCACGACTGAAATGTAAATACAAATCTGGGCAGAGCTGAGCTGTAGAACCGATGAACCACAAAGAAATACAAAACATAAAAATAATGGAGAACAAGGAAACAAGGAGAGAAACCGGCTTGGACTTTTTATAAGGATTATAGTCGATACGATGTTGATGAAATGAAATTGGAGTTACTAGTGCAGTACTAAATTTTTGTTTCACCTTCAAATGGTTGATTAAGAATTTGAAAACATCTTGAAGTCACAGATGAATGAGTAATGATGGAAATCGTAGTCTAAACACTGAGGCTTTCACTGTGTCTGACAATGGATTTTAAATGGAATGAAGCTGATAGGGTGGGTGTTCTATTTCTGCCCTTAAGTGAATCAGACGATCTGCAAGTACTGAATGATTCCCAGTAAAATGATCAGCAAACTGAAATCCAAGTTTAACCTTCCTGAATTAGACAGCAGATTTGGGAATGGGTCTAACACTGTCTAGTTTAATGGGGCAACCGATGCTGCTGATGCACTTTTAGAGGCACCAGGATATGTCTGTATCATTTTGAATCTCTATGCTCTTAATCCCATATTACACATTGCTTGACAGGACTGATTTCGATGCACCTTTTCCACATGAAAATAATTCCTCTTCTTCGGGGTGTATGGTAGCATAATGATTAGCACAACGGTTTACCATACCAGTGACCTGGGTTCAATTCATACTGCTGTCTGTAAGGAGTTTGTATTTTCTCTCTGTGACCACATTGGGTTTCCTCCGGGTGCTCCGGTTTCAAAAGATGTGGCGGTAGTGGGTTAATTGGTTATTGTAAATTGTCTCATGATTAGGTTTGGTTTAATTTAGTGGATTGCTGGGCAATGTGGATCAAGGAGCAGGAAGGGCCTATTCTGCACTGTACCTGAATAAATAAAATTAAATAAGTAAGATGATTAAATAGGCTATGCCTTAACTTGGACGAGAAAAGTTGAGTTAATCTGAAGAAATATATTTTATTTATCTATTTATTTATTTAGCAATACGCTGCAAAGTAGACCCTACCAGCTTTTCAAGCCATGCTACCCCAGCAACTCCTGGAAAACCCGATTAACCCCGACCTAATCATGGAACAATTTACAATGACCATTTATTCTACCCAGTACATCTTCAGACTGTGGGAGGAAACCGGAGCACCCAGAGAAAACTCACGCATTCCACAGGGAGGACATACAGAGTCTTCATACAGAGCAGTGCTGGAATTGAACTCCGATCTCCGGAAAGCCCCGAGATGTAATAGCATTGCACTAACTGCTACACTACCATGGCACCCACTACATACTGCCTACTTCACACCACTGCTCTTGTACAAGAATTCATGTTTGAAAAAGTTTGAAAAACATACCTATTGTAATCACTATCTGTGAAGCCAATTTTGATTTTCTTGAGATAAAGATTCGGGGATTCAAAGTACATTTATTATCAAAGTATGTAAGTAGCATACAACCCTAGGATTCATCTTCCCACAGACTTCCCAAAGAAACAGCATGGATCCCATTCAAAGAAAACAGCAAACACCCAACACGTAAAAAAAGAGAACAAGTTGCGTAAATGGCAAAAAACAAGTGAAAACACAGGGAGAGGGGGAGGGAGAGATCGGTCAAATGCAGACGGGCAGCACAACTTCTGCTCTCGTCCTCGTTGATTTCAATCTTGCTTGATGCCTTAATCAGCAAGCTAGAAGAGAAATGGGGTCAATCATGGGCTTGCGCCTCGTCTCCAAGCTTCTTGGCCTCCAGGCCACTCTGTCCACACTCCAAAGCAAAGACCGTTGACATGGTAATGGCTCCAGCAGATTCACTATTATGGATTTTATTTATTTAGAGATACACCACTGTAACCGTCCACCTGGCCCAATGAACCTGCACCACCCAATTACACCCACGTGTCCCATTCATCCACTAACCTCTACGTCATTGGAATCTAGGGGAGTAAACTTGAGCACCCTCCCACAAAGTCACAGGCAAAACGTACAAGCTCTGTGCAGAGAGCTACGGGAATTGAACCCAAGTCACTGGTGCAGTGAAAGCACTTCACTAACCCCTTCTCAAACACAAAGCTTTTTCAAAAGTCACACAGCTATATGCATTCACTCACTGAAGGCCAGAAGATGAATCAAAAGTACATCTTGTTCTAGTGCAAACTCTCTCCATTTTTCTACTTTATCTATCCTACTGGGATCAGCTTCCATTAAGTGGTTATAATTGGGAGATGGGATTCCAGAATGCAAGGATGAGAAAGGCTCACCTACACCTAGAACCTCACCTCACCTCACCTAGAACATAGGGTTAGATCTAAATCCAGAAGGTACAAAACTAATATACCGCAAATGTTCAGCACCAGAGATTCTGCAGGTGCTGGAAATACAAAGCAACACACACACACAAAATGCTGGAGGCACTGCAGAAGTTATTAAATATGAAATAGCATTTTTATTTGTTCTGATCTGCAGCCACAAGTAAACAAGCAATTATAAAGAATGTCGGCTTTTGGAGATGGCACATGGGTACATGGTGCAATATTAAAAGTAACACTTCTGAACAAACCAACTAACCATCATAATTGAGCATAAACTAATACTTACATAACCCTCATAATAGAGAAAAAATAAGACTTAATGAGGCTTAGAATATCCCGTGCACCATCAATCTTCAGGCCACGCCACTGAGGAACTTCTGTTAATATTATTTTTGTGACTCAATGGGCTATCATAACTATATGTGCTATGTGTTGTGAGTGTCTGCGTGTAGTACGGTTTGTACCTTGGCCCTGGAGAAATATTGTTTCGCTTAGCTGTATACATGTGCATGCTTGAACACAATTAAGCTTGAACTTGATCTTACATCTAGCAGGGATCTGAAGCCAGACCTACGGCAGGTTATAGAGGTGTTGGATATGTTCAAACTGCTAATGCCAGAGGTAAAGGTTCATATCCAGCATAAGAGACCTACATTTATGTCCAGAGAATGCACACTGAAAGTCATATGCTTTGGAATTGGAAACTTTCAGATCCTGAGCAAGGTTATTTTGACTACAGCACACATTATAAGCAGCTTTTAGCCTCAGGCATTTTAATCACATATTTTGGGATGAAATTGATAGCAGGCATATTAACTCATTTAACTGCAGGAATTATTCTCTCTAGAGCACATCACAAAATGAAACAAGATCTGACATATTTTGTCCATTATACAATCATCCAGCTTCGAAAAAAGACCTGATGCAGCGATTCACAGTTTAAAATCAGAGCAGTTCCCCAGGAGATTTTTAATGGGCAGAATCATTGTCAGGTTACCCATAAGCAGCAGAAGTGGAGGTGGAGCATTTCAAAGTTACACGGGTTGCAGAAAATGCAGTTTTGAAATGCAATATACATTGCCCAAACCAAACTGTCCGAGTGTAATGTTGCACCTGAAACTCACACTTTCTTGCCATTATCCGTACTGCAGTAAACAGCCAGAGCCAATTATGCTGTTTATTGCACTAACACAGGGCTTCCCAAACGTTTTTATGCCATGGACCAATACTATTAAGCAGCAGGTTTGTGGACAACAGGTTGGGAATCACTCCGTTAACAGGAATACTATTTTGGGGGCTGTAAAAGCAGGCTGTAGCTAACTACAATTGTTGGAAGGCACAATTGAACCTCATAAAGGGGAAAGTGAAAGTCAGAACATTAAAGAGGAGATTCACTTTGTTTGCATCTGGGTTTAGGGATAATTCAACAATTTCTGGCCATTTCTTAGAAGCTAGACTACTTAACTTCACAGTCAGTGAGAAGATTATTGCAACCTGGAGCAGAGTTGGCAATGTTGGACAATGAGAATAAAGTAATTTTACAAATATGGGTTAACTTTGCACTGAGCTCAACCATGTCAAACCTAAGACGATGTTACTTTCAAGAGACAATTTACTCAGATCAAAAGTATTGGGAAAATGTAACAGAGATAAAAGAACTGACTCATGATTAGAATGAAGATAGGGGATCAGGGGATTAGTGTGGAAAGGAAATGTAAGAAACTGTACAAATCAAGCCACTATCTCATTGGAAAGCTCTTGCAAAGGAAGTTGACAAGTTGCAAGAAGAAATTGCCACCTACTGAGAATAGAAGGTACAGTAGGCACTATTCTCAAGGAAACAATGTAATTGGTCCCGATAATGGAGCAAAGGATATTTTCAATCTCTCATTGCTAGGCACAGGAGCATGAAGGCACACACTCAATGATTCAGAAACAGCTTCTTCCTCTCTCCCATCTGATTTCTGAATGGACACTGAATCCATGAACACTATCTCAGTACTTTCTTTTGCATTCCTTATTTATATATAATATATATACTTATTGTATTTATTCTTATTATACTTATTCACAGTTTTATTATGTATTGCATTGTACTGCTGTCACAAAGAAAACAATTTTGCAACATATGCCGGCGATTTAAAACCCGATTCTGATTCTTCAGTTTTCATATATTGTATGTATTGTAATGTAATGTGGTGTAGTGTAGTGTATATGGATTTCAGCAAGGCATTTGATAAGGTACCCCATGCAAGGCTTATTGAGAAAGTAAGCTGGCATGGGATCCAAGGGGACATTGCTTTGTGGATCCAGAATTGGCTTGCACACAGAAGGCAAAGAGTGGTTGTAGACAGGTCATATTCTGCATGGAAGTCGGTGACCAGTGGTGTGCCTCAGGGATCTGTTCTGGAACCCCTACTGTTCGTGATTTTTATAAATGATCTGGATGAGGAAGTGGAGGGAAAGGTTAGTAAATTTGCTGATGACATAAAGGTTGGAGGTGTTATGGATAGTGTGGAGGGCTGTTAGAGGTTACAGCAGGATATTGATAGGATGAAAAACTGGGCTGAGAAGTGGCAGATGGAGTTCAACTCAGAGAAATGTGAAGTGGTTCATTTTGGTAGTCAAATATGATGGCAGAATATAGTATTAATAGTAAGACTCTTGGCAGTATGGAGTATCAGAGGGATCTTGGGGTCCGAGTCCATAGGTCGCTCAAAGCTGCTGCACAAGTTGACTCTGTGGTTAAGAAGTCCTTCATCAACCATGGGATTGATTTTAGGAGCTGAGAGGTAATGTTACAGCTATATAGGACCCTGGTCAGACCGCAGTTGGAGTACTGTGCTTAGATCTGTTGCCTCACTACAGGAAGGATGTGGAAACCATAGAAAGGGTGTGGAGGAGATTTACAAGGATGTTCCCTGCCTTATGAGAATAGGTTGAGTGAACTCGGCCTTTTCTCCTTGGATCGATGGAGGATGAGAGGTAACCTGATGGAGGTGTATAAGTTGATGAGACGCATTGATCATGTGAATAGTCAGAGGCTTTTTCCCAGGGTTGAAATGGCTGGCACGAGAGGGCACAGTTTTAAGGTGCTTGGAAGTAGGTACAGAGGAGATGTCAGGGGTAAGTTTTTTTACGCAGAGAGTGGTGAGTGCATGGAATGGCCACCGGCGACCGTGGTGGAGGCGGATATAATAGGGTCTTTTAAGAGACTCCTGGATAGGTACATGGAGCTTATAAAAATAGAGGGCTATGGGTAACCCTAGGTAATTTCTTAGGCAAGGACATGTTCGGCACAACTTTCTGGGCCAAAGGTCCTTATTGTGCTGTAGGTTTTCTATGTTCTATGTATATGATGTCTTTAATCTGATGAAAGCTTCACAGAAGATATCAATGAGACAAGAGCTGAGTACAATTGTATACCTTGCCTAAATGCCATGTGTGCCCCCCCCCCCCACCGCCAAGCCTGCCCAATTCCCCAACTCAGACACACTCTCATCCTCACAACCTGCATTGGTCACTTTTTGTCTTTTATTGCTGCTGTTTTACATACTTATATGACTGTTTTATTATAATAGAGCCAATAACATTATACTGTCTTACATAAACTTGCACCTCACACTTTGCGTCAACCTGTCAACCTTCAGGCCATGTCTCTCAGGGACTAGTGCTAATATTATTTTGTGACTGTATGTGCTGGATTGTAACTATATTAGATTATGAGGACACTCAGTCCTCGTTTATTGTCATTTAGAAGTGCATGCATTAAGAAACGATACAATGTTCCTCCGAAATGATATCACAAAAAAAAACAGGACACACCAAGACTAAAACTGACAAAACCACATAATTTTAACATATAGTTACAACAATGCAAAGCAATATCATAATTTGATAAAGAGCAGACCATAGGCAAGGTAAAAAAAAGTCTCAAAGTCCAGATTGACTCATCATCTCACGCAGGTGGCAGAAGGGAGAAACTCTCCCTGCCATGAACCTCCAAGCGCCGACAACTTGCCGATGCATTGGAAGCACCCGACCGCAGCCGACTCTGAGTCTGTCTGAAAACTTCGAGCCTCTGACCAGCCCCTCCGATACAGCCTCTCCGAGCACTATCCTCTGCTGAACGCTTCAACCCCACCCCAGCTGCCAAGCAACAAGCAAAGCCAAGGACTCAGGGCCCTCTCATCCAGAGATTCCGGACCACACAGCTGCAACAGCAGCGAAGCAGGCATTTCAGAAGTTTCTCCAGATGTTCCTCCATGTTCTCACGCCCATCTCCATCAAATCAGGATTGTACACGGCACCCTACTTGACAAATAACAGATATCTCCACCAGAGTGGCCGCTGCGAGCTGCGTCGGGCCACCATCTTCTCCTCCTGGCAAGGTACTGTGTTTTGCACCTTGGTCCCAAAGGAATGATGTTTCATTTAGCTGTCTGCATGTACATGGTTGAACTTGGCAATGTATTGATAAAAATGCATTTTGTGGTGGCTTCTGCAGAACTTAACAGAGGGGTTCAGGATATGTGATCAAAGTAAGCAAATGCCATAGAAAAAAATATTTTGGTTTCAATCATTGACTGTAGCTATTTTACACAAAACCAGGACACATTGCACCTTACAATATTGTAGATTGGACTGTGTGGGCACCTGCACAGGATGGCAAAAGACATCCCTGATTTCATACTTTCTTCAGATTCACATTGCTACAAATGGCAAAATACTTCATCTCATTGCTTATAAACGAGATGGACACATCATCTATTTCTATTGTAACATCCCATGGCAAACTAATAGAATGCTTCTCTAACTTTGAGTAATTTGCTGTGACTGCTCTGAAAAGAGGCAGTGATGATACAAGGTGTCACATGGATCTGAGAAGTAATAACTTAATTATTCAGGAATGAGTAGGATTTTAAAACGCTTTGCATTTGATTACTTCCTGACACACAAGCACTAAATGGATGAATTAACCATTATTGGATTAACTGAGAATACTCCTAATCTTTAGATTACCAGAACATTTTCAGGCTTAATTTTCATCAAGCCCTTTTACTTCTATGATCACAAATTGTCTTAATGGCTGCAAATCGTGAGGTCAGGTTCAGATGTCCAAATCTGAGCCTGTCCCTCTACAAATCTCAGAATCATCCTGCGACTTTCACAATTTTCCCCAAGTTATACTACGTTTGTATAATGAAAGCATAGATTTGAATTTATGTTATGTGAAAAAATTTCCCACTCTAAACACAACCTGCCTTCTGTTTCTTAGCATTGTTAAAGGGTCTTCCTCTGAAACTATAATTGTGTTTTGTTTTTGTAGATTGTTGCATCATGTTCTCTTTTTATCTCAGATTTTCAGCATCTGCAGACTTCTAAAATATTTTCATTGCCTATACAATTGTTTGCCCAAAATATCAACCAGGTTCAAGGCAAGCAGATAGATGAAGACTAAATATGTTCTTATTTTAAAATATATACATGCACATTTAAATTCCTGTTTCCACATGATTAGATCTGGAAACCCTGGTGGTTTGTCTCAAAATAATCCTTTTAAGCAACAGGTAAACTATGAGGATGCTCTTCTGCCAAGAAATGACAGACAGTAAACCACAGAGGCTTTTGTGCCAACATCCCATGAAGGAGGAAGGCATATTATCAGCTAGTTTCATAACCTCCAGGGATATTGTGGATGATCCCTGTGGAGTGGGAAAGTGGGGCGAGCTTGCCAAGCTCTGTGGGATGTTTCCTGCAAGGCACTAGTTGTAGCTGCAAATACAAGATGAGTGGCAGGCATGGACAATCCAGCTGATTATCGTGTGACAATAAGTGTAATATTAAATGTACAAAGCTAAAAATAAAGAACTCATATCATTATATTAAGGGCAGAATGCAATATAACCTTGCAGCTAGACAAGATTTGATTGCTATGAAGCCTTCACCAGAGAAGAACTCCATTCCTTGGGAAGAAACAATATCCACTTAAGTATGCACACCTTGGCCTACAAACCTAACCTTTTTAATATATACAGAAAGGCAGTTTGCATACTGGGACCATTTATGTGACCTGATTTTAGTAAAGGAAACATGGAACAGGCTGACCCCAATAAAGAAACCGCCTAGAGCTTAATAATAACTAAATTGATATGGTTGTTCAGCCTCACCAACCAGTAATAAGAGGTTAAAGGGCAAGAGGTAAGTACAATAAAATACACGATAAAGTCTGCAGAAGCTGGAAATCCAAAGCAACATGTGGGACGCCGGAGGAACTCAAGTCAGGAAGCATCCATGGAAAAAGAGTAAACAGTCGATGTTTCGGGCTGAGGTCCCTCCTCAGGACTGAGTAGGATGGGGGAAGGTGCCAGAATTAAAAAGGAAGGGGAGGGAGAGGAAGGGGCAAGCTGGAAGGCGATAGGTGAAGCCAGGAGGGTGGGAAAGATCAAGAGCTGGAGAAGAAAGAATCTGATAGGAGATGAGAGTGGACAAATGGAGAAAGGGAAGGAGGAGGGGACCCAGGAAGTAGTAATAAAAAGTCAAAACGGGGAATGGAAGCCGGTGGGGGGGGTGGCACGGATTTGTTCAGCGGAAGGAGAAATTGATAATCATGCTGCAGGTTGGAGGTACCTAAACAGAATACAAAGTGTTGCTCGTCCACACTGAGGAGTAAAATGCACAAGAACAGAGGCAAGCTGAAGCTGCTGGGGTCATAAATTCAACCATCCTGAACTGTCTTGTAACTAAGGAAGACAAAAATTCCTCTTAGGTTCATTTGGTGTCCAAAGCCAACTGGTGCATTCTTACCCAGCAAATCCATTCACTCCCCGTTGTCAGATGCTGGAATTAGTGGAGGAACAGAAAGGGAAAAATAAAATGCTGTTTGGCTGTTAAGCTCTCTTCATTTTAGCTGTTTTCCCATTGAATCTCATTTCTGCTATTACATATCTAAATGATTCTAATTGTCTGGTGACGAAAGTTAGTTCACTTCAGGGAGTTTTGCAGGTAGTTCACTTATAATCTAACATCTGGAAGAATCACTGAAGGGAATGGTGTATATATAACAGAACATTATAACACAGCATGGGCTGCTTAGTCCAGGATTTTGTACTGATTATTTAACCTACTCAGTATCCAGGTGTCCAAGGGTCTTTTAAATGTCCCTAATGTTTCAGCATCTACCACTACTCATGGCAGTACATTCCAAGTACGTTCCACTCTGCGTTAAAAAAAACTACCTCTGATATTGCCCCTAAGCCCTCCTTCACTCACCTTAAGGGATGCCCTCTGGTATCATTCTTCACCGCCTTGGATAAAAGTCTCTTGCATCTTTTGACTTTGCACCCAAAGATCCCTCGGTTCCTCCACACTGCCGGGAATCCTGCCATTAAATTGATACTCTGCTTTCAAGTTCAACCTTCCAAAATGTATCAATCCACACTTTCCTCAATTGAACTCCATCTGCACTTAACCCCACTTTGCATCCTATGTCCTATTGTAATCTATAACTATCTTCCACACTATTCACATTACCAAACTTCATGTCCTCTGCAAGCTCACCAACCCACCTTTCCACTTCTTCATCCAAGTAATCTATAAAAATCACAAAGAGCAGGAGTCCCAGAATAGTTCCCTGTGGAACATCACTGGTCATAGAACTCCAGGCAGAATATCCTCCATCTTCTACTACCATCTGCCTTCTCTGGGCAAGCAAATCCCAAATCCACACTGCCAGGTTTCCATGAATAATGCCTTTCTGGATGAGCCTTCCATGGAGAAGCTTGTCAAATGCCTTACTAAAATCCATATACACCGTATCCACTACACTACTGTGTAGTCACTTGTTCAGTAACCAGGCTCCTAAGCCCACATCTCACAAAGCCATGTTGACTATCCATAATAATACAATGCCTCTCCAAATACTCATAAACACCAGCCCTAACAATTCTCTCCATTGATTTTCCCACTACTGATTTTAGACTCACTGGTTTATAAATCCTTATTGCTTTATTGAAAAATGGTACAACATTTACCAACCTCTAATCCTCAGGTACTACACCTGTGGACAGTGAGGATGCATAGATCTGTTGCCTCAATTCCCATACTAACCTGGAGTATATCCCTTCCAGTCCTGGGGACTTACATATCTTAATGCTTTTCAAAGGCTCCAACAAAGCTTCTTTTTAACCTCAAAATGCTTCAGCACATTAGTCTGTTCTACACTGACCTCACATTCATTAATTTCCCTCTCCCAGGTGAGTACTGAAGCAAATTATTTATTAAGGACCTCCCTTGCCTCCTCCAACTCCAGGCACTTGTTTCCTCCTTTATTACTAAGCAGCTCTCTTAAGTCCCTTCTTAAGCTCTTCCTTGTCTACCTTATAACTTTCAAGAATCCTGTCTTACCTTTGCTTCCTAAACCTTAAATATGCATCCTACTTCTTCTTGACTAGAGCTTCCACATTTCTTGTTAACCATGGTTCCCTTCACCCCATACCATATTTTACCTGTCTCACATGCAAGTGCTCCTGAAACAACCTCGTCATTTAGAAGATCTGTTCCCAATTTACTCTCCCAAGCTCCTGTTTAATATCCTTATAGTTAGCCCTCCCCAATTAAATACTGTCTGCTCTTAATCTTGTCCATGGCTATGTTAAACGACAGGGAGTTACACTTAAGCATCAAACCTGACAGGTTCATTACCCAGTGCTAGATCCACTTATGGCCCCTTCGCTAGTTGGCTGGTCCACAAACACCTAACAAATTCTACCCCATCTAAACCTTTTGAACTAATGAGGTGATAACCAGTCAGAATCTGAATCAGAATCAGGTTTAAAATCACCTACATATGTCGTGAAATCTGTTGACTTAATCAGTATTAGGGAAGTTACAAGAGGCAGCACAATGGCATAATGCTTTACAGTTCCTGATGCTAAATCAGGGTTCAGTTTCTGACACTGTCTGTAAGCAGTTTGTACGTTCTTACTGTCACTGTTTCCTCCCACATTCCAAAGATATATGGGTTCGAGTTAATGAGACATGCAATGTTGGTGCTGGAAGTGTTGTGATACTTGCCCAGCTCGATCCTCACTGATTTGATCTGATGCATTTCAATGTACTTTTTGACGTACAGGTGACAAATAAAGCTAGTATCTCATTTTAATTCTTATAAGTGGAGGTTGATTTATTTTATTAACCCTTTAATACCAAATTTTAACTCAGTTAACTCAACCTCTTTATGTGCTCGCCACTGCCTTTTGCAGTTCAAGGTGTCATAGAGCTCATGTGTCTAAAACTAAATTATCTCAGTTCTATTCTGATATTAGTCCCTTTTGTGACAAGTGTATAGTGGGCAAGGCTTCTCTTATCCATATGTATTGGGCTTGTCCTAGTTTGGAGAAATTTTGAAGAGATGTCTTTTTAACTTTATCCCATATCCTTAATTGCCACTTAGAACATAACCCTTTGATCACTCTTTTTGGCATTTTGGGTGAAGTTGACACGTGTTTGAGTCCGACTAAACGTCGAACATTGTCTTTTGCCTCTCTTTTGGCTAGATGTTTAGTTCTTCTTAGGTGGAGAGATGTTGCCCCATCAACTCATGCTCAATGGCTTAGAGACATTATGTCCTGCTTAGACCTTGAAAAGATTCATTTCTCACTTCTTAATTTGGACATAAGGTCCCCACACCTTATGGAACTTTATCTTGAATATTTTCATAACTCTTCTTTAGATTAAAGGTTTATCTTTCTTTCTCTTTCAGCACTTTAATCCTTTACATCCAGCTTTCTTTTCCGGTTAATTTTTACAGTTTATTTTATGATGTGAAATACATTATAGTTTAGGTAGTAGGCAATACAGTTTTTTTTAATATTCTCAGCTCTGTGATGATAAAAGCTCTGATTAACTTTTCTTTATATCATAATGGTTGGCCTGGAGTCACGTAGTGGGTGGGTGGGGAGGAAACTAACTTTATATGATTTTATTTTGGGTGCTTTTTCTTTACTGTTATGAATTGTTCACCAGACACGTTGATTTTGCACTGTATAAATCTCCTTTCTGTTGGTGGTTTTTTTGTGTTGCAATGTAGAAATTCATTAAAAAATTAATTTAAAAAAATAAGTGGAGGTTGATAGGTTTTTGCTCAGTAACTGTATCAAAGGTTTGGAGGATGGGGTTGAGACATGTAATAAATCAGCTATAATGGAATAATGGTTGAACAGTTCTTCAAAGAGACAATGCAGATATGATGGTCTGAATACTGTACTGGAGGAAGCCATAGCTTTGTACTTCCATCATAATTTTGACTCTCTAAGCTGCACCAGTTATAAATATTTTTCAGAGATAAGTATCTTAGGCTAGGGACAGTGATTTATTTTATTTCATTTCAGAATAAGGTTTAATATCACTGACATATGTTGCAATATATGATATATTGCAGCAGTAGTACAGTGCAAGATTAAAAATTATTCCAAGTTACAAGCATAAATAGATACTAAAAAAGAAGAGTAACAACAGTGTTCATGGGTCATGTGGTTTTATTTAAGTCTATTGGCTGGGTTGAGGATGGAGGCAAACACCTGATGCATGCTCGGATAGTTTCCCACAGCAGTGCCATCTAGAGTATAGGCTGAACAGTTACACCTGCAGGTATGCAGCAGTGGTTAAAGTTTGTAGAGTACAGTGCCTGTTGTCAAAAGTCTTGAAAAATATTGGTCACCTTTTCTTATATTCCGTCACTAATTTCTCTTCAATTATTCAAGTAACCTAAAGGGAAAAACTTGGGCTTTACCACTGTGTGCTCATAGAGGCATCAGGGTGGCAAGTGAAATAATACTGGAATTCTAAGCTGGCTGGTGCATCATTGAAACTGTAGTTGACTGCAGCAGCAGATTGTAGTTCAGCCTTTGCTTTCAGTCACACTGCTGTCACCTCAAGCTATCCGTGGCTCCTCCTCTTGTGTCATGTCCCTTGCTGATGATCGGCTCATAAGGAAGCTGATGTTCTTATTGAATTCCATCTGTTTCATGTTCAGTTGATGTTGCATGAGTGTGAAACAAGTGTGATTGAGCAGTGTAATTAAAAAATACAGGATAATTAAAGTGATATTGTCTACAGGAAGAAGCGTTTGCCAAACTCGTTGGCATGTGTTTGCAAACACGTGACACAGTGTGGGCTACATCTGAAATTGCTGGAATATAATCCATTTCATGGCTCTTCCTCATTCTATCATCAATCAAACATAGGGGATTTGTCAAACATGTTTCTGTTAAGTACTTCTTGAACTGGGGAACTGCAGAAATCTTACAGATTACATTTTTTTTCCTGGTTATCAATTTACAAGAAGCTTGTAACCATTCAAGCCAAGTTGCATCTAATTATTGAGGATAATTTGTTTACAGGAGTCTAAAATATCTCCCATGAGTCATCTGAATTATAAAATTAGTCAGCTCCATCGTGAGTATTAGCCAAGACATCTTCAAGGAGCAGTTCCTCAGAAAGGCAACGTCCATCATTAGGACCCCCATCACCCAGGGCATGCCTCCTTCTCATTGTTACCATCAGGTAGGAGGTACAGAAGCCTGAAGGCACACACTCAGTGATTCAGGAACAGCTTCTTCCCCTCTGCCATCCGATTCCTAAATGGACACTGAATCCATGAACACTACCTTACTTTTTTATTATTTCTGTTTTTGTGCTACTTATTTTAACTACTTAATATGCATAGATTTATACATACAGCTTTTTGGTTTTTTCCCTATATTTATCATGTATTGCATTGTACTGCTGTTCAATATATGCCGGTGATATTAAACCTGATTCTGATTCTGAATCGAACAGCACCCTATCATGAATCTAAATCCACCCCCCACCACTTCCCTCCCCTGCCAGTTCCACATCTCAAGCTCTGCTAAAAGCAAGAGTGAATAGAGAGAAAGCTTTTGAGTGTGATAAATGCATAAGGGCTGTTCTGTTGCACACGTAGTGCCTTGGGTTTTGTGCACAATAGCATTTGGCACTAGTGAATCGTTAGACAAAACATACCTATCATACTCAGCACATTCATCACGCTTTCCCTGCCGCTGAAGAATTCCAAAACCAGCAAACCATGACTCCAGGCTATTTAAAATTGCTTTGCAGCCAGCAAAGTGTAGTGACTGCTGTAATGTAGAACACATGGCAATCAATTTGCATCTGGTAAGTGACAACAACCAGATAATTAAGATTCTTTTTGGCCATGTTGATTGAGGGATGAATATTGGCCAGTATATGGTGGACAACTCCATCTTGAAGGAAATCCACTTAGAAAAGAGACGAGGAAAAATTCTTAGCCAGAGGGTGGTGATTCTGTGCAATTCATTGCCACAGATCGCTGTGCAGGACAAGTCATTGGGTATACTGTACTTAAGGCGGAGGTTGATACGATCTTGATTAATTAAGGCGTCAAAGATTACAGAGAGAAGGCAGGAGAATGGGGTTGAGAGGGATAATAAATCAGCCATGATAGAATGGTAGAGCAGATTCCATGTGCCGAATGGCTTAATTCTGCTCCTATGTCTTATGGTCTGTGTTACTGTAATAGTGCTTAATATCCATATGATTGACTAAGGAACAGAAATTGCCTTGGTTTATTTTCTCACCCAAAAGGCAGTGAAGAAGTTCTTCATAAAATCATTACAGCACAAAAAGGAGGCAACTTTGTTCATCAAATTCATGCTGTGTTTCAGTCTCCGGAATGATACTGAAACACAACCGCCTGACTCAGAGTTGAGAGTAACCACTTTACCTGGTTTCCAGTTGCAATACCCTGATATTTTTTTCCAGGGTTAACTAAATACAAATTGCTTTATATCCCAGTGTGAGCCTCATTGTTTTCCAGTCATTCTGGCACATGAAATGAAGTGATTTCCCATGCAACACTCTTCTGCGGCATTGCCCAGGGACTTATACTATAGTATTATTATTGGCCATTCCCATGCAACATACATTGGACCACATTGATATTGGGGCACTCCTGACAATATGATTTTTCCACTGTTCTGTCGGTCTGAGGTGCTAGCCAGGTAAGTGAAATACTTACAAGCTTAACTTTTTTGTGGAAGCAATACAGAGCAATATAAAAAATCACTGCAGTACTATGCAAGGGTACCCTAGCTATACTGTATATATGTGCCTAAGACTTTTGCACAATACTGCAGGCCTTGACCCCCACAGCTATCTGTTCTTCCCAGCTCTACGCCACTGCATTATCTTTACCCCACTGTAGCCTCCCAAACCCCATCTTTATTAGCCATGGATCTGGCTTGATCAGCTATGAACCCCAGCATCACAATAAAGTAATAGCAGCAATTGTTTTTATCTTGGCCTTGAATACCACTGAACGCTGCAGTGATTGGAATGGGGGCAATAGTCTACATATACCAGTGTACCCCTATCTTGTGTTTCTTTCTGGGTGCACTAGAAGCATTTGACTTCTCCAGCTATGTTTCTTAAGGAGTTTGAGAAGATTTGGTACGTCACCAAAGACTCTAAAAAATTTCTGAAGATATATTTGGAGAGAATCCTTTAATTTCCTGTGAACACCTACATGAAATGCAATAGGTCGGCATGTTAGAGTAGTGGTAAGCACACCTTACAGTACCAGCGACCCCAGTTCAATTCCCGCCGCTGTCTGTAAGGTGTTTGTATGCTCCCCATGTGACTGCGTGGGTTTCCTCCGTGTGCTCTGGTCTCTTCCCACAGTCCAAGGACATACTGGTCCGTAGGTTAATTGTTCATTGTAAATTGTCCTGTGATTAAGCTACAGTTAAATTAGGGGTGCAGACTGAAGGGCCAAAAAGGCCTATACCGCACGGTGTCTCAATAAATAATTTTTTTAAAAGAAAAGAATTAATCTCAGGGTTGCTTATAGTGACATATACATACTTTGATAAGGAATTTGCATTGACTTTGATCTATAATGGAGGCATCAATGCAGAGGGTTGGAAGGAAGCTGCAGAAGGATGTAAGCTCAGCCAGCTCCATCATGGGCAGTAGCCTACTTGGCATCGAGGACATCTTCAAAAGGTGATGCCAAAAGAAGGTGGCATCCATCATGAAAGACCCTCAGCATGTGCTCTTCTCATTGCTACCATCGAGGAGGTTCAGGAGAATGAAGACGTACACACAATGTTTTAGGAACAGCTTCTTCCCTCCACAATCATATTTCTGAGTGGTTCATGAGCACTATCTCTCTTTTTTGCATTTTTTAAATATATATTCTAATGGTAATTTACAGTGTTGGCACATAGCCAAGTGGTTAAGGCGTCGATCTAGTGATCCGAAGGTCGCTAGTTCGAGCCTTGGCTGGGGCAGTGTGTTGTGTCCTTGAGTAAGGCACTTAACCATACATTGCTCTGCGACGACACCAGTGCCAAGCTATATCGGCCCTAGTGCCCCTTCCTTGGACAACATTGGTGGCGTGGAGAGGGGAGACTTGCAGCATAGGCAACTGCCGGTCTTCCATACAACCCTGTCCAGGCCTGCACCCTGGAAACCTTCCAATGTACAAATCCATGGTCTCATGAGAATAATAGATGCCTATATAATTTACAGTACAGGTTGACCTCAACACACTTTTCATCCCTCTTCCCTCTGGGAGAAGGTTCAGGAGCTTGAAGACTCGTACAGCCAGATTTGGGAACAGCTTCTTTCCAACTGTGATAAGACTGCTGAACGCATCCTGACCCGGATCTGGGCCGTACCCTCCAAATATCCGGACCTGCCTCTCGGTTTTTTTGCACTACCTTACTTTCCATTTTTCTATTTTCTATTTATGATTTATAATTTAAATTTTTAATATTTACTAATTGTAACTATTTTTAATATTTAATATTTGTAATCCAGGCTGTGTGAAGCACAGAATCAAATATCGCTGTGATGATTGTACGTTCTAGTCCCAATTGTTTGGTGACAATAAAGCATAAAGTATCAGAGTATTCTCCGGCACCCTCGGTTCCTGAGCCTTGCCAGATTAAAAGAGGTCACACAATCATAATGGCGAAAATTGACTTAAAAAAGCTTAAAGAAACTTAAAAAGATATATTAATTAAACAAAAATTTGAAAAATAAATGTAAATTTATTAATTTCTGTGCTTACAAAGACTGTTGGTTCTTAGTTATCTTTTTAAACATTTCATCTAGGTGAAATTGCTTCATGTGTTTTGATCTCTCCCTGTGTAATTTTTCCTGCAACAAACAAAAATTCATTAGCTCTTGTTCTGAAGCGAAGGTACGTTTCTCCTTTGATTAAATCACCCAACAACTCAATTAACTTGTCAATCGTAAATCTTTCAGTTTCATTTGTTTCATCATCATTGCTGCCATCTTCACCACTTGCAGTGTTTTATCAGCATTCAGAACACCGTCTATAAGTTCCGATCCCGTAAGGGGATCCACAACAGGTGTTTCGTAATCAGCAATCATCCAGTCACTTAGATTTTCTTCACTCCGACTACTTGCTACATCTTTGAAAGCAGATCCTGTAACACCCTTTGCGTACGCGAGCAAATCATGAGCAACTACTTTCTCCTTTGGTGCACGAAATCCTGTAAAATCATCGTCAAGCGTTTCTTCAGATGCTTTATCAAACATCAAGTCAGGCCACAACTTATGCCAGTCGTTCTTTAGTGTTGAAGGCTCTACCTTCTCCCACCCTCAAGCAATGAACTAGAGAAAGTCCTTCATGTTAAATTCTTTAATAAATGCCTGTACAGAATTGTTACCATTCACTTCATCCAACAGACATTTCATGAAAAGTGAGCGATACTTGGCCTTTAGAGAGTGCAGTATTCTTTGGTCTTGGGGTTGGATAAGCGTTGTACCGTTTGGTGGTATAAACACTGTAAAAACATAATTCTTACACAGGAGTTCAGCTTTGGCGTGAGCTGAACAGTTATCCAAAATAAGAAGAATTTTACAATCTTATCGCTTCAGATGGGTAATGTTCTCTGGTTTCCAGCACAAAATATTTTTCAAACCACTCTATCGTAATACTTGGGGTATCCAGCCATTTTACTTGCGTGATATGCTACTGGGTAAATTTTAACACTTTTCAAAGCCCTCGGCATTTACTTCTTCAGGCCTGTGCGAGGCACTGGAGAACTTAGCTCGGTTCATTATCATACTGCCTGACCAGTCGACTCCATCACTCTGTCACTGGCGAAACCGTTCAATCATCACCCGATCATGCTCAGTGCTCTTACCAACTTTCACAGTTTTTCTAATGCTCATTTGCTTTATTGAATCACTATTTGCATGGAATTGCAATTTTTTTCTCTTTGGTGCTTTATCTCATACACAGTTGATGAACCAATGCTATATAAGACACACAGCTTACTCACAAAAACACCTTGATCCTGTTTTTATCAACATTTCAAACTTCTCTTGGATCGATATAGAATGATGTTTAAATTTGACACCACTACTGGTACTTGCACTTATCTTAGAAGCCATAGCTAGTGTTAAATTTAAATAAAATAAGCACAAAATATTGGGATACCACCAACGAGTGCAATGTAAATAATAAAAATAGCATGCTTTTGTCAAAATGAGTCTCGCCACAGATGATGCTGCATGTGCTACACACATAGCCAACTAGTGGCCGCCCAGTAAACTACATCTTGTAATTTCATCCGATTTAAAAGAGGTGCTGACCCATCAGTTTCTGGATAACCGGTGGTCAACCAGTACATATTTTGTATTGCACTGCACTTCTGCTGCAAAACAACACATTTTCGAAGCTATGTCAGAGATAATAAACCTGATTCCATACCCAGTATGAAAAATAGGCTTGACAATGTGGACCCGAGTGAGACTGGACTAAAGTCAATGGGCAGCCAACTATACATCTGGTACCGTGGGTTACTTATTAGTGGTAGACAATGTTCATAGTCATTGATACCACATCGTAAATCAGATTTCCCCACTACTGAGCGAAGAGGTAGGCATCCATTCACAAGCTTCAGTTTGCGAACTGAGATGTAGGCACACCATCAGGGGGAGATGTGCTCTGTGAGAACGATCTCCGCTGTGCCACAGAGGACAAGCCGCAGCAGCGAAAGGAGAATTTGAGTAACCAAAAGACCCAATCACTAAACACAGTCAGTCGTTACTCTTGTCTACATTGCACCAGAATACGTGGATCACGGATCGGGCTCTCGAGCACCTGAAGACCCATCAATAGACAACCCACTAGGAGAGATCATACTCAACTCAAGTGATCGCCCAGCTACTATTACTACTAGGCACATCGTGCCAGGTCTGATTTATTATTCACAATGTACCGAACATTTTATTTTCCTACTTTTCTTTTTTTTTATCTTTTAATAAGAATTCCTTAAATTACCATTGATGAAATCAACAGGATCATACTACTGCAGAGAGAAGCTCTGAGGCTTTGTCCACAGCATTCCGTAAATATTTTCCAGATACTAGTTGAGTCTGATATTGGAATCATCAACCTCTGGAGTGTCTGGAAGATTATCCCAGTTGGAATGAGATCCTGAGAATCCTTGGAAAGAAAGAGCTATCTGAAGAGCTTATTCAAAAGATTCATTAACTAGATAATCCTCATAATAATACTTAAAAAGCCCAATCAGTTCAGGCACCAAGGAGGAGAGCCCCTGTAAAACAGATGTCAAATTGCTGAATCTTTAAATTGTTGGACAGAATATTGTTAAGTAGTTTAAGAATAAGGGTAAGTTTGTTTCTTTCATTTGATTCAGTACTTCTATTAAAGGAAGAAGAGAACTTCAAGTTGTTCAGGATCAGAATCAGAATCAAGTTTAATATCCATAAAAGTTGCCGGTGAACGCAGCAGGCCAGGCAGCATCTCTAGGAAGAGGTACAGTTGACGAAGAAACGTTGACTGTACCTCTTCCTACAGATGCTGCCTGGCCTGCTGCGTTCACCAGCAACTTTTATGTGTTTGCTTGAAATTCCAGCATCTGCAGATTTCCTCGTTTTCAAGTTTAATATCACCAGCATATACTGTATCTTGAAATTTGTTAACTTTATGGCAGCAGTACAATGAAATACATGATAAATAAATACAGAGAAAAAAATCTGAATTACTGTGAGTAAATAGATGTTTATTAAATAATTAACTTAAAATAAGTAGTACAAAAATTACCAGAAGTAAAAAAGTAGTCAGTTGGTGTTCATGGGTTTAATGTCCATTTAGGAATCGGATGGCAGAGGGGAAGAAGATGTTCCTGAATCGCTAAGTGTGTGCCTTCAGGCTTCTGTACCTTCTTCCCAATGGTAACAATGAGAAGAGGGCATCTTCTGGGCAGCGGGTGTCCTTAATGATGGATGGTGCCTTCCTAAGGCACCATTCCTTGAAGATGCCTTGGATACTACAGAGGCTAGTACCCATAACTTGAATTCTATATTAACAGTTTACATTTATATAGCATCTTGGGAAAGAAAGCAAGATAGTTTGCATTGGTTTAATCTAACATCTATTGAAGCCAAGCCAAAAGAATGCTATTTTTGAAGGAGTGACTAAAAGGTAGGCTAAAGGTAGGTCAAATGTAAAGAAGGTCTTAAAGGAAGAGATGGAGCTGGCGAAGCAGAGAAAGTACAATTTGGCTTGCCTGGCTATCCTTGGGCACATCATTTCCGAGAGAAATGTGACAGGCCCAGAATAAGACAGTCTGTATGAAGTGAAGGTCAGCACGTAATGTGGAGTAGGATAATAGTCATGTAGATGGCATGGCAAATCTAGGGTCATGAACTCAAGATCCTGCGATGCAGATTCAAAGCCACCATTGTAGCTGATGAACTTAAATGAAAATAATTAAAATTATCTGGAATGTTTAGTTGTATCAGTAATAGTGATCATGAAATAGATGGGTTGTTGTGAAAAACCCAGTTGGTTTACTGATGCTCTTAGAATAAAGCCTGCCACCCTTACCCAGTTTGGCCTGGGTAAATATATGACTGTTAGAATGTGATTGACTCTTAACTATTCTCTGAAATGGTTTGGCACACAATTTGGTTCGAAGGCAAATTTGGAATGAAAAAGCAAACATAAAAGGGTTTGATGCATTGTAAGGTTGCACTGGTTTGATAGCACAACAAAGGTACTGATTGCAGTATAGGATCAGTATATATATTTTTATACATCTTTGAAATAAAAAAATAGTATTGCCAATAAACATCAATCTTACCAATCATATCTATATACAATAAAAGACTAAGACAATGCAAAGGCAGAGGAAAGAACTGAGTGCCTCATGTATTCTCGAACTTACCTGAGTGAGGTTGATGCACTTTGGAGGAAATTTTACTGTTAGTCTACCTTAGGTAGAACCTGATCTACAATTGCTGGATTGTCACATTTTAGTGGGAGCTACATCGTACCCATTGCTGTACCTGGTTTGGGATTGTCTGATGTCAACACTGGAGCCCTGACATGAAGGGAGAATTTATACCCTTATCCCAGGTGATAACACAAATTGTTTGAAGAATATTTTCATCATGCTGCACAGACATAACAATAAATCCAAATCTTTGCTATGTTACTTAAACCATTCATTGGGACACAAGCCACACATAAAAAAAAATGGGATGTGAATAGATAGAAAGCTAGGAAGGTCAAATACAAGGAAAATAGATGTGTAGCCGTGGAAACACGACTTTAGACTCAATAATACAATAGCACATTAAATTGTGTTTCTCTGGAAGGAGATTACAGTGTTATATTTTCAAGGTGAGGGATGTCAGTAATAGAAAAAGGAATATTGACGTCAAAACCTCCTATGTTAGTACAACATGAGTTAAGAATAGAATTATGATCTTGCTACACTGATACTTTGATCATTGCCCAGTCAGATGTTAGATAGAGAATGAAAGTCCTGCACTATTGTTGGAATCCCACAGTCATTGTTGCCAGGGCTTTTGACCACGGCCGTTCCATTTTACCTATTCCTGCTTTTAAACTTTTGTTCTTCCCTCCCACCTGACCAGCGTTCACCTTCCATGGATTTACCTCCACTATTTCCATCATTTCCAATGCGTGATGCCACTTCCAGATTTCTATTTTCTCCACCCTCTCCAACCCATTTCAGCATTCCAAAGTGAACCTTGTTTCATATCCCCACCTCCACTAATTCTCCCTCGACTTCCCATGGCACATTACTGTACAATTCCAACCGATGTACCTTTTCACCCTTTTCATATTGTTCAAAGTAAATGTATTGTCAATGTACATATACGTCACCATATGCAACCATGGAATTCATTTTCTTGCGGGCATACTCAATAAATCCATAGAATAATGACCATAACTGAATCAATGAAAGACTGCACCAACTTGGGTGTTCAAGCAGTGTGCAGAAGATAGCAAATACAAAAAGAAAGAACTAATAATAAATAAATAATCAATAAATATCAAAAACGTGAAATGAAGAGTTTTTGAAAGTGAGTCCATAGGTTGTGGGAACATTTCACTGATGGGACATTAAAAGGGAATACCAGAGAAAGCAATAATTTATACTATAATGATGAGGTTTCCTACATTTTGTGGCAAATTGTCCTCAGATTTACAGTCACCCATTGCTTTAATTATCTGTTCCACTCCTACTGTGTCCTTGACCTCTCAGTCTTCCATTGATATTCAACACAAACTCCAGGTGGCTGCAGTTTGATTAGAAGATGAGATGTCAATAACCTGGACTGGAATACAACAATCTGACGTAATCAGCAGCTTTATTCCAGATAACCAGCATCCATATGAGGAAAGGAACTATTGATGCTTTGAGTTGAAACCCTACATCAGTGTCCTCATGTATGGTTTCAACCTGAAACACCAGAAGTTCCTCTCTCCCTACAGATACGGCTTAAGCTGTTGAGTTCCTCCAGCAGAGTGTTTCTTGCTCCTGATTTCAGCATCTGTGGCCCATTGCATAACCAGCATTCACAGCCTTTCCTTTGATAATTTCAATAGATGATTCTTTCTCCTCCATTCACACTTCCCCCACACAAATCTTTTGTTTCTTGACTCTTTCCCACTTTATTTCACCTTGCACTGCCACTGCTTTACCATTCAGTGTCTCTCCCCCTTTTCTCTTCACCTCTTTTTATTTCTCTTTTCCCCTTAATTTTCTCCACACCTTAGACGTTGCTCTTCTGTTACCTTTCCAAACTCTGATGAAAACTCATTAGCCATAGACAGTTACAGGAGGCACAGCAAAATTTATATATATCTTTAACAAACTTTCTTTCTATTCTTCTTAGATATTGTCTGGAATTGCAAAGGGTGCAGAGGAGATTTACAAGGATCTTGCCTGGATTGGGGAGCATGCCTTTTGAAAACAGGTTGAGTGAACTTGGCCTTTTTTCCTTGGAGCGACGGAGTATAAGAGGTGACCTGATAGAGGTGTATAAGATGATGAGAGGCATTGACCGTGTGGATAGTCAGAGGCTTTTTCCCAGGGCTGAAATGGCTGCTACAAGAGTGCGCAGGTTTAAGCTGCTTGGGAGTAGATATAGAGGAGATGTTAGAAGTAAGTTTTTTTTGCAGAGAGTGGTGAGTGTGTGAATGGACTGCTAGCAATGGTGGTGGAGGCGGATACGATAGGGTGTTTCAAGGGACTTTTGGATAGGTACATGGAGCTTAGAAATATAGAGGGCTATGGGTAACCCAATTAATTTCTAAGTTAGGGACATGTTCGGCACAACTTTGTGGGCTGAAGGGCCTGTATTGTGCTGTAGGTTTTCTATGTTCTAATTTATTCCATTCCAGTGACTGGAGTAGAAAAATATTAAAGTATGTGATTTATGTAATATGGTAGACTTTCAGACACCTGCCATCTTATAGATCTAACAAAACTTCGTCTAAAGACTAAGTCCAAGAATATTAGAGACAAAGGAGATTCTGTAGATTCTGGAATACCAACACACATACCGTGTTGGGTGAACTCTGCAGGTCAGGCAACGTCTATGGACAGGAGTAAACAGTCTATGTTTCAGGCTGAAACCTTTCACCTGAACTGATGAAAAGATGCTGCCTGACTTGCTGAGTTCCTCCAGCATTTTGTGTAAGAAGCTTAGAGAATAGTCTCTCTTGGATGTGTTATATACATTCAGGGATGAACACACACATACACTCTCTCTCTTTTTCTCTCTCTCTCTCTCTCTCTCTCTTTCACTGCGAATCTGCAATGGTGAAGCATGAGATGATAACTTTTCAAAGTTCAAAGTAAATTTATTATTAAAGTGTGTATGTGTCACCATATACTACCCTGAGATTCTGTAATGAGCTCTTCAGGCCTGTGCAAGGCATTGGAGAACACTGGGCTCCAAGGTTTGTTCAGCATCTGAATTGGTTAATTGTTGTTTAATGAAAGTCATTAATCGTATAGAGTTCATTCTGATTTTCTCAAGCGACTCTCTCTTTGTAATGCACTCTCCTGGTGCTTTTTGTTTAAAATTGTTCAGATGATTTTGATAGGCTGAGGGATTCTGTTACTTGTATTTTGTAAGTGCTCACCAGACTAGTGCTAATTTGGGGTCCTAGTTTTGGGAATGTTACTTCTTGGGGTGTCGCTCGGACGAGCCAACGATGTATTGGAGGAATTTTTATGAATAAACCCTAGATGCTATTTCTTCATCAGAGCTTGCCCTTCCTCCACACTTGGTTTCCCATAGTGTCAGCGCACATTGTGACGGATTGATTTTCGTGCAGGCACTCACAGTAGAATGGAGAAATACAGTAGAATCAATTAAAAACTATACACCAAGACTGACAAGCAACCAATGTGCAAAATAATTCAAACTGTGCAAGTACTGGGGGAAATAAATAAATAAATAAATAATATTGAGATCATTTGTTGTAGAGTCCTTGAAGTGAGTCCATCAGTTGTGTTCAGTGATCAGCTCAAATTTTGTTTTGTTATGAAGACCTGCAGCTTAATAGTTTATGAACTGTATGCTGCTTTGTCTGCCGTATCCAAGTTAGGAAGAGCAAAAGTGGCCTAATTCTTGTGTAATAATTGAACTATCAAGATGGAGTCTTTGATCCACCTGGTCAAAATGGCTCAACAATGCGCTGAGTTTTCCATTCACCTTTCAAGTATTCGGCCAACCATCACATGACGTGGTGTGAGTCCATCCTGGGTTAAGCCTTCCCCATCACTGAGCACAGTTACACAAACCGCTGTCACAGGAAAGCAGCATCCATCATCAGGACTTCCCCCCTCACCCCCCCCTCATCAGGACATGCTCTCTTCTCACTGCTGCCATCAGGAAGAAGGTATAGGAGCCTCAGAACTCACACCACCAGGTTTGGGAACAGTTATTACCCCTCATCCATCAGTTTCTTGAACCAGTTCAGTTGCCCCATCACTGAAATGTTCCCACAACCTATGGACTAACTTTCAGGGATGCTTCATCTAACGTTCTTGATATTTATTGCTTAGTTATGTATTATTATTATTTCTTTCTTTTTTGTATTTGCACAATTTCACACTGGTTGCATGCCCAAGTTTGCATGGTCTATCGCTGATTCTGTTATGGTTATTATTCTATTATAGATTTATTGAGTATGCCCACAAGAAAATAAATTGTTGTATATGGTGACATGTAGGTACTTTGATAATAAATTTACTTTAATCTTTGAACTTGGTTCATGAGGTCGATGACGTAAATTGGAGGAGCTATACCTAAAACTGCAAAATGAGGCTAATGGCTGCCTGGCAACAGGGAATAAAATCAAACCAGCTACAGATTGTGATTGAGAATTGAAAAACCGAGTGAGACAGCATCCTGAATTCTAATGAGACTCTCCACATTGCCTTAACAAATTCAGCAGCTGAAATTAAAGAGGGCTTTAAATAAACACCATCAACATCATAAAATATTCAAGGACATCAACAGGTCACAAATAGCTGGCGTGCTTAGATCTGCTTACTGCCCCAGCATTAATTCTTTTGTGTCACGGTAATCAGTAATTATTTGTAAGTATTATAATTACTTTGTCAAATGAGCAGCTGAATTTCACACATCTTAATGCATTGCTGGATCTGGTCTTTTCCGGTCATGTCATTTCCGATGTAACACTTAACAATCAGGGCCATTCAATGCCAATCATCACCATTAATTGGCAGCCCACTTCGAGAAGTAAGGAGGAAGAAAGCTTGTATTTCTACTGAACTGTTTTCATCCATTCTGCAATGTCCCCAAAGTACTTCATATATTACAAGATATTTTTCAAAAGCAGTCACTGTGGTACACCGTATACATTCTCTGATATTAAACTGAATCATTGTTGGGGTTTAGGAAATGAGCAGCCAGCTAGTCTGCAGACAAACGTGACAAGCAGCAATACACGCATATCACAGCTAATCTGTTTAGTGATAGTAAACAGATATAACATCGTCATCATCATTATGTGCTGTGTTGTATCATATGGCCGATCTTGGTCTATGACCGTGATTGTTCTTGGCAAATTTTTCTGCAGTAGTGGTTTACCACTGTCTTCTTCTGGGCAGTGTCTTTACAAGACCCCAGCCATTATCAATACTCTTCAGAGATTGTCTGCCTTGGCGTCAGTGGTCGTATAACCAGGATTTGTGATGTGCACCAGCTGCTCGTACGACCATCCACCACCTGCTCCCATGGCTTCACGAGACCCAGAACGAGGGGCTAAGCAGGTGCTACATCTTGCCCAAGGTACACCTGCAGGCTGGTGGAGAGAAGGAATGCCTAACAACTCCTTTGGTAGAGACGTATCTCCACCCCGTCACTCAGGGTAATATAACAGGTTCTCAAATGATCCACGGCTGCATTGTTGAGTGAAAATTTGTAAGAGAAATTATGGATTGACAGTGCAATGGATGTCAAGAAAGGTATGTAACAATTATATTCGCAATGTACTGTAGGTAATATGAATAAACTATACTTTCAAAATTTAAAACAAAATCACCTAACTGACCTGGCTTTGAAATTGGTCCTCATACTTTTGGCTTTAAACAGTGCTGTGGGTCACAAATGCTGTTGTGAAAGTCACATAAAGAACTACAAATGTGTTGTAAGTTCTTGCTCATGTTACAAAGAAACGCAACAGGTATCGTCTTTGCAGGCCACACTGAGGATTTTTTTTATATATAAAAGGAGTCTTCTTGCAGCTACTTGGGGACTTTGTCAAGTAATAAAGGGGATGCTGCAATGATGGGTGTGGAGTAGGAGAGATGATCCAGAGGGTCAGAGATAATGATGGGTGTGGAGTGGGAGAGATGATCCCAAGGGTCAGAGGTGATATGGGTGTGGAGTGGTTCATCCTGAGGTAACTAAAACAAAATCTCATGTGCTTCCAAGGATCGATGATCCACTTCATTTGCCATTTACATTTACATGTATGAGGAATTTGCTGTGATGAGTTGGTGCAACAGGCAACATAAATAGGAACATTCAAATATTATGAATAATGAAGAATTACTGTATGTAAAAATAAAGTCAGAAATATGGTTATAGAGTAAAATGTGTATTATACATAAATATCAGCATGTATTTACAATATGAACAGCAGTATAAAAAGTGGTTTAAAGTGTTTACAGGGCAATGCAGTAGCTGGGTAATGGGGTGGGGGGGTGGAGGCTAACTAGAACATTTGATCCAATTAACTGCTTGAGGAAAGAATCTTTTAAGATGCCGTGAAGTTTTTATTTTAATGGCACTATAGTGCTTTCTAGAGAGGAACTTCTGGAAAAGGCATTGTCCTGGGTGGGTAGTGTTTGCAATGTTTTTTTTCCTGCCTGCATATTTGTTTATTTGTCCTGGACACATCCAAGTCCTGCATTGATGGTATACACATGGTATTCCTTTTCAGCTGCTCTGTCGGTTCACTGCAACTTCCATATATTCTGAGAGGATGCTGTACCCATCATCCTTACATCAGTGACTTCCAAGCAGCTGGTAAAGAACAGTGCTTTGCTCAGAAGGGGTTATGAATGTCTTCTGGGGATACAGACATGCACCACTCAGCTAAGTTTCTGAAAGTACACGTGCAATCTATGAAGCCCGGGTTTTTAGGAGCTAAAAATCTAGACTGAGCCAAACTAGACTAAACTGAAGTAATGGACTAGACTGAAGAGGTGATAGTGGACTTCAGGAAAGTGCAGGCTGACCACACCTCACAGCACACAAACAGCTCCTCTGTCAGGAGCACCAAATTTCTAGGAGTGCACATAATAGACAATAGACAATAGGTGCAGGAGTAGGCCATTCGGTCCTTCGAGCCAGCACCGCCATTCACTGTGATCATGGCTGATCATCCACAATCAGAATCCAGTTCCTGCCTTATCCCCATAACCTTTGATTTCGCTCTCCTTAAGAGCTCTATCCATCTCTTTTTTGAAAGTATCCAGAGACTTGGCCTCCACAGCCTTCTGGGGCAGAGCATTCCATATATCCACCACTCTCTGGGTGAAAAAGTTTTTCCTCAACTCCGTTCTAAATGGCCCACCCCTAATTCTTAAACTGTGGCCTTTGGTTCTGGACTCACCCATCAGCGGGAACATGCTTCCTGCCTCCAGCGTGTCCAATCCCTTAACAATCTTATATGTTTCAATAAGATCCCCTCTCAGCCTTCTAAATTCCAGAGTATACAAACCCTGACGCTCCAATCTTTCGACATATGACAGTCCCACCATCCAGATAATTAACCTTGTGAACTTACGCTGCACTCCTTCAATAGCAAGAATGTCCTTCCTCAAATATGCAGACCAAAACTGCACACAGTACTCCCAGGTCTGGTCTCACCAGGGCCCTGTACAGCTGCAGAAGGACCTCTTTGCTCTTATACTCAATTCCCCTTGTTATGAAGGCCAGCATGCCATTAGCTTTCTTCACTGCCTGCTGTACTTGCATGCTTGCTTTCAGTGACTGATGTACAAGAACACCTAGATCTTGTTGTGCTTCCCCTTTTCCTAACTTGACTCCATTTAGATAATAATCTGCCTTCCCGTTCTTACCACCAAAGTGGATAACCTCACATTTATCCACATTAAACTGCATCTGCTATGCATCTGCCCATTCACCCAGCTTGTCCAAGTCACCCTGCAGTCTCATAACATCCTCCTCACGTTTCACACTGCCACCCAGCTTTGTGTCATCGACAAATTTGCTAATGTTACTTTTAATTCCCTCATCTAAATCATTAATATGTATTGTAAACAGCTGCGGTGCCAGCACTGAACCCTGCGGTACCCCACTGGTCACCGCCTGCCATTCCAAAAGGGACCCATTAATCGCTACTCTTCGTTTTCTGTCAGCCAGCCAATTTTCAATCCATGTCGGTACTCTGCTCCCAATTCCATGTGTTCTAATTTTGCCCACTAATCTCCTATGTGGGACTTTATCAAAGGCTTTCTGAAAGACCAGGTACACTACATCCACTGACTCTCCCTTGTCCATTTTCATAGTTACATCCTCAAAAAATTCCAGAAGATTAGTCAAGCACGATTTCCCTTTCGTAAATCCATGCTGACTCGGACCAATCCTGTTACTACTATACAGATGTGTCGTAATTTCATCTTTTATAATTGACTCCAGCATCTTTCCCACCACCGACGTCAGGCTAACTGGTCTATAATGGACGATCTCATCTGGTCCTTCAACTCCATCTCTTTTGTCAAGAAGGCACAGCAGTGTCTCCACTTCCTGATGAGACTGAATCGAGCAAGGCTCACTTTCCCCAATTCTATCTAATTTTACAGGTTCCCATTTGAGGGTGTCCTGACCAGCTGCATCGCCGTCTGGTATGGGAATTGCAAGTCATCTGCCTGCAAGATCCCACAAAGTATTGCGACGACTGCTGAGACGATCACTGGGGTCTCTCAACAACCATCTGATATATTTATCAGGAGTGCTGTGTACACAGGGTCCTGAGTATTATCAAGGTTCCCTCCCACGCGATTCACAGTACTGCTTCTTCCCCCAGGAACAACTAAACTTCCTGCCACCTTCCAGATCTCATCACTTATTAAACGGCAATAGTGTCAGACTGTTTAAGGCTGATTTATACTTCAGCGTCAACTCGACGCCGTAGGTACGGCATCACCACGAACCCTACGCAGAGTCTACGCGAATCCCTACGCCATAGCCTGGCGCGCACCTCTCCCGAAATGTAACTACACGTCGCAACAACTGTGATTGGTCTGCCTGGTAGCATCACATTTCCTCCTACGCTGCAATAGCTTCCCATTGGGCGACTGAAGGGCAGGGAAGGAACTCTGGCTGCAATGCTTTCCATAAAGCTCTACAAACCTCCGAAATTATGGAGGACACATTTCGTTTTTACGAAAAAAGATGCTTGCGTTAAACTTGATTACCCTGAGAAAGACTACCATGACCATGAAGCCTTGCGCGGGCAGGTGTGTGCGCATGCGCGACATGCGCAAATTGCAGAGCGATGAAGACACACCAACGCATAGGTATGAATGCTCACAATGCGCATAGGCCACTTGCGTAGATTACGGCGTTGGGTTGACACATAAGTATAAATCAGCCTTTACTTTGGAACTTCTGCCGTTAATGCACCTTATGTTAAATATCACTCTTCTGGAATATATTTGCTAATTTATTTGTGGTAATATTAGTTTCTGTGTTTTGTGTGAGTTATACTGCATGTACTGTGTTGTGTAGCATGGCTGGAGGAACGTTGTTAAATTTGGCAGTATACATGTATGCAGTTGAATGACAATAAACTTGAAGTTGCTGACTTGACATGAAAACATAGAAAACATAGAAAATAGGTGCAGGAGTAGGCCATTCGGCCCTTCGAGCCTACACCGCCATTCAGTATGATCATGGCTGATCATCCAACTCAGAACCCTGTACCAGCCTTCCCTCCATACTCCCTGGTCCCTTTAGCCACAAGGGCCATATCTAACTCCCTCTTAAATATAGCCAATGAACTGGCCTCAACTGTTTCCTGTGGCAGAGAATTCCACAGATTCACCACTCTCTGTGTGAAGAAGTTTCTCCTAATCTCGGTCCTAAAAGGCTTCCCCTTTATCCTCAAACTGTGACCCCTCGTTCTGGACTTCCCCAACATCGGGAACAATCTTCCTGCATCTAGCCTGTCCAATCCCTTTAGGATTTTATACGTTTCAATAAGATCCCCCTCCAATCTTCTAAATTCCAACGAATATAAGCCTAGTCGATCCAGTCTTTCATCATATGAAAGTCCTGCCATCCCAGAAATCAATCTGGTGAACCTCCTTTGTACTCCCTCTATGGCAAGGATGTCTTTCCTCAGATTAGGGGACCAAAACTGCACACAATACTCCAGGTGTGGTCTCACCAAGGCCTTGTACAACTGCAGTAGTACCTCCCTGCTCCTGTACTCGAATCCTCTTGCTATGAATGCCAGCATACCATTTGCCTTTTTCACCCCCTGCTGTACCTGCATGCCCACTTCCAATGACTGGTGTATAATGACACCCAGGTCTCGTTGCACCCCCCATTTTCCTAATCGGCCAACATTCAAATAATAATCTGTTTTCCTGTTTTTGCCACCAAAGTAGATAACCTCACATTTATCCACATTAAATTGCATCTGCCATGAATTTGCCCACTCACATAATACCTATCCAAGTCACCCTGCATCCTCCTCACAGCTAACACTGCCGCCCAGCTTCGTGTCATCCGCAAACTTGGAGATGCTGCATTTAATTCCCTCATCTAAGTCATTAATATATATTGTAAACAACTGGGGTCCCAGCACTGAGCCTTGCGGTACCCCACTAGTAACTGCCTGCCATTCTGAAAAGGTCCCGTTTATTCCCACTCTTTGCTTCCTGTCTGCCAACCAATTCTCTATCCACATCAATATCTTACCCCCAATACAGTGTGCTTTAAGTTTGAACACTAATCTCCTGTGTGGGACCTTGTCAAAAGCCTTTTGAAAATCCAAATATACCACATCCACTGGTTCTCCCCTATCCACTCTACTAGTTACATCCTCAAAAAATTCTATGAGATTCGTCAGACGTGATTTTCCTTTTACAAATCCATACTGACTTTGTTCGATGATTTCACCGCTTTCCAAATGTGCTGTTATCACATCTTTGATAACTGACTCTAGCATTTTCCCCACCACCAATGTTAGGCTAACTGGTCTATAATTCCCCAGTTTCTCTCTCCCTCCTTTTTGAAAAAGTGGGGTTACATTAGCCACCCTCCAATCCTCAGGAACTAGTCCAGAATCTAAAGAGTTTTGAAAAATTATCACTAATGCATCCACTATTTCTTGGGCTACTTCGTTAAGCACTCTGGGATGTAGACCATCTGGCCCTGGGCATTTATCTGCCTTTAATCCCTTCAATTTACCTAACACCACTTCCCTACGAACATGTATTTCCCTCAGTTCCTCCATCTCACTGGACCCTCTGTCCCCTCCTATTTCCGGAAGATTATTTATGTCCTCCTTAGTGAAGACAGAACCAAAGTAATTATTCAATTGGTCTGCCATGTCCTTGCTCCCCATAATCAATTCACCTGTTCCTGTCTGTAGGGGACCTACATTTGTCTTAACCTTCAACATATGTTATGCAAATGCACATACCTGCTTGGTCTGTTCTTGTTGGTTGAACCAAAACTAGAATGAGAACTTCTTATTGACCTTGAGCATGGAGCTTGGGAACCTCCCTCATGCAACACTGAGTAGCAGTGTAGAACAGTCTTTACACTAGATAGCTCCATATTGTTCAGCCACTAATGAAGTTGCATTTCAGTCCTTATGAGGGCAAAAAATTGAATTTGAATATTGATCCTTTAAAAAAGTAGATTTGATGGAAATGGGATCCATAATATCTGGTTGTTCTGTGATTGGGAATAATCATTTTGCAGACAGGTGGGACAGTATTTTAACATTGTTGCTGAGCAGGGAGATCTTTGGATACAAGTTTACAGTCCCTTGAAAGTGGCTACTCAGGTCGATAAGGTGGTTAAGAAAGCTTATGGAATGCTTGCTTTTATTAATCAGGGCACTGAGTTCAAAAGCCAAGAGGTTATGCTGCAAGTTTATAAAACTCTGGTTTGGCCATATTTGGAGTATTACATATAGTTCCAGTCATCCCACTATAGGAAGGATGCTGAGGTTTTGGAGAGGGCGCAGAAGAGGTTTACCAGGATGCTGCCTGGTTTAGAGGGCATGTGCTATCACGAGAGGCTGGATAAACTTGGGTTGTTTTCTCTGGAGCACCAGAGGCTGAGGGGAGATCTGACAGAGGGTTACAGGATTATGAGAGGCACAGATAGAGTGGACAGAGGGAATCTGGTTCCCAGAGTTGAAATGCCTAATACCAGAGGCTTTGCATTGAGGTGAAAAGGGGTAGTTTTAGGGGCTATGTGAGAGGTAGATTTTTTACTCAGAGGGTCGTGGATGCTGGGCATATGCTGCCTGAAAATACATTACAGGCTTTTAAGAGATGTTTTGGAAGGCACATGGGTGTAAGGAAGATGTAGAATACGGACATGGTGTAAGTAAGAGGGTTTAGTATTTGGGTGTTTTTGATTTGCTTCTTAGCTGGTTTGGCACTTTATCGTGGGCCGAGTGGCCTGATCCTCTGCTGTACTCTTCTATGTTCTGTGTTCATGGTAGTGTAGCAGTCATCGCAATGCTAATAGAGCGCCAGTAATCCGCAATTGAGGTGCAGTTCCTGCCGCTGCTCGTGAGGTGTCATATGTTCCTCCCATGTCTGCGTGGGATACCTCCAGACGCCCCTGTTGCCTCCCACAAAGGCATGCAATATGTGTTAGGGCTAGTAAGTAGTGGGCAAGCTATGTTGGTGCCGGAAGTGTGGTGTCACTTGCAGTCCAACCCCAACATGTACTTGGACTGTGTTGGTCCTTGAAGCAAATGATGCATTTCGCTGTATGTTTGATACACATGTACCAAATAAAGCTGAACTTAAAAACTTCTCACTGCAGGTGAATTGGGATCATTGCACCTCAAAAGACATATTGCAGGGCAGTTTTGCTCAGAAAAAAAGTGAGCATGAAATTAAAGTGATAAATTTCCTAATAACATCAAGGCATGCAGAAATGTGCATATAATCCCTCTTCTTCAGTTTAACCTGATTTTCAATGCTATAATGTTGTTTATTTATGGAGCTGTGTGGAGAAATTTCCATCTGAGGGCCTTAATCTCTGTCATCTGAAAGGGGAACTCCAACAGTGTAGTGCTTGCTCTGCACGTCATGGGGAGTCAGCCTAGATTTTTGTCTCTGGAGAGTTTGACTCAAAAGTGAGTGTGCCACTATCTGTGAGAACCACAGTTAGAACTGTATTGTACTGTGCAAAAGTCTTAGGCATGTATATGTAGCTAGGGTGCCTAAGACTTTTGCACAGCACCCTAGTAATTTTATGTATTGCACTATACTGCTGCCTCAAAAAAAAACAAATTTCTTTGCATATGTGAGTGATGATAAACCTGATTCTGATATGGGTCTTCGTTTTGGACTGAGAGTGGGAAGGGGGCAGGGAGAGGGGAATCATGGTTGGGAAAAGGAGAAGGGAGAGGGGACGGAGCAGGAAGCACCGGAGAGACATTCTGTAATGGTCAATAAACCAATTACTTGGAATCAAATGACATTGCTTGGTGTCTCAGGGCTGGGTGTGCCTGCACCCGCAGCACCTTGTACCCCGGCACTCCTTCTCTGCAACCTACTCCACACCCCTCCCATGGTGCTCCACCATCGCCATTCCCAACATCCTTTGCTCCCACCAGATTTACAAACTCACTCTCCACTCCACGTTAACAAATACAGTACTGTGCAAAAATCTTAGCCACCCTAGCTATATGTACCTCAGACTTATATACTCAGGATGCAAATTAAAATTGAATGACTGCTAACTTTACTTTTATATAGGGTAACAGGCCGTTCTAGCCCAACAAGCCTGCACTGCCCAATGACACCCATGGGACCAATTATCATACTAACCCGTACGCCTTGGGAATCTGGGAGGAAACTGAGACAGGCAGAGGTAACCCATGTGGTCACGAGGGAAAAGTAGAAACTCCTTACAGACAGTGGCAGAATTGAACCCAGGTTACTGGCACTGTAATAGCCTTACACTAACCACTGCACAGCTATGCCGCCCCAACTTGATTTTATGGACTTTTCTTTAGAACTCTGTATTTCTTAGTGACTTGAATAAAGATGGAACCTAATCCATTCAGGCTTTTCCAAATGCCCCCAATAAAAAAAACCACCAATGTCAACCTCTAAGTGAATCAGCCATGTTTTATTATAGACAATTTGATACCTAACTCATCTGTCAGCAGACACACCTCCCACCATCCCTCCCAACCACTTTGAAAGTGGGCAGATTAGAATCATGGATTGTAAGATCTTTTAAAGTTTCAAACCCAACCCATATTGAATCCCTCGTGTTTGCTCTCAACTGAATGAAAAGGCAACTCACCCACACCTCAGAAAGGAGGAAAGTGTTTCTCCAGCACTGGTGGACAGAGGAGCATAATTACCTAACCCAAGCAGCTTCCTTCCTCACAATCAAAAATTGCCAAACCAACTCAACCCATCCGCCAAACTTATAGTAAACTCATAGTAAACAATTCTCCCTTGTGTATTACTGAAACATCTGATCCTCTCATCTATTTCCAACACCTCAGACCACCTGTTATCTATGTAATCTCTACCTGTCCCACAACCTCACCATAGGAAGCATCCTTTCCAGATGCATCACACCTTGCTATGTCAGCTGCTCTGCCTGTGACAACAAGAAACTTTAGGGAGTTGTGGACACTGCTCAGCATATCATGGAAACCAGTCTTCCCACCACGGACTCTGTCTTCACTTCTCAGTCCCTCTGCAAAGCAACTAGCATAATCAAAAACCCCACCCAGCCGGCATACTCACTCTTCACTTCCTCCCATTGGGCAAGAGATACAAAATCCTTAAAGCACGTGCCACCAAGCTCAAAGACAGCTCCTATCCCATTGTTATAAGAAGATTGAATAGTTCCCTAGTCCAGTAAAGTAGACTCTTGACCTCAAAATCTACCTTGTTTTGTCCTACACATTATTGGCTACCTGAAAAGCACTTTTTCTGTAACTGTCATGCTTTACTTTGCATTCTGTTATTGTTTTACCTTGTACTACCTCAATGCGCTGTTGAAATGAATTGATCTGTGTGAATGGGATGCAAGACAAGTTTTCCCACTGTACCTTCGTAAATGTGACAATAATAAACCAATTTACCAACTTACCAGGCACTTCTAGCTGTCAACTAGGTTGGTTTATGGTGAAGGGTTCAGTTAAATCTCCGAGGTATTTAACGAGAGCATCCTTACACCAGCCTCCCCTGAAGTCAAAATTCCCATTATCAGTGTCTCCAAAGCCTTGTAAATCTTCCGAAAATCAGCCCTGTCAACTTACAAATAAGTTACCTTTATGCCATACTCCACAAATAAAATCTCATCTTTGGAACAACAACAGAGAAAAGAACCAGGCTCTAGGCAGAGAATAAAAGAGAGATTGTAACTATGGTTAAAAAAAAGAATAGTTTCAAAGGTGCCTGGAATGGGAACTGTACTTCCCCCAATTGCAGGGTTCTGCAGAGAGTGGTGCGGACAGCCCAGCACATCTGTAGATGTGAACTTCCCACTATTCAGGACATTTACAAATACAGGTGTGTAAAAAGGGAAACTGCTCCAACTGCTACCATCCGGTGAACGGTGCCACAGCATAAAAGCCAGCACCAACAGGCTCTGGGATAACTTCTTCCCCCAGGCCATCAGACTGCTTAGTTCATGCTAACACTACTGTATTTCTATGTTATATTGACAATCCTGTTGTACATAATATTTATTATAAATTGCACATTGCACATTTGAACAAGACATAACGCAAAGATTTTTACCCATGTATATGAAAGATGTAAGTAATAAAGTCAATTCAATTCAAGAGAGTAAGCAGATTATAAAGAGTAATTGGAAAGCAAAATTGCTCTTGAAAGGTTAGCCTTTATTAGTTCAATGGAGAGAGGTGGAACAAACTATGGTCTAGACCCCCTAAAAGACTCCTAGATGTGAAGTCAGCAAATCCTGAGATTGAGGTCCCATCACAGCTAGTCCTAGGGTTGATGTCAAAGATTGAAGCTCATAGGTTGTTTGGAAATCTGAAGGCCCTGGGTCTACAAGTCTGAAGTCCACTGAAGAAATGGGAGGCCTGTTGCCTGTGTGTCTGCCAGATGCCTGGTGGCATGACCTACAGTTGTGTGGGTGCGTCGGTGGGAAGAAATGAGCTTGTTCTGCTGTTCTTGTTTTGTTGCCTCTGCTGAGTTCTGTTTAGTTGCGTTTTGTGTTGTTATGTTAATGCCAGAATGTGTGGCGACAATTATGGGCTGCCCCCAGCACATCGAGTCATTGAAAAATACAGCACAGAAACAGGACCTTTGGCCCATCTAGTTCATGCTAAACCACTTAAACTGCCTAATCCCATCAACCTGCACCGGGACCATAGCCCTCCATATCTCTCCCATCCATATACCTATCCAAACTTCTCCTAAAAGTTGAATCGAAAGTTTCCCCTCACGTTCCCCTTAAATATTTCACCTTTCACCCTTAACCTATGACCTCTAGTTGTAGTCTCACCCAACCTCACCAGAAATAGCTTACTTTGCATTTACTCTATCCTTTGGCACATTTCACTGTAAGTTTTGATGCACATGTGATAAATAAATGACTCTGAATCATGGTTCAAGTATACATTTACACTCTTGCTGGCAAAGGGGTGGGGTCAATGTATATGACAGCAGAGGATTAGTTTGATCAAATAAAGAACCAATCGAAGCACAGAGGACATCATTTATAGAAATACATGGTTGAGAGGATCACTCTGACTTTTAATGAATGTAGAACATCCCAACAAATTTATGAATAGCAATAAATACTTTATAGATGAAGATAATGAATGAAGAATGGCTTTACTTGCCACATGTTCAATGAAACAGAAAACATACAGTGAAATGCATTCGCGAGGAAATCTGCAGATGCTGGAATTTCAAGCAACACACATAAAAGTTGCTGGTGAATGCAGCATCTCTAGAAAGAGGTACAGTCGACGTTTCGGGCCGAGATGTCAACTGTACCTCTTCCTAGAGATACAGCCTGGCCTGCTGCGTTCACCAGCAACTTTTATGAGTGAAATGCATTGCTTGCGTCAACAGCCAGCACTGTCTGAGGATTGTGCTGGGGGCAGCCTGCAAGTGTCACCATGTACCCAGTGCCTAAATAAGGCGGTGAAAGTAAATTTTTCTTGTGCACAAGGAAGAGCAATTGGTTCAGCGGGACCTTGTGAAGGGAAGTGGTAGAAATTGTGAAACTTTGAACTTAAAAATCAGTAGCTAATATACCCAGTGGCCACTGAGTGTATGTTTGTGGTCTTCTGCTGCTGTAACCCAATCATTAACAAGAGAAAATGTGCAGATGCTGGAAATCTCAGCAACATACGCAAAATGCTGGAGGAACTCAGCAGGCCTGGCATCTGTGGAAAAAAAATTACAGTCAACACCTTAGGGTTTCAGCCTGAAACATTGAGTGCTTTTTTTCCATAGAGGCTGCCCGGCCTGCTGAGTTCCTCCAGCATTTTGCATGTGTAGCCCAATCATTTCAAGTTTTAAGGTGTTGTGCATTTGGAGATGCTGTTTTGCACACCACTGTAGTATTGTGTGCTTATCAGAGCTACAGTCACCTTCCTGACAGCTTGAACCTGTCTGGACATTCTCCTCTGACCTCTCACATTAACAATGTGTTTTTGCCTACGGTACAGCTGACCGCAGGCTGCTTTTTTTTTGTTTTTACTTACACACCATTCTTTGTAAACTCTACAGACCATTGTACATGAAAATACCAAGAGATCAGCTGTTTCTGAGGTACTCAAACTACCCAGTCTGGCATCATAGAACCATAGAACATTACAGCACAGAAACAGGCCTTTTGGCCCTTCTTAGCTGTGCCGAACCATTTTTCTGCCTAGTCCCACTGACCTGCACCTGCAATCACTCCATAGTCAAAGCCATTTAGATAACATTTCTTCCCCATTCTGAAGTTTGGTCTCAACAGCAACCGAACCAATTGACAATGTCTGCACGCCTTTATGTATTGAGTTGCTGCCACATCATTGGCTGATTAGATATTTGCATTCATGAGCAGATGTACAGATGTACCTAATAAAGTGGACACTGAGGTGGAGAGGAGAATGCTGGAAATACACATTTGGTCTTGGAAGTAAAACAGTGGAATTTTTCTTGGGAAAGAACTGTATTGAGGCATCTGCATTATAAAATAGCACTCTAAATTTTTAGAGGTACGCAACTCCATAATTTCTCTGAAAAGCTTGGTTCTTGGAGGTCAGAAGGTCCAGGTCTGGTTTTGCCAGTGATGGAAGGTGATTTACTGTGGTTTATTTTAGTTTCAAGGGAGTGCCAAATTGAATGCATCTTATTCTTATCAGCAAGCAGAGCTCCATTGTGTGTCAACGTGCCTGAGATCATTCTCATGTTTTTAATAGTAAATCTTTTGTGTTTCAGCACCCACTGTTGTAAACAATCAGTTTCATGGCTGACCAGCCACAATTGTTCTGAAGCAGTTAATGAGACTATTGCTTGCTGTCCATTTCATCAGCTACGATACTTTAATGCTTCCTCTGCTGTTGTGCAGCCTGATATTACATGCCTAGAACATTATTCCACATAAGTAAATGATTGATTTTTCAATTAGTAGCACAACCAGAAGACACGCATAGCCTCACTCTTTGAACACATTCTTTTGTGGCTGGCAATTACACAGATGGGGGCCCTTAGGAGTGAAGGCCATCTCAAACCTCTGTCACTTTGCAATTAAACAAAAATTTTTCTTCAGGGCACGAATACTGCAGGATTCACAAATGTGATCTGAGGTGTTTTGTGCAGCGCAGATATGTGGTTATTTTTCAATTAAATCATCTCGCCCTTTTTTTACTGTTTCCGGCTATTGCTTGCATTCTGTTTCAAAGTTGCTTAATGAAGCACATTCTGAGGAACTGATAGAGGATATAAAAGCTCTGACTCTCAATTTCTTTGCCTGAAGCAGGTCCAGCCTTTCATAACCGAGTTACCATGAAGGGCAAATGATTATTTCAATTTCTGATTTATGTGGAATGTTCACAGCACCACCAACTTGAAAAAAGTCTGTGTGGCATTGAAATTCAAAAAGTGCAAATCAAAAACACAAGAGATTCTGAAATGCGCACAAAACACTGGAGTAACTCTGCAAATCAGACAGCATATATGAGCTGCCATTTTGGCTCAGCACCCTTCATTAGGGCTGGAAAGAAAAGAGGAGGGTGCCAGAATGAGAAAGTGGTGGGAAGGGAAGGAGAATAAGCTGCATGGTGATAGGTGAAGCCTGCTGCGTGGGGGAGGGGTATGACATAAGAAGCTGGGAGGTGATAGGTGGAAGAGGCAAAGGGCTGGAGAAGAAGGAATCTGATAGGGGAAGAGAGTCACTGAAGGTCACTGAAACTGGTGCAGGTTAACAACAATCTGAGAAGTGTGGTGAATATTGCACCAATTCTTAATGTCACCCTTTACCAAAGTGGATTGTTCAGTTTGCAATCTGTCCATTAGGTTAACTTGTTCTGCGCTCTCAGTACTGGGATAATTAATACACGTAATCCAAATAGATTATTCAACTGATGTTCAACAACAGAGGATGGGTAATTGTAATTATACAGTACACTCTCAGGAAAACTCACACATTGTCATTATGATTATGCTGACACTATTGCAAAGTGTCTGGATTTGAAACTACGACAAATTCTCCGGTATTTTCTGATATTGTAAACTCCCTGTGCCATTTATGTGAATGCATTCAGAGGCCACTTGATTTGGTACACTGGTCCAACTGCTTGTTAATGCAAATATCTAATCAGCCAATCATGTGGCAGCATCTCAATGCATTAAGTCGTACAGAATTGGTCAAGAGGTTCAGTTCTTGTTCTGACCAAACATCAGAATGTGATCTAAGTGACTTCAACTGTAGAATGAATGTTGGTCCCAGACAGGGTGGATCATCTCAGAAATATTTGATGACCTGGGATTTTCACTTACACCAGTCTAGAGGTTACAGAGCATCATGTGAAAAATCAAACAATGTCCAGTGGTTGGCAGTTCTATGGGTGAAAACACCTTGTTAATGAGAGAAGTCAGAGAAGAACGTCCAGACTGGTTCAAGCTAACAGGAAGGCAACAGAAACTCAAAACAACACATGTTACAATAGTGGTGTGCAGAAGAGCATCTCTGAATGCACAACATGTGGAACATTGAAGTGGATGGGCTACAGCAGCAAATCACCACAATGAATTCCATTCCTGTACCCTCTAAAGGAGCCACTGAGTGTAGCATCTCAGGGCAACATGCATATTGATATTATGATTATGTAGACACTCTTGCAAAGTCTCTGGATTTTAACCTGCAAGTTCTCTGATTTTGTCTGATATTGTGATCTCCCTGCTATAAACTGTGCAGTTTATGTAAATACACCCACTTGTTAATACAAATATATAAATCAGCCAATTATGTGGCAGCACCTCAATGTATTAAACCATGCAGACTTGGTCAAGAGGTTCAGTTACTCAGACCAAACAGAACAGCAGGATGTGATCTAAGTGTTTACCACTGTGGAATGATTGTTGGTGCTAGACAGGGTGGTTTGAGTATCTCAGACACTGCTGAAGTCCTGGGATTTTCACAATCAACAGTCTCTAGAGTTAACAGGAAGTAGTGCAAAAAACAACAAAACATCCAGTGGGTGGCAGTTCTGTGGGCAAAAATGCTTTGTTAAAGACAGAGGTCGGTGGTGAGTGGCCAGACTGCCAGACTGGTTCAAACTGACAGGAACGTGACAGTAATTCAAAAACACACACACACACACACACACACACACACACACACAAACACACTTTACAACAGTGTGCAGAAGAGTGTCTCTGAATGCACAGCACATTGATCATTGAAGTGAATGGACTACAGCAGCAGAAAAGGACTCTGAGTTCTACTCCTGTACCTAATAAACTGGCCACTGAGTATAGAGTTGCAGGACAACTCGTGCATTGTTATTATGATTATGTTGACACTATTGTAAAGACTCTGGATTTGAAACTACTGCAAATTCCCTTGTGTTGTCTGATATTGTAAACTTCAAATTGTCTGATAGTATAAACTCTGTTGTATATGTGAGTATGCTTAAGTGATTCGGGGCAGAGCCAAGTGATGATGGCGCTAAACGGCCACTCCTTTGCTTGCAGGAACGGAACCAGCTCTATTTCTATCTTTGATATTTCACTTTTCCCTTTTCAAGGTTCTTTTGAAGACCCTAACCTGGAGGCTCACTCTGACTTCGGTTTTTTGTGGGAATGGGACCCACTCTCAGGACCACACAGTCAGCCGCTTGTTGATATCCCAAGGACGCAGCCTGGAAGACTAGCGTGCCTTCAGGTAGCTGGAATTTTGTGGCTCTGAAGACGGGCTAATTCAAAGCCAGGGCCCCTGACAGAGGTGTTGCAGGAGAACACAGAACATCGGGAACAGCGGGTTAGCTGCTATGGCCTGTGTGTCCAGAGACCTGAGCCCCTGGGGCCGACTCTCTGGCCGCAGAGCTTGGAAAAAGTGACGCAACAGACTTTTAACATCATATGTCAGCAAGTTGTTTGTTATACCCCCTCTCTTGCTGTGAAATAGGGACACCTCTTTTTCCCTATCAGGGAGAGAGAGAACCTGTGGTCTGTTGAATTACTGTAGTCATGGGGGTACTGCAAGTCTGTGTCTTTATTGATGCTTTGCTGCACGCTCAAGTGTTCAGTGGGGGGCGCCGGTGCTTTTTGCAGGTGGGGGAGGGGGGTCATTGCCTTGTTACTGCTTGTGCATGGCAGGGGGCTTTGGGATTCTAATGTTTAACTGTCATTCATTCTTTGGGGCACTCCTTTGCTTTCATGGATGTTTGTGAAGAAAAGGAATTTCAGGATGTATATTGTATACATTTCTCAGACATTAAATGTACCTATTGAAACCTATGAAATATGTGTTTATTAATATGTGTATGGACAGTCTGTGAAGAACCCTAAATTTTAGGTCCATAGATCTTAAATACATCACTCTGTATCCCCTGTAATGGAGTTTTGTTGGAGACTAAGAGCATATCTATTCTACACTGATAGAATATGAGGCTAGCTGGGTGAGGAATTGCTGCCATCAAAACTAACGAAATTATCAAGGAGATCAAATGAATGTGCGAGTCTGAGAAGCTCATTAATCCTGGCAAGCCTGAGGTGCAACCTCGAGCACGAACGAAAAGCAAATAAGCACCCAAAGAATTTCTCGCAATTAAAAGAGACAAGCGCATTAAATGACCAAGTGAAAGACAATATGAAATTACACAGCAGTCTCAGACCAGTTGCACTGGAATTCTCACTAGTTACAACAAAGTGCAGCATGTTTACTTTTAAATCAGTGGACGGAGATATTTTTAGGATAACTAACATGACTGGTATAGAGGGCAATGGTGAAATGAAATTTAGGATGAAACCTTATGTAAACAGATGAAAGCAGTCTTAATGTTGAAATTGGGCTGGATGCTTCTGTGATATTGGCAAATTTACTTGGATGGTTGAACAAAGCATTAGAAAGACTGCAGAACCATTGCAGCCCGGCACTGTTAGAGACTGTGAATATTGTAAGACTGAAGTCCATAATCAGGAGAGATTTACCTCAGTGTTTTGCAGCATTGCAGATGTAAACATATTGGCTCTCAATTCCTTTGCCTGAAGCAGGTCCAGCCTTTTCATAACTGACTTGCCATGGAAGCTGAGTGCTTTGGTGCATTGTGGTTTGCATGGAGTGAGAAGTTTGTATGTAAATAACCGATGAGCCTATCTATAATACCACATATGCCCGATCCAATATTCAAACAAGAAAGCAGGATGCCTCATTGATGGAAGTAAGTTCTAAAATTATGCTGGGATTTCAGCAGGCACAGAACAGTGGCATAGAGAACAATGATGGACTTTGAGTCGTGCAAATGTCGATGGCACACAAAGTAGGAAACTCTGCTGCTTTTGCAATAAAAATCATTTAGCACAGGGGTATCAGTTCAGAAGTGTGGGCATGTGGCCAAGTGGTTAAGGCATTGGACTAGCAACCTGAAGGTCGAGAGTTCAAGCCCCAGCCGAGGGAACGTGTTGTGTCCTCGAGCAAGGCACTTAATCACACATTGCTCTGCGACGACACTGGTGCCAAGCTGTATGGGTCCTAATGCCATTCCCTTGGACAAAATTGGTGTCGTGGAGAGGGGAGACTTGCAGCATGGGCAACTGCTGGTCTTTCATACAACCTTGCCCAGGCCTGCGCCCTGGAGAGTGAAGACTTCCCAGGCGCAGATCCATGGTCTCGCAAGACCAACAGATGCCTTTACTATCAGTTCAGAAGGGAAGACGCTTCAGTTGTAGCAGCAAGGGCACACAACTTTTAATTGCAAGTTAAGTAGAGCATAGCAAACTAAAAGAGTGGCAGGCCAGCAGTACAGCTGATGCAGTAACAGATGAAAACCACAGAAGGGAAGGTTACATAACATTAGGCAATATGAAACGTGTACTTCAATTTATACATACACTACAAGTGTTGTTAAAAGAAACTGTGTCTTCAAATTTATAGGTCAGTGATAGGGTATTGAATTGAATATTAATACAACCTATTGGGGAAGGGGGCACGACCAAGAAGCAATTTAAAGTTGAGAACATCTTAGCTGGACTTGGAGAATATGGGTTGAATAGGAGGTTATTTATTACACAAGGGAAAAAAGGCAAGGCTACTAGTTATAATGGCTGATCTTGTAAATAAAGTATTTTGGCTGGGGTGGCTTTGGTAGAGCAAGCTCTTGAGAGATTCTTTATTGTAAATACGTCATAACCATATTTAAAAGAACATATGGAACAATATGAAGATATATTTAACAATGGAGATAAATTTCTAATATGTGGCAACTCAAATGCAAATCTGATCTTTTGTAAACCTGGAGTAATGCTAAGTACTTTGAAAACACATGTAAAAGAAGAGCTAAACAGGGTGAAGTGACATAGAGTTTTGGTGAAAGTGACATCAAGTTATCGGGCAACCTTTGTTATAGTATGCCTGAGGCTGATACAACTGTTTAAACAAAGTAAGACAAAAAATCAAGATCTCAAATTGGTAGCAGTCTCGGTCTTAATATTTTCAGCTTGTCTATGTCCAGCTTAATGAAGACAATGAAAGCCAATATTATTTAGTAACTAAGGATTATTGTAGTTTTATTTGTTACATGTTGATCAAAACTTTGTGAAATGAGTTTGTTTGTGTCAATGACTGAAGCGGTCCAAGCTGCTCTATGGGCAGCCTGCAAGTGTCTGCCTTGCTTCCAGTGCCAACAGTGCATGCTAACTAATTACTAACTCTAGCCCCTGCGTCTTTGTGATGTGGGAGGAAACCAGAGCACCCAGAGGAAATCTGCACATTCACAGGGAGAAGGTATAAACTCACTACAGACAGCGGATGGATACCTACAATCAGCTTTCCTTTCATCCATAGTAGTAAAATCATTACTGAAAATGTTCCTGGTGACAATGGATGAAAAGCCACCAAAGACCGAACATTGTATATTCAAGATAACATCTTAAACACAATTGCTATGGAGAAGAAAATAGGAGTGATCGCTCTCTCTGTGACTGCCATATCTGCTCATCCCTCCCCACTAATCACTCTCCAGGTACTTATCCCTGCAACTGTGCTATGTGTTATACCTGCACCATCTTCCTCACTATCGTTCAGGCCCTAAACAGTCCTTCCAGGTGAGGCAATGATTTAAATGCAAATCCAACGGCGTCATTTACTGCATCGATACACCAGGTGTGGCCTCCTCTACTACAACAGCCAATTCCAGTTACCAACCATTTTAATTCCATTTCCCAGTCCCACACTGACACCTGTATTAGTGGCCACCTCCACTGCCATGTTAAAAGCAGACACCGATTAGAAGAGCAATGCCTCATGTCCCATCTGGGGAGTTTCCAACCTGACAACATAAGCATCAATTTCTCGAACTCCTGGTAACCACTCCCCTCTTTATTCCCAGACTCCCCTCATTTTCCTTTATTCCTGTGTTCATATCCCTTTCTTTTTCCCCACCCAGATCTTCACAACCTGCTCATCACATTCACCTTCCTTCCTTCGGTTTGCCACCTTCTTCCATTTATTCTATCATCTATTGTCCTTTCCTATCCCTTTCCTTCTTCTTCAACCCTTTTCCTCCTTCACTACCAACCACCTCCGAGCTTCTCACATTATTCCCTTTCTCTCTCCCCCCCACCCCACCTTCTCACTTTCACCTGGATTCACCTTTCACATGGCAACTCTTGCTCCACCTCTGCTCCTACCCTTTTATTCTGCAACCTGCCCCCTTCCTTCCCAATCCTGATGAAGGGTCTCAGACAAAAACCTTAACACTTCCTTTTCCTCCATACATGCTGCCTGACCAGCTGAGTCCTTCCTGCAACTTGCATGTGCTGTTATCTGGAATTACAGTCTTCCTGGCATTGAAAGTATTGCTAACTCCCCAAAGTTATCACCTTGGGAAAGTGCTCTGAATACTTCAGCAACATAATATAAACCTTAAAAAAAAGCCCTATCTACCATTTAAGAGAAAGAAGAAGACGTCATCAAACCCACCAAAAATTTGAAAGCATTATGAGTTCAGGGTTTTTAGGGTTTAAAGTTCTAAAGAATTTCATGTAAAGGGTGGTGAAAAACTTCAAACAGGCCAGATAAAGCATCAGATAATACCTGCGAGAACAGAGAAGAAGACTGAAATCAAAGATGCTCCTGAACTGAATCCAGCAATGCTTCCCGACAGAGAAAACTGGTAATACTTCTGATAAAAGTCAAGACGAGATTTCATTAGATCTAGAGATAGAAAATACAATATCTGCTTTGTCTGCAAGTTCAGCACAAATCAAATAATGATAACTGGGAGTTTGAAAATGTGTGACCTGGTTAAATCTGTAAAGTTTGGAAGTTTATTAAAACAGGAGAGCAGTGCAGTATACAGGTACCATTGCATAACTGTGCATAGTCTGTGAAGAACCTCTCAATAAACTGTACACACCTCATTTGAGCTTCTCCTGTATCACGTGCATCATCTGTAGCCTAGAACTCACTCAATGTCTAAACAACCTTCGTGGTTAACAGCCTGGCTACCCTACGCAAACACAATGAGACCCAACCATGTGTTGTGTTTAGGCTGGGATGGGTATTTAGTCTGTGAAACATTCAGGGCCAGGTTTGGTCAGCGTGTATTATGCTCGCCTTACTCAACACGTTATCCAGGTTAAGCTGATGTATTTAGTGTAACCAGCCATATCCTCTGTTCTTGTTCAATTGTAATGTAGATGCAGAGTCTTTTTTAACCATTTTCCTGATAATGTCAGGATACATAAAATATAAGCGCTTGGGCTAGAGTAAGTTTTCAGATGGATAGACTCTGGTCATGTTCAGGTCAGGTTTAAGTTTTATTTTGAAATAGACCTTTGGACTGCTATTACACGCTCTGTGGTGCTGACTGCTGTAGTAGATACTTTAGATATTCATTTCAGCCACTCTTTCCAATTACAGCAATAATAAGTTTATAAAGCACATACTTCATGTAGACATCCTAGAGTTATAGAGCTGTAGAGTCCTAGAAAAGTACAGCACAGAAACAGGCCATTCAGTCCATCTAGTTCACGCTGAGCCATTTGAACTGCCTACTCCCATCGCCTGCACCGGGACCATAGCCTTCCATCGCCCTACCATCCACATACAGTAGGTACCTCAAAAGTCCAGTCCATGTATTATTTGAAACAAAAATCCCTAAGTTCCCTTTTAACTATTTTACATTAGTCACCACTAATTACTTCAACAAGTTATTACAGATTTCTAGCTCTGCCCTTTCTTTCACCATTAGGGATATGTCTATAAGATAAATTTCCACGTAACTCATCTTAGGGCAGAAATTCACAAATTTCTTCCGCCTTTCCTCCGGGACTGGCAATCAGTCTCGTAGCTTTCCTCAATAAGAACAAAAATCTATTTCTTGCTGAGTTTTCCTCTATGGAATATCTTTTAATTTCAAGCTTAAACCTCCATGTTGTGCTTCAGTGAACGGGACTGAAGGTAATAAACTGGAATCATCAATTCCAGTGACCTGTGTTCCAGGTTGGGGCCGCATACTTCAACAATTTATTGGCTTTGCTTCTATGCGTTGCTCAGATATATTAAGAATCATGTTCATGATGAGCAGAAGTCTTGTTTTGGGCTTCATCATTAACAATGCGATATCAGTCATAGTCATATCAGTGAGAAATTTGATCTGCTGAACACTGAAGTAAGTATTTCTGCTCTCTCAAGAATTTATGCTTATAGTAGCAGCAGAAGTTGGGTTGGATGATGCACAGGTGACAGGGAGTTGCCCTCTTGGCATTCATTCAAATTGTAGAATTCAGCACAGTAATTTGAATCCCGTTCAAGCCAGCGACAAGACTCTGATCTACAATTCCGTCAGCCTCATAATCACACCCAGTATGTTAAGCAAACAATGTGTCTTTCACATGGATGTGATATATTGATGTAGATACTCCCTGTCTCCTCTGGGGTTGTAGAACGGAACAAAATTATGCAGAAAGAAAATATAAAGAGCAACAGCCCATTGTGGCTTTATTCCAAACCCAATATGGTGCAATCTCATGGGACTTCACTCCCTGGCCCTGCAGCATAGTCCTAAGGAAGTTCAATCTTGTTCTCAGGATGTCTCAGAGGAATCAGGGAATATCTGCAACAATACTTCACATCCACATGAAAGACACACTGTTTGTTCGGCATGCAGGATGCAATTATGGAACTGACTGAATTGTAGATAGGGTGCCCATGACCAGATGGGGTGATTTAAGTTGATGCGCCCCTTGGAGACAATTGTTGTGCTGCATATATCTAATTATTGAGGTTCTATGAGAGTTTCAACTTTATAATAGCACACTTTCTTTTGGCTGGGAAATTCTACATTGAACACATGATGCACCAAACTACCTGCTACTGCTTTTCACATGGCCCTCTACTGCCCCCTCAGCTCCAGTGTAGTAGGTTGCATGACATGTAAGGAACGGTTGCATAGGTTAGGATTTTATTCCACGGGGCATAGGAGAGCGAGGGGAGAGGCGACAGAGGTATAGAAGTGTAGCCCCTGCTTAGCCCCCCTCAATCACATGACATGAAGCCATGGGAGCAGGTGGCGGAAGCAGTCAATCTCGGGAAGAGTATTGGTAATGGCAGGGATCACCTGTCTTGTATAGGCACTGCCCAGAAGAAGGCAATAGAAAAGCACTTCTGTAGAAAAATATGCCAAGAACCATCATGGTCAAAGACATGATTGCCCACATCATATGACACGGCACATAATGATGATGACAATATATAAAATTATAAGTGGTATGGATAAGGTAAATGCAAACAAGCTTTTTCCACCGAGGTTGGGCGGGACGAGAACTAGAGGTCATAGGTTAAAGGCCGAAAGGTGAAATATTTAAAGGGAATGTCTTCATTCAGAGGATGGTGAGAATGTAGAACGAGCTGCCAGTGGAACTGGTGAACGTGGATTTGATTTTAACATTTAAGAGAAGTTCGGATAAGTACATGGAAGGGAGGGATATGGAAGTCCAAGTGCATGTTGATAGGACTAAACAGAATAATAGTCTGGCATGGGCTAAAGACTCTGCTTCTATGCTCTATGTAGTGCTCTACAACTCTATATTTGGAAGGTGGGGCCCACTCTTGTGCCTGGAATGGAGAGCTTTCTCCTTTAACCAATGTCAGTATAACACGTAATCCATTTGTTACTACATTTAGTCGACAGAGCCTTTGCCATACACAGTTTGACTACATTACCTATAAATACACTACAATAATAACAACATTCAAAAGTACTTCATTATCCATGGGACTGTTTAAGACTCGCTAAGGATGTGCTATTTCAAGGCATGTACTTTCAAGTTCCTTGTATAGAATAATAGCCAAGGTGAAACCATAACCCTAATGTGGGGTGGAGCCAGAACAAAGCACCTAACTTTAGACCTAGAGCACTCCTACCTCGTTGTCAGAGTCTGTGGATTTCAAGATCATCAGGCTTGGCTCACATGAATGCATGCAGCTGAGTGAGTGAGTAAAATCTCAAAGTGCTTCTTTGATCCCACCCTGCCAAATCTCAACTCAAAACGGTACAATATACTCCTTGGAGTTTTCATTCATATTCTTTGTTAAAGTTTCCCCAGATTGAAAATGATTCTTTTGAGGTACACATGCATCCCCACCCCTGTCCTCACCTTTATTTGTTATTAGTATTTGCTGGTTTTCTCCTCCTCCAAATCTTCACTGAGTAAGACCTTCTCGGTTCTATTTGCCTTCTGGTACTACATCTAGGTGACATGTTTGCAAGTGTGACTCCTGATGATTTACCAACCCAAAGGCTTCATTAACAGCAACATCACCACAGCATGTCTGGCTCACTTGATCAGAAATACTCCCTTTGCTTAATCCATCTCTCTGCCTCTCACATTCTCTGTAAATTAAAAGCTCTGTTACCCTTTCCACAAATGCTGTCTGAAGAATTTCCAGCATTTTATGGTTTTTATTCCAGATTTTCAGTATCTGCAGTTTTTGTTTGATTTTCATGAATGATTGATGATACTGGCCAACACTACGGCTGGGAGTAATACAATCACCAATATAGCTTAACAGGTATCTCTTCTGAAATCCACTAAAGCCTTGCATCAGGTGTTTGGTAAGGAGGAATAAATAACCCCAGAGCTCTTTCAACCATCACTTGGAGTCAAATGAGGGAGCCATAAAGCCTTGAAACTCCCTCCTACCATTGGCAGGATGTACCTAGGTCCTCACCAGTCATGAACAGTTGTTATCGCTCAGCCAGTAGGCTCCTGAATCAGTCACTCACCTCAACACTGAGTTGCTTCTAAAATCTATGGATTCACTTTCAAGGACTCTACAACTCATGTTCAGAGTATTTATTATTGACTTTTAAAAATTATTTGCATGATTAGACTTCTTTTGCACATTGGTTGTCAAACTTTGTTTATGCGAAGACATAAATTCTATTATATTTCTTTATTTTCCTGTGAATGCCTGCAAGCAAATGAATCTCAAGGTAGTATATGGTGACATACACTCTGTGGTTACCTTATTAGGTGCACTTGTACACCTTCTTATTAATGCAAATATCTAATCAGCCAGCCATGTAGCAGCAACGCAATGCATAAAAGCATGAAGACATGGTCAAGAGGTTCAGTTGTTTCTCAGACCAAACACAGAAATGTGGTCTAAGTGACTTTGATGGTGGAATAATAGTTGGTACCAGAGGGGGCGGTTTGAGTATCCTAGAGTTTACAAAGTATGTTGCAAAAAAACATAAAAATCAGTTCTTTGGACAAAATAGCCTTGTTAGAACTTAGGACATAGAACAGTACAGCATACAAACAGCCCACAATGTTGTGCTAAACCAAATAAATTAGCCAACTAAACTAATCACTTAGGTCTACACATTGTCCATATCTTTCCATTTTCCTCACAATCATGTACCTATCTAAATGTCCCTAATGTATCTGCCACCCCAGACTGTACATTTCAGGTACCCACCACTCTTTGAATAAAAAACTTGCCCCTCACAACTCCTTTGAAATTATCTCCTGTCATCACAAACGCGATCCCTCTAGTTTTTAGATATTTCAACCCTCAGGAAAAGATACTATCTGAATCTCCAAATCATATAACCTCTATCAGATCTCCCCTCAGCCTCCACTGCTCCAGAGACAACCCAAGTTTGTCCAACCCCTCAGTATAGTACACACCCTCTAATGCAGGCAGCCTCCTGATAAACCTCTTCGGCACCTCCTCCAAAGCCTTAACATCCTTCGTATAATGGGGCGATCAGAATGGGATAAGTTTACAAATGTGCATGGCTGTGCAAGGAGCTAACTTGGCAAGTGAAGAGGGCGTGACCAACGCAAATGGAAATAACAAATAGATCAGGCTCGGAGTTTAAAAGTGTGTAGATTTCAAGTGAATGTGGGCTTTAGGTAGACTATGAAAACCAAAGATTCATGAACATGGATACCAGGAAGCAGACGATGTAGGCAGAATGGGGTGATTGAAGCAGAAGAAAGCTGCCATATAATCTCTTCAATGCATTTTATCAAACTACGACATAACCAAATGTGGATCTAAGTGCATATTGCCACATCTTCAGTCAAATAAAGCAGATGTTAAATAGATTTATTCTGGTTTAAGCAGCTGTGTTTGTGAAATTTTACCACATTTATATACAATAGAAGGTATTAATAATTAGAACACTGAGAATGCGAGCAGTTGGCTATTACATAAATTGCAACATTTTATAATCTAAGTAAAAGACAAATGTTAAAATGTAACCAATGGGACAATCTTGTACCTAGGTCCTAAATTTGTTTGATTGTAGCTTTAAGCATTGACAAGCTCACTAAAACTCCGTAACTCCCACAAACAAGTTCACTTATTCAAATAGCTCCCCAGACTGTCACTGGAAACTTCTAGAAACAACAGTGCAACCCAGAGCACAGCCAACTAACTTCCTTACAATTCAGAGAGATAACAGACTGAAAGAAACAATGAGCCTTTTACTGCCGATAGTGCTTCCATTACTGATTGTTAAAGCATACGGCCAAAAATGACATCAAGAGGTCGCAGCTTTGGATTATTCAAACCAAGTCATGCTATTCTGCTATTTCACAAATCTCCGGAAGTGGGTAAAAGCTGAAAAATCACTTCAGGAGACATTCACATCCCAGACCTTAGCTTCACACCCCCTCTGTGCACCTGAAACAGGTTATATTTTAATATCAATATGGCAACACATTGAGAAGTAATACTCCCAGATCTATGAAAATATAGGAAGTGTGTGTGTGTGTGGTGTGTGTGTGTGTGTGTGTGTGTGTGTGTGTGTGTGTGTGTGTGTGTGTGTGTGTGTGTGTGTAGGGGAGGGGTCTGTTGGTGGCATGATAGGATTGTGGTTAGTACAGTGCTAATGTAACATGAAAAACCCAGGTTCAGTTCAGTTCAGTTCTGTCATTCTCTGGAAGAAGCGTATGCATGACTGCCTGAGCTTCCTCCGGGTGCTCTGGTTTCCAACACATTTCAAAGACGCACAAGTTAGTAGGTTAATTGGTCACAGGGGTGTAATTGGGCAGCACAGGCTTGTTGAGTAGAAGAGCCTGCACTATGCAGTATCTATAAATAATTTGTAAATTTAAAAATAATTAAAAAGATATTTTGGCATCTGCAGATTCTGTTGCCTCCACCCAGTTTCAGCTGACAAGAATGGATGATGGATTACAGTCCTTACTTAAAGCTTTAACTTAATAGAAAGACAAAGCAGGTCTAAACACAAAACAGAACAGAACAAAGAACATCACAGCCCAGTAAAGGCTCTTCAGCCTACAATGTTGTGCCGACCTTTTAACCTACTCTGAAATCAATGTAATCCTTCCCTGACACATAGCCTTCCATTTTTCTATCATGCTTGTGCCTATCTAGGAGTCCGGAATGGACCTACATCTGCCTTCACCCCTGACAGCGCGATCCATGCATCCACCATTCTCTGTGTAAAAGAACTTAACCTCTGACACCCCCACTCTACTTTCTGCTGTGTGTTTAATATTTCAGTAATATATGAGTAAGCTTCTTAAATATTGTTTGATTAAGCATTCTTTGTTGTTAACAAAGAATTGTTAACATAATTGATAACCATAGCATTCATTATGGTTATATGTACGAAGTACGTGAATGACATATGCCGTCACACCACCGTGTCATTCAGTGTGTCTCACTAAAGTAAAAACAAAACTAAGCCACACATTCCAGGCTCACTTCTTTTAATTTCAATTATTTTCATGTTTTGGAGTTACAAAGCACAACACTTTCCTCCAATCATCTGCCATTTCCACCCTGGGAAAAAGTCACTGGTCTGCCGTTTATGACCCTATCCATTTAAGGTTTGCTGACATTAAATAGATAAAGAGAAGTCCATGTTCAACATCAAACCAATGATTGGTGAGGAAGGGAAGAAGAGAGCTGCCTTCTCTGAAGACCATTAGATCCTCATTAAATGCTGGCAGAGTGCATGCCCATCATTGATGCAAGGGGTTGACCCAAAACATCTCTTTGCCTTTGCAGATGTGCTTGACCCGCTGAGTTTCTCCTGCATCAGTGGAGGCACAATAGACTGAAAATCCTGGAAACTGAAGCAATAAAAAACAAATTGCTGGACGAGCACATCAGGTCAGGCAGCACCTGTAGAGGAAAATAGATGGTCGGTGCTTCAGGTCGAGACTCTTTATCTGGATTTCCAAATGAAGGGTCTCACTCCAAAACATAAACTGTCCATGTCCCTCTACAGATATCACTCACTTGCTGCATTCTTCCAGAAGTTTGTATTTGTGTTCCAAGCTCCAGCGTTTGCAACCTCTTACGCCTGGGGTGTGGCTGGCATCCTCTCTCATTTATCCATCTAGCAGACTGCCTGCTTTAGGCATCACTACATTTTATGAAGCGTTCATTAAGGCAAGATTAAAAGTTATGTCTGCTATATTATCATAACATTTGGTAATGTAAAAAAAATGTATAATAGATATAATTGTTTACTGCAGTCACTTCAAGTTTCAGCTAACAGGAAGAGGAGTTGATTTTGAGTTGAAAGGAAGTGTTCAGTGGAGTTTCTGGGGTCACCTGTAAGTCCAGTTTTCTTTGGTAGTTGGATTTGTATATAACACCAAAGCTAGGGCATGGTTAACCAGGAGGACGACAGTCAGATACAAAACAGATAAACACAGACTGGCTGAATCAGCAGATACATGGTACCTGAAATTTAATGCTGGGAATAGCAAAGTGTTCAATTTTGGTGGAATATATGAAAAGGGACGATATAGTCTCGAAAGGGTATAGTGAGTCCTAGAGTACATGTATGTAATTCTCTAAAAGCAGAAGGACATGTTGGGAAAGTGGATAGAAAAAGCAAACTGAATCTTAGGGTTTATAAACCAAGGCATAAAAACCTTGGTTTGGACATAACTGGAGTATTGTACGCACTGGGAAAGATGAAAAAGTTTACAGAGGTACAGAAAGGAAAGAAACAAAATGATTCCAGGGATGAGGGACTTTAGTTTTAAGAATAAATGGGAGAAGTTGAGCTTGTTCTTTTTGGAGTAAGGGAGGATGCAAGGGGAACTGATGGAGAACAGAAACAGGTTTATGATCACCACATGTGTTGTCAAATTTGTTAATTTACCATAGTAATTACAATAAGTTACAAAATAAATAGTGCAAAAGATGAATGATCAGGTAGTGCTCATGGGTAAATGGACCATTGAGAAATCTGATGGCAAAGAGAAAGAAGCTGTTCTTAAAATGCTCTTAATCTTCTTAAAATCATGAAGATGATAAACAGAGTGGACTCTTCTGGTTGGTTCAAGAACTAAGGGACATGAAGGTGACTAACAAAACTATCCTGAAGGAAAGACCTTTACTCAGCAAGCGGTTGTGGTTGGGAATGCACTGCCAAAGATAGAGTTGGAGGCAAATTCAGTCACAGTTTTTAACCTAGAACTGGACATATATCTGAATAAGAGTTGGCAAGGTAATTGAGGGAGGGGAGGGAAGGGGGAATGGCTGCATTACGTTGGTGCCTGAAACATGGCAACACTTACGTGCTCCTCCCAGCGCAACATTGGACTGTGCTGGTCGTAGACACAAACAACACATTTCACTGTACGTTTCAATGTTTTACTGTACGTGTGAAAAATAGAGCTAATCTCTTCACCCACTGTAACTGATTTGGCCATTCACACTCTCTCCCTGCCCACCTCTCTCTTTTAGAAGCTACGTGTTTCATATGACTTTGCTGTGTTCTTTCTTTTAATCCCCGACTCCTGTCACATTCAGATTCACTACTTGAGTTTTTCATAGAGCCTATATGCTCCAGACAGACTCTTCTTGTTTATTGGAGATCCAAGGCGATAAAGAGATTGCATAGAGAAGCTTTGTTCTAAACCTATTAAGCTAACAGATATCACAGTTTCCGTAAAACAGTAGGAATTTGTTACAGGGTTTGGAAGGTGAGCTGTGGTAAATATTGCCGCAGGTAACAGCCTATTTATCTGGATGCAAATGGCTCAAAGGGGGAGCATCCTTTTCAATAACAATAGCCACCGTGCAGGAGAATGGGCATCAGAGGAGCACGCAAGGACATCACTGTCAAATGAGCTTTCAGAAAACATGAGTAAATGACCACAGTAGATGGAGACCTGAAAGGAAGCCATTTAGTTTAATTATCTGCAACGATAAAAATTCAGACAGCATTTTCAACTCTCGTGGAAATTCTATCATGCTTTATGGTGCAACAGAGAAAAAAGTAGTTTTGTGATCAAAACTGAACACAGGAGTCTGCCAGCCATCAGCGGAATCTTTTCCAGAGTTTTTAACTGGATGATGGAAGAGTACTGGAGTCTTCCTGTCACCCTCTACTTCACCACCCAAAGGGAGAAAACCTCTACCCAAAGGTGCAAGCCTCAGCAATAGATATGACTAGCAGGTATTACATCTTAGCAACAATAAATGTGGGCAGAGCTAAGATGGTGCTAGACAGCGACTTCTTCAAGCTCGCCAGTGGAATCAGCTTATTTCTACCTTTTTATGTCTCTCTTTTCACTTTTTAAGGTGGATGGGGTTCTGGCAAAGATACTGGCCTAGAGCTGCACTCAAACTTTCGTTCCTTACGGTGATGGTCCTCGCTGCCGGTGCTCACTGACCAGCCCAAGAGCGCAACGTAGAAGACGAGCATGCCTTCAGGGCGTTGAGGCTTCCCGGCCCTGGGGATGGGCTGATTCTATGCTGGTGCTGCTAACTGAAGCACCGCGGGAGGGAACAGAACATCGTGAACAGCGGGTCAGCTCTGTAATCAAAATGTACTCTCTCTCTCTCCCCCTCATTGGTGGGGGAGAGTTTGTTGCTGATTGTTGAGTTGGAGAATTCAGAAAAAGTGACACGGCAGAATTTACCACCTTGAAGCTGCTTTGCTTCTGTCTTCCCTCTCACTGAGTGGCACCCCTCTGCCCCTTTATTGGGGCCTGTGGTGTGTCGAATTGTCGGTTAAACGATTAGTTTTTGTTGTACTACAGATCTTGATCTCTCTTGGGGCTTTGCTACTGCTTGCTTGGTGGGTGGAGGGTATTGATGCTTTATGCTGAAGTAAGTGGGGGAGGTGAGGGTCGATGCTTTGCTGCTGCTTGTGCGTGGGAGGGGAGAAGAGGGGATGCTTTGGGGTTCTAACATTTTCACTGTCTCTCATTCTTTGGGGCACTCTTCTGTTTTCATGGATGTTTGTGAAGAACAAAATTTTCAGGTTGTATATTGTATACATTCTCTCATATTTAATGGAACTATTGACCAATTGATAAAACTTTAATGAATTAATCAGCTACAGTATTGTCCTACCACACAGCTATCCGCAATAGGGTTCTGCATCCTCCTGTGAATTATGAGTCTAATGCAACAGGGACATGCATTATCTTAAACAATAAAGTTCTCCTTAACAATGTAATACTTCATGGAAAATTGGCACACAAATCTCGCTTTACTTTCATACAAACATCATGCAGCTGTGCTGAAACACTCATCCATGGTGTTTGCAGAACAGCTCTCAAAGGAGTACTTAACATTACCTGAGCGCTGTTTCATACCACTTCCCCTTCTAATGGAAATGGCAGTACATCAACAAGTTGAGCAAGAATCCCTGTCTACGGAATTACCAAGCAGAATATCTATAATCAAGTTAGATATGAGCTGTATATCTACATAAAGACATGGAATCATAGACTCAAACAGCACTATAGCACAGAACCGTGCCCTTCAAAATATATAGTGCATTCCAAACATTTATTCTGCCTCCCACCCATCGATGTACTTATCCAAACTTCTCTTAAACGTTGTAATCGAACCTTCATCAACGCTTCCACTGTTCTACACTTGCACTACCCTCTGAGTGACAAAATTTCTCCTTAGATTCCTGTTAAATATTATACCTTTCCCCCTTAATCTATGACCTCTAGCTCTACTCTCATGCAACCTCAGTGGAAAAAGCCAGCTTGCACTTACCCTCTCTATATCCCTTATAGCTTGGTACAGTATATATCTATCAATTCTCCCCCATTAACTGTTGCTCAAGGGAAGTAAGCACTGACCTATTCAACTTTTCCCTATAACTCAGGTGCTTAAATCCTGACAGCACCTTTTGTAAATTTCCTTGGTACACTTTCAATCTTATTGGTATTTTTCTTGTAGGTAGGTGACCAAAACTTCACACAATACTTCAAATTTGGTCTCACCAACATCTTATACAATTTCAACATAACATCCCAAATTCTGTTCTTGATACTTTGGTTTATGAAGGTCTATGTGCCAAAAGCTCTCTACTTGACTCCATCTACCTGTAACACAATTTGCAAGGAATTATGGATCTGTATTCCTAGATCCCTTTGTTCCACTAAGCTTCTCAGTGCTCTACCATTCACAGTGTATGTCCTACATTGTACAGATCAGGCAGTATTGTGGCTGTAAAGTTACAGGTTTATCAGAGTGGTCTCCACAAGTATTGCTGATCTGAGGCTTTGGAATCTTCCACTATTATAGATTTTTCCTAACCTTCCATTATGGAGATTTCTTGCTAACTCTCTCTGGTATTGAGATTAGGCTGTCATCACCATGTTGCACCATATCTCTGCCTTTTCACCATCAATCATATCCATGCTCTGTCTTGTTCATTCACCCACTATTCATTCCATGTTCTTCATCCCAAGCCTTAGCCCGAAAGCGCACACCACCAGGCTCAAGGACAGCTTCTTGACCTGGTAATCTACTTCAGTATGGGCTTGCACCTTATAGTCTGCCTGTGCTGAACTCCCTCTGCAACTGTAACTCTTCATTCTGCAGTTTTCCTTTGTACTACCTCAGTGCTAAACAAGATTTTGCACTGTATCTGAGCACATGTGGCAATGATGAATCAACTTACCAATCGACCAAATTAATTGACTTTCTTGGTTTAAATCTGAGTAAAAGGACATGCCATTAATCAGAAAATGAGTCAGTGGCCTGGGAATTTCTCCAAGCTATTTCTTTTGGCATTAAAACAATATCATGGGCTATCCCAATATCATTTTGGAAATTCATGAGGAGAACAATGACATTGTTTACAGGACAGTGTTAGTTTTCCCAGTGTAATGTCATATTCATTTCTGTGTGTCTTGATGTCATTCAAGTTTTAAAAACTCTCAACATAAATAATAAAACAAAGGTGTGATTTTTTGCAGCCACCTGTTGAAGAGACATATCATGTCACAAACAACATTCTTTTGTCTGCTGGAGACCGTTGTCACTGGGTGAACAGATGTGACTTTTATAGGAAGGAATGGGAAAGAGAGCCGTATGTGTTGGTGGGACTAGTGCAGACTGCTGAAGGAGAATGCTCGGAGGAGTTTAATAGAGACCTCTTGGATGATAGTAGAGTGTTGCTGACAGGAAGATGTCAGGGCAGCAAAGGCACAAAGGCAGTCTCTGAATGCCTACACCTTGGGGAAATGCCAGCATATATATATTCAATAGATTTCATGCTATATGCCAATGATATTAAACCTGATTTTGATTCTGACTCTGATTCTATCAGGAGCAGATGCCTGGCATCATCCTATAACCCTGAACTCTGTTGCCACACTATAACATTTGAGGTCATAAGAAGTCACAGGACATGAGAAACAATTTGTATGTGTGCCCTCTGAATGGTGCAGTTTAGAAAAAGGATGCTTATTAAAACCTTACTGCTCTTTGGGGTAAACAAGAGTTGTCATTTTACAGACCATTGAGGTTGAAAATCGTCTCTGCAAGCAACATTTTGAGCATTGCACTTACGTTTGCTTCATTTGGGAATGGAGTATGCTGGGAGGAAACTTGTTGGTAGAATAAAAACCCAGCTGAAAAAATGAGTTGGCGAACTAGCCAGTGAGTGTCTTGGCACCCAGAAGTACACACAAAGCCACTCCACTCCAGAAATGTGCAAAATTAATATCTAGCCTAGAGGTTCTCCACCCAAGAAAGATATTCTACTCTCAACCTCTAAGGATCCTTTGTGACTTTTTAAAAACAAATCAGGTGTCTACAGCTCTGAGCTCAGAAAGAGAAGCTAAAACAACAGTGGGATTTTAAACTTACATATGGAATAAAATTTTAAGTACATTCAATAAAATTACTCAGGGATTGTAGCAGGTTTGTATGTAATGAGTCTTTGAAGGATACCCGTGTATTATCCTTTGGTTGAACTGGGGGCTGAGAGAGATATATAGGTTTTTGTCTTCTTCCAGGCCAACAACTCTGGCATTCTGGCTCAATTTTCACTCAGTCAGCAATGCTGAGCAGGTCACATCATTTGAATCTCAACCCCAGATTCCCAACAGTTAAATGTTCTGTCATAGGAAGAAGTTGCCCGATAGACAAAGAAAAACCTTCAGGGATGTGATGGAATTTCTTAAGAAATTTAACATTTCCTTGACACTTGGGAATCACCAGCTTATCACTGCTCAGCTGTGGAAGTGCCCATGTTTCATAGTCATAGTCATATTGATCCCGAGGGAAATTGGTTTTCGTTACAGTTGCACCATAAATAATTAAATAGTAATAAAACCATAAATAATTAAATAGTAATATGTAGATTATGCCAGGAAATAAGTCCAGGACCAGCCTATTGGCTCAGGGTGTCTGACCCTCCAAGGGAGGAGTTGTAAAGTTTGATGGCCACAGGCAGGAATGACTTCCTCAGTGTTGCATCTCAGTGGAATAAGTCTCTGGCTGAATGTACTCCTGTGCCCAACCAGTACATTGTTCCAAGATGTCGTGCAACTTGGACAGTATCCTCTTTTCAGACACTACCATCAGAGAGTCCAGTTCCATCCCCACAACATCACTGGCCTTACGAATTCCTATATAGAACCACCAGCGAACCCACAAAACAGAATGAGATGCAAGTCATTATTCAGTCCTGAAGCACTGTTGAAGAAGAACAGATGGCTGATGGAAGTTCACATTACATCAGTGTTTCCAAACACAAGAAGGTGGCATCCATTATAAACGACTCTAGCATCCAGGACATGAGCCCTTCTCATTACCACCATAAAATGGAGGAAGTACAGAGGCCAGAAGATGCAGCCTCAATGATTTAGGAGCAGGTTCTGTCCCTCTGGCATCAAATTTCTGAATGGCCCATGAACACAGCTTTGTTATTAGTTTTTCTGTACTATTTATTTACTTCACTAATTTATGGAGTTCTATATCTTTTCACTGTACTGCTGTTGCATATATCAGTGATAGTAATTCTGATTCTGATTTAACACACTGCAAGCCCTGACACATGAGATTCTGCAGAATTTTAGATACTACATACAGTATTTCATTAATCCCACATTTTCTGGCAAACGATCACCACAAACAATAGCCTGTAACTTGTTGTCCGAGTTGAGGTTTTGAACCACCTGTACGACCAGGCATTTCTGTGCTGTGAACTCAAGTCTTGAAGGTGCCGGACATTTGCGCTGTGACATGGTCTGGGCCGGAGGGCGGCGTACAAGGCAATGTATGATTATTGCTGGAGTGGATCTGGAGGCGGTTCAATGCGGCAGAACTGAGAAGAAGTGAGCAGAGTCAAGGCGAAGCCCAGGTCTGAGGTCGAGGGAAGAAGCTAGGTTTGATCAATTTAAGCACCGAGCTGAATTGGACAGGTTGGGTACGGGCCATATCGAGGTGTGGGGCTCAGGCCCAACAGTGTATTGAAGTGGTAGGGCCGGGGTCTACCCAGGAGCGACTTGAGGTTTGGACAATGCAAGCGCCAGGCCGTTTTGAAAAGGTCAGGGTGTCGGGGCCGGAGGCGAGGGGTAGGCCAGTTCAGGTCACTGCTCCGTGAGGTTTACTCATCTCTGCACTAAACTTCAGCTCGCTGCTCCACGAGGTTTACCTGTCTACACTGAACTGGGGCTGTTGCCTGCAAACAACTCTCTTCCGCAAACTTCAGTCATCAATGCCATTTGCTTATTTTAGTGTTTGCACGATTTGTTTTCTTCTCTACACATTGGGTGTTCAACCAAGTCTTCTATTGTTTTAATCGAGTTCTGCTGGGTTTCTTCATTTTGTGGCTGCCTGTAACGGGACGAATCTCAAGGTGGCATAAGGTATACATACTTTGAAAATAAATGTCCTTTGAACTTCGAAATCCAGAGCAACACATACAAAATATTGGAGGAACTCGGCAGGTCGGGCAGCTTCTATGAAGGAGAATAAGCAGTAGACGTGTCAGGTCAAGACTGGGCTCAGCCCAAAAAACATCAAGTTGTTTATTCCTCTCCATAGATACTGCCTGACCTGCTCAGTTCCTCCAGCATTTTATTTTGTGTTGCTACAAGCCTCGAGCTAGCTGAAATAGGAGAAGAGCTATCTGCAGTCCTGATTTGACTTACGCTATTGAAATACTCTTTTTGCGGACAATTTGAAAAATGACACCAGATTTGAACAACAGTAATTCATGTGCCACAGAGCAAGCAACAAAACAGCCACAAACTGCCAGTGCCAAATCCCAGATGGAAAATAAACTCCATTCATTCAAATTATTTCCCTGATACACTGTCATAACATTATGTGATTTAGTTTTCTAACCTTTTCAAGAAGTTACACTCTTTCCACTGTGAGTATAAATATTAATATCAGTTTATCTGGAGAACTAAAGAGATACAGGCTGGGGGAATCTAATGAAAATGCTCAAAAATTAATAGATTTCAGGAGGTGAAAATTAAAGTATTATTTCTTCTGTTTGTTAAATTGTCAATGAGTTCTAACTTACGTCGCAGCTGTATAGGACTCCAGTTAGGCCCCGTCTGGAGTACTGTATACAGTTCTGGTCACCCCATTATAGGGAAGATGTCGAGCCTTTGAAGAGGGTGCAGATGCAGTTTACTGGGATGATGCCCAGATTAGAGTGGACGTGCTATCATGAGAAGTTGGACAAACTAGGGTTGTATTCTCTGGAGCGACAGAGATCTGATAGAGGTTTATAACATTATGAGAGGCATGGATAGATAGTATATTTTACACAGGGTTGAAACATATAATACCAGAGGGCATGCATTGAAATTGGGGGGGGGGGTAATTTCAAAGGAGATGTGAGGGGCAATTTACTTACACCCAGAGTTGGGGGAGGGGGGGTGGCTGGAATGTGCTGACTGGGGTGGTGGTAGAGACAGATACGTAAGGGACTTTTAAGAGGCGTTTAGACAGACACATGATTATGAGGAAAATGGAAGAATATGAAAGCTGGCTCTCTCATTGGCCACTCATTTTAATATCACTTCCCATTCCCACTTCAACATGTTAGTCCATGGCCTCCTCTACTGTTGCAACGAGGCCACACTCAGGTTGGAGGAGCAACACCTGATATTCTGTCGGGGGAGCCTCCAACCTGATGGCATGAACTTTGATTTCTCAAAACCTCTGGTAATATGCATCCCCCTCCCTGCCCTTCACCATTCCCCATTCCCATTTCCCTCTCACCTTATCTCCTTATCTGCTTATCACCGCCCTCTGGTTCTCCTCCTCCTTCTCTTTCTTTCATGGCCTTCTGTCCTCTCCTATCAGATTCCCACTTCTCCAGCCCTTTCACCAATCAACCTCCCAGCTCTTTACTTCACCCCTCCCCCCCACCTTGTGGTTCTTCCTACCCTCCGCCTACTTTCTTACTCTGACTCTTCATCTGTTTCTCCAGTCCTGTTGAAGGGTCTCGGTCCGATATATCGCCTGCACTCTTTTCCATAGATGCTGCCTAGCCTGCTGCATTCCTCCAGTATTTTGTGTGCATTGCTTGGATTTCTAGCATCTGCAGATTTTCTCTTGTTTGGAATATGAATATTATGTTGGCATGAGAGATTTAGTTTAGCTACCCTTTTCATCACTAATTTAATCGGTTCAGCACAACACTGTGGGCTGAAGAACCTGTTCCTGTGTATTGTTCTATGTTCTATATAAAAATAATCAGAAGTAGAGCAAAGGAACAGTTAGAAATCATGTTATCACATAAAGAATGTGGAACGTATCAGCACAAAGGTTGATTTAAACAGACTCATTCACAGCATATCAGTAGGAATTAAATATCATTTGGAGAAGAAAGCTTTTCAAAGCTGAAAAGAAAAATAAAACAAGAGAGCTGGATTAGTATAGATAACTCTGCAATGGATTCTATACTGAATGACCTCTTTTTAACTGTATTCACGTTTTTTGGGCGCTTATTCAAATGTTGCTTTTATAATACTAATCTCACATGAATAAAATATTACCAATGTTCAGTAGATTAAATCACAACAGATTAGAAAGAGCACAATATGTCCTTGCTGTAATCTTACAGTAATAAAACATTAGTTAAATGAATGTTAGGAAAATCTCAAATCGTCACTGCATCACATCACCAAGTTAGCTTAATCAGTGCAGTCATACAATAAATGGGTATGTCTAGCCTCACTTTTGCTATTTCACTGCAGTAATTTGAGGAAGAAATCTAACCTGTGTAACATTGCTTTACTTTGCACACTCTTGAGCATTACAATATCTTTTGATTCTGCTCTTACATCCATGCAATTTGTAGAAAAAATTAAGAAGAATTGTTCCTTGCAATTCTGGGTTTCTTGTAGATTCCCAGGAGGGCCTCAAGTCTGAACCTGAGCTCTGGCAATTAATCAGACTGGGCTCCAATAATCAGCCGAGGATCTATCAATCAAACACAATTGCACAGGGGAAGTTCCTTTGTTTCACATCTTGAACAAATGAGAGAACGAAAGACCCAATTGGTATTGGTGTCATATGTTACAGACTATGAGACGTGAGATGGTTTTCCATGTCTTTGTCTTTGTGATAGAGTCAACAGCCTTTACTAAGGACAAGGAGGCAATAGAAACAGATTGTGTTTGTGTGAATGGTAAAGTGCTTGATGCAACATCAATGTACACTCAGTGGCCATTTTTATTGGTTACGCCTGTACACCAGCTCGATAGTGCAATTATCTAATCAGCCAATCATGTGGCAGCAACTCGATGCTCAAAAGCATGCTGCGATTGTCAAGAAGATCCTTTGTTGTTCAGACCAAACATCAGAATGAGGAAGAAATGTGATCTAAATAACTATATATGACTGTGGAATAACTGTTGGTGCCAAACGGGGTAGTTTGAGTATCTCAGAAACTGCTGATCTCCTGGGATTTTCATGCACAATGGTCTCTACATTTAAAGAGAATGGTGCAAAAAACAAAAATATATGTTGAGCGTCATTTCTGTGGGGAAAAAAATGCCTTGGTTATGAGAGAGGTCAGAGGAGAATGGCCAGACTGGTTCAAGCTGACAGGAAGGCAACAGTAACTCAAGTAACCACACGTTACAACAGTGGTGTGCCGAAGAGCACCTCTGAGTGCAAACATGTTGAACCTTGAAGTGGACAGGCTACAGCAGCAGAAGACCATAGGTTTTCGCAAATAAAACAAAGGAGATGTTTTATGTTTAATGAAACCAGTGACACATTTTAGTGAACTTCAAAACTTGCACACAAAAGCATGCTAAAACTCTCTACGTAAAGGAGTCATCACGTCACACCAGCCTCTTTAAGGGAAACCCCAACCCAACGTCGGTAGGTGTGAATTAGGTATGCTTCCCCTACACAGCCCCTCCCCTCACCTCCAGAATTCACTAGCATCACATTGTGATCCTGTTTGGAGGTCAGATGAGCTGACCATCTCAAGACCCGTGTTCCATGGGTGGAGGAACAACAGGTACCCCTGGCTCGTCCTGTGGTGTGCTGACGCACTCATGGTCATGCTATGATGCCAGGGGCATGGGAACGGAATATTCCAAATCTTGGTGGGCTGGTTTAAGGTGATCGACCAAAAAGCACTTAGGTTTACCCCTCTCATCTATGATAAAAGTCTTTTCTCCCAGTTCCAAAGTGCAGAAGGGCCATCGTGAGGGGGCTTAAGGGGATATTGGTGAGCATCATGGTGGATGAAGACAAACGAGACGGAACGGAGAGTGCTGTAAATCATGATGGAAGGTAGGGAAATGTGAAAAGGGATTGAATTTACTTGAGGAGGGTGCAAAGCTGTTCAGAGGTCAACCAGATAGTCGAGGCGTCAAGAATGAAATCACCTGGCACTCGTAATGACTGCCCATAATCTAACTCTGGCACGGAGGACTGCAGATCCTCTTTTGGAGTAGTTCTAAGCCCCAGCAGGATCCATAGGAGGTGATCATGCCAACACTCGTCTATCAGGGAAGCTTTCAGAGCAGCATTTAAGGGTCGGTGAAACTGCTCGCATAGGCCATTGGACTGCGGGTGATACGTCGCGGTGTGATGTAGCCTAACTGAGGTTCTGGGCCATCGCAGCCTTGACGTCTGAAATGAATAGGGTCCATGGTCAGAGTAACTATCAGATGGGGCGCCAAACTGAGCAACCTAGGTGCTGCTAAACGCCCGAGCCACATCTGTGGCCGTAGTCGACACTGGACAGACGACCTCTGGCCACCTGGTGGTACAATCCACCATGGCAAGAAGGTGCGTGAAACCGCGGGAGGGGGAAAGAGGACCATCAGGGTCCACATTTTCATAGTCAAACTGTCACTCAGGGACCTAAAAAGGTGCCAACAGCGTCTGAACATGACGGTTAATTTTTTCTCGCCGGCACGCCTTACAGGCTGCAGTCCAATCACGTATGTCCTTTCTGAAGCCATGCCAAACCAGCTTCAGTGAAACCAGTTTCTGTAAGTCCTTCCAGTCTGGATGCAAGAGGCCATGTATGGAATCGAAAACAGTCTGTCTCCAGTGTACAGTAAAAATGGAGTGAGAGAAACTGGTTGAGACAACACACAGGAGAGAAACACCAGCTTCCCAAACTTAATGTCAGCCAACCGCAGGCTCATGACTGCTGTTCAGTAAGCCTAGACCTCTGGGTCGGCTGCCATGCCAGCACGGACAACCCCTATGTGTATGGCCTCAATGGCTGGCCAAAGAGGCAATCAGCAGCAGCATTATTTTTCCCCTTGGTATGTTGTATATGAGTTGTGAACTTGGATATGTAGGCCAGGTGGTGTTGCTGCTGTGCAGACCAAAGGTCTGATATTTTGGCCATCGCGTGCACGAGGGATTTATGGTTAACAACCGCTGTGACATGCCAATCCTCGAGAAGAAAGTAAAAATGTCGGACAGCCAGGTAGAGACCAAGAAGATCACGGTCAAACATGTTGTACTTCTTTTTGGAGGGGACGGAGCTGCCGGCTGAAGAAAGTGAGTGGCTGCTACAAACGTCCGATCAACTGTTCATGTACAGAGCCACAGCATAATCTGAAGCGTCAGTAGTAATGGCTCTGGGTGCATTGGGGAGCTAGTGTGCTAGTAGGGTCGCGTTAGAAAGAGCTCATTTGGTATCATCAAATGCCCCGGTCACGTCCACTGACCAGTCAAGCACTTGATTAGGGGTATTGCCTTTAGGTGCATTATACAGGGGAAGCACAAGTTCAGCAGCTCATCGAATGAAGCTGTGATAGAAATTTACCATAACTAAAAACTTCTGTAGTTTTCTGTAGCGCAGGATGTTGGGAAGTCCATAATCGCAGCTACTTTTGATGGGAGGGGTTTTTCACCTTTTGCGGAGATGCGATGGCTGAGAAAGTCAATGGTTGACAGCCCAAACTGGCACTTAGCAGGATTGATAGTCAACCCAGGTTGGCTTAAGCACTCGCAAAGTGTGCCGAGAGGTGATAAATGTTCGGATTTGGATGCACTGGCAACAAGAACGTGATCCAGGTAAACAAAAAGAAAATCGAAGTCTTTTAATACAGAGTGCACCAGCTGTTGGAAAGGCTGTGCTGTATTTTTCAGTCCAAATGGCATGTGCAGAAACTCACAAAGGCCAAACGGTGTTATCACAGCTGTTTTGGGAATGTCCTCTGAGCACACAGGCACCCGATATTAGCCCCTAACTAGATCGACTTTGGACGACTGCTGAAAAGTCTTGAATGCGTGAGGGTGGTGGCTTAGTTACGGGTTCAGTAATCACCACGTAGGTGGCAACCACCATCGGACTTAGGGAACATATGGAAGGGTGAAGCCCAGGGGCTATTCGACTGGCATACAATGCCAAGTCCTTCCATGTTGGCAAACTCAGATATTAGCCCCTAACTAGATCGACTTTGGACGACTGCTGAAAAGTCTTGAATGCGTGAGGGTGGTGGCCTAGTTACGGGTTCAGTAATCACCACGTAGGTGGCAACCACCATCGGACTTAGGGAACATATGGAAGGGTGAAGCCCAGGGGCTATTCGACTGGCATACAATGCCAAGTCCTTCCATGTTGGCAAACTCAGCCTTCATGGTTGCCAGCTTTTCTGGGTCCAGTCTACATGTGTGGGCATGAACTGGTAGGTCATTTTTGAGAATGTGGTGCTCGACCCCATGTTTTGCAACTGTAGAGGAGAATGCGGGCTTGGCGAGGACTGGGAGTTCACCTGGCAGCCAAGTAAACTCACATGAGGTGGTGCAGGCATTTGGCAGAGTCAGTGTGGGGAGCTTCCTAGGGGAGCAGGATAGCAACCCAAAGTTCTGGACATCCACAAGCCGACTGCTCTTAAGATCGACTAACACTTCTTGGGCACACAGGAAATCTGCACCTAGCAGAGATCTAGCCACTTTTGACAGGGCAAGGTCCCAGGTGTAACATCACCCACTGAAGCAGAGTGTCACCCGTTGTGTCCCATAAGTCTGGATCTTGCTGCCGTAGGCAGCCTCCAGTGAGGTTTCATCACTCTTTGCCTTCTCCTCATTAGGAGATGCTGGCAGCACACTCACTTGAGCACCCGTGTCACACAGGAAGCGTCATCCTGAAAGGGAGTCCATAATCAACAGTAGACGACCTGGCATTGGAACTCACAGTGTTCACAGACCTCTGATGTCCCAATGCAAAGGCACTGTCGAAGATGCAAGGCGGTCAGAACTTCCTAGTGTACCTACCAAAGCGAGCATGGTAAAAGCACAGACCCGGTATTGTCTGTTTCTCAGCTGTGGGTGTCCTTAAGTTGGGTCCTTGCTGACCGGACCTATTGAGGTAGGGAAAGGAGGAGGAATGATACACCGCTGCCCAGCCGAGTGTATACTATCAGCCATTTTAGCAAACTCCCTATTGTCCTTCACGGGTACATTAGCGAGGGCTATGCGAGCTTGATCAGGCATTTGCTGCTTGAAGAGTTCTTTAAAAATTAAACAAGGATGGTGATTTCCCAGGAGAGACAGCATGTGTTCCATTAGCACCATTGGCTTAGCGTCACCAAGGTCGGGCAAGGAGAACAGCTGATTGGTGTGCTGAAACACTGATAGTCCAAAAGTCTGTAAAAAGTGAGTTTTCAGCGCATGGTATTTATCATGTAGAGGTGGGTACTAAAGCAGACTCACCACTCTTGCAGCCATGGAATTGCTGAGCGATTCTACCACATAGTAAAATTTGGTGTTGTCAGCAGAGATTTCTTGCGGAGCAAACTGGACCTCAGCTTGTACAAATCAAGCAGCAGTAGTTTGCTCCCAGAACTCCGGTAGTTTCAAAGCGACTGCGTTGGCCAACATGTTCAATAACTCTGGAGTCATCCTAGAGCATCGGGGTCACCAATGCAGGTTTTCACAAATAAAATGAAGTGAGGCATTTTATGCTTAATGAAACCCGTAGAACATTTTATAGACCTTCAAAACTTACACACAAAAGCACGCTAAAACTTTTAATGTAAAAACGTCATCATGTTGCACCAGCCTTTTAAAGTGATACCCCAACTCAATGTTGGTGGTTGTGAATTAGGTATATTTATCCCAATTACGTTACCATACACATTTACTGCCTCTTTATTTAGTATAGAAGGTACCTAACAAAGTGGCCACTCAGTGTAAATGTAACCCACGTCTTACACAGGTGATGCTGCCTTCAGAATTGCACTTAACCGGACTGGCCTCTATTTGTTTTCTTTGATTGAAATGGGCTGAATCAAGCTGGATTTGGCCTGCTGGTCTCAGTTAGCCATCTCCTCGCACCTACCTGAATTCAGATCCAAACGATTAATCTATTTGGCCCCCTGCGCCCATGAGACAATCAGTAAGATGAAACAACATGACGCCTCAGGAAGTGTGGTCATGGCATCCTGTCCCCAAAGCACCCCGACAGCCTTTGACAGGTAGAAGAGGTGGTGGGGAGGGGTCACTGTTGGGGGACTGAGTGGGGTTGGAGATTTATTTCATTTCAAGGCTTGATAACATATTTTAAATGTCTCTGATAGCACAACAGCATAATGCTTTACAGTGCCAACTGTAAAATCAGGTTCAATTCCCATCACTGTCTGTAAGGAGTTTGTATGTTCTCCTCTCGACTACGTAGGTTTCCTCTAGGTGCTCCAGTTTCCTCCCACATTCCGAAGATGTACAGTACATGTTAGACTTAGTAAGTTTTGGGCATTATATGTTGGTGCCAGAAGCATATCTTGGACTGTGTTATTCGTAGATGCAAACAACTCATCTCACGGTATGTTTTGATGTGTCAATACACACGTGTCAAATAAAGCTAATCACTTAAATCTTCAGAGGCCGTTAAATACTATTGTTATCATCATAATATTGTTCTATTATGTTGCTATCAAGATTAATTAATTATGATTAGTTAATTGTACATATTGCCATTTGCGCAACTTGTTCATTTTATTCGTGCGTTGGATGTTTGATGTTTTCTTGAACGGCTTCCATGGTGTTTCTTTGCTTCATGCCTGCCTGGGGAGGTCGAATCTCAGAGGTGTGTTCTGTATTCACACTTGTATAATAAATGTACTTTGAATTTAAAATATGAAAAAAATCACAACTTATTGAAACAATATCTTGTATAAAGTAAACAACTTGCATTATTCCCCCTAATTGCTGGGCTGGGAATCCCCACTGAATTCAGTAGGATCTCCAGTTCATGCCAAGTCTGATTGGCATAGCATCAGTGTGGCAGATTCCCCATTGTAAAGCTGGGCAATCCTAACAACACTGGGAGAGAACCACTAACATATGTCACTCAGCACGGTGCAGGCTTAGAGAGGATCCTTGTGAGTCTGGGATTTACTTAACTCAGAGAGGCTGAACACCTGTAGTTTTTTTCTTGGGGAACTGGTAACAGAAGTGGCCTCGATTTGGCTCAGTGTATCTCAACAAATACTATGAATAAGTATTCTTTTGGGGAAAATAAAGACGTATCTTATTGGCTGAAAGCACAACAATAACGTGGCAGGGAACTGAACCAAAAAATTAGGTGTAGCCTGAGTTATTTTTCAGAACTCATTGTGAAAGTTCTGGTCCCTGAGAGTCCATCTTAAAGCGTTTGAATTCACATAGGGTCTAATCTACAGTGAATAGATTGCACTGGGATTGGATTATGACCAGACTGTGGCAACAATATTCAGTGAGCAGTAAATGAAAACTGTAATTGTGTAGGCTGTGCACTGACCATCTCAGTGCTGGATTTTCCTGCCATTTGGTCTGCTGTAGACCGAGATGATTTGTCCGACACTATACCGATCAACACTGACACAATCATTGCTGCCGATGATTGTAAGGTTACTGTGGCTGAGTAGACATTCACCATTATCTTCCTGCCTAGCTGTATAATGACAAAATTACAGGCATCAGACACGGTACTTGCATCTGCTAATCCAGTAATGATTCGGTTTCAGTGTAGACTGACAATTCCCTGTAAAACTACAGCCAAGTACAACAAGAGCAGTTAGCAGTTTAGTGAACAGACTATGTCACTGAAGAAATTTTCATCAGAAATTCTCGTTAGTGTGCATGAACAGAGCATGCATTGTCAAACTGCTATCTTCCAAATATCCAGAGTGAGTGAAACCCTTATCTGTACTTTCCTCTGCTCTATTCCAATTCCCTTTCAGCCAGACACCCAGACCCTTCTTCCTGCCCCCTAGCTTGCACTAAGATCTGGAGCAACACACCAAGGAGCTGAAGAAACTCTGCATGTCAGGCAGCACCTATGGAGGGAAATGGACAGTCGATGTTTCAGGGTTGACTTCATCCTACTCCGTTTTATGTTACTCCAGATTTCCAGCATCTGCAGTCTCCTGCATAAAGGCCAGGTTTGATTTTGAAATTCTTACCCTTAACTTCTGGGCCTTGGTTCTGCCCACCTTTGCAACCTTCACCAATATACAATCCTCTAAGATGTCTGTGCTCCTCTAATTCGGGCACTTGATCTTCCATAAAGTCATTAATTTAACCATTTGTTGTCATGGCTCCAACCCGTGGATTCTTTCTCTAGACCACACATTTAATGCAGGCCTGTGGATTATCATAAGGTTATAAGGTATAGGAGTAGAAATAGGCCATTTGGCCCATTGAGAGAGTTCTGCCATTTCACCATGGCTGATCCACTTTCCCACTCAGCCCCAGTCTCCTGCTGTATCCCTTCATGCCCTGACCAATCAAGAATATAAGACGAAATTTTCCTATGAATGCCTGCATGCAAACGAATCTCAAGGTAATATATACGTACCTTAATAATAAATTGACTTTGAAACCAACACAAGTATTTTCTCCCAAGCTAATTATCCACAATATTGGGTAAATGTGTGGAGAGTATGCACTAACACCACTGGGTGGCTAAGTTAGGAGCACATACAGCAGCCTTCTGGAAGAACTCCAGTTTCTGGAAGGATTGGAATGAGAGCCCAACCAATAATACTACCAGCCTCGACTATAGACATAGTCATAGTCATATTTTATTGATCCCGGGGAAAATTGGTTTTCGTTACAGTTGCACCATAAATAATAAATAGTAATAGAACCATAATAGTTAAATAGTAGTATGTAAATTATGCCAGTAAATTATGAAATAAGTCCCGGACCAGCCTATTGGCTCAGGGTGTCTGACCCTCCAAGGGAGGAGTTGTAAAGTTTGATGGCCACAGGCAGGAATGACTTCCTATGACGCTCTGTGTTGCATCTCGGTGGAATGAGTCTCTGGCTGAATGTACTCCTGTGCCCACCCAGTACATTATGTAGTGGATGGGAGACATTGATCAAGATGGCATGCAACTTAGACAGCATCTTCTTTTCAGACACCACCATCAGAGAGTCCAGTTCCATCCCCACAACATTACTGGCCTTACGAATGAGTTTGTTGATTCTGTTGGTGTCTGCTACCCTCAGCCTGCTGCCCCATCTAGGCCTATTTGATAGGTTTTAATGAGATTCCCCCCACCACCACTCCCCAATTCCCATTCTTCTAAGTTCCAGTAAGTGCAGGCCCAACACTTCACTTCTGAAGATGACAAGACTCTGTGTAGTAGGACTGGAGTTGAGGATGCCTTGTCTACCTGCTGAACCATGTCTACGCCCACCTGGACAAGCCAGCAAGCACTGTGAGGGTCACGTTTTTTGACTTCTCCAGTGCCTTCAACACCATCCGCCCTGCTCTGCTGGGGGAGAAGCTGACAGCAAAGCAGGTGGATGCTTTCCTGGTGTCATGGATTCTTGATTACCTGACTGGCAGACCACAGTACGTGTGCTTGCAACACTGTGTGTCCGACAGAGTGATCAGCAGCACTGGGGCTCCACAGGGGACTGTCTTGTCTCCCTTTCTGTTCACCATTTACACCTCAGACTTCAACTACTGCACAGAGGCTTGTCATCTTCTGTAGTTTTCGGATGACTCTGCCATAGTTGGATGCATCAGCAAGGGAGATGAGGCTGAGTACAGGGCTACGGTAGGAAACTTTGTCACATGGTGTGAGCAGAATTATCTGCTGCTTAATGTGAAAAAGACTAAGGAGCTGGTGGTAGACCTGAGGAGAGCTAAGGTACCGGTGACCCCTGTTTCCATCCAGGGGATCAGTGTGGACATGGCGGAGGATTACAAATATCTGGGGATACGAATTGACAATAAACTGGACTGGTCAAAGAACACTGAGGTTGTCTACAAGAAGGGTCAGAGCTGTCTCTATTTCCTGAGGAGACTGAGGTCCTTTAACATCTGCTGGATGATGCTGAGGATGTTCTACGAGTCTGTGGTGGCCAGCGCTATCATGTTTGCTGTTGTGTGCTGGGGCAGCAGGTTGAGGGTAGCAGACACCAACAGAAGCAACAAACTCATTCGTAAGACCAGTGATGTTGTGGGGATGGAACTGGACTCTCTGATGATGGTGTCTGAAAAGAGGATGCTGTCCAAGTTGCTTGCCATCTTGGACGATGTCTCCCATCCACTACATAATGTACTGGGTGGGCACAGGAGTACATTCAGCCAGAGACTCATTCCACCCAGATGCAACACAGAGCGTCATAGGAAGTCATTCCTGCCTGCGGCCATCAAACTTTACAACTCCTCCCTTGGAGGGTCAGACACCCTGAGCCAATAGGCTGGTCCTGGACTTATTTCTTGGCATAATTTACATATTACTATTTAACTATTTATGGTTTTATTACTATTTATTATTTATGGTACAACTGTAATGAAAACCAATTTCCTCTGGGATCAATAAAGTATGACTATGACTATTAATATGCTGAAATAGTTAAATCCAAATGGAACGATGACATGAATGAGGGTTTCAGCAGTTACACTGAGACAGGACAAAGTCTAGAAGTGTTACAGAGATGGTGAAGAAGACAAGTCAGATTAATTTTTCTGAGTATAAGATAACCACAAGAGAGAAAATGGAAATGAATAGACCTGCTCAGATTAACATTAAATTTGAGTTTTTCATTTATAGCCATATTACCGATTCTTCAGACTCACCTTCTTGTAAATTCATCAACACAATTCTGTTGACTGTGGCATATTGCAGCCTTTACCGATTTAGTTCCTTACATTCATTTGCAGATATCATCTAATGGAGCAGGCAGATTAAATCTTAAAAAAATAACTCCCACACATAATAGATTTTGAATTTTCCTTTCAAAACTTTGGATTTAACAACAAATCAATGAGCTCTCAGAATTGAAAAGGTGAGCTGTTTGTCAGAGTTGAATTGATTTTCAGATCAATCTGCCAATTATCACTGAACTTAGTTTATTTTAACTGAAAGTATAGGGTAATAAGAGGAACTAGTAGTGAGAATCCTGGGAATATGCCTCAATTTGATTCACAGAACTGTCTGTATCGATTCATATTCTTTAAAAAAAATTGCTTCATGAGCATAGTGCTATAAAATGTCTGAGCCAGCAGTACCGCGAATGAAATGTTGGGAAAGTGTATGAGATTAAATTGATATTGGAACCTTTATGGCTGCAAGCCACTTTGCTGCTGCATAAAGAGCTCTGGAATTTCCTGACTGTCAGCACTTCAAGCAGCCGATGGGCTGCATTAGTATTCCTCAGCAGGATCTGCTGGGGTAATGAGCTGGTGTTGAAGTGATAGGTTAAGGGCTGTTGAGCTGCATATTTAGATTTAAACATTGGATCTTTTTGATGAAAATTGTGATGAGTGAAAGCGATGGGAAGGACATTGGATGGACTTGATGATATGGAACTAGATGGCAAAGACCCACAATGAAGCCAGAGAAGAGAAGAAATAGAGACAGGATGAGTTTCCTTTGTACACATTCTACCACCCAGTGCTGATCATTTCTTAGTATCAACTGTGAATCATATCAATTGATTCCTATCATATACAATTGTCAATTGTTTCTTAACTGGAATATACTCCATGACCGAATCTCCAGAGCTTTCCTTGATAGAGAATTCCAAAGATTTTCTGTTCTCTGGGTGAAAGGTTGAACCAGTTGCTGGACAACCGAAACAGGAGAAGCGTCATAGAGTCACAGAACACTACAATATAGAAATAGGCCCTTCGACCTATCTAATCTGTGCTGAACCATTAATTTCCCTGGTCTCATTTACCTGCACCCAGATCATAGCCCTCCACACCCTTTCATCCATATACCTATCCAAATTTTTCTTAAGTATTGAAATCAATGCCACATCCACCACTCTCACAAAGTGCAGCTTACTTCAGCCTCCTCAGAAAGTGGAGGTGTTAGTGAGCTTTCGTGACTGTGGAAGTTGTGTTCCGGGGCCATGAGAGGCTGTGTGTGATGTACACTCCCAGGAGTTTGACACTGATTGCAGTTTTCACTTCTGTACCACCTCTGTAAAGTGGGGTATGAGTGGCGCAAGCCCTCCTGAAGTCAATAACCATCTCTTTTGTCTGGTTGATGTTAAGGAAGCGGTTATTTGACTGGCATCAGCCCTTGAACTCTTCTACCTCCTCTCTGAGGCCACTTATCATTGTTGAGCCCCATCACTGTCATGTCATCAGTGAACTTGATGATGTCATTGCTCAGGCGTTTGGCCATGCAGTCACATGTGAGCAGAATGTACAGCAATGGGCTCAGCACACAGCCCTGGGCGGGGGGGGCACCCATGTTGAGGATGATGAGGGTGGGAGTGGAAAGGAGCAGTTACACATCCGGACTATCTGCGGTCCATTGGTTAGGAAGTCCAACACCCAGTTGCACAGTGCTGTATTTAGACTGAGGAGTAGGAGTTTGTTCATCAAGGTCTGTGGGCCAATAGTGTCGAATGCTGAACTAAAATCCAGAAACAGCGTCTGACATAAGTAACCTTGTTTTCTTGGTGTGCCAGGGCCAGGTGCCAGTAAGACCAGAATTAGTAAGATTGCACAGCTTATCATGTGGTTATGCAATTTGTGTAAGAGGGAGGGCTTCAGATTTTTGGATCATTAAGTTAAAGGAATGTTCAGGAAACAGTGATCATAATATGACAGAATTCACCCTGCAATTTGAAAGGGAGAAGCAAAAGTCAGACATACCAGTATCACAGTTGAGAAAAGGAAATTATAGAGGCATGAGAGAGGAGATGGCCAAAGTTGATTGGAAGGGAGACATTAGAAGGGATGACAGCAGAACAGCAATGACTGGAGTTTCTGGGAGCAATTCAGAAGGCATAGGATAGAAACATCACAAAGAAGAAGTGTTTTAAAGAGAATGATCCAAGCATGGCTAACAAGGGAAGTCAAAGCCACCATAAAAGCAAAAGAGAGGTAATATAACAGAGGAAAAATTAATGGGCAGTTAGAGGACTGAGAAACTTTTAAAAACCCAACAGAAGGAAACTAAAAAGAACATAATGGAGGAAAAGGTGCAGTATGAAGGTAAGCTGGTCAACAATATCAAAGAGGATACCAAAGGAATTTTCAGATATATAAAGAGTGATAGAGGGGTGAGAGTATATATTGTACCACTGGCGAGAGACGCTGGAGAGGTAGTAAGGGGGAATAAGGAAATGGCGGATGAACTGAATAAGTATTTTGCATCAGTCTTCACTGTGGAAGACGAGCAATATACCGGAATTTTGAGAGTGCCAGGGGGCAGAAGTGAGTGCAGTTGCTATTACTAGGGAGCAGGTCTAAAGGTAGATAAGTCACCTGTACCAGATGAACAATGCCCCAGTGCTCTGAAAGAGATGTCTGAAGAGATTATGGAGGCATTAGTAATGATCTTTCAAGAGTTCCGGAGGACTGGTATATTGCAAATGTCACTCTGCTCTTCAAGAAGTGAGAGCGGCCGAAGGAAGGAAATTATAGGTACTTAGCCTCACCTCAGCAGTTGGGAAGATGTTGGAGTCGAGTTTTAAGAATGTGCTTTCGTGGTACTCGGAGGCACATGATAAAATAGGCTAAAGTTAGCATTGTTTCCTTAAGGGAAAATCTTGCATGACAAATCTGTTGGATTCTTTGAGGAAATAAAAGCAAAACAAACAAAGGAGAATTGATGGATGTTGTATACTTGCATGTTCAGAAGACTTTGACCAGGTGCCACACATGAGGCTGCTTAACAAGATAACAGCCCAAGGTATTATAGGAAATACATAGCATGGATAAAGCATAGGCTGATTGGGAAAAGGAAAAGAGTGGGAATAAAGGGAGTCTTTCCTGATTGTCTGCCAATGACTAGTCGTGTTGGGACCACTTCTTTTTACTGTGCATGTCAATGATTTGAATGACGGAATAGATGGCCTTGTTGCAAAGCTTGCAGATGACACAAAGATAGGTGAAGAGGTAGGTTGTGTTGAGGAAGCAGGGAGGCTACAGGTTAGGAGAATGGGAAAAGAAGTGGCACAAGGAATATTATGTAGGGAATTATATAGTCATGCACTTTGATAGAAGAAATAAAAGCATAGACTTTTTTATTTTCTAAATAGAGAGAAAATTCAACAATCCAAGGTGCAAAGGTACTTGAGAGTCCTTGTGCAGGATCCCTAAAGTTTTATTTGCAGGTTGAGTCAGTGGTGAGGAAGGCAAAAACAATGTTAACATTTGTTTTGAGAAAACTGGAATATAAAGGCAAAGATGCAAAGCTGAGGCTTTATAATGGATTGGTGAGGCCTCACTTGGAATATTGAGAGCAGTTTTGGGAGTATTTAAGAAATGATATGCTGACATTGGAGTGGGTTCAAAGGAGGTTCAAGAGAATGATTTCTGGAATGAAAGGCTTATCAGATGAGGAGCAATTGATAGCTTTGGGCCTTTGCTCACTGGACTTTCGTAGAACAGGGGAGATCTCATTGAAGCCTATCAAATGGTGAAAGGCCTGAAGAGAGTGGATGTGGAGAGGATGTTTTCTACGATGGGTGGATTCTAGGAGCAGAGGACACAGCCGCAGAATAGAGACAAGTCCATTTAGAATGGATATGAGGAGGAATTTCTTTAGCCAGAAGGTGCTGAATCTGTGGAATTCATTGCCATATGTGGCTGTGGTGGCCAGGTCATTAGGTGTATTTAAGGCGGAGGTTGATTGGTTCTTGATTAGTCAGGGCACGAAACTTTACAGGTAGAAGGTAGGAGAAAGGGGTTGACAGGGAAATGGATTAGCTATGATGGAATGGCAGATCAGACTTGATGGGCCATATGGCCTAATTCTGCTCCTATATCTTTTGGACTTATTTAAAGAATACACAGGCTTTTCAAATATTTGTTGTTTTCTTTTTGCTTCAGACAATCTACATTATCTTCTGTTTGCAATGACCTTGCCTTAAAATCTTCAAAGTTCTCTTGATCCTCCTCAGATCCCACACTAATGCCTCATTTTGCATCATTATCAAGCTTGGATATATCACACATTTTATGCTGACACCCTTATCCATTGATATAGATTATAAACAATCAGGAGTTCACACTGATTCGTGAAGTAGCCCATTAGTTATAGCCTCCTATCCCAAAAGAATTCCCAGGTATTCCCACTCTCTGCATTCTATCATTCAGTCCTCCATCCCCATCCCATCTCCTCTAATTTTACTTAATGACATCAGTGGCACTTTATTAAAGATCTTCTGAAAGTAAAGATATGTTATATTCATTGATTTTCCTTATCTATTCTGCTAATTACAAATTCAAAGTATTTCAACAGATTTATCAAACACAATCCATGATTAATGCACCATTTTATGTTCCAGCTACCACTCTACTTTACAATAGAATCCAGTAATTTCCCTAACATTGATGTAGACACCTGGTCTGTAGTGTCCTGTTATCTCTCTTCTCCATTAGCATCTTCCAATACATGAGAACTATTCCACAACATATGGAATTCTGGAAAATGCTAACCAGTGCTTTCTCTTCCACAGTCAACCCCCGTCATCAAGTCATGGGGCTTCATTGGCTCTCAATCCCAATATTTTTTCCACTAACAAAATCTGGAGGAAGTCAGGAGGTTATCAATAGAGAGGAATAAAGATCTGACAGGTTGGGTTGAGACCCTTCAACAGTGTTGCATTTTGTATGTGTTTTTTCTGGTTTTCCAGTATCTGCAGAATCTCTTGTGTTTATATCTTCCACTGTTTCCCGTGGTTGTTTCCCAAGAAAACATACAAAATATTTTATTAATATGTCTTCAATAACCTTATTCCTCAATAAGATTTTTCTGTTTCAGGTAGTTAGGAACTCAAATTATCATGCTAATTTTCTCCTTTTTAGATTCCATTGAGATCTCCAGAATCTCTCTTTCTGTTTCTCACATGATTCCTCTTCCTTTTTTATTTTCCATTCTTTATCAATTTGTGCTTCTTTGATAAGTTCTGAAATTTTCCCAATCCTTCACCTTCAATCTCTCACTGCTGCAGTTGGAGGTCCCTACCTGCTTCATACCAGTGCCCAATAAGAACAGGGCGAGCTCCTTCAATGACTATCACACAGTTGTACTCACACCTACTGTGATGAAGCACCTTGAGAGGTAGGCCATGGCTAGAATTAACTCTTGCCTAAGCAAGGACCTGGACCCACTGCCCCTTTGACTACCACTGCAATAGCTCTACAGCAGATGCAACGTCACTGGCTCTCCACTCAGCCATTAACCACCTGGACAGCAGTAAAACCTACGCCAGGCTGCTGTTTAGAGTACAGCTCAGTGTTCAGCACCATCATACCCCCATGTACTAATCCACAGGCTTCAAAACCAACACCTCTGTACTTCCCTCTGTAACTGGATCCTTGATTTCCTCATCGGGTGACCACAGTCAGTCTGGATTGGAAATAACTTCTCCTCCTTGCTGACGTTCAACACTGGCTCACCTCAAGAATGCATGCTTAGCCTGCTGCTCTACTCTCTTATACTCATGATATATGGATAGACACAGCTCAAACACCACCCAAAAATTTTCCGATGATGCAGCTGTTTTTGTCTGAATCTCAGATAGTGACAAAGAGGCATACAGGAGTGAGATTGATCAGCTGGTTGAGTGGTGCCGTAACATCAACAGTGTATTCAACGGCAATAAGACCAAGAAATTTATTGTGGCGTTCAGGAAGGGGAAGTCAAAGGAGCATTCACTGGTCGTCATCAAGGGAGCAGCAACAGAATGGGTGATCTGCGTCAAGTTTCTTGGTGCCAAGTCTCTGAAAAGGTATCCTGGGTCCAACATATTGATGCAAAGAGGGCATGACGTGGCTAGATTTCATTAGGATTGAGGCGATTTGGTATGTCACCAAAGACTCTCGCAAATTTCCATAGCTCTACCGTGAAGAGCATTCTCACTGGTTGCATCACCATCTAGTATGGAGGCACCGCCAGAGGAGTGGAAAAAGCCGCAGGAAGTTGCAAACTCAGCCAGCTCCATCATGGGCACTAGCCTCCCCAGTATTGAAGGCTCTTCAATAGGCAATGCCTCAAAATGCGTCATCCCTATTACCCACGGTATGCCCTCTTCTCATTGCTACCATCAGAGAGGGGTTACAGGAACCTGAAAACATGCACTGAACATTTTACAAACAGCTTCTGAACAAACAGCGAACCAATGCATGAACACTAATTCACTATTTTTGCTTCCTTCTTGCATTATATAATTTAATATATATATATATCTTATTGTAATTTATAGTTTTTTTTATATATTGCACTGTACTGCTGCTGCAAAACAACTATGTCAGTGGTATTAAACTGATTCTGATTCCTTAAGTTTACTGTTCTTTTTTGCAATGATATAAATCATTTCCTCTGACTTAATATTATCTTTTGCTTCTCTTCTTTTTCACATATGGGCTACCTTTCCCTTTGGGATTTTATACCATAAAGGAATATGTATTTGTTCTCAACTGTGAATTATTTCAATGTTAGCTGTTGTTTGTCCACTGTAAAACTTTTTAATGTAGTTTGCCATTCTACCATAGCCAACCTATGCTTCATATCTTTGTTATTTGTTATGTTTGGGTAAAAAAACAGGTTTCAGATTGAATTAATTCACATTCAATCTTAATATAATTTCTTTTCCTTGGGGCACTGTAACCACCAGGTTATTAATCAATCCTTTCTCATTACACCATACCAGATACAAAATAGCAGTTCCCATATTAGATCTCAACACACTGATGCGGAAAAAACATCCCTTATATAATTATTTCATTCCACCTTCACATTAGTAGTCCTAATTTGGTTAACCCACTTTACAACTGATAGACTCACTTTCACCAACTCTACAATTCAGTATTATTGATTTAATTTTTAAAAATATTATTTACACAATTTGTCCTCTTTTGCTCATTGGAGGTTTGTCATTCTTTGTTGATGTATAGTTTTTCATAAATTCTAGTGTATTTCTTTATGCCTGCAAGAAAATTAATCTCAACCTAGTATATGGTGATATATACAGCACATAGTTTGGGTGTAAATTTACCTTGAACTTGATACGTAGATTAAAATCTCCCAGAATAACCCTTGTTATATGCACCACTAATTTCTTGATTTACACTTTGACCGATATTATCACCATTGATTGGGAGCTTCTACAAACTCCAACCACGGTAATTAGAAACCAAATGAAGGCAGGGCAGTAAGCATAGGGTACACGGACTTCAGTACAGCTTTTGACAAACCCCTGCTCAGTTGGCCATGTCAGAAGGTTGGCACCCATGGGATCCAAGGTGCATTGACAAAGTGGATGCAGAGTGGCTTAATGATGGAAGGAAGAGAATAGCGACTGAGGGTTGATTCTGTAACTGGAAGTCTGTAATCAGTGGGGCAGAGAACATTGTTGGTTATTATATATATCCTGGATGAATCCCCTATCTGAACATTACTTCTCAATGCAAAGAAATTGGATGCAGATTTAAACTGGAGATGGGCTCACGGCTAGAAGCTATGGAATGCTTTTAAACAGTTATATTAAACATCCTTGGCATTCATAGAGCAAAGAGCTGTATTCCAGAGAAGAGGTGAGAGTATCTGACTGAGTGTGAGACAAGTGACAGTGGTAAAACCGCAGGCAATGAACAGCAAAGAGAAAAAAAAGATTCCTGAGGTTGGAATCACACCTTGCAGTAAAAAAATAAAATTGTGGTTGTCATAAACACGCGAGATTCTATTGATGCTGGAAATCCAGGATAAAACACACAAACTGCTGGAGGAACTCAGCAGATCAGGCAGCATCTATGGAAAGGAATAAAGAGTGAACATCTTGGGTTGAGACCCTTCATCAGTCTATCGAAGCATCTCAGTGCAAAATGTTGATTCTTTATTCCTTTCCATAGATGCTACCTAACCTGCTGAGTTCCTCCAGCATTTTGCGTGTGTTATCCAGTACAATGAAATACATGATAAATAAATATAGAGAAAAAATTGAGTTGCATTAGGTATATTTATATGTCTATTAAATAGTTGTTAAAATAAGTAGTGCAAAATAACAGAAATAAAAAAGTAATGTTTATGATTTCAATGTCCATTTAGAAAATGGATGGAAGAGGGGAAGAAGCTGTTCCTGATTCGCTGACTGTGTGCCTTCAGGCTTCAATACCTCCTTCCCAATGATAAAAATGTGAAGAGGGCATGCTTTGGGTGGCAGTGGGATCCTTAATGATGGATGTGCTGCCTTCCTAAGTCATCACTCCTTGAAGATGTCTTGGATAAGACAGAGGCTAGGACCCATGATAGAGCTAACTAATTTTACGAGTTTCTGCAACTTATTTTGATCTTGTGCAGTAGATCACTCCCCACACCAAATGGTGATGCAGCCAGTCAGAATGCTCTCTACAGTACATTTGTAGAAGTTTCTGAGTGTTCTGGGTGACAAACCAAATCTCCTCAAACTCTGAATGAAATATAGCTGCTGTCTTGCCTTCTTTATAGTTGCATTAATATGTTGGCTCCAGGCTAGGTCCTCAGAAATATTGACACCCAGGAGCTTCACCATTTTCACTTCTGATCCCACTATGAGGATTGGCTTGTGTTCCCTTGTCCCGCTCTTTCTGAAGTCCACAATCAGCACTTTAGTTTTACTGACATTGAGTACAGGATTGTTGCTGTGACACCACTCAACTAACTGGTATATCTCACCCTTTTCCCTGCTTTTGTCACCATCTGAAATTCATGCAACCATCATTAGCAACTGTACAGATGCTGTTTGAGCTATGCCTAGCCGCACAGTCATGGGTGTAGAGCGAGTAGAACAGTGGGCTAAGCACACATTCCTGTGGAGTGCCATTGTTAATTGTCAGTGAGGTGCAGATATTATTTCCAGCACGCACAGATTGCAGACTTCCCGTTAGAAAGTTGAGGGTCCGGTTGCAGAGGGAGGTACAGAAGCCTAGGTTCTGTAGTTTTTTGTAGGAATGATGGTGTTAGGTGCTGAGCTACAGTCAATAAAAAGCACCCTGACATTGGTATTTGCATTGTCCAGATGATCCAAGGCTGTGTGGAGAGCCATTAAGATTGCATCTGCTGTAGACCTATTGTGGCGATAGGCAAACTGCAGTGGGTCCAGGTCCTTCCTGAGACAGGTGTTGATTCGAACCATGACCAAACTCTCAAAGCATTTCATCACCTTAGATGTGAGTGCTACTGGATGATATCATTGGCTCTAAATCTATCAGACCAGTCCTGATGAAGGAGTCTCAGTCCGAAACGTTGACTGTTTATTCCTTTCCATAGATGCTGCCAGACCTGATGAGTTCCTCCAGCATGTTGTATGAGTTATTCTGGATTTCCAGCATCTGTAGAATCTCTTGTGTTTATAAGGAAAATAAAATGGGGTTAACATGAAATTCTACCCCAGAAATGCAGAGCTACTGTAAAGGGTTTCCATATTCTGCTTCTAAGAATATTATAACAACCAAACTTTCCATGGAGATAGAAATCCATACTAGAAAGCCTGTTGATACTTCTTCTCATAACTGAAAGACCTTTCTAACACAAATCATTTTACTGGAGGAAGACTATCAATTTCACAGAATAAGGATCAAACATTTTTAATCATAAAAAGATGATGGACCCAGCAGAACAGACAACATCGGTGGAAGGTGAAGCAACATTTTACATCAAATATTACTTTTCTGGCGTGGGTTCCCTTTTCTTTTCCAAAGAAAAATCCATCAATCTGGGCCCTGAATCCAACAACTGGATATTGGCATCTTTTGTAATTATGAATTCAAAAGATCTTCAAGGCCCAAAGTGAATAATTTTCCCCTCTTCTCAGTCCCATAATAAAGCTCGTTATTCTCTAACTGTGATCCCAGTTCTAGAATCTGCAGTCAAAGAATAAGCTGGATTAATTTAATCTTTTTGACTTGCTTTATTTGTCACATGTCCAGTGAAGCAAGTCATTTGCGCCATTGTTTGTGATGTGCTGGGAGAAGCCCACAAGTATCGCCATGCTGCCGGCCCCAAACATAGCCTGCCCACAAGTTACTAACCCTATGTGTTTTTGGAATGTGGGAGGAAACCCACATGGTCATGGGGAAAATGTATAAACTCCTTACAGACAGAGATGGAAATCTTTCAATCACTGGTGTTGTAAAGTGTTACCTTCACTACTACGCTACCATAACACCAAGGAAACCTCTCAGATTCTGGCCTATCAATTCCCCTCATATCCTTGAAAATCAAAAGTACTGTCAGTGCTGGAAATCTGTAAACAGGAAGTGCTAGGAAAAAATCAACAGGTTAGACACCATCTGTAAGAATGAGGGACAATCAAAATTCCAGATGAAAAAGAGAGAAACAAGTTTGTCGAGACAACAGTGAAAGTCAGGGGATGGGGGTAATGGGTTGAATAAAGGGAATTTATCTAACAGGGTGAAGTCATGTGGCAGATAGGATTATTCTTGAGGATGGATGAAGGATTCCTCATCTGAAACATTCCACGGACATTGTCTGACCTGCTGTATTTCCCATTTATGCTTTTAATATCATATTGGCTCAGTTTTTCTTTTTCAATTTTCTTTGTCTGGACTGCTGAGCAAGACCCTGACCTTCCCATTAACAACACAGCACACAAACCAAGAGGGTTAATGTGCTGGCAATTTTTTCCATTAAGCCATTTGGACTCACCTATCGTAAACATCACCTTTGCTCTACCCATCCCTCTGCTAACTTCTCCTCAGCTGAAAGCCAATTTGAAATTTCTCTCTTCCAAAGGATTGTAGACCCAAAATGTAGACTCTCTCTCTTTCTGCAAATGCTACTGATCTGCTGAGTTTCTCCAGCATTTTCTATTACTATCACCCCTCATGATTTTGTTTGTTTCAATGAGAACATATCTTATTCTTCTCCACTGGGTACAGGCCAATCAAAATCTCTCCTCACAGAACATTGTCCCTGCAGGAAACAATCTAATGTATCTCTACTGTATCACCTACAGAGCAACTATGTCTTTCCTTAGATGGTTACATTGTTGGAGGAAATCAAATAAAATATCAAGTACACAAACAATGAGATCATGGGTAATTTTGCTTAACAAATATTAATATTGTGGTATTCTTTAAGCAAGAGCCAGCATACGGCAGCAAGTACATGGGACCATGGTGGAACTGGTTTGAGTTACTACATGGGTCCTGTAATTTTGGATAACATATATGTTGAACAGGACACTATACAGTGCATGGAAGCAGATGTTGCCCATCACATTCAAGGCACAAGAGATTATACAGATGTTGGAAATCTTGAGCAACACACACAAAATGCTGGAGGAACTCAGCCGGTCAGTCAGCGTCAATGAAGGGGGAGAAAACAGTTGATGTTTCGGGCTGAGACCCTTCATCAGTACTGGAAAGGAATGGGGCAGAAGCCAAGATAGGAAACTGGTGGGAAGGAAGAAGTACAAACTGGCAGGTCATACATGAGAACAGGTGAAGGGGAAGGTGTGTGAATGGGGACGGGAGATGATATTAGAACTTGGGAGCTGATAGATGGAAGAGGTAAAGGAACCTAATAAGAAAACACTGTGGGCCACATAATAAATGGAAGGAGATGGAAACCAGATGGAGTTGATAGATAGTCATGAGGGAAGGGAGGACAAGCACGGGGGGGAGAGGGCCATCAGAATGTAGACAAACATAAAAGGAGATGGGGGGAAGAGGAGAGAGGTTACCAGAAGTTATACAAATCAATGTTCATGCCATCAAGTTGGGGGCTACCTGTACAGAATATGAGATGTTGCTCCTTCATCTTGCATTTGACCTCATTGTTGCATGAGAGGTGGCCATGGACAGACACGGGAATGGGTAGTCAAATTAAAATGGTCAGCCACTGGGACATCCTCACTATAGCAGAGGACAGAGAGGAGGTGCTTGACAAACAGGTCCCCCAATCTGAATTGGGCCATACCAATATCCATCACATTATCGAACAGTGAATTATTTTTGGTAGCAAGCAGAAACTTCAACTCCAGGTCAGCCATGAGACAACATTAAAACGTCTCAACACTGAGCAACTGTCAGTGAGAAGGCCATTCCTAAAAACAATGGCAGTTCTTTCAATATTGTCGGAATAAAGCCTGGAATGTTCACAAAATTGAGGCATACAATCAGTGGCCACTTTATTAGGTACACCTGTACACCTGTTTATTAATGCAAATATCTAATCAGCCAATCATGTGGTAGCAACTCAATGCATAAAAGCACGCAGGTGTGTGGTCAAGAGGTTCAGTTGTTGTTCAGACCAAATATCAGAATGTGGATGAAATGTTCTTTAAATGACTTTGATTGTGGAATGATTGTTGGTGCCATACAGGGTGGTCTGAGTATCTCAGAAACTACCGACTATCCAGGAATTTTCACGTGCAACTGAATGGTGTGAAAAACAAACAAAAAATAATGTCCAGTGAGTGGCTTTTCTGTGGGTGAAAATGTCTTGTTAAAGAGAGTGGTCACATGGTCAGAGGAGAATTGCCAGACCGGTTCAAGCTGACAGGATGGTGACGACTCAAATAACCATGCATTACAGAAGAGCATCTCTGAACATACAACATGTCGATCCTTGAAGTGGATGGGCTATAGCAGCAAAAGACGACGCCAGGATTCGCTTATTTACCTAATGAAGTGGCCACTGAGTGATGTGCTATGGTGGTATAGGCAACAGTTTTATAATAGTGAATTCATTTAATTGCGTCTTCTACCTAAAAGTGCAATATCTGCAAAAGAAAGCCTAAACATTCGAGGCCTCGCGGGCTTGTAGGTTGAGATATTTACTTGTGTACGGCAATTAACTGCACAAAGACGTAACCAAATGAGATCAATTAAGTTTGAATGAAGTGCTTTCAACCTGTTAAAAACACTTGAACATGCCAATACTCCAGCATGTTATTGCAGCAAGAAGACTGCCAGCAGCCTAGAACTTCAGATTAAACTGAGTGCTCTATTTCTCAGCAGAGGTAATCTTGAACATAAAATGGAAGCAAAAAAAGTCAATAAAGTATTATTGACCATACTGTGTCGTGTAATGTGGAGGAAGATTCGAGGATCCAATAAGTGAAACTGAAGGCCCAGATTGAAATAGGCATATTAACTATTTATTTTAAATCGAAAAGTGAAACACTAAACTGGGCATCTAGTTAAACAAGTGCTTGTCTAAACTACCCTAAACTACACAGAACTGCAGTACTATACATTCAGTCACCCTTAAACTCAACAGGCACTCCATTAAATATCCCCACATTATAAGACTGAAAAACTAAACATGCTACAAATGCTGTCTATGTCAGCAAATCTCTTTCTCCATGGTCGCGACTTCAGCCTGAAGCGGACCTCAAGGCCGAAAGAAAGAGGCCGAGCCTCCTGCAAGTGCTATTTTTATACCCGAGGCGCCCGGAACCAGAAACCAGTGCTGTGGTACATCAGACAACCATTGGGAAAGAGCAGCCACATCCCTTAATGTTGCAAGGACGTGGCGGTGGAACGAACCCAAGTGCTGAACACAGGCATGGAGGCCGAGTTGGGAGGAATTACGGTCGTAGCAAGTGTGGAATTGGTGTCCAAGAGAGCCTTTATCAGGAGTCTTGGTTTAGTAGCGAATTCAGGAACGATGCTAGACTTAGAACTGATAGTCCTAAGAACCATGGAACAAGGTTACTCATATATGAGTCGACAAACGAATTGGCAGCTCCTTGTTGTGATCACAGGGTCTTTATCCTGCAGTTTCTGATGGGAAGCAGGTGTGTGTAGTTAGTGGAACCTGGGAATGATTGGAAATTAAAGGAGGTGATTGAGGCCCAATTCCTGTGGTAAATAGCAAGGTGGGGGATTACCAGAAGGGATCATGACACCTAAGTGGGACAATCGATGATTGACATGGCGAAAGGGACTTTCAATCGGCAAATAAGCCAACCCCTACTTGACATATCACCCCTTGAAAGACATGCCACCATGACAAGTAGACCCTCAGGCTAGTAAAACCCCTGCAGATGCCCCATTAAACTACAGATATTAAGGACCTCCAGCACCCTTTTCTCACTGTTACCATCAGGTGGGAGATACAGAAGCCTGAAGGCACACCATCAACATTTTAGGAACAGCTTCTTCCCCTCTGCCATCTGTTTCCTAAATGGACATTGAACTTTGGACACTACCTCAGTTTTTAATATATAGTATTTCTGTTTTCGCACAGTTTTTAAAATCTATTCAATATACGTAATTGATTTACTTGTTTATCTATTATTGTTTTATTTTATTTATTACTATTATTATTTTCTCTCTCTGCTAGATTATGTATTGCATTGAACTGCTGCTGCTAAGTAAACAAATTTCACATCACATGCCGGTGAGAATAAACCTGATTCTGATTTATAACACATCAGTATAATACAGAGTATTATAAGCCCAATAGTCACCACCCAGTGTATTATAGTAGTCCACTCAGCTCCCCCCACGATCTAAAAGGCCATCAACTGATCCCCTCCTTTCATAATCTTATTCACTGATTGTCTAATGTGGTCAGCCAGGTGAGTAATGTTCTCCAGCTCGTCAGGAATGTGGGTGCAGCATTCTTAACCAACAAAAGCACAAGTACCACACACAAAATGCTGGAGTAACTCAGCAGGCCAGGCAGCATCTATGGAAAAAAGTACAGTCAACGTTTTGGGCCACGACCCTTCGGCAGTACTGGAGTAAAAAGCTGAGGAGTAGAATTAAAAGGTGGGGTGGGGGGGAGAGAGAAATGTCAGGCGATAGGTGAAACCTGGAGGAGGAGGGATGAAGCAAAGAGCTGGGAAGTTAATTGGTGAAAGAGACAGAAGACTATGGAAGAAAGAGAAAGGACACCAGAGGGAGACAATAGGTAGGCAAGGAGATAACATGAGAGAGGGAAAAGGGGGTGGGAAATGGTGAAGCGGGGGGGAGCATTATTGGAAGTTTGAGAAATCACAAGTACCACCTTTCTCTGTGAGCAGGTAATCTAAGGCCATTTGATTCTGCAGGGCAACCATTCGAATAGCTACTAACTTGGCCAATACTCTGATCAACACTTCCTCCGTATTCTCAAGAGATGTGGCTGTCTCATTAGCCAATGTCTCTATCGCATAGGCACATAATAACAATGATGATGATGATATTGGCAGCAAAGTAACAGGCCATTCATCACAACTAGTCATTGCTAGCGTTAGTGACCCAGAAAGTCCTCCCGTCATCTCTTTCATCTCCGTGCTTTGGCGTGTACTTCATTTTCTCCCTCTTAATTTTGTTTATTTAACTTCGATACATATATGTGAAATGCCTCAGATGGTCCATGTTTCATATTCTCATTGCTCTCTGCACAAAGAGTTTTCTCTTCCGGTTTCTCTTGGATTAATTAACGTTCAGTATTGCAGTGGGCATGTTTGCAGGCACAATTACAGAGGCGTGAATCCAACTTGTGAGCAGGCACAGGTGCGAAATTGTTTCAACATCTCCACTACTGCTTGAAATCCACCCTGCAGTGTTAATGGAGGTGAACTTAGAACACCAGCAACTTTACCATATTGGTCCTACAATATAAATGGGGCATTAAACATGAGGTAGGATGCAATAAATCTACGTTTAACTAGGTAAAAGTACACAGTAATCAGTTACAGCTCATTACGCCAGCTCTCGTTAATCCATCAGTCTTGGATTCCAGCAGCACATTAAGGACCAGAGAGGCATCTGCACAAGGAGAATTAGCCATTGAAACAGCGATTTAAATTCTGGCTCTGTGTACTTGATTTATAGACCAATTTACGCTTATTTCAATATACATTCAACACACCACATTCTAATTCAGATGCATCAATTTCTGCAGAAGGAGCAAAAGAATGATAGAAAGAGGGATCAAATAGATACCTGAAAACAGGGACTCATAGATAGATAGGAAATATGCAGAGGTTAGTGGCCATTACTAAGTCACCACATATTTGACTGAAAAATGACTGCAAAAGAATTAACAGTGATTTAAGATTCATTGAAATTGTCCTTGCTAAATTGCCTTTGTGATGTCTAAAAGTTTTTAAGCCTTGGCAGTTGTCAGTGTCAAGCATCAGTTAAGGTCAATTTTGTAACTACCTTGCAGGCTTCATTAACATCCAGGTTTGGCTAACAATTGGCTGGTGGCACTCATGTCTCATAAGAATCAGATTATAACCTTCAGATGCATCACTAGAGTTACCCCGCCGTTATATCTTTAAACACGAGTGATTATGCAGATGCTGGAAATTCAGAGCAACACACACAAAATGCTGGAGGAATTCATCTAGTCAGGCTGCATCTATGGAAAGGAGTAGGTAAACGTAAATATCACCCCAGTAAATACACTCAGTGGCCACTTTATTAGGTACAAGAAGTACCTAATAAAGTGGCTACTGAGTGTATGTTTGTGGTTTTCTGCTGCTACAGCCCACCTACTTCAAGGTTTGACATGTTGTGCGTTTGGAGATCTGCTGTTGTAACACGTGGTTATTTGAAATTACTGTTGACTGTCTGTCAGCTTGAACCAGTCCGGCCATTCTCCTCTGACATCTCTTTTTTGCCTACAGAAAGGCCACTCCCTGGATGTTATTTTCTCACACTACTCTCTATAAACTCTTGAGATGTGGATGGAAATCCCATGAGAACAGCAGTTTCTGAGATACTCAATCCACCCCATCTGGCACCAACAATCATTACTGGGTCAAGGTCAATTAGATCACATTTCTTTCCCATTGTGATGTTTAGTCTGAACAACAACTGAACCTTATGACCATGTTTCCATGTTTTTATGCATTGAGTTTCTGCCAAATGATTGGCTGATTTTATGCTTGTTGGTGTACAGTGAGTGTATTTGTTGGGAACAAGGGAAGCCATCATCAATGCTAATAAGTCCTCCAGGGCAATTACTTTAGCAACATGTGCAGGGCAAAAGCTGGAAAATCTTCACAAAAGTGGATTCTTATATTTCATGAAAACCCACCCATCAATTCCAAATTTAGGGTCAACCATCTGTCACAAATGGCTAACCTATCCACTTGATTTATCTCTGGTACTGGATTCAGCAGCCATTCACTCCTTCCATCATCTCAACTCAAAATGGTTTCTGTGTACAGTTGCAACAGGTTGCACTGTAACATAACATACCTTCGTGTCCTGTGTCCACTAATGCCAAGACAAAAGGACAATGTTGGTAAAGCACCCTAAGTTCCTGGTCACATTAATAATCTTTCACCTCTGCTGGGTTAATTAAACCAATCATAACATCATAAGACAAAGAAGCAGAATTCGGCCATTCATCCCATCGAGTCTGTTCTACTACTTGATCAAGGTTGATTTATTATCCTACTCAACCCCATTCTGCTACCTTCTTCCCGTAACCTTTGACATCCTTCCTAATCAAGAACCTATCAACCTCCGATTTAAATATAGCCAATGATTTGGCTTCCACAGCCAACTGTGGCAATGAATTCCACAGGTTTACCACCCAATGGCTAAGGAAATTCCAGTTCATTTCTGTTCTTACGGGAAGTCCTTATATTCTGAGGGTGCATCCTCTGGTTCTAGATTCTCACATTATTGTAAAGATCTTCTCAACATTCACTCTAACTAGGCCTTTCAATATTCAGTAGATTTTCATGAGACCACCCCCCCACCCCCATTCTTCTAATCTCCAGCAAGTGCAGGTCCAGTGTCATCAAACACTCTATATAATTGTCATTTAAGACAAAGGAGTTAGTTTAAGCTGCTTCACGGAGGGACAAGAAGATGGATACAAAAGTATATTTGTCAAAGAAATAAGCCTTTAGAAAGATGAAGTGCTTCCGGGAAGGAATTCCAGAACACAAGACTAAACTAACTGAAGGAATAGTTGTTAGTGGAACTGGTGTGGGGGATGCATAAGAGACCAGGGCCAGATAATTCATGGGGGTTTCTTAAAGGCTTGCAATAACCTGCAGATGTTGGGAAGAACAGGACCAGAGAGAGATTTGTAATTTTAACCTTGTGGTTCTGGGAAATTTGGAATCAATGTGACAAAACTGAATGCCACACTAATGCACCGTGAGTGCTACACTATTACAGCTTGAGGTGTCGGAGTTTGGAGTTCAATTCCAATGTCTTCTCTAAGGAGTTTATACATGCCTCCCTGTGAGTGTGTGGTTTTCTCCAACATTCCAAAGATGTACTGGTTAGTAAGTTCATTGTAAGTTGTCCTGTGATTAGGCTAGGGTTAAATAGACCATAAGACAAAGGAGCAGAATTAGGCCATTCGGCCCATCGAATCCGCTCCGCCATTCAATCATGGCTGATCCATTTTTTTTCTTCTCCTCAACCCCAGTTCCCAGCCTTCTCCCCATAACCTTTGATGCTATGTCCAGTCAGGAACCTATCAATCTCTGCCTTAAATACAACCAATGACCAGGCCTCCACAGCTGCATGTGGCAACAAGTTCACCACCCTTTGGCTAAAGAAATTTCTCTGCATCTCTGTTTTGAATGGACTCCCCTCTATCCTGAGGCTGTGTTCTCTTGTCCTAGACTTTCCCATCCTTTCCACATCTACACTGTCCAGGCTTTTTAATATTCAAAAGATTTCAATGAGATCCCCCCTCATCCTTCTGAATTCCAGACAGATGGGCTGTTGGGTGGTATAGCTCGCTGGGGCTGGAAGGGCCTGTTCCACACTGTATTTATAAATAAAAAATTAAAAATAAATAAATAAATAAAACATAGATTAGCGAGTGCCGGGTCGTGGGTGGATGAGTACATGGTGTACGAAGTTTTGAAACAAGGATTGAAGTAGTTTATTGAATAGACCATTACCACCTACTCAAAGTAATAAAAATATGCACACTAAATGTAGACTCACCACCTTCAGCACATGCTAACCAAAATAGTACAAACACATTGGTCCTTATCATATCCTCATTGTGTTCCAAAGACTTCACTTGCAGCAAATAGAAAATTTCTGCAATCATTGGGCGTATAAATGATACTCAATTCCACAAGGCACAATTCCATCAATAGCAAATGAGGTGAATAAACTTCCAGGTCAAGAAAAGTTGATTTCACTAAACATGCAACTTCTATTGCCTAAGCATTGCAATCTGCTTCCATAATTCAAGTCCATTGAAATCAGTGGACCTGAAATACCGATGCACAGTGCAATGTACAGCTGATGGTTTATTGCCCATCTTGCACACTTGACTGAGAATGAGAGTCAATTGTTCACTTTAGATTGTTTCATGGAAGGGATTATTATAGAAAGTGAGAAAATAAAGCTTGAATTTTCATATCAAATTTCAAATTATATTTAAGAACACACGACAGAAATACCTTTGGACTATTTTGCTATTGCAGAAGCAGTAGACGATTTTGACAAAACAAAAACCCATCAGGTCTATTAAAATAATGGCCAGAGGCTAACGCTGTTTGCAGATGAATATTGGGCAGGGCACCAGGCTTTGGGCCTACTCTGCGCTTCTCCGAGGTTCGGATCTGAGGACTCCAATTTGGGTTCGGAATGTTGTTGCTCACTTCAATTGTTTGCATGATCTGTATTTTCTTTTCTTTCTGTTGTGCATTGAGTGTCTGCTTTTTATTTTTATTTTTATTGTTTTTTTCTTTAATTGTGTTTTTTGGGTTTCTTGCTTTGTGGCTATCTGTGAGCAAGCAAATCTCAAAGTTGTATAATTTGCACATTCTTTGATAATAAGTGTACTTGAATCTTGAATAATTGAGACTGATTGAGGCCTCTGTCGACCATGGATGTTGCATGCTAGCTGCCTAGATATGCAAGCCTGGGAAGTACGATATGGTGAAAAAGCTATTGCCAGTGTAACAATCTCCCTCTCTTCATGCATTAATGAATAGCAGAGACCAAAAGAGTTTGGCACTAGCAATGTCACAGGAGTTACCAGTCAGTGTTAAACTTAATGTAGGACTTAGGGACTCCAGCTCCCAGTTTTTCTCCCGAAGCCATGAGTGGGTACAGCCACAAGGCAGCAGAGGTTTGAGATCAGAGTCTTCCTTCTGCTAGGTGAGCTGCCAACCAAAGTTGACAAGTCTCATCTGTCCGAAACACAAGAGACTGCGGATGTGGAATCTGGAGCAAAACACGAAAAGCACTGTAGGAACACAGTGAGTCAGGCAGCACCAATAGAAAGAAGTAGACATTTCGGGTAGAGACCCTTTACCTGGATCCCCTGATCTTTCTCAAAACAGTGAAACACTGAAAAGAGAGTTCGCAATCTCGCAATTTTGTTTAAAACTTTATCCAAACCAAGCGTTGTCAGTACAGCGCTCCTTCCGTACAATAATTTGTTCTCAAGTAACAAGCTCATGGGGTAACACAATGAAGGCAAAGAGATGGTTGGCATTTCAGATCAAGACACACCATCAGGACTGTCCTGATGACAGAAATTATCTCTTACATTCACAAATGGTGCTTGACTCACTGAGTTCCTCTGGCACCAAGAGATTCTACAGATGCTGGAAAACAGGAGTAACATATACTCTTTGGCTTTCGACCTGAAACGTTGACTGTTTATTCCTTTCCATAGATGCTGACTGACCTGCTGAGTTCCTCTGCATTTTGTATGTGTTACAATGAAGTTCCTCTGGCAGTTTTCTTCTTTCTCCAGTTGTCAGCATCTATAGTCTCTCTCAGGTTCCTGTTTGTTCTCAAGCCTCTGACAGTCAATATTCACATAGGAAAATTTCACAAACACTTATCAGGTGATTAATTGATTACTTTCCTCTTTCAGTGCCTATGCACATGAGAATAATTTTAACTTGAAGAAAGGGTTTCTGGTGAATTTTTGATCAGTGTGATGAGATTTTTCACATCAACTTTAGCAGGTTAGCATAATCTCTTTATAGTATCTCACATAATGAAATTCTAAATGGATTAACTTTACATAAACAGCTACAACCCAGAATTAGTGAATTAGCAGTCAATATAGAGAGGTATGGCAATGAAAATGGCTCTTTGTCCCATTGAGTAGGTAACCACCATCGCCACCCATTTAGAGAAATCCCATTACATTCCCCCCTCATTCCAGCAACTCTTTCCAATTTATGTCACCCACCCACACAGCAGTTATGGGAGGAAATAGCAGCATCAATAGGAAGTGCTCATGGTCACAGGGAGATTATGCAAACTCCAATTTTAGATAGCACCTGAGGGTAGGGTAGAAGCTGGATGTCTTCCCAGCATCTAAGGCATGGTCTCTACTTATTACCACCATTGGGCAGATGAACTAGGAAGGAGCCTGAGGTCCAACAACGGCAGATTCAGAAACAGTTATGACACTACCATTATCAGGCTTGTGAACCAGCCTGGGTAACTTCAATCACCTCAATTCTGAACTGATTCCACAATCTACAGATTCACTTACAAGGTCTCCACGTACAACTCACTTTCAGTATTACTAATTTATTATTTATTTTTAAAAATAATTTTTTTCTTTTTTACAGTTGTCACATTTAGCTTATGGATAGTTTTGGATAAGCATAGAAACATAGAAAATAAGTGCAGGAGTAGGCCATTCGGCCCTTCAAGCCTGCACTGCCATTCAGTACGATCATGGCTGATCATTCAACTCAGAACCCTGTACCTGCCTTCTCTCCATACCCACTGATCCCTTTAGCCACAAGGGCCATATCTAACTCCCTCTTAAATATAGCCAATGAACTGGCCTCAACTGTTTCCTGTGGCAAAGAATTCCACAGACTCACCACTATCTGTGTGAAGAAATTTTTCCTCATCTTAGTAGTAAAAGGCTTCCCCTTTATCGTCAAACTGTGACCCCCCTCGTTCTGGACTTCCCCAATATCGGGAACAATCTTCCTGCATCTAGCCTGTCCAATCCCTTTAGAATTTTATACGTTTCAATCAGATCCCCCCTCAATCTTCTAAATTCCAGAGAGTACAAGCCTAGGCGATCAAGTCTTTCATCATATGAAAGTCCTGCCATCCCAGGAATCAAGCTGGTGAACCTTCTTTGTACTCCCTCTATGGCAAGAATGTCTTTCCTCTGATAGAAATACAATTTTATTGTATTTCTTTATTTCCCTGTAAATGACTGCAAGAAAATGAATCTCAAACTATATCAAAGTTCAAAGTAAGTCTATTATCAATGTAGATAAATAGGCCTGAGATTTACTTTCTTGTGGGCATATACTGTAAATCCAAGAAACACAATGGAATCAGTGAAAGACCACACCCAAAAGGACGGACAACCAAAGAGCAAAAGATAATATACTGTGCAAATAAAAAAGAGAAATAAAAACAAATAAATAAGTAATAAATATCAAAAAGGTGAGATGAAGAGTATTTGAAATTGAGTCTATAGGTTGTGGAAACAATTCAGTGCTGGGTTGAGTGAAGTCACCCCTCTGGGTCAAAGGCCTGATGGTTGTGGTGTAATAGCTGTCCCTGAACTTGCTGGTATGGGCCCTGAGACTCCTGTACCTTCTTCTTCATGGCAGCGGCAAGGTGAGAAGAGATTATGGCCTGGGTGGTGGGGGTCCTTGATGATGGATGAGGGTTTCTTGTGACAGCGCTCTATGTAGATGTGTTCAATAGTGGAAAGGGCTTTATCGATGATGGACTGGGCTGTATCCACTACCTTTTGAAGGATTTTCTGTTCAAAAGCGTATATGATGACATACACACACTTTGATAATAAATTTACTGTGCAAAAGTCTTAGGCACATATATATAGCTAAGACTTTTGCACAGTTTTGTAGTAATTTTATGCATTGCACTATCCTGCTGCCACAAAATAAAAATAAATTGCATGACATAGTGAGTGATGATAAACCCTGTGATATGGGTCCCTGTTGTGGATTGAGAGTGGGAAGGGGACAGGGAGAGGGTAATCATAGTTGGAAAAAGGGGAAGAGAGAGGAGAGGGAGCAGGAAGCACCAGAGAGACATTCTGTAATGATCAATAAACCAATTGTTTCGAATCAAGTAACCTTACATGGTATCTCAGAGCTGGGTGTGTCTGCACCCGCAGCACCTTGTACCCCGGCACTCCTTCTCTGCCACCTACTCCACACCCCTCCCATGGTGCTCCACCATTGCCATTCCCAACATCCTTACATCCTTTGCTCCCACCAGATATATCTATGTGCCTTAGACTTTTGTACAGTACTGTATATACTCAGGATGCAAATTAAAATTGAATGACTGCTAACTTTACTTTTATATAGGGTAACAGGCCGTTCTAGCCCAACAAGCCTGCACTGCCCAATGACACCCATGGGACCAATTATCATACTAACCCGTACGCCTTGGGAATCTGGGAGGAAACTGAGACAGGCAGAAGTAACCCATGTGGTCACGAAGAGAAAGTAGAAACTCCTTACAGACAGTGGCAGAATTGAACCCAGGTTACTGGCACTGTAACAGACTTACACTAACCATTACACTACTTTTGCACAGTATTGTAGTAATTTTATGTATTGCACTGCCCTGCTGCTACAAAATAAAAATAAATTTCATGACATACGTGAGTAATGATAAACCTGATTCTGATATAGGTCTCTATTGCGGACTGAGAGTGGGAAGGGGACAGGGGGAGGGGAATCGTATTTGGAAAAAGGGGAAGGGAGAGGAGCGGGAGCGGGAAGCACCAGAGAGACTTTCTGTAATGATCAATAAACCAATTGTTTGGAATCAAACGGCCTTGCCTGGCGTCTCAGGTCTGGGTGTGTCCTGTACCCACATCATGCCTCAAGCCTGGCACTCTTTCTCTGCGACCTGTCCCACATCCCTCCTGTGGCACTCCACCCTCGCCATTCCCAACATCTTTTGCTTCCGCTAGGTTTAGAAACCCGCTGTCCACTCCACACTGACAAACACTACTGTGCAAAACTCGTAGGCACCCTAGCTATATATATATATGCCTAAGACTTTTGCACATGACTGTAAGAGCAGAATTAGGCTATTCAGCCCATCAGGTCTGCTCCACCATTCCATCAAGGCTGATTTATTATCCCTCTCAACCCCATACTCTTCTAGAGTGGAGTTGGAATGCACAACCTTCCATTTTATGATGAAGATTATTGGGAGTGCTACCAAATGAACCATGACTATATCTTTTGAGAAAAAAATTATCCACTTAAATCTGGCTCCAGAAAGAAAGATAAGACATGGGAGCAGAATATCCCATTTGGCCATCGAGTGTTCTCTGTCTGTTGATCCTGGCTGACTTATTATCTCTCTCAACCCTATTCTCCTGCTTTCTCCCCGTAACCTAATCAAGAACCTATCAACTTCCGCTTTGAATGTACTAAACAACTTGACCTCCACAGCTGACTGTGGCAATGAACTCCACAGGTTTACCACCCTCTGGCTAAATAAATTCCTTATCATCTCTGTTCTGAAGGGATGCAATTCTATTCTGAGGCTGTAGCCTCTGGTCCTAGGCTCCGTACTATAGGAAACCTTCTCTGCATGTATGCTCTATCTAGACCTTTCGGTATTTGATAGGTTTCAATGAGAGCTTGCTCCCCACCACTCATTCCTCTAAACTCCAGTGAGTACGAATCCAGTGCCATCAACAGCTGTTCAAACATTAATCCTTTCATTCCAGGGATAATTCTCATGAACCCTTTCCAACGCCAGCACATTCTTTCTTAGATAAGGGGTTCAAAAATGCAAGTCAAGGAGAGCTCCCTCTCTCTTTGACACCCTAAACGAACAACAGAAAGGGACATACAGAGAGGAAGAAAAAGAAAAGGAGGTTTCTCTCCCAAATCAACAGTTGAGGAAAGATGATTGCCAAACCATTGATAGAAATAATGAACAAGAATCTGACATTGACCTTCCAAGAGTTGCAGCCTATTCCAGTGCTATCAATCTTTGCAAGGGCTCCAGCTGCATTGACTGTTTCAACGGGGCGTTCAGACTTTCAAGCTCATAGTTGTGTTTTGTTTTCAAAAAGATTATGGGTCAGGCCTTCGGTGAGGCTGCTCAAATACTTCTGAATATTGACTGTTTTCTAAGCAAAATGTGTCTGAAACGTTCCAGGTTGCACATTGTAAAGGTTCATAGGAGACCCGACGACCAAGAAAGTTTAAACCTAGGGAGAAACAGGGAAGGAGTCTGAATGAGGGCCTGAAGATATTGGCCTGAGGCTTGCTATAGATGAGGCCTCAGGTTTACCTGCACATTACCATCAAATAGCAGGCACAGCCAGCACATGCCAGGCTGATCTTGTACACCTTCAAATGTACAAGTGTAACTTTATTCATTTTTCACAAACCTGCTCATCTAGAGATTATCCTGAAAAATTAGTTCAATCAATCTTGCAAAAGGATCAGGAGTATTGTGGTGTGTAACTGATTTAGTGTTTTTCATTTCTCAAAGTGCACTTCTGTAGAATTCCTTTAAAGTAATTACTTTAAAAAATCCCTAAATTAATTCTGGTCATTGTGCTTTCAGTGATAATGGACATGTAAAGCTGACATGCACAAGAGAAAAAGTTCTGGAGTAACTTAGCAAATCAGGCAGAATCTATGAAAAGGTAAATATGATAAATTCTGCAGATGCTGGAAATCCAGAGCAGTGCGCGCGCACACACACACACACACACACACACACACACACACACACACACACACACACACACACACACACACACACACACACACACACAAGGAACTCAGCCAGCAAGTGAGGCAACATCTATGGAAATGAATATTGATGTTTTGGACGGAGACACGTTTCCAGGACTGGAAAGGAAGGGGGAAGACACCAGAATTAAAAGGTGGGGGAAGGGAAAGGAGGATAATAGAAGGTGATAGGTGAAGCCAGGTGGGTGGGAAAGATAAAGGGATGGAGAGGAAGGAATCTGATTGTAGAGGGGAGTGGACCACAGGAGAAAGGGAAAGAGAAAAGGACCCAGGAGGAGGTAACATGCAAGTGAAAAGAGGTAAGAGGTCATAGAGGGGAATAGAAGAAGAGCAGGTGGACAATCAATGGATGGACTGAATTGAATTTCCTCGTAGAGAGATATTCCAGGCCCTTACTCATCCCCATTTTAGTTTCAAAAAGGACCTAACTTTTCTTTTAATAATGGACTTTATTTATTATGGCTTGTGGGCATGCTATAATGATACTAGAAGCATGGCAACACTTGCATGCTGTCCCCAGCACGTCCTGGCTGCCTTGATTTGATGCAAACTGTATGTTTGATATACATGTGACAAAAGCTAATCTTTAAAATCATGTTTCATCCCTTTAAATTCCAATAAAGCTTCTTTCCAGGCATCTGTAAGCATGTGTCTTACTGAATCACAGTTAATTACTTAATGCTTCAGAAATGTGTTGCAATGAGATGGGGATGCTGAAGAGGGTATGGGGAAGAACAGATCAATAGCACATCAACAAGCCACACCAACATCCAAAATGCTGGAGGAGCTCAACAGATCAGCTAGATTCTATGGAGGGAAACGAACAGTTGATGTTTTGGGCTGAGACCCTTCATGCCTCCCGATGTCACCTGTTCATTTCTCTCCATAGATGCTGCCTGACCTGCTGAGTACCCTCCAGAATCTTGTGTGTGTTGCTCCATCTGCAGAGTCCCTCTAGCCAATATCCATGGAACATGCATACTCCCCACCCGAAATTCAAAGTGATCTTTGGACCCATGCTCAGTATTGCTTGATTGCTGTGGCATTGTCAAACCTGTACTGTGCATTCCATCATTAGGGTGACACAGCAGCACAGTGGTTACCACAATGCTTTACAGTACAGGTGAGCTCGGTTCAATTCCCGCTGCTGCCTGTAAAGGTTTGTATGTTCGGCCCATGATCTCGTGGGTTTCCTCTGGGTGCTCCGGTTTCCCTCCCACAGCCCAAAGACATCCTGGCTGGTAGGTTAATTGGTCATTGTAAGTTGTCCCGTGATTAGGCTAGGGTTAAATCAGGGGTTGCTGGGAGGTGCAGCTCGAAGGTCTAAAGGGTCTATTCTACCCTGCATCTCAACAAGCAATGAATAAATACAATTTATTAGATAATTAAATGCTGCAATTTCACATCCATGGTAATCATGCACAATATTGTTTTTCATTTGTAGTGTAAGCACGCTGTTGTCAAAACATAAACAGCTATAAAATTTTGCCTGTTTACATTACAATATCTAAATTTTCTTTCCCGGTCATTCGTTGTGCTCCCACCTTGTGTGACTTCGATTCACTTTAGAAACTATGACCAATCTAATTTAAAAGTAGCCTGACATCTGCCTTAGGCAAGTGCTTTTGGCATTTGGAAGTCACTGGGGAGAATGATTGTGAGAGTTCATGCCCAGAAAATGGTGTACTCAGCACTTGTGCTCTGTTGAAATTTAACTGGTATTGTCAAGGCCAAATTCTCCCAGTGTTTCTCACATATCAACACTAAATAAAATATGAGTACTTAACCAATTATGAACTATTGTTGGCTTCTTTACTTTTATTATGTAGGGGACATGGTGTAAGCGAGCAAAATCTAATGCTGGGTTTAATCTTGCTGCAATTATTCCCTCTCCTCAATAACTTTGATTAGAATCTGTCTGTCTGAGATAGAGATGGCCTTGCTCAACGGTCAAAGGTTTTGAATTGCATTTCCTGAAAACTAATAATGAAGTTCTGACGCCACAGCGTGCTAGGACTGTATATTTCACTTCATCAGGATTGAAGATTTTCCCAGGGAAGGAAGATGCATGATCCTCCAGGGAAAGGTTGGTTTGTTCCACTGCTCTCATAAGATCAGAACTGACACCTTCCTTTCTGAGCGAGTCATAGATTCACAGAGCACCACAGCACAGAAAGAGACCCATCTAGTTCATGACAAGCTGCTATTCTGCTTAGTGCCATCAACCCACTCAGGGACCACAGCTCCCCGTACCCCTTCATCCACGTACTTCTCCATCTTCTCTTAATTGTCACAGTCGAACCCACATCCATCACTTCCGCTGGCAGCTCATTTTACACTTGCGCTCAGAGTGAAGAAGCTGCCCCTCATTTTCCCCTTGTATATTTCATCTTCCAATTTTAACCTATGATCTCTAGTTCTGGCCTCGCCCAAGCTCAGAGGAAAAGGTCAACTTCATTTACCCCATCTATACCCCTCATAATTTTGTAAACCTCAATCAAATCTCCCCTTATTCTCATATACTCCAGGGAGTAAAGTCTTAACCCATTCAACATTTCCTTACAGCTCAGTTCCTGGCAACATCCTTTTGCTTCTCTCGTCAACGAAGCCGTTCCCTTTCTATATCACTAAGAGTGAGGAAACCTCAGACTTTGTAGCCATGGAGAAGCTTAGTTGCCTGAGATGCAGGTCCACCCGAAGTCTGACCTACAGAGTGGTGGCAAGTGTTTAGTAAGTCAGACCCTTTGGGTCAGGCTGGCAGGTGAGAGTACAGATTTAGGTAGTAGAGAAATGATGCAGTGATGTAGAGGTGGGAGAAGAGTAGCAAGTTGGGATGGTCGGAGAGAGACATGATGGGTTATTGAGTGAGTGGTAGGTAATGAGAAAGCACAGGCGGGGTTACAGAGTCATCAAGATGTGTAGCACAAAAGCAGATCCTTCAGCAATTCTTGTCTGTGCCTCCTGCTGTACTTATCAATACATATACGGTACTATGCAAAAGTCTCATGCACGTATATAGCTAGGGTGCCTAAGAATTCTGCACAGTACTGTAGTAATTTTATGTATTGCACTGTCCTGCTGCCACAAATAAACAAGTTTCATGTGTGTGATGATAAAGCTGATTCTGATACGGATCTTTATTGTGGACTGAGAGTGGGAAGGGGGCAGGGAGAGGGGAATCATGGTTGGGAAAAGAGGAAGGGAAGGGGGAGGGAGTGGGAAGCACCAGACAGACATTCTGTAATGATCAGTAAACCAGTTGTTTGGAATCGAATGATTTTGTTTGTTGTCTCAGGGTTGGGTGTGTCTGCATCTGTGCCATCCCCCACTCCTGTGGCACTCTTCCTCTGCCACCTGTCACACATCCCTCCTGTGGCACGCCAGCCTACCATTCACAACATCCTTTGCTCCCGTCAGATTTACAAACTCGCTCTCCACTCCACATTGACAAACATTATACCGTGCAAAAGCCTTAGGCACCGCAGGTATATATATGTGCCTGAGACTTTTCCACAGCACTCTAGCCACAGAGCTGTAGGGTCATACAGCATTGAAACAGGCCCTTCATTGCAACTGAAGACTCTCATCAAACTTTGTCCCATTTTCCCAAGTTTGGTCCATATTGATCTAACCCTTTCCTATTCATGCACCTGTCCAAGAATCTTTCAAATGTTCTTGTTGTACTTCCTCTGGTAGCTCATTCCATTCACTAACCACTCTCTGGGTGAAAAAGTTGCCCCTCAGATTCCCATTAAACTTTTCACCTCTCACCTTAAACCTGTGCCCTCTAGTTCTGGGACCCTGAGAAAAAGTCTGTGCATGCTCATCCTCTTTATACCATTCATAATGTTATATACCACTGTAAGGTCACCCCTCATTCTCCTGTACTCCATGAAAATATGCCCCAACCTGTTCAGCATCTCTTTATAACTCAGTCCCACGATTCCCAGCAACGTCCTTGTAAATCTCCTCTACACTCTTTCCAGCTTAATGTCATCTTTCCAGTGACCACAATGGAAGACAAAATTCCAAATGCAGTCTCAAAGACATCTTCCATGACTGCAACATAATATCCCATATTTTGTACTCAGTCCCCTGATTATTGAAGGCCAGCATGCCAAAAGCTTTATTCACTACCCTGTCTACCGAGGCACCACTTTCAGGAAACCACGTACTTGTAATCCAAAGTTCCTTTGTTCGTCAGCACTCCCCAGGGCCCTGCTATTCACTGTAAAAATCTGACCTTGTGCTGGTGGGATTGGGTGGTGAAGACTAAAAGAAACCTAACAATAAAAGTTTTTCTAATAAACAGCCTCCCCCTTCTTCTATTCCCCGCTTGACCTTTTACCTCTTCTCACCTGCCTATTACTTCCACCTGCCCCCTGTCCCCTCTTCCTTGCCTTTCTCTTATGGTCCACTCTCCTCTCCAATCAGATTCCTTCTTCCAATTCACCTGGCTTCACTTATCACCTTGCAGCTGGCCTCCTTCCCCTTCCCCTACCCACCTTTTTATTCTGGCATCTTTCCCCTTCCTTCCCAGATCTGAAGAAGGGTGTCAGCCCAAAATGCCGACTATCTATTCATTTCCATAAATGCTACTGGCATTGCGTGTGTGTTACTTTGGATTTCCAGCATCAGCAGATGTTCTTCTGTTAATAAATGTTATTCATACCTGAAAAGCAAATGGTAACATGAAAAAGACATCAGTGCCTCCTGCTGATTTTCCTTTAAATTCATTTTCAGAAAGGGAACTTTGAGAAGGTAGTTCAGAGCTGCCAAACTGAACAATTGCAATCCTCCATAGCTGTTATGTGAAGAGTTCAAGGATTTGGGCCCAGCAGTGATGAAGGACAGGCTATATATTTCCAACTTGGGTGGCACGTGACATGGAGGGGAAGCTGCAGATTGCAGCCATCCTGACTTTCTTCTGACATTCATAACCCAATAACTTCACAAATCAAAGGAGGGATTATTTTTATGCTGGCTCTTAATTAGAGATTAAATCTCCCTAAACAAAAGCAATTAGCCTCCAAAAATCCTTAGGATGGATCTAATTATAACATCTCTCCAAAGTAAAAGGATGAGCTGACAGAAAATATGGCTTGGACTCTGGACTACATAATAGAAGGCCACTGCAAATGCAGCTAGACTTTAATACTAGGCTGTTTTTTCTGCTTTACTATAGAGTCAAGCAGCACAGAAATCTTCAGCCCGCAAAGTCCACTCTGATCATCAAGCACTAATTTATACTGATCCCATTTCAATTCCCCCACATTCTCCTCAATTCTATATTCACCTACACATTATTCAGAATCTACAACATCTCATTAATGTGGCAGCACATACATCTTTAGGACATGCCAGCTCCCAGAGGAATCCCGCTTGGTCCCAGAGAGAACATGCAAACTTCGCCCAGGCAGCACCCGCGTCACTGAAGAAAATGAGGAAAGCAAACAGGGAGGAACCTTTGCCATTAGATAGGGTACTCAACGTTCCACTGCTTAAGTGAAGATAAAATGTTAGGAAATGCGCTCGCCCGGGAGAGTGGCTTTAACTTTGAATGAGGTTTCTTCAGAACTCAAAATTTTTGCCCAGTGAACTACCGAATGAAACTGGACCATAGCTGAAATGAATTTGAACTTCTAAATAATCCAGGATTCTATTGGGGAGGTTTTCTTTGTCCAGAGTCCTTCAAAGCATTCCATGTTCCAGTTCTGGTCACCGAATTACAGGAAAGATGTCAACAAAATAGAGAGGGTACACAGAAGATTTACTAGAAGGTTACCTGGGTTTCAGCACCTAAGTTACAGAGAAAGGTTAAACAAGTTGGGTCTTTACTTTTTGGAGCGTAGAAGGTTGAGGGGGGACTTGATAGAGGTACTTAAAATTATGAGGGGGATAGATAGAGTTGACGTGGATAGGCTTTTTCCATTGAGAGTGGGGGAGATTCAAACAAGAGGACACGAGTTGAGAGTTAGGGGGCAAAAATTTAGGGGTAACACGAGGGGGAACTTCTTTACTCAGAGAGTGGTAGCTGTGTGGAACGAGCTTCCAGTAGAAGTGGTAGAGGCAAGTTTGATATTGTCATTTCAAGTAAAATTGGACAGCTATGTGGACAGGAAAGGAATGGAGGGTTATGGGCTGAGTGCAGGTCGGTGGGACTAGGTGAGAGTAAGCATTCGGCATGGACTAGAAGGACTGAGATGGCCTGTTTCCGTGCTGTAATTGTTATATGGTTATATGTCAGACAGAGTCTTTCCTACGAAATCAAAAATTGCACCTTTACATTGCAGCAAGTGGAAGAGTTGCCAGTGGGTTCATATTTCTTAGAACTAAGTACTCATGAAATGTTGCGGACAGATGGAGAAAGAAACAGTGAAGAGCTCATCTTGTTAATTAACTACATGAACTGAAGCCAAGTTCATAATGGCAGTGGTGTGTAGATAAATCTAACCAGTACTGATTTATTTAGTTAATTAATTAATTATTTTAGCGACGCAGCATAGAATAGGCTCTTCTGGCACTTCCAGCGATGCTGCACTAGCAACCCCAATGAGCCCGATTAACCCTAACCTAATCACGGGACAATTTACAACAAACAGTTAACCTACCCAGTACACCTTTGGACTGTGGGAGGAAACTGGAGCACATGGGGAATACCTACACATTCCACGGTGAGGATTTACAGAGCCCTTACAGATGGCACTGTAATTGAACTCTGAACTGTTATAACGCCACCTAATTGCTACACCACCATAATGTTGTCATTGAGTTGACAATAATGCAGGATCTTGATAGTACATCACAGCTGGCTGGCGGTGGAGTGGCATCAGCACAGGGATTTAGAGGCGAGTGACCCTGGGTTCGAATCCGGCCAGCACCTTGCACGCTTTCCATTGTGCTGAGCTGTGTGTCGAGCTAGCAACTCAGCCTTGTTAAAAAAAAAACAGACGAAAATGCTAGAGGGATGGCAAGGGTGCTACCCGTTAGGGCATGGAAAGGAGTAACAACAAAACATCACAGGTAAGAAAAAAATTAAGAACAGTCAGAAATAAATTAATTAAAGAAAACTGCAAGAAAGAAATTAAGAAGAAGGTGAAAGCTCTGTTCCAATTTCATCCAGCGTTCACCTTGATCACACCTCTTGCTTTTATCCTTTCTTGTCTCCATCACTGACAGAATTTCCAACACACCTTCATAGCTTCTAAGTTACTCCAATGCATTCCCTTTCAGTCTCCTTTGTTCCAATCTTACCTTAATCCTTGTATCCACTTCTTCCCAGGTTTGCCTCAGTTACAATGGGCTCCTGTCCCACCACTCCATTTCTTCTCTTCATAAAGACCACATACACTCTTCAGTCTCGGCCCTGATGCAGGATTTTGACTGGAAATATTGACAATCTTTATCCCTCTACAGATGCTGCTTGACACATTGAGTTCCTCCAGCAGATGGTTTGTTCAATATTTCAAAGTATTTTTACTATCAAGGTATGTACAGAGAATACAATGTTGAGATGTATCCTCCCTCAGCAGCCACAAGACAAAGAAACACCATAGACCCCCTACAAGAAAACTTCAAACACCCAATGCGTGGAAGAAAAGAACAAATTGCACCATCAGCAAGTGAACGACACATAGAATATCAAACCAGTAGTATTCAGTTCAGCCACCATGCTACTGGCCAAAGCAGTCTGCGGTACCATTCTTTGCCTAAGTCTGCACCAATCGCCCCAATCAAACCATCCAATAACAGCAAAAACAAGAGTAGCCAGAATCCAGGAACACATGCAACCTGAACCTCAAAGTCTCCCAAAATGAGCCCTCAGCCTGGTAATGTACGTAAACCTCAAGATTTCTGTACGTCCCTCCGACAGCAGTTAGTGAGAGTGAGAGGAAGATCAGTCAAACGCACGCAGATGGCTCTAAACGCCAGCCCGACCTCTGCTCTGGTCCTCAACAACTTCCACCTTGCTCGACGCCTCAATCGGAGAGAAGCAGTGGAGTCAATCACGTGCTCCAGGCTACCTGGCCCCCAGTCCACACACTCCATTCCAATTGCTCAATGGACCCCAAAACACACCATCAAAATGTAAACCACAGGTTCCAATCGCACACAGCAGAGTAGTAGAATCATATTTGAAAGAAGAAGTACTTTGTAAAAGAAGCAGCTTCGCAAACTGTCAGCAGGATGTCGCCATTGGTTACATTGTCTGCTGGTGCCATCCTGAACCTCTCACCTACTCACGCAGCCTTCCGAGTGGTGCTGCCACTTATCTCTAACTCTCTCAATAATTACGCTGTTTCACTTCAGCATTCTTTCTGCGCTACTTTCAATGGTGCTATCTATGCCCAATTGGGCTGTCTTGTCATCTTTGCTGTATTTATTGTTGTATTTATTATTGCAATGCATACGCTTTGCTCTGTGAGTTTCATGTGAACAAGAAATTTCATTGTCCCCTTGTGTATATGACAATAAACTAGTCTAGTCTAATCTAATATAATCTAATCTGATGTAACTGCTGGCCAGCTGCACTGCATGAGTCACAATGTTCTATATATTATCTACTGCTCCTGCACAGAAGTGTGTAACTCAGTAGAGATGAGATACAAGTACATTTGACTTCCTGCTCCACCTTCAAGTCCAGAGCATTCTGAATATTTTGGAATATCTGGTCCATTAGCTTTATAGCTGCTATTGTTGGTGTATCAAGCATAAACCCAATCACTTGAATGGAGCTGCAGGCTTTGACTAGAAAGATGTTTTTAGATGATTATTTTTCTGTTTATTTCACTTTAGTTATGTGTTTTTAATTGTTTTAAATTATTCAAATCAACATTGACAATTTGACCTCAGCACAAACAATGTAGGGACCTGGGCCCTGAATATGATTTATTTTTATTTATTTATTGAGATACAGCGTGGACTAGGCCCTTCGAGACATGCCTCCTGACAATCCCCTAATTTAGTCTGAGCCTAATCATGGGACGATTTACAATGACCAATTAGCCTATCAATCGGTACGTCGTTGGACTGTGCAAGGAAACCAGAGCACCTGGAGGAAACCTATAATGTCACAGGGAAAATGTTCAAACCCCCTAAAGGCAGGAACGGGAACTGAACCCGGGTCATCTGTACTGTAAAGCGTTGTGCTGCCCACTGCCTCATGATACCTTGTGACTGGTGTCCCTCACAGCCCTCTCAGGTAGGTGGTATGCTAACAAAACCAAGGCTGCGGTTGTCGGGTGTTAACATGGAAACTGCGCTGGGGTTGGGGGAGACAACCAGAGACTGTGGGTCAGATCAAGCATGATCTGTTTCCCAATGTTTAAAATTTCTGCCCTGTGTCTTAATACGTTAAACCCAAGCTCCCAATGTCTGTAACCTCTGCTACAAGGTCACAATCTCTCTAATCTTTCTGCTGTTCTACCTGTGCCTGGACCATTAAAATGGCTGGATCTCATTCTCACAAACTCACACCCTAAACCCAAATGCTTTCAAACTTCTTTCTTTTGACTTAACACCCTCCTGTAGTCAAACTGTTAGTCACCACTCCTGATCTCTTTAATATCTCTGAGTTTTTTCTCTACTGGGACGTGATGCATTTTGGCAAACTGTGCTGTATGAAGAATATTGTTTAACAAAAGCTACAGCAGGTGAAAGAAATTTACAGATTATTTTTTAAGAAGCAACAGATTGTAAAAATGGAGGATGAGTCATCTTAGAGATAATTATTTGCTGTCACAATGAAAGAAGCTCTTAGAATCTTCCAAGAATATTTCATATCAGAACATAACATTGCAAGAACCCTCAGAAGACAAGCAAATCAACATCTGAAACTTCCCAGCATATGTACCAAGCCTGAAAGAAATAATCAACCACCTGGGCTGCCATATTGTGTAGATGATGAAAGTAAACTGCAGGAGAAACTGAACGAGTCAGGAAGAATCTGTAGATGCAAAGGGATAGCCAGCACTTTAGACTGAGACCCTTCACTGGGAATTAAGATGACAACGTCCACATTCCCAAATCCAGCACTTCCCTCTGAGCTCAGTCAAGTGGGATCCAGTCAAGGGTTTTCTAGAATATTGTCAGAAGAGGAAGTTTGAGGGCGACATCTGCTCATGATGACCTTATATGAACGGTTAGGATTTGCCAGGGACAACAGAGCAATGGAACAGCTACTCGAACTGCTGCCCCACAGCAGCCTGAGCTCTGATTCCTCTGACTGGAGCTTACATGCTCTTACCATGACCATGTGGTTCTCCTAGTGCAGGTTTCGGTTTTCACTCACATTCCAAGCACGTGTATGCAGGTTGGTAGATCAATTGGCAATTGTAAATTGTCCCAAGTGTATAAGTGAGCGGCAGAAGGTAGAGGGAGTCGATGGGAATGTGGGAGCAAAACCAGACGATGGGATTAATGGAAGATGAATATAAATGAGTGCTTGATGGTCAATGTGGATTCAGTAGGATGACGGTCTTTCTCGCTGTTATTGTCTCTATGCCTCAATAGTCCCAGATCTTTGAAACCCTAATAAGTATAGACAGCCTGCATTGTCATGAGTTTAGAAGCATGTGGTATCTTCTATGGTGTAAGGTCATTCTGGTAATTTCTCCCCCTCTCCCTTCTCTCTACTTCTATTCATGATTCTACCTCCCCTCTTACCTCTTCTCTTCTCCTGAGCTACCTATCGCTTCCTTCTGGCTCCTTTCCTCCTTCCATTTCTCCCATGGTCCAATCTCCTCTCCTATCAGATTCCTTCTTCTTCGGCCCTTGATCTTTTCCATCTACCACCTCCCCAACTTCTCACTTTAACCCCACCCTCCCCCGTCAACTTACCTTTGCCCTCATGTGGCTTCTCCTATCAAATTCCAGGTTGTACTCCTTCCCCTCCCCCATCTTTTTTTCCAGTCTCAATGAAGGGTCTCGTCCTGAAAGGTCGACTCTTTATTCCTACCCATAGATGCTGCCTGACCTGCCAAGTTCCTCCAGTATTTTATGTGTATTACTCTGGATGCCCAGCATCTGCAGGATCTCTTGTGTTCATGATTTCCATGGCTGCATCATCTTCTCAAAATAAGCGTTCAGCCACTGAGGACAGAGATGAGAAGAAATCTCTTCACCCAGCGGGCAGAGAATCTCTAAAATTTTCCATCCGAGAAAACTATGAAAGCTCAATTGCTTAGTATACTCAAGAGACAGATTGATAGATTTTTTGACATTAAGGGATCAAAGCGATCTGGAGAGCACCAATGAACTAAAGGTTAGCCATGATCTCAGAGAATGGGGAGCAGTAAGAGGGGCTGAATGGCCAACTTCTACTTCAACTTCAGTTCACACAACGGAATCAGTAAACCAGGAACTGATGGGATCAATAATCTAGGAAATGCACATCAGTTACCACCTTCAGATCCAAAGGCAAACGTATTCCTTAGGAGATTATTATCCTCAATATCAAGGAACTGCTAGTGAACTGCTAACTGCATACACAACACATTGTGCCTGGTCCGTATTGTGGAATATGAAGCAGGAAGGTTATAGAGAAGAATCAGGTAATAGTAACCTAGATGTAATTACTTATTAGTTTAAATCATTACAGAGGAGAAGTCCAAGATAAAAATGTTGTGCTGTAAAATTTGCTAATGAAAAGCATGTGCTGGAATTAGTGGTGGAGAGGAGAGAGAGGATTGAATTAATTTAACACTGGAGCGCAAGTGTGTAGGTAAGGTATTTATGAAGAAGCCAAGGACAGCACAGACAGGCTGAATAAACTAGAAATAAGGGATGAACATAAATGACCATGATCAATACCAATACTACACTAAAGGTAAAATATGTTCTAGGGAAATCAGGAAGACCACAAAGGAATAAGTATGCAGTAACAGGAAAATTACAGCAAGCTTAGAGCAAGGCCAATCAATAATTTTCAAGGCCACCCACTCAAGGCAACATTATGTAATATTCTTCCCTTCAAGTTGTGCTGAAGGATTGACTGAATTCACTTGGGAAGGCACAGGAGCTGAAATTAGAGGGAGCTTCTGAAAGGCATAATCTCTGACGGAGCAGAACTCCCTCATTAGTGTCAGCCTAGGCGTTGTACTCAGGTACCCAGAATGGGAGGTAAAATGACAGCCTGGTGACTCAACGGTAAAGATACAAGGCACAGCTGAAATTCAGCAACAGCCCTAGAGATTCATCTACAGCAACTCTTGGCAATAGTGACTTTGGCTATAATGGGGGAGTCAACGGCCAGCGAGCACAGCCTCAGGATAGAAGGATATGCCTTTGGAGCAGAGATGAGGAATAATTTCTTTAGCCAGAGGGTGCTGAATCTATTGAATTTATTGCCATAGATGATGGTGGTGGTGCCTAAGCCTTCGGGTATATTTAAAGCAGAGACTGATAGGTTCTTGATTAGTAAGGATGTCAAAGATTACGAGGAGAAGGTAGAAGAATGGGGTTGAGAAGAATAATAAATCAGCCATGATCGAATGGCAGAGCAGACTCAATGGTCTGAATGTCATATTCTGATCCTATGTCTTATCTTTCTTTCTGGAGCCAGATTTAAGTGGATAATTCTCCTTCTCAAAAGGTGTAGTCATGGTTCACTTGTAGCACTCCTGATACTCCTGAATATGAAATGAAAGGTTGTGCATCCCAACGCTAATCGAGAGGCTAAATATCTAGACCACAGTACTGTGAGAATGCCACAATATTGAGGGAACTGTCATCTTGCTACACAGTTAACATGCAGCGCTATTAATGAAACAGATGAGAAAGCAAGGATAACTCAACTCACTTTTGCACTGAACTGATCACTCAACACAACCTGTGGACTCACTTTCAAGGGTTCTACAACTCATATTCTCACTATTACTTCTTTATTATTTTTTTGTACTTGCTTATCTTCTTTTGCACATTGGTTGCTTGTCAGTCTTTGTGAGTAATTTTTCACCCATTCTATTGCATTTCTTTGTTCTATTGTAGAATGCCCTGGATGATGGGGTGGTAAATTAGACTAGTAAGTATGCAGATGACACTAAGAGAGGTGGCGTTGTGGATAATGAAGTAGGTTTTCAAAGCTTGCAGAGAGATTTAGGCCAGTTAGAAGAGTGGGCTGAAAGATAGCAGATGGAGTTTAAGGCTGATAAATGTGAGGTGCTACATTTTGGTAGGACTAATCAAAATAGGGCATACATGATAAATGGTAGGGGATTGAAGAATGCCGTAGAACAGAGGGATCTAGGAATAATGGTGCATAGTTCCCTGAAGATGGATTCTCATGTGGATAGGGTGGTGAAGAAAGCTTTTGGCATGCTGGTCTTTATAAATCAGAGCATTGAGTATAGGAGTTGGGACGTAATATTGAAATTGCACAAGGCATTGGTAAGGCCAAATTTGGAGTATTGTGTACAGTTCTGGTCACCGAATTATAGGAAAGATGTCAACAAAATTGAGAGGGTACAAAGAAGATTTACTAGAATGTTACCTGGGTTTCATCTCCTAAGTTACAGAGAAAGGTTGAACAAGTTAGGTCTTTATTCTTTGGAGCGTAGAAGGTTGAGGGGGGATGATAGAGGTATTTAAAATTATGAGGGGGATAGATAGAGTTGACATGGATAGGCTTTTTCCATTGAGAGTGGGGGAGATTCAAACAAGAGGACATGAGTTGAGAGTTAAAGGGCAAAAGTTTAGGGGTAACATGAGGGGGAACTTCTTTACTCAGAGAGTGGTAGCTGTGTGGAATGAGCTTCCAGCAGAAGTGGTTGAAGCAGGTTCGATGTTGTCATTTAAAGTTAAATTGGATAGGTATATGGACAGGAAAGGAATGGAGGATTATGGGCTGAGTGCAGGTGGGTGGGAATAGGTGAGAGTAAGGGTTCAGCACGGACTAGAAGGGCCGAGATAGCCTGTTTCCGTGCTGTAATTGCTATATGGTTATACAGAAAATGAATCTCTGGGTAGTTTATGGTCACGTATATGACCTTTAATAATAAATTTATTTTGAACTTTTGAAAAATACTTTTTTTTTCTTTGGAACAAAGGAGGATGAGAGGCAACTTGATAGGGGTGTACGAGATGATAAGACGCATAGATCATGTGGAAAGCCAGAGACTTTATCCTAGGGTGAAAATGACTAATATGAAGGGGCATAATTTTAAAGTGATTGAAGGAAAGCATGGGGTAGGCTTTTTTATTTACACAGAGAGTGGTAGGTCCATGGAATGCCTTACCTGGGGTGATGATAGAAGTGGATAAATTATGGGAATTTAATAAACTTTTAGATAGATGCATGGATGATAGAAAAATGGAGGGCTATGTAGGAGGGAAGGGTTACACTGATTTTAAAGTAGATTATAAAGTTGGCACAATATCGTGTGGTAGAGCTCTATGTTTTATGTTTGGGGCAGCACAGAAGTGCAGTGGTTAGCGCAACGCTTTACAGTACAGGTGACTCCGTTTCAATTCCCGTCACTGCCTGTAAGGAGTTTGTATGTTCTTTCCGTGATCGAGTGGGATTCCTCCAGCTGCTCCGTGTTTCCTCCCTCAGTCCAAAGATGGACCAGTTAGTAGGTTAATTGGTCATTGTAAATTGTCCCATGATTAGGCTAGGGCTAAATCATGGGATTGCTGGGTAGGGTATGGTTCAAAAGGCCAGAAGGGCCTATTCACTGCATCTCAGTAAATAAATAAATTAATTAAATTAAATTCCACGTTTCTCCTGCCACTATTATCTCTGACCCAACATCTTTTCAAACAAATTGATTGTTACAAATCCCTCTCAGTGCTCATTGGCTGGTTCATTTCCTATCTTTCCACGATGAAGCATCCAATTGGCTGTAAAGTACCTGGGAATGTCTAAAATGCAAGTATTTCTAAATCTCAAAGAAAATTTACTCAGCCAAGATGTCAAAATAACATATTCAAACAGAAATACAGAAAGAGTCAGGGGAATAATATTAGAGTCATTTGCTCCTGTAAAAATTGTAGCAATACCGTAGATTGGGTAGTCTCTTTCTATGCAGTAATTTCTGTGATTCTGGGATCACAACACAGGTCAATTCCCCTTAATCATGTTATCAGCCACTAGAGATTCTACTGAGAAGGCACGTGCTTTTGTCTCATTTGGAAGTATTCTCAGTCAGGTTAATGTGTGGAAGCTAAAAACTAATAGGTTTTTTTTGCAGTTGATTAATGTGCAGAAACAGAGAAAGACAGCAAGAAACAGGGAGTGTAATAACTTGAAAACAATGAAGATAAAATCTACAGGGAGTCAAGTGAATTTTGTCAGAACACGTTTCATGTACAATATCCACATTGACAGAAATGAAGAAAAGAAATTTTTGCAGACCCTCATGACAATAAGATCTTCCCGAGCCCCTCATAATTTTGAATTTCCAATTGGCATTCAAGACACGATGACGCACTGTCAAAGCTATGGACCTTTGAGCTCCATTTATTGGACAATTCATGCTTAAAAATGCAAATGTGGGAAATCAGTTGTATGGGGTGCAAATTGGCAGATATTTTAATGTTGATCCAGTCCCAATCTCTTGTCTTCACATATTTCTTTAGACAAGTTTAGTTGGACAGTTTAGTTAAATACAGTTTAACTGTATGAGCTATATAGCTCATACAGTTTGGGTGGCTCACAGGAAGAAACAAAAACTATATGGCCACCATCTTGCCTGTAAGGGGATTACTTGCCCATGTTTGATTTGAGACCTCTAAGGATTCACTTTTTTTGGGTACTGGCATAGGTCACAAGGCCATCGTTTAATTCTTGTCTCCAGTTGCTGTTAAGAAATGAATGCGAGCATGCTGGCCCCTCCTGCAGAGGGTTTTCTTACATTGCTGCTCCAGCATTTAGACTCAGGAATGATAAATACCAGTGAAATATTTCTCAGAGTCAGAAAAAAGTACAGCATAAAAACAGGCCCTTTAGTCCATCTAGTCCGTGTTGAACCATTTAAGCTGCCTACTCCCATTGACCTGCACTGAGTCCACAGCCCTCCATACTTCTACCACCTATGTACCTGTCCGAACTTCTCCTAAACATTGTAATTGAGCTTGCATGCACCACTTGCGCTGGCAACTCATTCCACACTCTCACCACCCTCTGAGTGAAGACATTTCCCCTCATGTTCCCGTTAAACGTCACCTTTCACCTGTTGCCCGTTGCCTCTGGTTATAATCCCACCTATCCTCAGTGGAAAAAGCCAGCTTCCATTTACCCTCTCTAGACCCCTCATAACTTTGTGTACTTCTATCATCTCCTCTCAATCTTCCACATTCCAAGGAATAAAGTCCTAACCAATTCAGTCTTTCCTCATAACTCAAACCCTCCAGACATGCTTGTAAATTTTCTCTGCACTCTCAACCTTACTTACATTTTTCCTGTAGGTAGGTGACCAAAACTGCACACAATGCTCTGAACTAGGCCTCACCAATGTCTTACACAACCTCAACATAACATAGAACACAGAATAGTACAGCACAGTACAGACTCTTCAGCCCACAATGTTGTACCGACCCTTAAACCCTGCCTCCCATATAACCTCCACCTTAAATTTCTCCATATACCTGTCTAGTATCCTATCATTCTATCTCCTGTACTCAGGTGACTTATAAAGACCAATGTGCTAAAAGCTTTCTTCACGACCCTATCTACTATTTCAGAAATGATAAAAAAGGCCTCGGATATAGAATCAGGAGGGTGCATGATTTGGAGGGAAACTTCCAGGTAGCTCTGCTCCTTAGAATGTGCTGCCATTGTCTCTACCGGTTATCAAATCAAATCAGTGGAGATTGTGCTGGGCAGCCCGCAAGTGTCGCCACGCTTCCAGTGCTGATGTAGCACCCCCGCAACTTACTAACACGAACTGTACGTCCTTGGAATCTGAAAGGAAACCGTAGCACACAAAGGAAACCCCTGCAGTCACAGGGAAAGTGTGCAAACTCCTTACAGGCAGTGGCCCGATTTTACAGCTCTAAAACATTGCGCTAACTACTACGCCACCCACTGCCCTACCTATATTCTACTCTTAATGCAGTGGTCTTAAAATGATTAACTGAACCCCCATCAGTTACTTCTTGGAAATGATTCCCAATTTTATCACCTTCTTCCTCCCGGAGGACCACAACCTCGTCATAGGGTTTGGAGGCTTACATGCCTCAATGACCGGGCGAGCTATATTGGCTGGAGTCAGGCCTTTATGTTCTGGCTCTTGGCAGGGTCACTCATGCCAAACAGATCAACGGGTGGAGACCAGACTAAGAGTGGTCCACCGGTCCTCCAGGTTCAGGGGTTCAGCTCAGGGCTAACAACTCTGACTGGTAAAACTAAATTGTTACAGAAACAACAATGAAGGATCCTTGTACATCTGACTGCGACGGTATTCCTGAGTCTCCACCTGGGACTTGCATGGCTGACAGTAGTGAAAACCGCTAGGAAGCTACTGACACAATGATGGAAGCCCTGTTTGAGCACCTTCATTTGTGCCCTAAAAGCAGGTGGTGTAACAGGCAGTAAGTAAAATATTAAAAAAAATCTCCTTCTTACTCAACAAACACAAAAATATGATTGATAGTTGCAGAATACAGTAAATGATCTGCGAAAGTGTTCTGGACAAAGGATCTCCGAGCTGAGCATTATGTTAGCTATTGATCGATCACTAAACCTGCCAGAGAAATCTGAATCATTGTCTAAAATCTTTTCAGCTTGCTCCTGTCCCTTTTATTATTATTATTGGCCCCCATACTTGCATCTCTCTGATATCAGAATGGTGGAGAGTTTGAATCAGCCATGCATTGTTATAGACAGTATCAGACCAGTCGAGCAAGCAGAATGTTTTTAGATTGTTCATCAAATCAAAAGGTGCACTTACCACCCGGCACCGGTTCAGAGACTGACTGCTCCAACTCCTTCTAAGTTTCCGATTAAAAATCTGTAAGAGCTACAAAAGCTCATATTACATCTGTGATGTTCCATCGCTGCGGTTTAGCACTCATACAAGGTCATAAGCACATGAGATTCTGCAGATGCTGGAAATCCAGAGCAACGTGCGTCAAGTGCTGGAGGAACTCAGCAGGCCGGGCAGCATTTATGTACGGGAATAAAGAGTCGGCATTTTGGACCAAGACCCCTTCATCAGGACTGGAGAGGAAAGGGGGAAGAAGTCAGAATAAGAAGCAGGAGGTGGAGAGGGAAGGAGTACAAGCTGGCAGGTAATGGGTGAAACCAGGTGAGGTGAGGGGAGGGGAGGAGGACGGAAGAAATGAGAAGCCAGGAGGAGATAAAACATACTCATGAAAGTCTTTGAGTGGTTCCATAATTCAACCTCTAATTCATGTTTTGTCAGAATGATTTTCAGCAGCAGCAACAGGTGCCTGTTTAACTGGTTTTGCCGAACTGAGCATTTGGAGAATCAAATGACAGAATTCTCAGGGGGATAAAATAAGCTAAGGTTTGCACATTGCCGAAAACCCCTGGACTACCCAGACTCTGTGCTGGGTGAATAGTGACATAAGCTCAGTAATTTGGATAAGTACATAGATAGGAGGGGTATGGAGGGCTATTCTGCAGGTGCAGGTTAATGGGACAAGGCATAATGATAGTTCAGCACAGACTAGATGGGCTAAAAGGCCTGTTTCTGTGCTGTAACTCTCTATTTAGGATCCAAGAGTGAGTTCTGTGCTCTCTTAGTCCAAATTATTATATGCTTTGTCAATGCCTGCAAGCCCGGATCATTCTACAAGAATTCCGGCTAAGGTTGTCTTGGAGACTAGAAGAACGTAAGACCAAGGGAAATAGGAGTGGATCCAGGATGAGAGCCGAATTCACTTGTTCTCCACAATGGTCTCTCCTCTCCGTGGCGCTGAAGCTATGAAGACTACTTGGCTGCTGTGCTATGTGCCCGCTAATATGCTGAACTGATAAGCGAGGCTTTGGGCCCACTCTGGGCTGTTCCGGGATTCAGACCTGAGGTCTCAATTTTACTTCAGACTGTTGTTGTTCATTTCAATTGTTTGCATAATTTGTATTTTATTTCATTTTTTTGCATATCAGGTCTTTTATTTTTATTCTTATTCTTTTTCTTTAATTGGGTTCTTTCAGGTTTCTAGCTTTGTGACTTCCTGTGAGCAAGTAAATCTCAAGGTTGTATAATTTATACATTCTTTGATAATAAATGTACTTGAATCCTGGAATCTTGAGTTAGGCCATTCACCCCATCGAGTCTGCTCTGCCATCCTGTCATGATGGCTAATTTATTATTCCCACTTAACCCCATTCGCCTGCCTTCTCCCATAAACTTTGACTCCCTTACTAATCAAGAAACTATCAACATCTGTTTTAAATATACCCAATGACTTGGTCTGCAATGAAGTACACGGAGTTGCCATCCTCTGGCTAAAGAACTTCCTCATATTGTGGCAGGTCCTTCTCCCTCTCCCTCGGTAAACCAGGAGGAATGGTTCACAATATAGATGGGCAAAGGGATATGAACTGAGACAACACTTACTCTCGTTCACACTGCACTAGAATAGTCGAGCCTCTACAGCCAGCTGAGGACCCGCCAATGCACAACCCCTGAAGAGAACATCATATTCCACTCGAGATTGCACTACTATAATAGGTTGAATGAACAGAAAGAAGTTAGCGTAGAGAATGATGTGGTTATCTAGTTTAGAATAGAGAAAGACAAAAGAGAATTTTCCCTGACATGGTAATTCCCGGAGCTCTGTAGAGATGGTCTGGTCAGGTACACAATGGAGAAAAGAGTACTGTATGGATACAAAAAATAATCGAGATGTCTGATGAAGATTTGGCTATTGTTTTATAAGGGTTGATCGAAGTAATCTTTAGTTATATAGAACCTTAGTCATCTGGAGCACTGCTTATACGAATGACATATTGGCAGAGAGTGCTAGTGACATAGGTTTCTTAGGATGAAACAGATCTTGCACAGTTAAGTTGTGACACCCGGTTGTGGAAACATGATTTGTATTTCCTGAACTTAGAAGGTAATTTTACCAAAGTGTTGAATATCGGAATCAGATTTAATATCACCGGCATATGTCATGAAACTTGTTGCCTTTGCAGTGGCAGTACAATGCAATACATAATAACAGAAAAAAAACATGAGGTTACAATAAAAAATATACCTAGAATAGTTAAATTAAATAAGCAGTGCAAAAACAGAAATAAAGAAAGTAGTGAGAGAGTGTTCATGGGTTCAACGTCCATTCAGAAATCGGATGGCAGAGGGGAAGAAGCTGTTCCTGAATCATTGAGTGTGTGCCTTCAGGCTTCTGTACCTCCTCCCTGATGAGAACAAGCATGACCTAGGTGACAGGGACTTGATCATAAAGGAACTGGATAATGGAGCCAAAAATAAAATCTGGTTGGTGCAGCCAGGTGAAAGAGTGTAACTTTTAAATGAGAGCCAGGCCATATAGAAATAAAATTAAGAAGTTTCATTTCTATAGAAAAGGTACAGACAAACATATTTATAAGGAACAAGAAAAGGCTAGTCAGTCCTTGAACCTGTTTCACCACTCACCAATATACACTACCATTCATTTAGATCATGGCTGATCCGATGTATCCTCGTTTCTGCATTTGTCCCCAGTAATCTTCACTCCCTTCACTTTACCAACTATCTGTTTACCTCTGCCTTAAAACTACTCAAATACTCTGCTTCCATTTCTCCTGACAGAAAGGCCAAAGTGATACACATACGAAACATTCTCCCCAAAAAGGCTTTTGATACTCAAGACAATTAAATTCTTCAAAATTAACATAAAAGTTTTGTTAGCTGAGGGAGTGGACTAGAGGACGGTAAATTGGATTTTTGTATAGTTCAGTCATAGAATGGCAAAATATGCCAGAGGGGCTGGATTGCCTAATGTGTTTCCTATCCTTCTGTAAAATGTGAAAGTGTAATGGAGAAATACATCAAAGTGTTTCTTTCATGAAGTCTAATAAAAGTTAAATAAAACTTTTTACACGTTGGACTTTGAACTTTTCAGGACCTGAACTTTAAATACTAAATGTCTCATAGATTCAAACTGAGAGTGAAAATGGATCAGCCATGATGAAATGGTGGAGAAGACTGGAGAGGCTTAAGTGGCCTAATTCTGCTCCCTTATCTTTCGGTCTAAATGAATGAAGGCAACAAGTGAGTTTGGCCAAAAGGGTAAATGTAGAATTCACAATGTGAGCTGCTGGTTCTAAAGCTGATCAGCTGTGGAATGGTGCATGATTTACAATTAATGCTCAAGTACAGACCTTAATCATGACAGCATATTTCCTATGAGATGGAGACACCAGAATCAGGTGGGAAGTTGGTCACTGCCATCGTGGTAAATACGTTGTCAGTCACAAGCTAGCATATGTACACCAATAATGTGCAGATTTGCTCACGGGTATGTTAAATCATCAGTATACCCCTGTTATTCAGCAGTTGCAAAGAGATACATAATGGTAAAAAGCCCATGAGCTAAACATCCACTAAACAATTAATGGCGATGAATTGGGACCTAAATGTTCATTTTAGTTCATGACTTTCTGCTGTTCGGACAATTTAAATCCTGGCCCAGATACACTGCAGGCTCCTCTCTCCACGATGCTAAGACTGTGAGACTGCCCCTGGCTGCTGTGCTTCATGCCTGCAAACTTTGTGCCGATTTTCCCCTCTAATATGACGGACAGAACACTGAGGCTTTGGGCCTACTCGGGCTGCTCTGGGGATTTGGATCTAAGGACTCATTTTGACCCAGAATGCTGTTGTTGTTACTCGCTTCTACTGTTTGCATGATAGTGTTTTTTTTTCTCTCTGTGCTTATTGGGGGTTGGTGTTTTTTTTTAAATGGGTCTTTTGGAATTCTTGCTTTGTGGCTGCCTGTAAGCAAACAAGTCTCAAGGTTGTATAATTTATACATTCTTTGATATGTTACGTACCCTGTAACTGGGTTGCCAAACCAGCAGAAGTGGACCACTTAGTTGGAGTCTGGATTACTGGAACTAAGAAAGTTTTACTAAAGAAATAAGCAACACAGTACTCTAATAGTGAGGATATAGATGCAACAGGTTAGCAATGAATAAACACACATGTACACAGAACTAGGATAATAGGATCAATCAAGCTCTATCGCAGTCTAGGGGTAAAATGATCACTCTCAAGTGACACAGAGTTCAGTTCAATTTAGTTCAGTTCACAGTAATCGCTGTTGTGCCGTTGGGGAGGGAGAGAGAACGAATAAATATGCAATTCGGATTCCAAACAGACCTTCGATACTCCTCGCAGTTAGCTTTCGGGCGAGCCCTTTGTAGTGTCTTCTGAGGTCACCGACTGTGACCTCTCCGTTCCAGATACGATCGTTCTTCTGCGGTGAACCCGGCACCCAGGCAAGGGCGGACACACACACCGGGTTCCCGCCCGACCGTACCTTTCCACCCTGTGCGTCTGTGGCTGGTCCCGCGATTAGACCTCAAAAACTCCCACCAACTTGTGGGGGCACACCGCTTCCAGGGTCTCGTTACCTCGTGGTGTCGTGTGTGTCTTGCCTTAGCGAACCTGTTCCTTTTATCCCCCTGCTGGGGTATCACCTGTCCATCAAACTTCAAACAGTTCGGGTTCAAAGCAACCGGTCTCTGACAATACTCGGAACTGTGTCTCCTTTCGGTAATCTCTCTCGTCTCTCTCTTATTAGCATTTTGAATGTTCCCCCATTGTCCTCTTATCGGCATCAATCTTCTGATAATTTGGTCTGTTGTCACAGGTAATAAATGGACTTTGAATCTTTACTTTCCACTGATCCTCCTCAACCTTGAGGTGTAGTGTCAATGGAGTTCTATGTGAATATCATTAGTTATATGGTTACTGTTGCACTATTAATAGACAAGCCAAATATCTTGGCATTTTCCTTCCCCTAAGCATTTGTCGGTATTTCACGAGTTAAGGCAATATCTACATTGACACTATGCCACTCACATATTTTAAGCATAATTCAAACTGGTATCTTTTAGATAATCCAAATAAAACAGACACTGAGAGTATAAGGTGTGATGCTGGACGCTTTGTATTGGTGGCATTGCCACTTAAGTGGGAGTGAGAGTACTACCAGGATTCAAGGCTGTTCATGCAGTGAAGGATAAGGAAGCCAGTACTCAATAAGTACCGGCTACATATGGAACAGAAGAAGAAGTAAATCAACACAGAAAAAATCTGTCAAAGCTAGTTATGTTTTTGGCAGGCTTTTGGCTTACTAATTCTTGAATGAAACATGGTTATTTGGATTTCAGATGTTGTTCAGCGTGCCTGGTTCATCTCTACTCTGTGCCCGAGCTTGGCGTGCTTGGCTCACAGTCCAGCTACTGCGAGCACCTACCTGCGTTGACCCAGTCCTGAACAAATACTGTATTTCGGTGGTTCACTTCTGTACAAACACTCGATGCCCCTGAGCAAACCAATCCTCATGGAAAGAGGGAGACAGAGTCATACAGCACGGAAAAAAAGGACCTTCAGCCCAGCAAGTCAACAGCACTCATCAAGCATCAGGGGTTCCCGACCTTTTTTATGCCATAATCCCCTACCATTGACCGAGAGGTCCATGGACCCTGGGTTGGGAACCCCTGTTATAGGCAATAGGTGCAGGAGTAGGCCATTTGGCCCTTCGAGCCAGCACCGCCATTCACTGCGATCATGGCTGATCATCCACAATCAGTATCTAGTTCCTGCCTTATCCCCATAATAATAGAATATTTTGGCGTATCATATGAACATGAACCAGTCCTCTTCAATGCATATGTCAAACTAAAGCCTTTACAGATACTGATACTTCTGACTAACTGAATTCTGTACGTGCTCCTCTGGTAACCGAGTAACCCATTGCCTTCTGTGCACAGATTAGTTCCCTATATCCATGTTACACAGCTCTGATCGACATTAACCTCAGAAGCCTTATCTATAATTTGTCCATTTTCTTCAGAAGCACAGTGGAGGTGCATATTGTCTGTCCCTCCCCAGCCAATCACATCCAATTTTCCAAGCATTAGATGGCTATCTAAGATCACATCCAAATCGAACAATGAGAAAGAAAACATTTATCCATCATATAGATAAATTAGTTACTTTCTGCCTGTGGTCTGGGGAACTGAAGCAGGATTGCGGAGTTAAATGGAGCTGAGTAAGTTAAAATTTGTGCAGATGTGCATTTCCATTTGAGGTTTAATTACCCTTCCTGTGGCCTGGTTACACTTCCCATTTCAGCCTCTTCCCACAGCGAACACATGAAATGTGGGGCTCTGCTGGAAAGACAATTAGGGATAAATTTGGAGGATGGAGCGAGCTCTGACAGGCTGACAGCTCCGAGTGAGAGAGAGAGAGAGAGAGAGAGAGAGAGAGGATGTGTACATCCCACGCTGAATATCTCTGTTTCAACCCCTCTTATTTTGGCAGACAATTAATTTCGTTGTGAGAACTAATCAGAGACAGGTTGCAGATTAACAGAGGAAATGACAGGGTTTGAAGGATTGTGCAGCTGTAATTATAAATCATGACTTCATTGCAAAAGAACAATTGTGCTGTGTAATTTTCAATCAAAGAAAACCTGTTAATGTCTCTCGCACATAATTTTATACTTATGTGTGTGGAACAGTGATATGCCATAACCTTGACAATGGCTCGTGGCCTGTTCCCACATCTTGATCCATGACAACATTCAAAACATCAACAGCAATGAATGGAATTCATGAGATGTATTGGGTTCTTTCCAGTGCAGGCACCAACCATTGATGCCTCTATCTCTGATGATACAGACCCACAGACCACTTCATTTTTGTCACTAATCGGCTGACAGAGTACACATGGAAACATGATTCTAGGAGTAGCCTTTGAGTTTTGCCCATTTTGTACTGGGTCTTTGTCTGTTTATGTATAGTTCTTCGTAAAATTCTAATGTATTTCTTTTTATCCTGTAACTGCCCACAAGAAAATGAATCTCAAGGTAATGATCAGTAATATATACGTATCTTGATAATAAATTTAATTTGTACTTTGAAGCTATTTACCTGTCATTTGATAATCAGGAAGTGAGCAGAGTTCACTTCTTCACATTTTCCTTTCTCTCATATTCCCTAAATCCAACACTCCTGGTCTTACGTTTGCCTCCTGTCCAGAGTTCTATTAGGATTCCATACAGTCATAAGGGCATACAGTGTAGAAATAGACTCTTGAGTTGACTGAAAGAGTGCCTCAAGGCCTCAATGTTCAATGAATTTTCCTCCAAAATGTCTGACTTTTCTAACCGAAACATTTCCTTCTCTTCCCTCCAATCAGCATTTCAAAATGAGGTTGTTTCCAGGATGCTGTGGTCCAGATTTCTACCCTTCTGCCAATAACCACAGGCCTTCCCAAGGCACCTTCACAGGAGAACCACTATCTGCCTTTAACTTCCTCCGTCCTTTTGAACAGGAACTCAAAGACTTTACAAAGTGAATCAGTGATTAACATAATTATTCCAACTGGGTGGTGGGATGGTGATACGTCTCCACCAGAGGAGGTGCAAGACGCTCCTTCCCTCTACCAGCCTGCAGGTCATCCTTGAACAGGGTGTAGCACCTGCTTAGTCTCCCCAATCAGGATCACGCGAAGCCATGGGAGCGGGAGGTGCATAGCTGTATGAGCATATGGTGCATATCACAAGTCCTGGTTATGCGACCACTGATGCCAGGCAGACAATCTCTGAAAAGTATTGATAATGGTCGGTGTAACCATCTTGTAAAGACGCTGCCCAGACAAAGGCAATGGCAAAACACTTCTGTAGAAAAATATGTCAAGAGGAATCATGGTCATAGAAAGACTATGATCTCCTACGTTGTACAACCCAGCACATAATGACAATGCCGATTCCAGCTCATTAACTGCATTTGTTGCTCTTGACGTGGCTACACCTACTTTCAAAAGTAACATATTGGGGAACACTTTGCAGAACATCTTCATTCAGTCCACAATAGTGACCTGAGCTTCCATTACTTCTCATTTCAGATCTCCATTCTTTTCCCATTCTAGCCTTTGTTGTCCTCCCTTTTTCTGTTGGGAAAGAAGGCATTTAACGCACTCATCTTCTGATGAGGGTTGGATTTATTGAGCATACCCGCAAGACAATGAATCTCAGGGTTGTATATGGTGACATATGTACTTTGATAGTAAATTTACTTTGAAGTTTGAACTTTCCAGAGATGGTGTTTGACCTGCCAAGTTCCTCCAGGATTTTGTGAGTGTGACTCTGCTCTTCATCTGTGAGGTTGTTGAGTACAGGAGTTGGGATGTCATGTTACAGCTCTACAAGATGTTATTAACTTCAAATATGGATTACGACGTATAGGTCTGGTTACACTTCTAAAGAATGCATCTCGTTAAACTGGAAAGAGTGCAAGAATGATTTACAAGTATCTTGAGTAAATGCTGGAAGAACTCATCAGTTCAGACAGCATCTATGGAAAGGGGAAAACCAGTCGATATTTGAGGCCGAGAACCTTCATTAGCTTTGGAGAGGAAGCGGGAAGAAGCCAGAACAAGAAGGCAGGGAAGGGGAAGGAGTACGAGCTGAAAAGTGATAGGTGAAGCCAGGTGGGAGGGGGAGGCGGGTGAAGCAAGAAGCTGAGAGATGATAGGTGGAAAAGGGAAAGGCCAGAAAAGTAGGAATCTCATTGGAGAGGAGAGTGGACCATGGGGGAAATGGAAGGAGGAGGGGCACCAGAGGGAGGTGATTGGCAGATGAGGAGTGGAGAAGAAAAGAGGCAAGAGGAGAGCCAGAGTAGGGATTGGAAGAAGAGGGAAGAGGAAGGGGGAAAATTACTGGAAGTTAGAGAAATCAATGTTCATGCCATCAGATCGGTTGCTCCGCAGACTACCTCAGTCTTTGCCACTGCTCCAGCCCTCACTCTCCACTGCCTGCCATGGATTTCTCCCTTTACAAGAATCGTTTCAGGATTGGACGGTCTGAGTTAAGATGAGAGGCTAGATAGGCTAGGAGCGACAACTCTCCTCTCAACATCGACGGCTCCTCCGTAGAGATCGTTAAGAGCACCAAATTTCTTGATGTTCACCTAGCGGAGAATCTCACCTGGTCCCTCAACACCAGCTCCATAGCTAAGAAAGCCCAGCAGCGTCTCTACTTTCTGCGAAGGCTGAGAAAAGTCCATCTTCCACCGCCCATTCTCACCACATTCTACAGAGGATGTATCGAGAGCATCCTGAGCAGCTGAATCACTGCCTGGTTTGGGAATTGCACCGTCTCGGATCGCAAGACCCTGCAGCGGGTAGTGAGGTCAGCTGAAGGGATCATCGCGGTCTCTCTTCCTGCCATTACAGACATTTACACCACATGCTGCACCCGCAAAGCTAACAGCATTGTGAAGGACCCCACGCACCCCTCATACAAACTCTTCTCCCTCCTGCCATCTGGCAAAAGAGCATTCAGGCTCTCATGGCCAGACTGTGTAACAGTTTCTTCCCCCAAGCCATTAGACTCCTCAATTCCCAGAGTCTAGTCTGACACCAACCTACATACACACACACACACACACACACACACACACACACACACACACACACACACACACACTCAACTGAACACCACTCCACTCCCTTTGCAATTTTTGCTCATTTCTTTCTCAATTCCTGCTAAAACATCATTTACATTGTTTACATTTACATCATTTATTATTATATTGTAATTTGTCCTTTACTGTGCCTATTGTCTTGTTTATTAATTATTGTACTGTCTTGCACTGTTTTGTGCACTTTATGTAGTCCCGTGTAGGCCTGAAGTCTAATGCAGTTTTGTTTGTTTCACGTAGTCTAGTGTATTTTTGTGTTGTTTCATGTAGCACCATTGTCGTGGAGGATCGTTGTTTCGTTTTTACTGTGCACTGTACCAGCAGTTATGGTTGAAATGACAATAAAAGCGACTTGGCTTGACTTGCCTTGACATTGTTTCCTGGACCAGAGAAGGCTGAGAACGGACAGAGGTTTATAAAATAATGAGGGGCATTGATTGGCTAAATAGCCCCACAGTCTTTTCTGCAGGACACATGTGGCCAGCACCAAGAGGTTAAAAGTTAGAGGGGAAAGATTTTAAAGGAACCTAAGGGGCAACTTTTTAACAGAAGATTTTGCACATATGGAACAAGCTGCTAGAGAAAGTGGTAGAGGCAGATAAAATTACAGTATTTTAAAAAAATTTGGACAGGTACATTGATAGGAATGTTTTAGAACAGGGGTTCCCAACCTGGGGTTCACGGACACCTTGCTTAATAGTATTGGTCCACGGCATAAAAAAGATTGGGAACCCTTGTATTAAAGGGGTATAGACCAAATTCAGGCAAATGCAACTAGCTCAATTAGGCAACTTCATCAACATAGACAACTTGGTCCAAAGAGCTTCTTTCCATGCTGTATAGCTCTATGAATCTGACTCTGTGTAAGATCAAATCAAGGAATAACATTTTATCATCCAACTAAGCCTTCTACATTCAGCACATGACAGGAACCAGCCCCCTCTCTATGGATTCTGCCGATACTTCTCACTGCCTCAGTAAAGCAGCCAGCATAATCAGAGACCCTACCCATCCCAGACATTCTCTTCTCCACTGTCCCAACAAAATCAGAATCAGAATCAGGTTCAATATCACTGGCATGCATCGTGAAATTTGTTATTATGCAGTAGTAGTACTGTGCAATACGTAATCATAAAAACTGCAAATTACAGTAAGGGCTATATTTATATTTTAAAAGTTAAATTAAATAAGTAGTGCAAAAGAGAAAAAACAAAGAACTGAGGTAGTGTTCATGGATTCAATGATAATTCAGAAATCTGATGGCAGAGGGGAAGAAGATTTATTTAGTGAGATACACTGCAGAATAGGCCCTTCCAGCCCTTTTAGCCATGCTGCCCAGCAATCGCCCAACTCAATCCTAGCCCAATCATGGAACTACTTACAATGACCAATTAACCTACCAACCGGTATGTCTTTGGACTGTGGGAGGAAACCAGAGCACCTGGAGGAAACCCATGCAGTCACAGGGAGGATATACAAAATTCTTTAATGCAGTGGTGAGAATTGAACCCGGATCACCTGTACTGTAAATCATTGTGCTAACCACTGCGCCACCATAGCGCTGAGCGAATCGCTGAGTGTGTGCCTTCAGGCACCTGTACCTCCTTCCCGATGGTAACAATGAGAAGAGCAACAGGCGGAAGATACAAAAGTCTGAAACCACATACCACCAGATTCAAGGACAGCTTCAAGCCCACTGTTATCAGACAATTGAACGGACCTCTTGTACAACAAGATGGACTCTTGGCCTCACCATGTACCTCACTATGATCTCACACTTTATTATTTACCTGCACTACACTCTTTCAGTTTTTACCCTCTATTCTGCATTGTTATTATTTTATCTTATTCTAGCTCAATATGCTCTAAACTGAATAAACAGGACGCAAGACAAGATTTTCTCTGTATCTTGCCACATGTGACAATAATAAACCAATGTTAATTCAGCAATTTCAGACAAACAACCACATAGTTCTAATGTTTAGTTTTCTGTCGCTCTCTTCTCAAGTTTCTTTTGTGTCCTCCTCTACACACCTGCTCCCAGCTCTGTTATCAGTGAAAATATGTGCCGGTGCCAAGCACTGCTGTATGTGCGTGGGTTGCCTGTCTGTCACTGAAGGACTTTACATGTGGAGCCAGAATCTGTTGTTGTCTGTATCACCTGAGGAGACAGGCAAAAACGATGCTTTTCTGTCCCAGATGCCCTGCCTTGTTGGAACAAAACCTTAATTTCCACATAAACAATCTGGCAAGTATTCAACAAAGTACAAAAGCAAAATATCGCAGGTGGTGGTAAACTAAAGTAGAATCAGAAAATGGTGAAATGCACAGTGGGTCAGGCAACATCTATGGAGCATGAAAGAGATATCGTTTCAAGTCTCCTTCAGCCAGCATTATCACTGTTTGAATCGCCCAATCTTTCCCTGCCTTCAGCCTTTTCTTTAATATCTGCACCTGCCACAAACACATTACTCTCCGACATAAAACTTCTTTCATTCTAAACTTTTCTCACTCCCCAAAAGCTGACTCACCCACTGTGTGTTTCCACCATTTTCAAATTTTATTTTTGATTTCTGCTACCTGAACTATTTTGCTTCAGGGATTTGTTGAATGCTAGTCTGGTTGCCTATGCGGAAATTAAGACTTTGTTCTAACAAGAGAGGATATCTGTAACAGAAAAGCCTCTCTTTATACCTGTCACCTCAGGTGATACAGCCAACAGCAGATTCAGCATTGCCCCTGCCTCCACATGTAAAGTCCTCTAGTGGTGGATAGCTAGCCAGCATACTGACAACAGTGTTTGGCACTGGAGCATGTTTTCACCGATAACAGGGCTGCAAGCCGTATAACGTCAAGGTGAAACAAGAACCATTTCTAGTGTGAATAAAGACCCAGAGACTTTTGCAGCCAAACCCTAGCCTAAAAGATGAAACTGCTGCGGAAGAGATCTGTTTCACTGCAAATTTTCACCTAAGTGAATGCACCAAAGTATGTAATTATGTCGTCATGATGAGGAAGATGGAACACTGTTTCCAAGCAGGCCAACTGCTAAGGGAGTGGGTTAGTTCTCCACAGGGAATCATTGGCTAAATGCAGATGCTCATTCCAGACTCCACTATCTACATGCTATAACACAGAACGGATCAAGGATCAACTTTATTCACTATATACATTTACATGCTTGAAGAATTTACTGTGGTGTGTTGGTCCAGGTGTGACAAGCAACAAAAGACTTGCGTAAATCCATAAAAATGTTGACATGTTGGCAGTTCAAGGGAGCAAATCTGCCAAGCTGCACTGTCCAATGATGGTACATTGAGTCCATGTACATTCATAACAACCTGAACTGAGGAGCCGTATGCACTTTGTTTTGGCTCCTCAGGTATACTCCACTCACATTTAATGTGAACTCATTCATCTGAATGGGGATGTTGATTTTCATACTGAAGTAACTGAGGGTAAGGGGAATAGTTTGTTAACTATGTTAACTTATTCAATTATCAGGATCTGGATGTTAGCTGACATTTATTGCCCAGCACAAGTTTAGTCCATGTTTTGATTAATTTAGAACTTAGAACAATACAGCACCAGCAAAGGACCTCCAACCTACAATGTCTGTGTCAACCATGGTGTCATCCAAACTGATTTCATTAACCTGTAAATGGCCCGTGTTTTGCCATTCTTTGTGTGCCTTTGAAATGTTTCTCTTGCATCTGCTTCCACCATTTCCCCTGGTATCCATTGCTCTCTGTGTAAAAAATCTTGCTTTGTAAATCTCCTTTAAACTTCTCTCCTCTCAACTTAAATCTTTGCTCTCTAGTGTTTGACATTTCCATCTTAGGGGAAAGGCACTGACTCTCTACCTATCTATGCTACTCATAATTCTATATTCCGGTTATTTGGGCCATTGGCTAATCGGGGCAGCTGCTTACTTGGGACAACTCTTAAAGAACAACAAAAACTAATTGAGAAAATAATGGGATTCCCTTTGTTTATTTGGGACACAATGCCACTTAATTGGGACAGGTGACAGTTGGTGAAGTTTCTAACAAGCTTTAGTCACGTGCAGTTGGGCGGCTGTTAGATACTACACTGTGCTTAGAGCAAACAGTTTTTCAATACGCAAACAACAGGAATTCTGCAGATGCTGGAAATTCAAACAACAGACATCAAAGTTGCTGGTGAATGCAGCAGGCCAGGCAGCATCTCTAGGAAGAAGTACAGTCGACGTTTCAGGCCGGGACCCTTCGTCAGGACTAACAGGACAGTAACAGTGGCACTTTCAAATCTCTTACTAACTCTTCCTTCAGTTAGTCCTGACGAAGGGTCTCGGCCTGAAACGTTGACTGTACCCCTTCCTGGAGATGCTGCCTGGCCTGCTGCGTTCACCAGCAACTTTGATGTGTGTTGCCAGTTTTTCAATACCGTCATTTGTGTGTGTTTGTGTTCAAAAAGCAGTGATTTTCCTCACTGATAGTTGTTGAGAAAAAAACCAGTAAGACAATACAGATTGGTTTTTTTCTCATTGTGGTTTCAGGCATTCAGGCTTGGAGATGCCAGAAACAGCCGGGAGCGTAAATGAAATGACTCTACTACTTCAACGAGTTAGGAATTTCAAATAATTTGAAGATATCAACAATCATCTTGAACGTTACAATAAAGTTGAAGATTTAGTGGATGCAATTGTCACGAGCATTGTATGAAGACAGTCCATTTTCTGCAATAAGTGTCTGTACTGATTTTGTTCATTTACAGTCAATCAAAAAAAATATAGCAGTATATACCTGATGAATTCCTCTATCGTTAACTATTGGAAACTACAGTTTTAAAGTTCAAAATTCAAAGTAAATTTATTATCAAAGTACATACGCATCACTGTGTACACCCCGAAGATTCATTTTCTTGTAGGTATTCACCATAAATACAAGAAACATAATAGAATCAAAGACCACACACAACTGCATGGACAAATAACCGATGTGCAAAAGAGAGAAAATTGTGCAAATGCAAAAATAAATAATAATAATAATAAGAAGCAAAAAATGTCAAAACATGAGATAAAGTGTCCTTGAAAATGAGTTCATAGGTTGTGGGAATAGTTCAGTAATGGGGCAGTGAAATTGAGTGAAGCTATCCCCTCTGGTTCCAAGAGCCTGATGGTTGAGAGGTAATAACTGTTCCTGAACCTGGTGGTGTTGGTCCTGGGGTATCGGTACCTCTTCCCGATAGCAGTAGCAAAGCGACAGCATGGCCTGGATGGTGGGGGTCCTGGATGATGGGGGTCCTTTCCTGCAACAGTGCTCCATACAGATATGCTCAAAGGTGGGGAGGGCTTTACACCTGATAGACTTGGCCATATCCATTACTTCTTGTAAGCTTTTCTGTTGAAGGGCATGGTGTTTCCATACCAGACTGTGATGCAACAAGTCAATATGCTGTCCATCACACATCTATAGAAGTTTGTCAGAGTTACAGATTACATGCTGAATCCTTGTAAACTTCGAAGAAAGTAGAGACACTGCCTTGCTTTCTTCATAATGGCACTTCAAATGCTGGACCCAACAGATCCTCTAAGAAATTTAAAGTTGTTGCCCCTCTCCACCTCTGAACCCCAATGAGGAGTGGATCATGAACCTCTAGCTTCCTCCTCGTGAAGTCAATAATCAGCTTCTTGGCTTGCTAATACTGAGTTGTTATTGTGGCACCACCCAGCCAGGTTTTCAATCTCTCTCCTACATGCTGATTTGTCACCAACCTTGATTCAGCCAACATCAACAAAGTTAAATAGGGAATGGAAATGTTGCTTGGCCTTACAGTATTAACCAAGTAGAGCAGGGAGCTAAGCACACAGCCTTATGGTGCACCTGTGCTCATAGAGATTGTAGAGGAGATATTGTTGACAATCCGAACTGACTGGGGTCTGCAAGTGAGGAAATCAAGAATCCTGTTGCACAAGGAAATATTGAGACTAAAGTCCTGACACTTATTGATTAGTTTTGAGGGGATGTTAGTATTGAATCCCAACCAGTAGTCAAAGAAGCGCATCCAAATGTAAGCACCTTCGTTGTCCAGACGTTCCAGGATTGAGTGAAGAGCCAATGAAATAGCATCTGCTTTGACCTGTTAGACGGTAGGCAAAGTAGAGCAGGTCCAAGTTGCTTCTCAAGCAGGAACTGATATTTTTCATCGCCAACCTTTCAAAGCACTTCATCACAGTGGATGTAAGTACCATTGGATGGTAGTCATTGAGACCGGTTAATACGTTCTTCTTAGGCACTGATATAATTGAAGCATGCTTAAAGCAGGTGAGTACCTCAGACAGCTGAAGCAAGGGGTTAAAGATATCGGTGAATACTCTAGCACAGGTCTTTAGTACTTAGCCAGGTACCCTGTCTGGACCAGATGCTTTCCTTGGGTTCACCCTCCAGAAGGATGCTCTTACGTCAGCCTCAGAGACCGATATCACAGGGTCTTCAGTGACTATGGGGCTTTGTGAAGTTTCTTCCGTGTTTTGATGGTCAAAGCAACCATAAAAGGCTTTGAACTCATCTAGGAGTGAAGTCTTGTCACTTATGTTGCATGATTTCACTTTGTAGTACTCTAGTAGTAGAGTTAGTGTTCTAATTTTTTCCATATTTCATTTAAATAAATAATTTGTTACTCAGTTAAATAGTCTTTTTTTCATACATTTTTAACTATTTCCTTGAAACCTCAGCTAATTGGGGCAGTCGCTTAATTGGACAATATGTGCAGTTCGCGATATGTCCTGATTTACCGAAATCCACTCTAATTTTATTAGGTCCTCTCAGCCTCTGTTGTCCCAGAGAAAACAATCCAAGTTTGTTCAACTTGTCTTTGTAGCTAGCCTCTTATAGTGAAAAACTGTCTAATCTAGGCAAAGTCCTGGTAAACCTCTTCTGCACCCTCTCCAAAGCCTTCACAAATTCTTCTTGGAATGTCGCAAACATAAGTAAACACAACACTTTAAATGTGGACTAACCAAAGTTTTATACAGCTACAATATGCCTTCTCAATTTTTATACTCAATGCTCTGACCAGTGAAGGAAAATATGTTGTATGACTTCTTCGCCAACCTAAATGCTTGCTTTGGCATGTTCAATGAATTATGAATTAAATCCCAACATCTCTCTGTACTTCAATGCTCCTGAGGATCATACTATTTAATGTATCCTTTCCACTTGAATTTGCCCTCCCTAAATACACATCTCACACTTACCAGTATTAAACTCCATCTGCCATTTCTCTGCCCAGATTTCCAGTTCGTCTACATCCTGTGGAAAGCTTTAAGACAACCTTCCTCACCATCCATAACTCTACTGAATTTTATGCCATCTACAATCTCACTAATCAGCCCACCCTTATTTTCACCTAAACCATTTAAAGATGGTTAATTATGCTTTAAAGATAATATATTATTTTACACATAATATTTTGAATTTTTGGTTAGCATGTATGAACTGAGTGGGAATGTCTCTGACTGTCAGATACACCAGTGAAAGGGCTGTCATTGTTCACCAGCTGTAGGAAGGCCATCATGGCAGACTGTGGGTGAGGCATCAGTCTGCACTACCTGAGGCTGAGTCGCTGCTTCCCAACGAACAGAAGGGCCACAGAGGAGACACCTCATGGTGGCTGGTAACTGTATAGTTGCAGTAAGTCATTACAGTCCCAAGGCTTGAATCAGGATCATTGTGAGGCATAACAATATCTTCATGCAGTTTCTTTAAAGGATAAGATTGATAACATTTTTCCTCATTAACGCTGACTGATTACCTTCCATTCCATGACAGCAATACCAATGAAAATTTAAATTTTAAAATTCAGGCTGAGCATTTCTCTCTCAGTGACGTGGAATATTCAGAACATCATAACCTTTCTCATCTGGCAGCAAACCCTGGCAGAATATCTATAAGTTAAACTTACCCTGTTCTCTCATAAATAAACAATATTCCATTTTCTAGGTGTTTTTACAGCACAAGCAAGCTTGTGGAACCTCCAAGGTCTTTTTTTTCCACAAATCTTTCCGAGCTTGTTCAAACTCCCGTGTATCATAAGGATGTTAATTTAACGAAAAGAAAGAAGCCTCTGGGCCATTGACGTTTTAAGTCTCTGGAGTGATAGATTGTATAGCAGTGTAATCTTTATTACCTCAGCCTCTGAATTTAAACACTCAGCTCCTAACCCTCTATAAGCCCAGCCTAAGCTCAAGATGACTTACATGTAGTGAAGGTGAGGATTTTTGGCAAATGCTCTTGGCGCAATCGACCGCAGTCCTGAATTTATGATTGTCCTGGAAATGAGAACAAATGCAAGAGGTTACAAGCTCTGTTGGCTCAAAACTGTGATTTACTATGCACCTGACCAGATGGGTGGACTGGATAAACCCTTAATACCATGGCTGCTTGTACTCTGTACAAATTAAACATCTACAGTGACTGCAGAATGACCAAGAAACAAACCTCAGCATTTATTAAAAATGAAAAGTACCTTTGATGAGTTCAGATCAAAGCGATGAATGGATTCTTTGTTCAGTTTTTCTCCTGATACTTTTCCTTGCCAGGCATCTTAGATTAATATTAGTACACATTGCACACTGTATCATTCAGCTCAAATGAGTCATCAAGGATTCTCAGTCAAAACCAAAGAAGTGGGGCCCAGGTTGAATCAGATTGCCATGCCTTCTGTATCTCATATCACAGCAGAGACTCTGATAAATCTGTTTTTTTCCCCTGCAATCGGTCCTGGCAATATATTGAAGAGAGAGCTTCAGTGAGCTGGAGAGAGATTTTTGATGGCATTGAAATATTGCTGCACAGAGGGTAACTTCAGGTTTAAAGAATTTAGCAAATTTAAACCGTTTTAAATCTGGGTCCACAGAGAAATTATATAAGCATTAATTATTGACCGGATGAAAACCAGTTGCATCTCTGGTATATTGACAAGGAGTTGAGCTTCTTTAACTGCAGTGAAACTAGGAATACTCTGGCAAGTGGGAATTCAAATTTTGGTGCAGTTATAACAAAACTCAGCTTTGATTGCAGGAACTAGAAGTAGAGCCCCAAACATACAATGGACTGCTGGGGACAGCACATTGGCCTGGGGCCTAGTTTTGGAAAGTCCCAAATGCCAAAAGAGGCTCTTGAGCCTGCCCCACCATTCAGCAAGGTCATGGTCAATCTGAATTTGAAACTGTATCCAATTCTTTCCTGATCTCCGATACTCTTGACTCCAGTAAAGGTTAAAAACCTGTCAATCTTGACTATAATTAGTGACTTGATCATCAAAAAATTTGTAAAGAGTTTGACCTTAAATTGATTAACTCTATGGTTTACCTGGGCCCAAACATTAAGCAGGGCCTTGCAGTCCATTTGATGCCATTTTGCTGACTCCAAAGGCCGGTCAAGATTAGGAAAAAGAACACAAACATTGAACTAATTGAAATAAGGTTAGAGGTTTGAGGTCTTAAGCTGTTAAAGTAAGTCAGCGTTTCTGAGAAGAAATCTGATTAATGCATTCATATCCTTGGGATAAATTTAACATTGCTTTCCACTACCTTTTGCTTAAGAGTTCCACCATGATCTAGTTCTTTCCTTTTCTCCAACCTTCAGTGAATTAAGGACAGAAAGTAAATGGACCTCAAATGGTTCAGTTGGTTTCTTTTCACCAAGCTCAATCACATTGATTTACTGATGAGAAAAGACTCTAATGCCATCCATCATGTTCATGTTGAATAAAGAAGAGATTAATCCCCCCTCTGCATTCACCCTGCTCGTGGTCCATTGCTTTTCAGAGTATGGCACTTTAAATTCAACTGTATGTGCAATCTATAGTTACAATAATAAATTGGCAGATGACATTTAACCTGATCAAATGTAATTTTTGCACCTTGAGAGATCAAATGTGAAAAAAACAGTCCACTGTTAACGGCAAGACCTTAAACACTGTTGATGACCAGAAGGATTATGGGGTCCAAATTCACGATTGCCTGAAAGTGGCTACACAGGTTGACAGGTTGGTAAAGAAGGCATATTAGACTTCATCAGTAGAGAAACTGAGTTCAAGAGTGGGGAAGTAATGTTGCAACTTTATAAAACTCTAGCTAGGCGGCATCGGGTGGATTGCATTCAGTTCTAGCTGCCCCATTACAAGAAAGAACGGGAGGATTTGGAGAGTGCCTGGATTAGAAGGTATGTGCTATAAGGGGAGGTTGTTTTCTCTGGAGTAGCGGAGGCTGAGGGGAATTTGATGGATGTTTATAAAATTATGAGAGGCATAGATAGAGTAGGTAATACCAGCGGACATGCATTCAAAGTGAAAGGAGGCAAATCAAAGGCGACGTACAGGGCAAGTTTTTTTTACACAGAGTGGAGGGTACCCAGAATGTGCCATCTGGATTGGTGGTGGAGCCAATTTCAATAGAGTTATTCAAGAGACTTAGATAAATACATTAATGTGCAGGAAATGGAAAGATAGAGACAATGTGTAGGTGGAAAGGATTAATGTAGTTGGGCATTTGATTACTAATTCAATTAGTTCAGCAAAACATTGTGGGCCAGAGGGCCTGTTCTTGTACTGTTCTATGTTGTCTGTTGAGGGTTTCTTCTTCCATTATCCTTTACAGAATCCATCATTCACTGGGTGAAAATATTTTTCCCCTAACTCCAGGCTAATCTTTCTAAAAGCTCCTTTAAGTCTATAACCCCCTGATATTGACATCTCGGCAAAGGGAAAAAGGCCATCCCAGTTCATCTGATCTAGTCTTCACATAATTTTATACCATCCATTTTCATCTCCATCCAGTTCCATGTGTTACAAAGGTACTAATCGGAATTCTCCTCACAACTCAAGTTTTCCACTCTAAGCAGCATCTACATAATCTCTTCTGAACACCCTCTAGTGCTTTCACATAACCCCTGCTATGTCGCATGCTGTACTCCAGCTGTGATCTAAATGATGTTTTATACAGTTTTAGTAAAACCCTTCCTTTCTCTACAGCATCCTGTGTTTTTCTTAAAGACATGGACCAGGAACTGCTGAGCAACATACTCAAAATGTTTATGGATCTCAGCAGGTCAGGCAGCATCTATGGAGGGGAATAAATGCAAGAGATTCCACAGATGCTGGAAATCCAGAGTAACACAGAAAACATGCTGGAGGAGCTCATCAGGTCAGACAGCATCTGTGGAAAGAGCCAACATTTTGGGGCAAGGCCATTCATCAGAACTGACACCATCTTTAGAGAGTCTCTTTATTCCTCTCCATAGATGCTGCTTGACCTGCTGAATTCCTCCATCATTTCACATATGGAGGGGATTAGACAGTTGATGTTTCAGGCTGAGACCCCTCATCAGGACTGGAAAGAAAGAGGGCAGAAGCCAGAAAGAAAAGGTACGGGAAGAGAAAGGAACACATGTGGCATGTGATAGGTGAACCCACGTGAGGGGGGAAGATTGGTAGGTAGGAGAGATCGGAGAGTGATACTGATGTGAAAAGCTAGGAGGTGATAAGCAGAAGAGGCAAAGCATTGAAGAAAATGGAATCTGATTGGAGAGAAAAGTGGATCATGGAATAAGAAAAAGGAAGTTGGGAGCCAGAGGAAAGGTGCAAAAATAACAGGGTTGTTATCATGGGTGACTTTAACTTCCCTAATATTGATTGGCACCTGATTAGTTCCAAGGGTTTAGATGGGGCAGAGTTTGCTAAGTGTGTCCAGGATGGATTCCTGTCACAGTATGTTGACAGCCCAACCAGGGGGAATGCCATACTAGATCTAGTACTAGGTAATGAACCGGGTCAGGTCACAGATCTCTCAGTGGGTGAACATCTGGGGGACAGTGACCACTGATATAATTATCATGGAAAAGGATAGGATCAAAGAGGACAGGAAAATTTTTAATTGGGGAAAGGCAAATTATGAGGCTATAAGGCTAGAACTTGCGGGTGTGAATTGGAATGATGTTTTTGCAGGGAAATGTACTATGGACATGTGGTTGATGTTTAGAGATCTCTTGTGGGATGTAAGGGATAAATTTGTCCCGGTGAGGAAGATAAAGAATGGTAGGGTGAAGGAACCATGGGTGACAAGTGAGGTGGAAAATCTAGTCAGGTGGAAGAAGGCAGCATACATGAGGTTTAGGAAGCAAGGATCAGATGGGTCTGTTGAGGAATATAGGGAAGCAAGAAAGGAGCTTAAGAAGGGGCTGAGAAGAGCAAGAAGGAGATATGAGAAGGCCTTGGTGAGTAGGGTAAAGGAAAACCCCAAGGCATTCTTCAATTATGTGAAGAAAAAAAGGACGACAGGAGTGAAGGTAGAACCGATTAGAGATAAAGGTGGGAAGATGTGCCTGGAGGCTGTGGAAGTGAGCGAGGTCCTCAATGAATACTTCTCTTTGGTATTCACCAATGAGAAAAACTTTTAAGATGGTGAGGACAATATGAGTGAGGTTGATGTTCTGGAGCATGTTGATATTAAGGGAGAGGAGGTGTTGGAGTTGTTAAAGTACATTAGGACAGATAAGTCCCCGGGGCCTGACGGAATATTCCCCAGGCTGCTCCATGAGGCGAGAGAAGAGATTGCTGAGCCTCTGGCTAGGATCTTTATGTCCTCGTTGTCCACGGGAATGGTACCGGAGGATTGGAGGGAGGTGAATGTTGTTCCCTTGTTCAAAAAGGGTAGTAGGGATAGTCCGGGTAATTATAGACCAGTGAGCCTTACGTCTGTGGTGGGAAAGCTGTTGGAAAAGATTCTTAGAGATAGGATGTATAGGCATTTAGAGAATCATGGTCTGATCAGGGACAGTCAGCATGGCTTTGTGAAGGGCAGATCGTGTCTAACAAGCCTGATAGAGTTCTTTGAGGAGGTGACCAGGCATATAGATGAGGGTAGTGCAGTGGATGTGATCTATATGGATTTTGGTAAGGCATTTGACAAGGTTCCACACAGTGGGCTTATTCAGAAAGTTAGAAGGCATGGGATCCAGGGAAGTTTGGCCAGGTGGATTCAGAATTGGCTTGCCTGCAGAAGGCAGAGGATGGTGGTGGAGGCAGTACATTCAGATTGGAGGATTGTGACTAGTGGTGTCCCACAAGGATCTGTTCTGGGACCTCTACTTTTCGTGATTTTTATTAACGACCTGGATGTGCGGGTAGAAGGGTGGGTTGGCAAGTTTGCAGATGACACAAAGGTTGGTGGTGTTGTAGATAGTGTAGAGAATTGTCAAAGATTGCAGAGGGACATTGACAGGATGCAGAAGTAGGCTGAGAAGTGGCAGATGGAGTTCAACCCAGAGAAGTGTGAGGTGGTACACTTTGGAAGGTCAAACTCCAAGGCAGAGTACAAAGTAAATGGCAGGATACTTGGTAGTGTGGAGGAGCAGAGGGATCTCAGGGTACATGTCCACAGATCCCTAAAAGTTGCCTCACAGGTGGATAGGGTAGTTAAGAAAGCTTATGGGGTGTTAGCTTTCATAAGCTGAGGGATAGAGTTTAAGAGTCGCGATGTAATGATGCAGCTCTATAAAACTCTGGTTAGGCCACACTTTGAGTACTCTGTCCATTTCTGGTCACCTCACTATAGGAAGGATGTGGAAGCATTGGAAAGGGTACAGAGGAGATTTACCAGGATGCTCAAGCAACACACATAAAAGTTGCTGGTGAACGCAGCAGGCCAGGCAGCATCTCTAGGAAGAGGTACTGCCTGGCCTGCTGCATTCACCAGCAACTTTTATGTGTGTTGCTTGAATTTCCAGCATCTGCAGAATTCCTGTTGTTTACCAGGATGCTGCCTGGTTTAGAAAGTATGCATTATGATCAGAGATTAAGGGAGCTAGGGCTTTACTCTTTGGAGAGAAGGAGGATGAGAGGAGACACGATAGAGGTGTACAAGATAATAAGAGGAATAGATAGGGTGGATAGCCAGCGCCTCTTCCCCAGGGCACCACTGCTCAATACAAGAGGACATGGCTTTAAGGTAATGGGTGGGAAGTTCAAGGGGGATATTAGAGGAAGGTTTTTTGCTGAGAGAGTGGTTGGTGCGTGGAATGCACTGCCTGAGTCAGTGGTGGAGGCAGATACACTAGTGAAGTTTAAGAGACTATTAGACAGGTATATGGAATCTAAGGTGGGGGCTTATATGGGAGGCAGGGTTTGAGGGTCGGCACAACATTGTGAGCTGAAGGACCTGTACTGTGCTGTACTATTCTATGTTCTATGTAAAGAAGGTGCAGGAAATGTTATTGTACATTACTTTCAGTCAAAGGCCAGTGGAAGTCATTAAATTTATTTTGGCTTCACTATGCGTATGAAGCCTTTACAAATCAGGCAAAACACCCATGCGATGATGTCAATGAGCATGCAATTTGTGTTTCAACATCATTTGCACATGCCTGATTTCTGAATGGCAAAGGGCAGTTATGAAGAATAAAGTCTTCACAAGATATTTGGCACTACAGTTATCAGCACAGTCCAGTCCCCGGTCATTCTATCTTAGGGAGGTCACCTATGGATTTTTGCACATCCACTTGTCTCACTCCCACCCACTCCTGTGGCAGCCATCCGTTGGGTTCTCCCAACCCTATAAGCTCTCTCGTCCTCCAGCAGTCAAAAGCGTCCATGACCCCTGCTGTCTTATCATAACCGTAGAAGGAACAAACCATCTCCTATCCCCATTTTCTGACTGGATCAAGGTCCCCATCAAGGACCTTTCATCAGATGTATGATCTTCAATGAGAAAGGTCAACTGTTTCTCTTTCCAAATGTGCTGCCTAATTTCCAAAACTTCCTGCTCCTATTTCAGATTTCCAGCATCTGTAGTTATTTTTGATTTTCAAAGCTCTGATCTCTTGCAGCACATTCCCACTCTCCCTCCCACAACCCACCCGCACCTGACCGAAGATACATTATTCACTACTGACCTCACACCCACAGCTCAGTTCTTTCCTTACACCACAACCCATGACTCATGACCATCCCAGTACTGAGCCCTGTAAATTGCTGTGTACAGCTCACTGGTGGCTGAGAATGCAGTTGAGAAAAGAGTTCATATGCTTGATAAGTAGAGGCAGATAGTATAGGATCAGGGAGATATGATAACATGTTATATTTGCTATAATTTTAGTTCTGCATGCATTTCTGGGCAGTACACCAAAAAGCCTAAGGAAAGATGCAGAAGGAATTTACCAGAATAATGCCAAGGATGGGGTTAACTCAGAGAAGCTGGTTGGTCTCCTTAGAACAGAGGTAACTGTTCATAGAGGGAAGTCTCCTTTCATATTTAGCAACTGTCAGCTAAATATAGCTGACCCAAAACTCACTTTTTTCGATACCTACAAATAAAAGACTTTTTACGGTCTCAAATATGTACATTTCCTAAAAGTCCTGATAAGAATCTACTAGATGTAATTTTTAATTTGAAACCTTTTTTATAATGAATCTATATCTAATATTTATAATATGTTGCTGGGAATGAGAAGTGTCCCTTTAGATAAAATTAAAAATCTTTGGGAACAAGACTTACAGACTTCAATTTCTGAGGAAACTTGGAATAAAATTTTTAAATTGGTTAACACTTCATTGTTATGTGCTCACCACTCTCGCCTACAATTTAAAGTGGTCCATAGGGCCCAGATGACCAAGGATAAGTTGTCTTGCTTTTATTTGGATATATCTCCTTATCGTGATACATGTAATAACGGAGAAGCTTCACTCATTCGTATGTTTTGGACATGCCCAAGTCTTGAAAAATATTGGAAAGAAGTACTTCAAACCTTCCCGGTACTTTTTAAAGTGAATTTTAAGCCTAATCCTTTGACCACTTTATTTGGTATTGTTGGAGGAAAGGATATTATTTTGGAGAAATCTGCTATGCACATTTTGGCTTTTATTTCTCTTATGGCTAGGAGGGCGCTCTTGCTTAAATAGAAAGATGCGGTTTCGCCCACTCACGTTCAATGGCTGTGTGATGTGATGTCATGTTTAAATTTAGAGAAGATTCAGTGTTCAATTTCTGAATCTAATCAAGACTTTCAAACACTGTGGGGACCTTTTTTGAACTATTTTCAAAACCTTTGATTTGCCGTTAAAGCACAGATGATGGCTAATAATATACCTTTTTTTCTTTTTTCTTCTTCACTAATCAGCTTCGGTCTTGGTAGTAGGTTAGATTTTTTTTCTAAATAATAAATTTACTATATTTCAATATTATGAATTAATCAATTTGTATGAATATAGAGTAAGGAGCTTGTCTGTGTGATTCAGTATAATGTATTTGATATATTTCTTTTTTCTTGAACTCTGTATTCTCCTATGTAGAAAATTAATAAAAATATTGAAAAAGGAAAGAACAGAGGTAATTGAGTGAGGAACTGATTGGGGAACTTAAAATTATGAAGACCAAGGCAGGCTAGAGAGGGAGTAATGATTGTCTCTAGCAGAAATATCCATAGATCAGAGAACAAAGAGTAAAGACAATTGGAAAATGAGACAAGAGATACATGAGGGAAAACAGTGAGTGGTCTGGACTAGGAATGCACTGCTATGGTAGCAGATTCTCATATGCATTCAAAAGGAAAGAAGAGATCATCATTGGAAAAGAGAAGAATTAGAGGACTTTCAGTAGAGGGTAGAGATTTTCTGAACTGGTAGGCTGAATGGCCTTTGCTGTAACCTTCCTCTGATTTCTGTGAAATCACCTTGCAGTCACCCCAATACCCCCAAACATTTTCCTTTGCTTCCTGTTACTGAGAAAATTTTGTTGCCATTTGCCATTCTCGAGGCTTATAGTTCAGCTCTATCAGAGAGCTAGTGCAAGAACAACTTTCTCATTGTACTAACACTTTCTCAATGTGTCAAATGGCCTCCTTTTGCTTCAAGGTCCTTTTGGACTTAGCCACCTCACCTTTTAGTCAACATGTGAAATATACGGATGGGTGGATTTGAACGATGGAGCAACACAGACAAAACGCTGGAGAAACTGAGCAGGTCAGGCAACATCTACGGAGGGAAATGAACAGTCGATGTTTTGGGCTGACACCCTTGATCAGGGCTGAGGCCAGAATAAATGGGTAGGGGCAATGCTAGGATAAGGAGCTAGTAGGTGACAGGTGAATCCAGGTGAGAGGGGGAAGACAGGAGGGATGGATGAGGGGTGAGAAAAGGTGAATGATGCCATAATCTGGGAGGTGATAGGTGGAAGAGATAAAGGGCTGATGAAGAAGGAATCTGAAGAGATTGTGGGGAAGAGAGAAGCAGATGAAAGTGCTCTACTTTTTAAAATGCTTTTGCTTCATTTGCACTCTTTAATTATTAATGAGCTTTAGCTGCGATTTGAAATATTTCCATTTTAATAATCTCGAAGTCTCTGATTGTTACAGACATTTAAAAACCATAAGAAATAAATTATAGCTTCTGTGGCCAGCAATAGCCAGCCCCAGCTCTTCCAGCTCTTTAAGGCTGTTACAGGTATTTCATGGGGTGTGACTTCATCCTGAGCTTTCGTGGGGGGTGTGGGGTGGGGGTTTCTGTCACCAGGCAAGCCTATGCTAGTGTCCAACCTGCAGAGGACCAATGAGATTGGAGCTTCATATCTGGATAGGTGAATGTTGCTGAGATCCGGATGCCTGCAGACATTTTAGGTGGGGAGAGCCGATCGACGAGTGTCAACCTAATTTCATGTGTCGCATTTTGATGTCAGGCTCATTGTTTTTGGGTCATGATGTTGAAGAAACAAATTTTCATATCTGGTCTCGAACTTAAAATGACAAATTAAATAATCAAATTAAAGCCGGCTGACTCTGTGGGAAGGAGCTGAATCATGACGAAATTAGAATTTATAACAGTTTATGAAAACAGGTTTTCCGGATTCACCCTGCACCTCAGCTGACTTTAATTAGTTCCCTCGTAAGCTATGCAGCAATAACTGAGTCATGTCTTTGCAGTTTCATTAACAGTGAACACTATTCCATCACAGCAATCTTTTACAAATCACCTTGGCATTGCTCATTCACTTACAAATTCTGCAGTCCAGTGTAAGGTTCCATGTCCAAAGCATTCAGAGTCTGAAGGCTTTTCTGGTTCTCAATGTGTCTGTAAAGGCAACAAATAAGTGAAGATATCAGAACGTGTCCAATTGCAGCTCATAATTTTATGTGACAACTTCAAAGGTGAGAGTCTTCCAAGGACAGAAGGCACTGAATCAGTATGCTGACATTTGAGGAAAAAAAATAGTTGCCGTGCTCTGGGTAAATATTGGAAATGTATCAAAAAAAAAGGACACGGCACATAATGATGATGATCAAGAAAAGAAAATACTGTGAACACTCAACAGGTCAGACAGCAAATGTAGATGTTGGGCTGGGACAGCACAACAGCATAGTGGTTAATGGAATACTTTCTGTGCCAGCGATCACTGATCAGAGTTCAATTCCCATTGCTGCCCGTAAAGAGTCTGTACTCTCTCCCCATGATCCCCATGGGTTTCCACTGGGAGCTCCACTTTCCACCCACATTTGAAAGACATAAAGGTTAGGGTTAGTAAGCGGCGGATGTGCTACGTTGGCACCGGAAACATGATGACACTTGCGGACTGCCCCGCACAATCCTTGCTCAATTGACTTGACGCAAACGACAAATTTCACTGTACATTGCGATGTCTTGATGAACACATAACAAATAAAGCTAATATTTAACCAATGTTTATAGAAAGAGAAACAGTCACTTAAGTAGGAGATCCTTTATCAGAACTGGAGATGGTCGACATGGCAACGGGCATCCAAATTTCACAGTGTAAGTTTGGTGGGGTGGGGGGGGACCTGGATGAGGAAGAACAGATGGTGTTTTGGAAGGAAGAACTAGTTCAGTGGGACAAAAGCAATGGGTGAAACAATCCATCTACCTGGACAACCCTGCTTGGAGGTCTGGTCAGAAAGCAGAGGTGGGGCCTGAGGGGCTAGGGCACTCTATGTTTGGGAACTATGGAGGGAAGATCTCCTGAACTAATCAGGTCCATGACTGTGTTACGCAAAACGGCCTGAGTCCCCTCCTCCTTCCCTTTCTCCAATGATCCACTCTCCTTTCCTATCAGAACCATTCCTCTCCAGCCCTTTACCTTTCCTACCCACCTGACTTCTCCCTTCCTTTCCAGTCCTGAAGAAAAAATTTGGCCTGAAACGCGGACTGTTTATTCATGTTCATAGGCACTGCCTGACCTGCTGAGTTCCTCCAGCATTTTGTGTGGGTTACAATCGGCTGATGTTTAGTGGGAGGTCATGGCCCAGAGGGAAGTATGAGCATTCCTCTCTGCTGTGTATGGATTGGTCTCAGAGAGTAATGGGATGGATCAGCTGGGACCACATAGACTCAATGGACAGATTGGCACCCTTTAGCGCTGTGACAATTTTATAAAGGGCACACTCTAACAATTGGACACAAGAGGCCTGGCTGATGTTCAGCTGTGCCAATTTCTGCTGAGGTAATGCTGTTTTATGGTAGTATTTTGTTACCAGTAAGAAGGTTGTAAAGAGACCAACACTGACAAATCTACAGCCACTTTTACTGACAGAAAACCTGATGCATTCTGACTTGTCATTGACTTTTCATTAAACCAATAAACCAAACTGAATGCTCTTTGAGTGGGCTGGTTTACACTGCACAAGCACAGTGATATTGGTCTCCATGTTCCTGTTCCATTTACTTATTCATTTTTGGATTGCTCAGAGACGCAGCTGGGTGAACGTCTGGATAACCATCAGTCTGGTGAAGCAGGCTGTTGAGGATGTTCTGGAGTTTGAATTCAGTGTTCAGATTCAATAGGGGACTGAGAAACCAGCAGCGATTAAATGTCTTCTGATAGCTAAGGGAGTTTCTTTAGAGAGTTGCTGTCTCTTTGATGATGCTGATTATCTCACGGTCTTGACACATGGTTTCATTTGGGGAAAGTTAAGAAGGTATTATTGTGTGAAAACATTCTCTGATGAAGTCTCAAGAAACAATCAGCTCAATCGACCAGAATTTCCCGTGGTCTTCTGCCAGTGATGCCCTGGGGATTCTTGGAAAGCATAAAATAAAAAGGAAATTCTGGAGTGACTGCAACCATTCCCCAAAATTCTGGAATGATTGTGCTACGCCATCTTACTGTCACCAAGAACATTGTCGTTTTTAAGGTGAGAGGGGAAAGATTTAGAGGGGACCAGCGAAGCAAGTTTTCCATGCAGAGGCCGGTGAGTGTGTGGAACCAACTGCCTGAGGAAGTGATAGAGGCGTCTTTTTAAATTATACTTAAAGACACGTGGACAGTACATGGATAGCAAGAGTTTAGAGACGTATGCGCCAAATGGAAGCGAATGGGACCACTTAGAAAAATACATTGGTCAGTATTGACAATTGGCCAAAGGGTATGTTTCTGTGTTGTATGAGTCTAATTATTATAGGCTGTTTACTACCAAAACCAATTGTGATCTTTAATTTCCTACATTAAAACCTGTTCTTACATTGGTAGGAATTAGATTTAAAAGTAATGAGGTAAGGAGACTGATTTATTGCTCATTTAGCATGAAGTACAGAAAACCAAAATCAAGTTCATCCAACTGAAGAGCCTCATCAAAGTTACTGGAAGACTTGCAGCTGTAACAATTAAAATGGACAACATAAACTATCCTGGCAAACAAATTATATCTTTAACAGGATTCAATCAGTATATAATAGACAGCACAATGTTATAGTCAAGAAAGTCCATCCATCCAGCAGCACACATAAGCTCCTAACATGAATTCCCAATCCAATAATAGCATTCTCTGCTGCTAATGTTTCAATCATCCTTTAAATGTATGGAATTTATTTTAACTAGCTGACTAATCAGTTGACAACTGTTCTTTAATATGCAATGTAAAATCCATACAATGTACATCACAAATCAATTGGTAGTTGTCAGTAGTGTATGAAAAATAGCATAGCTCAGATATAATTCTTCACATTGTCCCTCACTGAGATATGAAGGTAAGATTAGCCACCTTTCCTTTGGTAGCTGTGAATCACCATGTACACAGAAGAATGCGGTTGGCAGAGATATTCATTCAATAATAAATCAATAACAAAGCAAAAGGCAGTTATTTAGTCTATACCAGATCCCTACAGAACAATCCATTCAATCCCATTCTTGGCTCTATCCGTGCAACTGCCTATCTAGTTTCCTAATGAAAGCTCTGATTGGTTCAGCTTCCATCACTATTATACACAGGGAGTTTGTGATCAACGCCACTCTGTGCAAACAAATTGTTCCTCACAGACCCCTTTTTTTAGTCTTTGCTCAGATCGTTCAGATATTTCGTCCAATAACCACGTGCGTATACACACACACACACACACACACACACACACACAAAGCAAAAGTCAGGAGATATGAAGGTGAATCGAAAATAAGAACTGGAAATGGCAAAAACACCTATGGAGAGGGAAACAGTTCACGAAGTGGCAAGGTAGCATAGTGGTTAGTGCGATTACTTTGCAGCACCAGTGGTCACCAATCTGGGTTCAATGCCCGCTGCTGTCTGTATGCAGTTTTTACATTCTACCCATGACCAAGTGGGTATCCTCCAGGTGCTCCAGCTTCCTCCCACATTCCAAAGATGTACAAATAGGATTAGGATTATTAAGTCGTGGGCATATTATGTTGGAGCTGGAAGTGCAACAAGACTTGTGGGCTGCCTCCAGCACAATTTTGATTTGATTTGATTTGACGCAAACAATGCATTTCACTCTACGTTTCAATGTTTCAATGTACATGTGACAAATAATGTTAATTTTCAGCTTGATGACCTCCCATCACAGCCAATGACGAATTTTGAAGAAGACCATAAAACCATAAAGCATAGGAGCAGAAATAGGCCATTCGGCCCATCAAGTCTGCCATGCCATTCCATCATGGCTGATTTATTATCCCTCTCAATCTCATTCTCCTGCCTTCTCTCCGTAACCTTTGACATCCTTATTAATCAAGAACCTGTCAACCTTGCTTTAAAATACCCAATGACTTGGCCTCCACAACTGTCTGGTAGCAATGAATTCCACAGATTCAACATCCTCTGGCAAAAGAAATTCCTCCTCATCTCTGTGGTACAATCAGAGATACCTCAGTGATAAAATGACGCAATCGAGAATATGAAAAACATTTCTAGGACTATCAGGGTTGAAGACAATTCAACAAATATCAAGAAAGGTGCAGCAAACAATCTTCATTCATAACAGTAAAAATAAGGTCCATCATCATGGTCCCCACCACACATGCTCGCTTCTCACTGCTGCCATCAGGAAGAAGGCACAGGAGCCTCAGGACTTCTGAAACATTAACAAGTTCTCTCTCCACAGATGCTGCCTGACTTGCTAAACATATACAGCGTTTTCTGTTTTTATTTCATTTAAATATATACTGCTGACAGACCAGCTTAAACAAACTGCAGCAACAATTTTAATTATCCAATTAATGAAAAGCAGGGAAACATTAAAATCTGAAAACTTCTCTTACATTACAATATGGGCTCTGGCTATGTGAAACATTTAGGAAACCCACCCAGACACAACAAGAAATTACCTAAAGCAAAGGATAAGTAAGACAAAAACAATATGAAATAGAACAGAAAATGAAAAATATATCCAGCCCATCAGGCAGCATCTGTAGAGAGAGAAAGGGAGTTAACACTGCAGATTAATGAACCTCATCAGGTCAAATTTGATCCAATAGGTAATGGATAAAGGTATGCTGAGGAATGCATATTAATTATTTTCATATGTTTTAACTTAGTAATTATTAACTTTTGCCACCTTCAGAACATTTGGAATATGCACCCCACATTGCTGACTCAAAGTTCAAAGTAAATTTTATTATCAAAGTACACATGTGTCACCATACACAACTCTGAGATTCATTTTCTAGTGTGAATATTCAGCAAATCTATAGAATAGTAACTATAAGAAGTTCAATGAAAGAGCAACCAGAGTGCAGAAGGCAACAAACTGTGCAAATGTAAATATAAATAAATAGCAATAAATAATGAGAACATGAGATAATTGGTTGTGAGAACATTTCAGTGATGGGGCAAGTGAGTGTAGTTATCCCCTTTTATTCAAGAGCCTCATGGTTGAGGGGTAGTAACTCTTTTTGAAGCTGGTGGTGCAAGTCCTGAGGCTCTTGTACCTTCTACCTGATGACAGCAGTGAGAAGACAGCATGACCTGGGTGGTGGGGATCTCCAACGATGGATGCTGCTTTCCTATGGCAGCACTTCATAAAGATGTGCTCAATGGTTGGGAGGACTTTAGGTGTGACGTACTGAGTGATTTCCACTAACTTTTGTAGGATTTTGCTACCTCACCATCTTCAGTATGCTTTGAGTGTGTATACCTGCTACCCTCTGCATATATTATCAACTTGTCCTTGGCTCTGTATTCCTCGATGCATTTAGTGCAATTCTATCAACCTGCACAATTTCCTCCATCTTCAATGTCCATCTGTCACTCCTTCTTCCCACCTACTGGGACTGTCTTCAGCAGCTCTTCCTCCAAGTCATGTGCTTATCCAACTACCCTCCACACGCCATCATGACTTGGAAATATATCACCATTCCTTCACCGTCAGCAGATCAAAATCCTGCTACTCTCACCCTATCAGCTTTGTGAATATATAAGACTAGAAGAGCATAAGATATAGGATCAGAATTGGGCCATTTGGTCCATTGAGTCTGCTCTGCTATTTCATCCCAGCTGATCCATTTTCTCTCTCAGTGCCATCTCCTTCCTTCTCCCCATATCCACACCTCAAAGTCTAAAACAGTTCCAAACTACTTTGGGGTAGCATGGTAGTGTAGCAGTTAGCGCATTGCTTTACAATGCCAGCGACGCGAGTTCAGTTCCTGCCACTGTCTGTAAGGAGTCTTTTATGCTTTCCCCAGGACCATGTGCATTTCTTCCAGATGCTCCAATCTCCTCCCACATTCCAAAGTCCTACAGGCTGGTGGTTTAATTGTTCAAATTGAGGTAACTGGGCAGTGTGAGCTTGTTTGGTAGGAAGGGCCAGTTACCGTGCTCTCTCTCTAAATAAATACAACAATAAATAAATAAATATTACTCACTACCACCTCCTCGAAGGTGACTAGAGATAGCAATTAAGTGTGACTCAGTCTGTGAATCATAAATCAAAATTATGATTATGATCACTGACATAGTCATGAAGTTTGTTGTTTTGTGGCAGCATGACAGTGCAATACATAAAAAAATTACTATAAGTTACAATAAGAAATATATATATAAAAGTAGTGCAAAAAGAGGAGAAACAGTGAGGAAGTGTTCATGGTCCATTCAGAAATCTGATGGTGGAGGGGAAGAAGATATTGAGTGTGTGCCTTCAGGCTCCTATATCTCCTCTCTGACAGGAGCACTGTGCTGGATGGTGAGGGTCTTTAATGATGGATGCCACCTTCTTGAGGTATCACCTACTGAAGAAGGCATGTTGTACCAGGAAAATTATGGATGGCGGTGCCCATGATGGAGCTGAACCCACACCTCTTGAACGAACATAACAAAAAAAATTTTACGACTTCTACCTTTCCCACTATTTTAAGAGGTAACCCTTAAATCTTCCCCTTTGAACCAGAATTTGCCCACCATCCATAAGTTCTCCTCTTCCTGATGCAACTTTCCTTGTATTAAAATCATAATATATTTTCTAATATGGGCATTTCTGTCTGAGCAGCTTTAATTTTCCATCGCAAATTGCCCTCGAGGTGGTGATGATGAACTCTGTCTTCTTGAGCCACTGCTGTAATGTAACCTGTTATGTTTAAACCAAATGATTCATTGAACCATTCTGAGTATCACTGGGAATGGCAAAGCTAGTCCTTTTCTTCTCCCTCCCCAAAAGCCTTTAGTGAACCAGAAGAGTTTTTACAATTATTAATGAAACACTACAGCAGCAACAGAGGAATACTGATTAGACAGCCAATTCAAACTCCAGATTATTAATAAACGGAATTAAATTGCTGCAGGTACTCTGGTCAGTCCTTTGATAAGTTAATACAGGTTTCTGGATTACTGGTCCAATAATTTTGTCACTGGGTCATTACCAACTGGAAAGTCTGGATTTACAGGTTCAAAGTCTATCAACTGTTCAACTGTTCCCATGTTCCAAGGGTATCATGGTAGTGTAGCAGTTAGCACGACGCGATTACAGCTTGTGGGGGGGGGGAGGTCAGAGTTCAAAGTCCCGAGTCCCAGCTTCCTCTGTAAGAATTCTCTGTGCATCCTCCCCATGGAATGCTTGGGTTTTCTCTGGGACATCTGGTTTCCTCCCAAAGTCCAAAGACATACTGGGTAGGTCAATTGGTCATTGTAGATTGTCCCATGATCAGGTTAGGGTTAAATTGGGGTTGTCGGGGGGGGGGGGGGAGTCAAAGGGCCTGAAGGGCCCTATTCCATGCTATGGCTCTAAATAAATAAATACATAAAATGTGCCTGGTGATTGTGGTTGGTTATTAATAGGACTTGTATCTTGTCACTGAAAATTTAGAATTAGATCACTGAGCACCTTCAGAAAATCAAGAAAATATTGACCGAGGGAGAATAAGGTCCAGCTGTAGAAAGAGAACCATTGCAATTTTACTAACATGATACAATTGATGGATCCTGCACCCCCAACAGCATCACAATCACCCCATCAGTACTAATTTCAACATTATCATTCCCTCAGTACTAACCACAATGCTTCAAAACCTCCCTCTGCAAATGGACCCTTGACTTCCTTACTGGGTGACCAGAGCCAGTGCAGATCAGTATTAACATCTCCTCCTCACGGACAACCCACATGTGCACTTTACAGCTGCATGGTTAGCCCACTGATCTACTCCCTCTACACACGATCGTATGACTAAACACAGCTACAAACTCGCAGATGACACTAGTAGATCGGATGGTTGAGTGATGTCAGTAACAACCTTGTATTCAATGTCAGCAAGACCCAGGAGTTGTGGAAGTTGGGGGGGTGGGGAAGACACACCAGTCCTCACTGGGGGTTCAGCAATGGAAGGGTAAGCAGCTTCAAGCTCTTGGGCATCAACATCTCAAAGGACTATCCTGGGTCCAATAATATATTGATGCAATTATGAAGAGTTGCATTAGTGGCTCTACTTTGTTCAGAGTTTGAGGAGATTTGGTCTTTCACCAAAGACATACAAATCTGTGTAGGTGCACAGTGGACTGTACAGTGCACTACAGCTCAGTATGGAGACTCCTGTGCAGAGGATCGCAAGTGGCTCAGCCAGCTCCATCACCAGCACAACCTTCCCCACCACCTGAAGAGGCAGAGCCTCAAGAAGGCAGCGTCCATCACTACGGATCCTCACCGTCTGGGACTTGCCCTCTTCCCACGACTACCATCAGGAAGGAGGTACAGGAGCCTGAAAAGCTACTTTCAATGATTCAAAGACAGCTTCTTCCCCTCAAGCATTAGATTTATGAATGGTCCATGAACCGATCATTACTCCTTTTTGTTTTGCACTATTTGTAGTAATTTTACACCACACTGCTGCCGCCAAACAACAAACTTCATGACAGTGATAATAAATCTGACTCTGACCAGGAAGCTTACCCAGGAGACGCGGAACTTGCAGACACAGAGATGCAGCAACGTCTGCCACAAGAAAGGATAGTTCAAGACACATAAGGATGGTAATCTTAAACGTCATGGAGATTATTGAAAATCAGGGATGATAACAACAATTACGGAACCTGTGATACAAGCGACCTTCATAACTGAATCACTGAACTGGAAAGGAACTATTCTTTACACTTGTCAATCCTGATCCAAGTTATCCTGGCGATAGATTTGTTAATTTGTACATTGAATTTCTTTTACTGCTCAACCCTGACTACTTCAGTGAAAGTATGAACATAGAACATAGAATAGTACAGCACATTACAGGCCCTTCGGCCCACAATGTTGTGCCAACCCTCAAATCTTACCTCCCATATAACCCCCCACCTTAAATTCCTCCATATACCTGTCTAGTAGTCTCTTAAACTTCACCAGTGTATCTGTCTCCACCACTGACTCAGGCAGTGCATTCCACGCACCAACCACTCTCTGAGTAAAAAACCTTCCTCTAATATCACCCTTGAATGGCTAGTTAATCCCAAATTTTCACTGCAGAGGTAGTCATTTTTTGTATGTCAAAGCCCTTTGCTTTATCCCCCTCATTTATACCTATGCTTTTAAAGAAATTGATAATGGAGACAGATATTTCATAAATTGAGTCACTGAAGTAGGTGGTCAAATGTTCTCACCTAATATACGTGAAATACAAAGTGTACTGAGTGAACAACAAACTGTGACTTGGAAAACACATCTGATGTACAAATTACCAATGTACATTCGAGACATTAATACAGGATTACGCAGAAGCACATCACGGCTTTCAAAACTCAACATCAAACTCAACAATTTCAGCTATCAGCCCTTCCAGTCTTTTTTTGTCACATTTCCAAAATTCCAATTTATTTCTCTCCTCTGTTGAGATATCAAATTTCACGTATCCTTTCCAATTTACCCCTATTCCCTCTTCCCACATCCCACTACCACACTTATAAGCAGAACTATTGCTTAGTGAGTCCTGATGAAGGGTCTTGGCCTGAAATGTCCACTGTTTACTCTTTCTATAGATGCTGCCTGGCCTGCTGAGTTCCTCTAGCATTTTGTGTGTGTTACTTTGGATTTCCAGCATCTGCAGATTTTCTCATGTTTGCCATTGCTTTTAATGCTCTGTCCGCCTTTGTCAGCCTGTTCTGCCACAGACATTCTCTTTTGCCTTCCCTGACATTTAAAACTTTCATTAAAAAACTTAAAAAAATACACTCAGTGACAACTTTATTAAGTACCTCCTGCTGCTGTAGCCCATCCACCTCAACGTGCTCTTTTGCACACTAATGTTGCAATGTATGGTTAGTTGAGTTGCTGCCACCTTCCTGTCAGCTTGAACCAGCCTGGCCATTCTCCACTGACCTTTCTCAGTAACAAGGCATTTTTCACCCACAGAACTGCTGCTCACTGGAAGTTTTTCTTTTGTTTCTTGCATCGTTCTCTGTAAACTCTAGAGATTGCTGTGTGTAAAAATCTGAGAAGATCAGCAGATTCTGAGATACTCAAACCAGCCCCTCTGGCACCAACAATCATTCTATCGTCAAAGTCTCTTAGAGCACATTTCTTCCCCATTCTGATCTTAAGGACAAATCTTGCCTGACAAATTTGTTGGATTTTTTTTTGATGAAGTAACAAGATATCGATTTAGAACAGAGATGAGGAGGGATTCCTTTAGCCAGAATTTATTGGAATTTTTGCATTGATGGTTGTGGAAGTGAAGTTATTGGGTATTTTTAAAGCGGAGATTTATAGTTTCTTGATTAGCTAGGGTGTCTAAGGCTATGGGGAGAAGGCAGGAGAATGGATTTGAGAGGGAAAGTAAGTCAGCCATGATTGAATGGTGGAGCAGGTTTGAAGAGCCTAATGACCTGATTCTCTTCCTACATCTTATGTTCTTTTTGTCTTATAGTTTTAAATGTCCATATCACAACTGTGAACTATGTTGCCTTATTCGAGATTCACCCATGAGCAGTAATACCTCCACATCAATCTTCTTTTGCTCACAGGGGATCTTCTGTATTTCAATCAGATTGACCCACATTCTTCTGAACTCTGAAGAACATGATTCTACATATTTAACAACAAAGCACAAAATGGTGGAGGGATTCAGCAGGCCAGGCAGCATCCATGGAAAAGAGTACAGTCAACGTTTTGGGCTGAGACCCTTCATCGGGTTTCTGCTCGCTTCCGCACTATTTATTTATTTATATTTCCTCTTGTAATTTATAGCATTTTTATGTATTACACTGTACTGCTGCCACAAAACAACAAATTTCACAACATATGTCAGTGATATTGAATCTGATTCTGATTCTAATTAGAATGAAGGTGACGGTTTCATAGCACAGTCCATGGTTTGCAAGGCCTGTTAGAAGCCAAGAACTAAATTCATTCGAGGACAACTGCTAGCGTTTCAGCTGACCTCCAAATGTTTGTACCCAATGCATGTAAGGCATATGATGTGCTGAGGGAAATTGGATTGACTTGGTAAATACACCTGTTCAATGAATGCCAAGGTACACATTAATGTCCCTGGAGCACAGTAAGACTGTTTCAGCTTTCTGCGGCAACCCATGCAGATTCACACACACAGCTTCCCCAATGCAGATGTGTGAAAACTCAAATGGAGAACTAATTGCGAAGCAGTAACTTGCCCATGATGTCCACTGTGTAATCTGTACACTTGGCAAATAGAACATTTTAACAACATGCCTCATCTGTTCTCTGAAAATGCAATGTAAAAGCCTTTTTTTACATTCCAAATGCAACTTGTAAGCATTTCTGCTTTATAATCAAATGGAAAAAAATAAGGGTATAATTTAATCCCAGTAACCTTCATCAGGAAGGATGTGAATTATTAGTTTTCCCCAAAGCCTCATTAGTAAACTTGAATCAAATCGGCAGTCAATATCCTTTGAACAAAAGCTTATGGTGGTTTAACCAATTCCATGCTCGACACCACTGTGAGAGGGCATGTTTCTAGTAAACATGCAGTCTACTATTCTCCTTTGGGATAAAATCCTCTGGCAGCACCACCACAAGAATGCAGCATTCATCATCAAGGAACCCCCACTAAGCAGGCCACGCTCTCTTAATGCTGCTGCCATTGGGAAGGAGGTACAGGAGCCTTAGATCTCACACACCAGGTTCAGGAATAGTTATAACCCTCTCCAACCATCAGGCTCCTGAACCAGCATGGATAACTTCACTCATCTCAACACTAAACTGATTACATAACCTATAGACTCACTTTCAAGGGGGCTACAACTCATGTTCTCAATATTATTTATTTACTTATTTATGATTTTTGATGATAATGATGATTATTATTAATTTCTTTTTGTATTTGCACTATTTGTCTTCTTTTGCACATGAGTTGTTTGTCAGAATTGTGTGTAGTTTTTCATTGATTCTATTGTATTTCTTTTTTCTACTGTGAATGCCTGCAAGAAAATGAATCTTGGGGTGGTATTTGGTGAAGTATATGTACTTTGATAACAAATTTACTTTGAACTTTGAAAATATTTTCTGAAGAAGATATTGCTGAAATGGGGTGTTGTACAAGCCTTTTTCACATACTGCTTCATTTCAACTGTAATTTCAGCAACAGTTTTTTTTAATGAAGTGACTCCCAGAGTAAGATCTTATCTCTGATTACAGCTCTAACTTTATAGTAGGAATTCCCAACCTGGGGTTCACGGACCCCTTGGGCAATGAAAGGTTAATGATAGAGGTCCATGACATAAAAAAAGGTTGGGAACACCTGCTTTAGTGACTCTGAGAAAAGGACCACATATTTGGAATATCGGTTTTTACAAAGTCGATCATTTGGCCTAACCAGTCAACGCTAGCTACTACATTCCATCTAAGTCTCCTCTTATCATTCTTAATCTAAATTTATCCATGTAATCTTCTACTACATTTTTCCTCACATGCTTGTCCAGTAACCCTGAAATCACATCTTTACCATTCCCCATGTTCTCAGCACGCCTCAGTTAAAGTTTTCTGAATTTACAACTGAGTCGCTCGTGGGCTACAGTTCAAACACGTGGAAAGAATTGAATAGCTGTACGTTGCGCTGTGCTTACAAAATTCAGTTCTGCAAGGGCAATAGACACAAAGTTCTGAATCACAGCAACCACTCCCACACCACATGATCCAGGGTGATTTTTTTTCACTCCACCTTCTCACCATTCTGTAGTACTGAACAGCAAGTCATTCATTTGTGGAATTATCAAATGGTTTTAAGGAAGAAGCTATTACAGCCAAGACAGGCTATTAACTAAAGCATTGGATATTTTTGTCAGTGTGGAGAGGTCAAAGGACAATTTCCAATTTCCAAAGGAATATCAAATTCATGCAGAAAGTAGGAACAAGGAAATATGGAACTGATGATCAGTAAGGAACTGATTAACCGTGTGACCCATGTCACTGAGCTGATCGTATGCCTGCTGCCCTGGACTTTTAGAATAAAGACCAGAGACATGGGAATCGGGAATGCTGCAGTCTCCGGTAATTGCAACTACAGCTGGAAGACTTGTTGATATATTCTGTTGATTCAAGAAAGTATTTGACCCCATCTGCTTAACTGTGAAATAATCATTCATAGTAGCTACCACCTAGGCCTGGAGCTTGGAGTGGAATAGTTAAAGTAATTTGTGTATTGGCTTGAGTATTAATAATCATTGTGGAAAGGATAACATTAAACTGAAATAAAGATGAAAGTCCTAGAAGCATTTAGTAGGTCAGGAGGTTACAGTGGAAAGAGGAACAGAATTAACGTTTCAAGTCCATGGCCCCAACAGAACTAGATCACGGTCATTAACTGTTTCTCTTCCTACAAATACTGCCAGACCTGCTGAGTGTTTCCAGTGCCTCCTGTTTTTATTTCAGATTTACAGCATCTGCAGTCTTATGATTTTTAGTTGAAAGATTTGAGTCACTGTAACATCCTTGTCCTCTCTGCCTGTCACCACTCATCTTCCTCTCTCTATAGCATCGTGGTTAGCACAACACTTTACAGTACCTGCGATCCCAGTTCAATTCCTGCTCCTGCATGTAAGGAGCTTGTACGTTCTCCCTATGTTCACATGGGTTTCCTCCAGGTGCTCCTGTTTCCTCCCACAATCCAAAGACATACCTGTTGGTAGGTTAACTGGTCATTGTAAATTGTCCGATGGTTAAGCTAGGATTAAATTGGCGGATTGCGGGGTGTTGTGGCTCGAAGGGCTGGAAGGGCATATTTCACTCTGTACCGCAATAAAATAATAAAATACATCTTACAGTCAGATCAGCCATAGTTAACAAATATTTTTTCCTTTCTTTTCACATAGACTTCACCCCATCACAGACTGTCCTTTCTGTGTCCTGCATCACAAACCCCCCCTAGTTTTCCCATTTTTCCAGTTCCAATGAAGGGTCATTGCTGGACAGTGGCTTTTTCACCCTCCCTACACACTGCCTGACCTGCTGAATAATCCCACATCCTTATTTGGTTTCAAATTTTTTGCATCAGAATTTTTCTTTTTGCTTTCCAAGGGATCTTCATTGCCTATCATTAGTTGCAAGCAACAAGGCTGAACTTCTTCAGGCACAAATAGGCTGGGATGACTTTGTTCCTAACAAGTAAATTCCAGAGAACTCAGTTTTATCCAGCTGGTACTCCATGACAACTTTCCATAAGATACGAACAGATGCTGGAAGATTTTAGGAAAGTTGGACTGCTGAACCTTATTCTGTGGATTGCCAGCTTCAGGGTTTACATGTGCTCCTGGGGAATCAAACGATATCTTCAGACTTCCCAGTGCCTCACCCCATTAGACAACATTTTCCCCGTATTTCCAACATATTTAACATTAATTTTTAATAAAATGATAGAACACACGCGCGCGCGCGCGCACACACACACACACACACACACACACACACACACACACACACACACACACACACAAACACACACATACACATACACACACACACACACACACACTTTGGTTCTTTCTCTGTCTCTTTCTCTCTCCTGTGGAAAATCTTGCTGATTTGGAATTTCACAAGACCCGAGGGCAAAGGAGTTTATGGTCTACAAACTGCAAAGCAGTCATGGCCAATATAAACGAGAGGCATGATAGGAAAGAGGAATAGTGTTAATGAGGCAATAGTTATACATTTTTCACTCTTGCTAACTTTACAGAAAGAATTTCATCCTTGAACTCACTGGAAATATTTATTTTGGAAAAATTGGAGTCACAGAATCTGTCATCAGAGTGACAGAATTAGGGTCACACTAAAATACAGCAGAAGAGAACTGACATCCTTTCAACATAAAAAGTGATGATTCATCTAGTTTGGTCTCTGTCAGCTCACACTTTAGGACCATTCCCCTATTTTTTTCCCAGTGCTTAAAAACGTTTTGTATCATCTCTGTCCAATACCTATCTTAAAGTCCTGAGTTATTTTAATTCCATTATGCTTATAAAAATATATGTTGTCAATCATAATAACTCTGCAGGAAGGAACTATTTTCTTCATAATTTCCCTTCATACCTTTTGCACAGGTTCCTGCACCACTCTGTGAATTTCCACTAATGAGAACAGTTTCTTTTTTCATCATCATCATAATGTGCTGTATGATGATGGGTGATCATAGTCTAATGAGCATGATTGCATTTGGCAAATTTTTCTACAAAAGTGATTTACCATTGCCTTCTTCTGGGCAGTGTTTTTAGAAGACGAGTGACCTCAGTCATTATCAATACTCTTCAGAGACTGTCTGCCTGGCATCAGTGGTCGGATAACCAGGCCGTGTGATATCCAACAGCTGCTCGTACGACCATCCACCACCTGCTCCCATGGTTTCACGTGACCCTCACTGTGGGTGTGGGGGGAGGTGTGCTAAGCAGGTGCTACACCTTTCCTTAGACTGACCCGCAGGCCAGCGGAGGGAAAGAGTACCTGACACCTCCTTTGGTTGAGACTTCCCTCCATCCTGCAATCCCAGTTTCTTTTTTTATCCTTTCTAAAACAGTAACGATGTTATACACCAGTCATAACCTTCATTTTAGACTATCTGGAATAACAAAGAGCTGCTGGAAAGTCTTTACATGGTAGTTAGATTGGGATATCAAAGCATTTAGAAGAGTTTACATGGATTGTCTTCATGTTTAGACTTCCTCTATGAGATACCATTGATTGATCAGAATTAGATTTCTACCAGGATATGAATAAGGCTTCCAATAGGAATCAAAAGAACATGCTGGTGAATATCAGCTCTGGATTGTGGTAGCACTTCCCTCCCCATCATGCATCTGGCTTGCTTTGGCCACTACCTTTTTACTGTTTGTAGGTCACGTATTGCTTCTCACTCAGGCCTTCACAAATGCCGAATTGACAATAAGTTTGCACTGGAATAAGAGACGTTGTTGTAGAGAAACAGAACAAAGGCAGATTCCAGCAGTTCTTGTTAACTCAGTGTTTGATCCTAAATTAAACACTAAAATGCAGCCGTACTGAGCTGATGTCCTTACATCGCTGACATGATAATTGTGAGACGTGGAGCGATGCATACAGAAAGATATTGACAACTTAAAATTGAGTTAAATAAAAGAAAGCTAGATTCCTTGATCGGAATATTAAGTACAATTTGCTTGCATATGCAAATCTGAAGTCCATTTTGACCTCTAGGCAATTAACCGGTGGAGCGCACAAACTAGCAAAAACAGACCACGATTCTAGGCCAAGTCTTCATTTAAATCCAGAAGGCGAGTAGCATGACCAAACGTGGCCTTGTTCACCACACAAAGCCTAGATTTCCATATTAATCACCTCAAGCTGATAGTCACTTATTTATGTAAATGCATTTCTCACAGAATTGAAACCACTTGGCTTTGCCTGACAGCATTGATTTTTACCTTCAGTGTGGGCAAATTAGTTACACTCTGCTCTTCCTCAGCCTCCTAATTACTGGTCATTTCTGCATCTAAAATGTCATCTCAGTGGGTGGATGGAAATCTACCGAAGCATAGCAGATGCATAATGGGAAAGAGCAGCAGAGTTACCAAGGTGAATGTTCATATATTTCATGCACTTATTCCTCTGACAACCTTACACAGATAATTCTGTCCCTGCACTTAGTGATCACTTTTGGAGAAATTGAGACTTATGGAATGGTTATAACACAAAAGGAGGACATTCAGCCCATTGAGCATATACCCCTCAGAGAGAAGGTACTTCTGGCCCATTCTCCTGATCTTTCTCCAGAGCTCCTCAATTTACTTTCAAGCTCCTGTCTAATTCTCTTTGAAAGCTCTAATTCTGTCTGTTCCATCACCCAGCCAGTACATTTGTTCATAAGAACTGAGGGTCATCTTCTTCCCATTCCCCTTTGGAGCCTTTGCCCAAAGGTCAGGCCATCTTTCTGAGAATTGCACAATGCAAGGCATGTGTTTAAATATGAAGACAATGACTCATTTCTGTTTTGGTCAAGTCCCCAATATGAATTGTAGCATCAAGGATAAATATCAAGCAAGGAAACCCAATACGGTGTGCCAAAAGTGATTCATCATGCAAGTAAGTGCTCAAAGCAGCACCCAGGTCTCTAATGCATGGGTGAATTGCTCTGACTGGCCTTTAAAGTTGAAAAACACTATGCCACTTAACAGTAGCCAAGCTCAACACTGTCCAAAATATCTGCAGGACTAGGATGGTTAACAGTAAAGACAGAAGTACAACAGCAGTGTCAGTACAGGTTGACCACCACAAATCCAGAATGATTGGGACCTGTGCAGTGCCAGATTAGTGAATTTGCCAAGTCACAGGTGGATAGGTTAGGATTAAATAAATAAACACCTCTAACCCACTTGATGATCAGCTCACCTGTGGAAGAGTCAGTGTTACTCAAGTTGCATTTGCTTTTCACAGACACACCACTGTTGAGCTTTTTCAGAAGTTCCACCCTATCCTGATAGATAACTTGTGGTGTTTGCACTTTACAACGCGAGAAGCTCTTCCTTTATTCAATGAAGACGTGATTGGGGCCAGATAAGCGCAGGTTATAAAAATAAATGCAGAACAATGCAAAGGAATAACTTGCTTCTTTTGAAGACCATGTCCACAGCTGATTCTGCTAATGGCGCCACCAAAATGGTGGTGATAGGTTGATGTGGCAGGGCGGGAAATTTGAAATTAGGCTGGTGAAAATTATGTCTGAATTAGCAGTAGAATTGGATTGCTGATTGCCAGATTTGAGGTGGTCGACCTGTACTGCTGTCTCTGTGCTCTAAATACCACTTCCCACCAAGTGTTGCTGATCCATATGTTGACCCCACCCATCGTAACATTGCAAAACATTACACATTATTCATTTGAGTAAGGTCAAGCCTTCAAGATGCACTGCAGAACTGTGAACTATGCAAAGCCAATCTTTCTCAAGGCTACAAGTCAAATTATCAGACATCCCACCTCTCCTGGAAGTTCCGGGAGCCTCCCGCATATTAATAGTGGCTCCCTGATGCCCGCAAATTATATACTATATCACGGAAATCAATTTTTTTGAGAACGAGCGAGCGAGAGGAAGCAAGACAGAGCGTGAGAGCAAGCAAGCGAGAGCGAGAGCACACCATGGCAGAGTGTTACAAAAAATATATAAAACGTACGTCACCCCAGACTACACTAGAGTGTACCCCTGCCTAATAGGAGTAAAAATAATAACAGTGTTGCTTGCTGCACTGTTTGCAACAGTAACTTTTCTATTGTCTGTGGAGGGTTAAGACTGTAAAAGACATGTTGAGATAAGTTTAACAGGTGTCATTCGTTCATTAGCATAGCTAACGTTATTTAAACTAGCTGGCTAGCTGCAAAGGAGCTGCTCTATTGCAGACATCCCACCTCTCTCGGAAGTTCCGGGAGTCTCCTGCAAATTGATGGTGCTACCTCCCTGAAATTAGTTTTTGCAGGGTGGGATGTCTGAATTATTTCATATCCACTGAGGTACAAGAAACAGGAGCTCTGACTGACAGCCAAGCTGACATGCAGATGCTGTGCATTTCTGTTGCCCGCTCTCCAGGGCCTTGTATAATGAAAGAGCAACTGCTAAAGTAACTATAGGGCAGGGGTTTCCAACCTGGGTTCCACAGACCCCTTGCTTACTGGTATTGGTCCATGGCATAAAAAAGGTGTGAACCCCTGCTTTAGGAGAATAACGTTGAAACTACTGTTTTTATTCAAATTAATTTATTTTAACTTTCTTTAATACTTTAGTGTAGACGGGTACTTGATAATTGGCATTCACATAAAGGTTCAATAGGCCTATTTCTGTGTTGTATGACGCTATGATTTTACAAAATGGTACTGGAATAACAAAAGTTTGTTTGAAAATGGTGCTGATTGACTGCTGAGGTGAAATGAGCAATCGGGCAGTGGAAGCTAAAGGTCATGTGATTAAACCTTCTGGAGTGGGACGAAGCAGGCCTGACAACCGTACTGTCTCCCTGTTCACTTCAATTCTCAACCACTGACGACTTCCTTCACTCAGAGTCACAGTGAAGACGTAACCACTATCCACAGCCATGGCAGCTCGGGCTTATTTGGTTATTCTGCTGTCAGAGGGTTGCAGCCTCTAGGTCCACTCCAGAGACTTGAGTGCAGAGATCTCAGCTGACTTTTCGGTACATTATTGTCATGCACCGTGAGAGGTGCACAAATAGAAAAGGTTCAGAAGGACGTGGATCAAACCCAGGCAAATGAGACTAACTTTGGACGCAACCTATCGACTCACTTTCAAGGACTCTACAACTGATGTTCTCAGTATTATTTATTTATTTAGCACAGTTTTCTTTTACGCGTTGGTTGTTTGCCAGTCTTTGCAGTTTTTCATTGATTCTATTATATTTCTAAGTTCTGCGAGAAAGTGAATCTGGAGGTAGTATATGGTGTACTTTGAAAATAAATTGGCTTCAAGCTTTGAGCATCTTGACTGGCATGAACAAGTTGGGCAGAAGCTCATGTTTCAGTGCGGTATTACTCTCTGACTCTGCAGTAGTGAGTGGGGCTCTGCACTTTTGGAACAGCCTTTTGTTATGATGATTGCTCATTTCAGGCAGGACTGAACCCAGGAGCAGAGGGACGGCAGACTCCCCATGAGGAGATAGAAACAAGAGGTTATACGTAAGAATACCAACAGAGCATCAGAGGCACAACCGCGTGACACCGCGAGACAAGTTATTCTCCACAAACAAAAGGACTCTGCTACCGTGCTAAACAAGAGTCCCCTTTAAATAATCATAAAATGCAGAAAACCCGTGCCAGTCACAATTAACTTGACGAGATTAAACAGAAAATATAAGGGCTTAACAGCTCTGTTTAAGGTAACAATAGGGAATACAGATGCTCGAGAAAGCTAGAAACCCAACTCTCTATGGCAAGCCACAGTGTCCTGCAGGGGCTCATGATAGTACCTTCCTCCCTAAAGCCAGCACTCGACCATCCAGGGATCCTGGACAACTCATGATAGGGCTGGAAAACCCAGAACAGACATGATGCTCTCGAGTCAGGCTGGAAAATTCGGGAACATTGCACCTATAACTCGGGAACAGTGCGCGTTAGGCTCGGAAATTTTGCGCACATATCTTGAAAAATTCCAGCAGGACTCATAAGACTGCCATTCTTCACATGAACTCCTGAGTCCTCTCGGATAAAAATTATTGATCCCACTGCAATACTTCAAAGAAGATGGGGTGGGTGGGGAAAAATAATACCTGATATCTCGCTAACTTAGAGGCTTCACTCAGTGTCACTGAAAGAGATTACCTAGTCAATATTACATTACTGTTTTTGGAGCTAGTACAGTGCAGACTGGGGATCAATAACTATTGAAGTGCACATGACTTTCAGTACCACAGGTAAGGTTAATTCTGGGTTCTCTGGTGGAAAAAGATTCTAATTGAAGCAGCACAGTTGAAAGGAAAATTTAAGGCAGATGACAGAAAGAGGCTCTTCAAACAAGGAGTGGTCCAGAGAAGCCAGTGGGATATTGGGGCAGGAGCACAGGGTGGAACCAATATTCACAAACACATTCAAGATCCAGTTACTTGACACAGCAGAGATCGTGATTGGGGTGAATGAACTAACGTGGCAAAAAAAAAAGGCTCCAATATAGTTACTGTGAAAAGTGTGAAATGTCTTAAAATGTTTCCCATCCCTTGAAGCACTTTGTAAGGGTGCAGCCACCATTACCCAGCATTGCAAGCTGAAATGATATTAATATCACACAAAACAAGAAAGAAATATATTGCGAAGTGACTATAGTGAAGATAGTTTCTTGTCACTTCTAATTTGCCGCTTGACAAAGTTAATATAAACAAGAACTGGCAAAGGCTTTGCTCGAATTTGTAGTGGTTCTTATAGAATAACCTACGGTGAACAATCTTGAATCAGAATTATTATGAGTAAATGGTGAATCTTTTACAGGCCACTGCTGGTACTGTTGTGCAGAGATGAAAGCACACTGAATCTACTTAGGAGAAACTTGGGCAGCATGCCTTATGAGAATAGGTTGAGTGAACTCGGCCTTTGTTCCTTGGAGTGAGGGAGGATGAGAGGTGACCTGATAGGGGTGTACAAGATAATGAGAGGCATTGATCGTGTGGATAGTCGGAGGCTTTTTCCCAGGGCTGAAATGGCTAGCACGAGACGGCATAGTTTTACGGTGCTTGGAAGTAGATACAGAGGAGATGTCAGGGCTAAGTTTTTTTATGCAGAGAGTGGTGAGTGTGTGGAATGGGCTGCCAGCGGCAGTGGTGGAGGTGGAAATGATAGGGTCTTTTAAGAGACTCATGGATAGGTACATGGAGCTTATAGAAAACATACAGCAAAATACAGGCCCTTCAGCCCACAAAGCTGTGCCGAACATGTCCTTACCTTAGAACTATCTAGGCTTACCCATAGCCCTCTATTTTTCTAAGCTCCATGTACCTATCCATGAGTCTCTTAAAAGACCCTATCGTATCCTCCTCCACCACTGCCGCCGGCAGCCCACTCCACGCACTCACCACTCTGCATAAAAAAACTTACCCCTGACATCTCCTCTGTACCTACTTCCAAGCACCTTAAAACTACGCCCTCTCGTGCTAGCCATTTCAGCCCTGGGAAAAAGCTTCTGAGTTTCTATGTTCCAGGTTTTCTGTGCTGTTGGTGAATTCCAGCTATAAGTTTGAGCTTTGTCTGGTGATAATTATGGTGATAACCATGAACAAAAGTTTCTATGTTCAGCATTTTGACTAGTTTCATGGACTTGGAGTGTATAATCCATGTGTGAAGTCCTCACTGATATTAAGGGTAATCTGGATGGGTCAATACTTTCATGTCAGCACCAGTTCTCAGGGGATGAAAAATGTCTCAGAGGATGAATATCACAGAGTGCAGTGAGATCAACATTTGTCCCAACTCCGTCATCCTTCTACAACCCACTCCAAGCCTTCACCACTCCCCATCTCAGCCCCCAGTCATATAGCATGGGAACAGGTGCCTTGGCACAACAGGTCCATTTGATGTTGTAGTGTTTGTCAAGCTTGGCAATTAGCTTGCAGAAGTTTCATCAACAGTTCAGGAGACACCTTCAGTGCGCAGTTGTTGGTGTTTCTCTTTGGGAGCGATTGCATTTACATAGGCCCACATTTGCTTGCCTCGGGCCTGATTGGCTACCACTTCATTTGACCTTTGAATTCTACTGGCACACATTTCCTTGGCTCTTAGGGGTTCAAAGATGGCATCTATTTTGATATGTTTGTTTAGGAGTTATCAGAAAACCATGCTTCTAAAACTTCTCGTGCCTGCTTCATATTTTCTTGCACCAGTCCCTCTGTGGCGTCCTTGTTAAGGTGGTGACTTTCTCGGTCCTTATGTACCGAGATTAGCAACAGTGGATCTGTGGTACAGAGACTCTGCAACATCAAACAACTCAACTCGAGCTACCAATATTCACCATCATCCTAAACAAGATTTACCATTAGGAACGAGATTCCCATCTAATTTAACATTGAGAATGGGGCCACAAGAACTCAGAGAGCATTGGGCAAAATCTGGGCCATCTTTGACTTATTTAAAGGCCATTTGAGAACCTCTCAAGCTTTGATCTCCCTTTGTTGGCCACCTTGTGCCAATAGAGATTTTGCTGGGCATCTGAGAGGCCTACCCACCCTTTCAAAGGCCATTTAGGGTTGGTGCAATCCCAAGGAAACCCACAGTAACCCAGTCTGATTTCTTGTCTTCCCCTTTATCCATTCTGCATTCTGAGCAGGATAAGCATCACCAGCCAAAGTTCAAACTTATAGCTGGAATTCACCAACAGCACAGAAAACCATGGTAATAGGCAGTAAACTTGCTGGAGTCTGCCTCATTATCACCTGCCCATGGAAACGTTGCCAAGGTCTCCTGGAGAGCTGTGAAGCACACTGGTGTGAGGAAGGGCAGAAAGAATATTTTAATTTAATGGCTTCAGATCTCTCTTCCACAATGCACTGTGATGTTCCACTCTCAAGCGTGGAGAGCCAGACAGTGGAGTCCTACTGTGGGCTGAAAGATAATGCAAAGATTTGAAAACCTCTTTGTGGCAGAGGTCAATGGTACTCTGCTAATTGCACAATTTGTATGCCACCTCCATCATTAACTGAATTAAATCTACTCATAAAATGCCAAACTTGTTCAGCCGAGTCTAGGAGGGATGATAACACTTTAATATTTGAAATGAAAGCTTCAGAAATCAGAGTGAGCCCTAACCTGATGGGGCCAAGGAAATGAAAATTCTGTCAATGAGATAAGAAGCCATGCAAGTCAATGAAAAATGGTTATCGAATTGAAGCTGAAAGAAAGAAAATTGACTGAAAAAGACACAAGGTGATATGGAAATATCCACATCAACTTTATCGTAATTGGTAGTGCACATGTGTGCCCAATTGAATGGCACCTTCAGCTGCCTCTCCTCAAACAGTTTCACCAAAACATGGAACAATTAGAAACAAAAACAGAACATGCTGTCAACAAACAACAGATCAGGCAGCAGTTGAAGAAAGTGAAACAGAGTTAATGGTTGAGGTCAAAGCACCTTCATTGGAATTCCGAAAAAAAAAGATTAAAAAAAGTGAGTTGCAGTGAAGGTGGTGGGATTAAAGGAACTATCTGTGATAGGGTGAGACCAGGTAAAATGGATTAACAGGACAGTCAAAGGGTGATTAAGTTTCTTTGTGTCATGTGTTGCAATGCCAACTGAGCATTTCCAATACTGAGCAAATTCCTATGCACTCCCCTCAATTATCAAAACATTGTGGCTGCATTATGTACCATCTACAAGGTGCACTGCAGCAATATGGCCACATCTCCATAATGTTTTATCTTCACCACCTAGAAAGCCAAGTTCTTCACCAATGTTTAGTGTCTCATCTTCCATTGCAGGTGATCCCAACCTGGGGTCCACAACCCCTTGTTTAATAGTATTGGCCCATGGTAGAATTGAAAATACATGTGGACTAAGATATTAACTGTCCTGTGCTATCACCAGTGGGATCATCAGTTGACCTGTCACCTGTCTTCAGGAGTTTCAGCCCGCTTATGATCAAGACTCCCTCGAGGTGGTGGGCCAGCAGTGCTAAAGCACCACCTCCCACTGGTGAGCTTAAAAACTTGGCATCTGCCTCTATCAGAGTTGTTGGTCGCTTCCATCCAACAGATAGTCTATTCTTCAGGTGTCTATGCAACTACTGAAGGGTTTGCAAGAGATGTATACACTGTCCGACTATCTGCCACTCTGGACATACTTGGTCCACACCCATGCTGATCCTGTCTCTGCTGAATCAACTACAGCCCTGCTGGTTGACTTGATCTCTCTTGTAGTGAGGCCAAGGTCACGCAGCCACTTCTGGAAAGTGAATGCAATAAACCCACGGCAGCATACTTCGAATGGATAGCATGAGACCTTCCACCCTCTGTCTCTGCACTCTGATCTTAATTCTGCATACTTGGTTAACTTGCGCTCATGGGCTTCATCAATGTTGTCTTCCCAGTGGACTGTAAGTTCATCTATAACCACTTCTCTACTGGTGTCAGAACCATACGATTATATCTGGACGCAATAAAGAAGATTGGGAACCCCTGATCTAATGGATAAAGAACATGTCTGAGATTGTTACCTTTACAGAGAAGGTCAGGTTGGGTTGGGTATGGAAATGATTATGTGCAATCAGTTTGAGTTGGTGATAAAAACCTGAAATTAACTTATTACATGAGTAGAGTGAAATGGCCCATTGATGCTTTGGGTCAAGAGCTTTCACCTGGACAGAAAGACTTAGGGCAATAGCCGAAATAAAGAAGAGGTAGGATCTGAAAAGGTGACTGTTCAGTCTCCTCTACAGAAGATACCACTCCTGCTGCATTCCTCCTGCAGTCTGTTCTCTTGCTCCATATTCCAACAGCTGCAAGCACTTGTATCTCCATTATAACACTGGAGACTATTCGACCCTTCAAACCTGTACCTGCTCCCAGCAGAGAAATCCCATCAGCACCATTTCCTACTCATACTTCTCTGCGACCTAACTTCTCTCATCTGTCCATCCCAGGTTCTCCCACCCATATTCACAGTCATTTTCATTCACCAACTGACTAGCAAGTCTTTAAGATGCAGGAGAAAGTCAGAACACTCAGGGAGAAGCTACATTGTCCATAAGACACAGGAGCAGAATTAGGCTATTTGGCCCACTGAGTCTGCTCTGCCATTTGAATCAAGGCTAACCAATTTCCCTCTCAACCCCATTCGCCTCCCTTCTCTCCATAGCCTTTCATGCCCTGACTAATCAAGAGCCTATTAAGCTCCACCTTAAATATACCCAGTGACCTAGCACCCACACAGCAACCTGTGGCAATAACATCAACAGATTCACCACCTTCTGGCTAAAGAAATTCCTCCTTATCTCTGTTCTTGGTGAACATCCCTCTACTTTGAGGTTGTGTCCTCTGGTCCTAGACTCCCCCACCAAAGGAAATATTCTCTTCACATCCACTTTATCTAGGTCTTTCAACATTTGATTCGTATCAATGAGATTCCCGGGGAGATCACAATGAGAATGTGCAAATTCCACACACACACAGCGTCCGAGGTTTGTTGGAGGCAGAGCTCATCACTTTTGCACGTATGTGAAATGAAAACAGAAAAGGTTGAATATATTCAACAGGTCAGGCAGCTGCTCTGGAAAGAGAAGAAGCAATGCTAATATTTCCAGTCAATAGTTTGTCAACCTCATATTACTTCAGTTTACTTTACTTTACTGTTGCCAAACAATTGATACTACAGTGTACAATCACCACAGCGATACTTGATTTTATTTCACCACAGATGAAGCCTGATCAACAGAACATTCCCAGCACTTGTGTGTTGTTAATAACGATGGCAGTTCCCTGGTGTCTTCGCCATGGAATGCAGGCCTGTTACTGATTCTTATCTTTGCAGTACATTAGATATAGTCCAATTGGATCAGGAAATATCTATGTTTGAACTTTGATTCTTCAGTCCTGAAAGCAGAGTAACTTCATTCTCCTAATGATTTGATGGTGTTGATATTTAACTGTATGAGTTACTTGCCTGAGTTATCTCAAACTTTGGGTTAACTCTATCTTTAATAAGGCACTGAGGTGTTTTCCACTAGATCTTGGATGTGTGATGACACATCTCAATGGCTCCCTACGGAACCATCGCTCTTGCTCCCTTGGAGTTATAAATGATATTATGATCCATATTACAGTAAAAAAATTGAAATAAATGGCCTGCTAGGGCAGTGAGCAGCAATATGACCAAGTCTTACTGTTGATTCATATACAAACAAGTGTGTGCTAAAATATATAGTAGATATATTAATCCGATAGCACACACAAAGTGCTGGAGGAACTCATTAGGTCAGGCAGCTTCAATGGAAAGGAATAAAGATTTGATGTTTTGGGTCGAGACTCTTCATTAGGACTGGAAAGGAAGGGGGATGAATCCAAAGGATCCTGATGAAGTGTCTCGGCCCAAAATATCAGCCTGTTGAGTGTGTTATTTTGAAGACTCTCTTATGGTTTTCAGTCTGATAGCCAGTATAACACATGCATGCACACTCAAACACATTCTCACACACACACACACACACACACACACACACACACACTCCTCCTTTTGCAAAATAACACATTTGAAATAACAGAATAACAGAATATTGGACATAGTTGTTAGATACTAAAAGCAATCTCAATAATCCAATTACTATCTTGGCTGTTAAGTGCTATAGTGACCAGCCTCTGTGTGTCTTCATTTCACTGTTAATTGCTTTTAATAAGTTAGTGGAGAAAAGATTCATTATTCAATCTGATAGGAATGTGGTGTGAAGAGCCAGAGGCCTCAGCATCACTGCTGCACATCATTACAGTTGAAGTCACTGATTAATTCAGGCAATTATCCTTTCTCTTCCCAAAAGGCGGGAGGTGGGAGGAGAAGATGGCAGCGAGCCTGCGTGTGCGCAGCCCTCTGGCGAAAAATGATATCGTATCTGTTAAATAGGGGCCGTGGACAATTCTGATTTGATGGAGAATGGACGTGAAAGCACAGAAGAACATCTGGAGAAATTTCTGGAACACCTGTTCGCTGCTGTCGTTACTGTGTGGTCAGGAACCTTTCGGAGGGTAGGCCTCAAAATCCCCGGCGTTGCCTGCTTTTGGCGACCGAGAAGGAGGTCGAATCGTTCGGACAGAGATGGCGCTCAGTACTCGGCGTCGGAGAGCTGATCAGAGCTCGAAGTTTTCGGATGACTCAGAGTTGGATTGTGATCGGCATGACAGGGAGAGTTTTTCTTCCTTCTCCCGTCTGCGTGAGATGTGGGACATTTGAGAAACTTTGAACTTTACTGTGTCCATGGACTTCTTCATCAAGTTATGGTATTGTGCACTGTTGTAACTATATGTTATAATTATGTGGTTTTGTCAGTTCTTTCGGTCTTGGTCTGTCCTATGTTTTGTGATATCACACCGGAGGAAATAATGTATCATTTCTTAATGCATGTATTACTAAATGACAATAAAAGAGGACTACGTGTCTTCATAATCTAAATGGACAACACTGGGGTCCTCTGGGATTTCCCAGTTCATTAAGGCTCAGACCAGCTCCTAAACACTGGGGAGGTTCAACATGTCCTTTCATTCCACGAGCAAGTTTCTGATGCTTAAGACATTGGAACAGAATTAGGCTATTCTGCCCATTGAATCTGCTCTGCCCTTCCATTTTGGTTGACTTATTAACCCTTTCAACACCATTATCTTGCCTTCTCCCTGTAACCTTTGACGTCCTTATTAATCAAAATCCTTTCAACCTCCTCCTTGAATATACCCAATAACTTGGTCTCCACAGCTATCCTTGGCCATGAGTTCCTCAGATTCACCACTCTCTGGCTAAAGACTACTCTGGCACTTCCAATAGAATCACAGAAATGACAGTAACATTTCCTTTGTTCAGGACCTACGTCTTCAAAATCCCACCATAAGCACATGAATTTTTACTCAATCATCACCATCATTCTGTGCTGTGTAGTATGACGTGGGTGATCATGGTCTTGGCAAATTATTGTACAGAAGTGGTTTGCCATTGCCTTCTTCTGGGCCAGTGCCTTTCTAAGACTGGTGACCCCAGCCATTATCAATACCCTTCAGAGATTGTCTGCCTGTCATCAATGGCTGCATAAACAGGACTTGTGATCTGTACCAGCTACTCATATGACCTTTGACCTCCTGCTCCCATAGCTTCACCTGACCCTGATTGGTTGCATTTCAAGTGCTACACCTTGCCTAACGGTGACCTGCAGGGCTTGAGGAGGGAAGGAAAGCTTTACACCTTTGTTAGAGACATATCTCCACTCTGCCACTCTTTTTACTCAATAAATCTTGCAAAAATATGGATCATAAAGAAAGGTGCTTCTTTGTCAATAAAGACCCAACTTTTATGTTTGTTTCTTTTTGCTCTTTTTTGAAGCAGTGTGGTGGTCCATAACAACATAGTCTCCAATGTATAAAGGCAGAATGCACTGTTGCTGTTTATAGAAGCAAGCAGTGGAGGCAAGGTACTGAACAGTGGCAACAAGAAAGCGATAGCCTAGAAGCATATCCCAAAGAGCACCAGGCAAAAGTAGATCTGGAAGTCCCTTTGAATTCTCCTCAAAGAACTTAAGAAGAAAATTTCTGAGAGAAGAATAAATAGCCTTGCTCATCAGCTAAAGAATAACAACGTTTGGTTGTCTCCCAGCCTGTTAAATCTCAGTGGACTTTATTTATCCTCAAACTTCATAGCAAACTGTGCAGAACTGTGTGTACTCAAAACCAGCTTTATAATTTGTTATCCAGATCTGGGTTCATTATGTACTGCTATCATAGGTAGTTTGAAATTTCTTTCAATTTTTTTTTCTTATTAAAGGTGACTATCTAGAATTGGAATTAGTAATGGAACTTAAAGCTGACAACAAAGTTTAATGCTATGGAAAATTGTGATATGACTGATTTTCTAGGAACCAAACCCACTGCTGCATACATGTTGCCATCTTTGGCTGACTTCACACTTCCAACATTGCCATCCCTTTGCTTCCATCATCAGTTGCACATGGAATATGCCCATCTGCTTACCCTTTCCAAAAGATCATAACAGGAGAAATCAGCCACTTAGCTCCTCATGTCTGCTCCACTGTTTGAACTCTTCAGTAAGATCTCAGCTGGTCTTTTACCCTAGTACTGCTTTCTTGCATTTACCTCATAACTCTTTATTCGCTTAAAATATGTACATTTATCAAGTTATTTAGCCCTCCTGGGTAGCGAATTCCAAAAATGCAACACCTTTTGAGCAAATAATCTCATCTCTCTCCTGAGTGACCCAATTCTCATTTTGAGACTGACCCAAAGCAGAGGAAATATCATTGTTATATCAACTCTGCTCCATTGAAAGTATTTTGCACATTTAATGAGATGACCTTTAATTTTCCTAAATCCCAAGGAATATAGGCCCTCTCTGCTTAATCTCTCTTGGAATGACAAATATGCCATGCTAGAAATCTGACCAGAGAATTGTGGCTGGTTTATGAAGCCAGGAGGTCAAACACATGCCCAATATTTCTGATACAAGATCACTAGAGCAAGATGTCTCTGCTCTTCTACTAAAATCACCATGCAATAAAGTTTAACAAGCCTCTTGTCTTTCTTACCTGTGTACTAGCACTGAATGATTTCTGAACAAAGATACCAGGTTCCTCTGAACAGCAACTTTGGTCAATCTGTTTTGCAAGACCGACCATAAGATATAGGAGCAGGATTATGCCACTCAGCCCATCAAGTCTGCTCCACCATTCTATCATGGCTGATTTATTATCCTTCTCAACCTTATTCGCCTGCCTTCTTCCCATAACCTTTGACACTCTGACTGATTAAGAAACTGTCAACCTCAGCTTTAAATATACCCAATGACTCGGCCTCCACAGCCACCTACAGTAATGAATTCCACAGATTCACCACCCTCTGGCTAAATAAATTCCTCCTCATCTCTGTCCTAAAGGGATGCCCTTGTATTCTATGACTGCGCAAGACTGTAGTTGGGTATTTGGACTCTTGCTAGATCTGACGCAGTGTCACCCAGTCCAAGAGTGACCATAAGAATAGGGTAATAGTTCTCTCTCTGAATACAGATTGTTTTACACGTTAAGAAATGCTATATTTAGATGTTAAATCAAGGAGCTGTCTTTTCACAGCAGAGAAGATATTCCAGCCAATATTTATACCTTGATCAACACATTTTCTTGATATCATTACACTGTTGCTTGTGGAAACTTGCAAATTCTATAATAATGATCACTCTGCAGAGCTACCTTATTGGGTGCAAAGTGGTTTGATACATCCTGAAGGAAAGCAACAGGTACGATCAAAATGCAAGACTTTTTCACTCTGCCGCAACATCTGATCCACTGTGTTAGGTCTAACTTGCAGGTTTGTCTTGCAGTTTAGCATAATTAGCAGTTATCATACATTTTCATTAGATGGGTCAATAACAAATCTGTTTAAGGAAAGAAGAGACAGCAGGGAATTGCATGTGATAATCATTCATGGTTGCATTTTCCCACTGGTAAAGTGGGCAGATTGCTGATGAATGAAAATATAAGCCAGTTCAGAAAGCCAGTCAGTGGCTGCTTCCTAACACAGGAGATGGGGTGACGTTATATCGGTGTTAGATTAGATTTTGTATTGAGCACACCTGAAATAATTCAAGAACAGGAAGTTTACAATACTCTGCACAGGTGAGCACCAGTTAACCGAAGGCTAATTGCCTTGCTTAATGAGAATGTTTAAAAAGAAGGAATGGTTTCCAACTGAGTCTTAAGGAATCAACAGCTGCAAAAACTTTCTGTTTATTGTTAGAACAACCCGCTGAAGTTGTGAGCAGAGTTTTAAAAACTCTTCATTTCAACAGAGAATGTACCTTCGTCATAGCAAATCAGAAGCTAAGGGTTTGGTAGGGTTAAGAATTAAAGGGTTGTGGCAAGACTTGTGAGATAATGGGCGTAAGGGGAGACACCTTTACAGAATGCATAAAACCGTTGGGTTTATGGGAGAAAGGGGTAAAGCAAGAAGGGAAGGAATTATTTTGGCACGACTTAGAACTAGGTGCACTATGCTTGATTATTCCTTGTATCTTGTAGGAAAATATCATTCTGGGTTGTGTAGGTTTTATGACAATTATGACACAGTGTGAAGCATGTAAGACTGAATTAAATCCAATGCAGGCTCCTTTACAATCTTTGGGGATTGAAGACTTCCATTAAAAAATGTTTTTAAGTATGGGAGTGACTTTAATTCACAGTGTCATGTTTCAGTATTTACAATCTACAGGGCTTTTTGGGGTAACTTAGCTTTCATTTGAAAGAGAAGTAGCAACTTTAAATTCGACGGCCAACCACCATTAAAAGTTAGAAGGAGAAGAGGAGAACTCTTGATATGAAATTTTTTTTAAAAATTGACTCAATTGTCGACAAATATTTTGTAGAGTTTATAGAACAGAAGCCAGGCAGTTAATTAACAGATTAGAATGTTCCTTAAGTTGTAAGTGATTTGGATAAGAAACTTAGAGAGGGGAAAAGCTTGTTCTATCCTGGGGCTGTGGATCCACACCTGAATACTCTCTACATTGAATCTCATCTCCTGTGTCCATGTGCGGAAGTTTTGAAACTCTGATTTTCATCAGTTATTGTGCAGTAGAAGGCTTCCTGTGGGAAAGGCCAGTGAGCCCTCAAGAAGGCACAATAGGATTTGAATTTGGTGAGCTCATTTCTCATCTCCAGCAGCTCCTATCCTTCAAGTAAACATAACTAGTGGTTTTCCACATGTCTTGGAGCTGGGTCTCTTGCTTAGCATCCATCTTAATGATTTAGATGATAATGTAGTAAAATGGATGAGCAGCTTTGTGGCTGACACCAAGACTGGAGGTGTAACAGACAGTGAGGAAGGCTATCAAAGCTTCTAGTGGAATCTGGACCAGTTGGCTGAAAAGTGGAAGATGGAATTTAATGCAGACAAGTGTGAGGTGTTATTCTTGGGAAGGCAAACCAGGGTAAGACTTATTGTGCTTGATAGTGTACTGAGATACGTGTAGAACAAAGAGATCTGGAATTAGAGACCCATTATTACTTATAAGTGGCATCAGAGAGAAATAGGGTGTTGTAAAAAGGTTTTGGCGTATTGGCCTTCATGAATCAGGGCATTGAGTTAGAATATTATATTGAAGTTGTATAAGATGCTGGTGAGGCCAAATTTGGAGTATTGTGCGCAGCTCTGGTTATCTACCTATGGGTAAAATGTCAATAAGATTGAGAATGCAGAAAAAAATTTACAAGGGTGCTGCTGGGACATGAGGACATAAGTTGCAGGGAAAGGTTGAATAAGTTAGGTCTTCATTCCCTGGAGTGTGGGAGAATGAGGGGAGATCTTATAGAGATATACAAATATTGAGGGTGAATGCATGCAGATCTTTCATCTCAGGCTGGGTGAGACTAGAATTATAGGTCATAGGTTTAGAGTGAAAGGTGAAATATTTAAGGGAAAACAGAGAGAGAATGTCTTCTCCCAGAGGGTGGTACAAGTGTTTGGACAGGCTACTAGCAGAAGTGGTAGATGCAGATTCAGTTATAACATTTGACTAGAAGTTTGGCTAGATACATGGGTGGGTGGGTCAGGAGGGCTGTAGTTTGGGTGTAAGTAGGTGGGACTTGGTCAGGGGTTTCCAATCTGGGGTTCATGGACCCCTTGGTTAGGGATAGAGAACCATGGCATAAAAATGTTTGGGAATACCTGGACTAGGCAGAAGACTGGACTGCCACAGACCAGATGAGATGAAGGACCTGTTTCTGTGCTGTAGTGCTTATTGACTGCCTCAACCATCCTCAAAGCTGGAGCAAGGTATAAACTGGGCTGAGGGGTGGCAGGACTGTTGAAGAACAACCAGATTTTCCTTCTACATCAATTCATGGAAGTTAAGCAACCAGATTCTATGTCTACATTCAATATTTCCCAAGACTTTTGTCCAATTGTTTCATGCAGGAGATACATCCAGACATTAAGGATGAAAATCGACCCCTTCCCCTTGAACAATCCATTGTCATAAAATAGTGGCAAAGATGCTGCAGTCAAAATAACCCAGAACAAACTCAGGCAGTAGGCACATGCACCATTGAACTTAACTACTGATAAGACCCCATCCAACTTTACAGAAACCATTGGCTTCAGTAGGAAGGCTTACCAGTAAGATACATTGAGGTGCACAATTTGGCGGAATAAGTCACTTCATTTCAGTCTAAATATACTTATACATTAATATATCAACAGATCTCTCTGGCACTGAGTGTTAGTTCACACGGTGTAAACTAGAAACAGCGGCCCGTAGGGCTATGAATTAAATGCTGGAAGGTGGAATGAAGCCCGTCAGCTTCCCCTTTAACTGGGACACCACGTAAGCAAACACGTAGCGGGCATGAGAATTTTTAGGAGTGTGGTTCTCTTCTGATATTAAATTATTAAATTAAATTAAGGCATCCATTAGTCTTGCGAGCCTAGAAAGTCTTCACTTTCCAGGACGCAGGCCTGGCCAAGGTTGTATGGAAGACCGGCAGTTGCCCATGCTGCAAGTCTCCCCTCTCCATGACACCGATTTTGTCCAAGGGAAGGGCAAGGGCCGGTATAGCTTGGCACCAGTGTCGTCCTAGGGCACTGTGTGGTTAAGTGCCTTGCTCAAGGACACATCACGCTGCCTCGGCTGGGGCTCGAACTCATGGCCTTCAGGTCGCTAGTCGAATGCCATAACCACTTGGCCGCATGCCCAGAAGAGTTATCTCCTTTGATAACTCTGTAAATAAACATATCAAAATAGACGCCATCCACAAACCCCTAAGAGCCAAAGAAATGTGAACCAATAGAATTCAAAGGTCAACTGAAGGGGTAGCCAATCAGGACTGAGGCAAGCGAATGGGGTTCTATATAAATTCGAGCACTCCCAGAGAGGAACACCAACAACTGCACACTCAGGATGTCACCTTGACTGGTGATGAAATATCTGCAAGGAAATTGTTAAGCTCAGTAATCTTCACAACATCAAATGTCTCAATCCGAGCTACCAATATTAACTACTGTCCTAAGCTTCCGCTTTGATTGGCACAGATAACATGAGCCGAGTGGCCTTTTAGCAAATTGTTGGAAATACGTTACTGCACTAAGGAAGACTTAAGCATGCTCTGCTCTGATAGCCAAGAACAGTCTCCTCTCTCCAATGATAGTCTTTATGTTTACAAGGTGCTCATCTCACAGTAACAACGACACTTGTTTAAAAAATATTGGGCTGTCAATAAGTGTGTGTCACTGATATAGAATAACAGCATTTGAAGAAGTGAACATCAATACAAAAGTTAAGCCGTGATGAAGGATCTATTATGCCAATCAGGCATCAAACTGCGGGTATTGGAGAAAATATCAAGCGTGTTATTCAACCTTAACTTCCATCATAAGCACTTTGATGCTGAGTTAAGTGTAGTTTTAAATTCAAGGAAGGATATTGGGAAGAAATAAATCATGAGTTGACACGAATAGCAAAATGAAAGGTTCAATATCCTAAACCAAAAGTGTGAGAAGCCAGTAACATTCATGTTGTGACATACACTCAGTGGCCACTTTATTAGTTACCTCCTGTATATCTGATTGATAATGCAAATATTTAATCAGCCAATCACCTGGCAGCAACTCAATGCATAAAAAGGATACAGGCATGGTCAAGAGGTTCAGTTGTTGTTCAGATCAAACATCAGAATGGGGAAGAAATGTGATCTAAGTGACTTTGATTGTGAAATGATTGTTGGTGCCAGACTGGGTGGTTTGAGTATCTCAGAAACCGCTGATCTCTTGGGATTTTCTAGAGTTTACAGAGAATTGTGCAAACAAAAAACAACAAAAAACACACAGTGAGTGGCAGGTCTGTGGGTGTAAATGCCTTGCTAATGAGAGAGGTCAGAGAAGAATGTCCAGACGGGTTTCAGCTGACAGGATAACAGCAGAAACTCAAATAACCACGTATTACAACAGTGCTGTGCAAAAGAGCACCTCTGAACGCACAACACGTCAAACCTTGAAGCAGATGGGCTTCAGCAGCTGAAGACCAAGCTGGGCTCCACCCCGTACCTAATAAAGTGGCCACTGAATGAGTGTGTCCAAGGGTGAGAAACAAACAGTCAAATTTGTAGCAGAAATACATCCATTCTCGCTCTTTGTTTCAGAGAGAATAGATGTCCAGAGAACATGAAAAATTTTCCATATACTATTGCTTCCATTTTGATTGTCCAATCAGCAATACCAAATGCACTGCATACTGGTGTCACTATTCTGAATCTGGTGTTTGCTGTGTTCTCGTCCATTGGTGTAAAGCCTACTCAGCACTGATGCCACCATATAAAATGCCTAGATCTACTGCTGCAGCAAGAATCTGAAGCAGTTTTATTATAATGAGGAAAGACAGCATAATTAATTTCTCATCTATGGCAGGAAACATTCTGCAATCTATAATTAAAGATGTCATTACTAAGTATTGAGGTAAAGAGATAATAATCAGAAGAAGCTAAGGGGAACTTGGCTCTTCCAAGAATTAGAAGATGGAGTGGAACAGGCCCTTCAGTCCACAATATTTTGTCCACTTCTATAAATGATCAATCTAATTCTTCCCACCTACATAACCAATAACCCTCCATTTTTCTTATACCTGTGTGCCTATATTCTTTCTCAGCCTTAAAGAGCGGTGCTGCATCCCATGGAGTTTCAGAAAGACGAGACTGCACACATTAAGGATTAAGGGGGCATGGAAATGAGTAACTAGCAACCAGTTAGTAGTGAGAGATCAATATAAAAGGGTGTCTGTATTGATGGGCTGAATGGCCTACTTCTGTTCCTATATCTTATGGTGTTGTGCTATCCCAATACAGTTGACACAGATCTGGCCTATTCTCATTGGATGAATAGACCATTCTTGATCTGTTTATACCATGCTCCCTCTTCTTTATTTCGTAGAGATGAATTTTTGGAACTCTGTCAGAGCACGTTGATTTATTTTTGTTATTTCTTTAACATGTATTTTACATCCTTAAGAAAAGGCATTAGGGGGCTTTGGTTTTTCAACTAATTCAAAGCCTAGAACTATCAGCATTGTTCTTCACTGGAGATCTGTGCACATCTCATCAGATTCCTCATCCTCACAAGCTGTAGTGTCCATGAAAAGCCTGATTAATACAGGAAGCTCATTTAAACCGTGCAGGAGAGGTCAAGACAGCAATGTTGATTGAACTTCCTGCCAAAGTCATCGTTTGGTCAGAGAGATTGCCTCAGCAACCACTAAACCGAGGAAAACTCATCGTTAGAATTGACAGCCACATTTCGAAGAAAGCAGAGACAAACTGTTCTATATAATCCCAAAGACTGCATGACATGTGTCTCAGTGCATTATTGTGCAGAATAATAAGAAACCTCAGACATTTATTTTACTGAAATGATTTATTTTCCTATGTAATTATTTTTTCATCTCAGGAAATTGAAATTTGGGAAAATATCAAATATAAAATCTACCATTTTGGAACCAGTTTATTCACCATTTTGTTGTGGGGAGTGCTGTCAGGGAATATTGCTGAACATCATTCCAAAGATATTCTCAAAGCTGGAAGTACAATCACGATTAGCACCAAGACTGCCAGGGTCAGCTGCAAAATTAAACTCCCTCCCCTCCAGTCAAATACAATTTAGATAAATACAGAGTAAAACTTCATCTTTATTTTGCCAACAAGCACTCTCAGAAGAACCTAAAATGTCTGGGTACATTGTGTGCCTATCACAGGACCATTCTTTATGTACACGATGTGCACGTAGACTGAGATTGCTGGCATTTGCAGTGACATTAAGTGGCAAACAATGTATCACTGATAGCACTTGCATGAGTTTTTTGACAATGCAAGCACAGATAATAAACTGAGTGAGCCTTGACTCAGATGCACACTTTATCCAGAAGGCTAAGATTTGCTTCTGTGTTACAGGTACAGCATGTCAATGAGTTTCTTCTCCATTATGCTTTCCTGAAACACAATGCCTCCCCGCCAATGTAAGATTATCCCCACATATCTGTGTAAGAGATACATTTCCCATCATATGTATCCTCAGGCTCCTTTGCATGAATAATAATAATACTAATTAATACTTAAATTCTGTGAATTCCACACTTGCTTATAAATGACAATATAGCAAAAGGGCAGTGGAGTAAATCATTGACAATTGGCACAGGCAGTTTAGATGCATAGCTAGAATAGGTGATTATTTTCCTAACTTATTTAGAGATACAGCAAGGTAACAGGCCCTTCTGGCCCATGAGCCCACTCTGCCCAATTATACTCATGTGACCAATTAAGCTACTAACCCAAAGGTCTATTACTGTATATTGGAGGCTTGCATATTTCAGCTCATGGAGTGCAAGTTGTGCAGGACATTGCAAGAACCCTGGTGGGGTTGGTTTAAGGATGGTATCAGGTCAATCACATGTCCTGAAACAACTGGGAATGTGTCCTTCATTCCAAACTCATCCAATAATGAACGCGAAAAAATCCAGAGAGCAACACAGACAAAATGCAGGGGGAACTCAGCAGGTCAGGCAGCATCTGTGGAAAAGAGCAAACAGTTGATGTTTTAAGCCAAGGTTGAAATGGGAGGGGGAAGTCGCTGGAATAAAAATGTGAAGAGAGGAGGAGGAGACTTGTTTTAAGTTGATAGGTGAAGCCAGCCTGTTGTGAAAGGTAAAGAGCTGGAGAGGAAGGAATCTGATCAGAGAGGAGAGTGGACCATCGGAGAAAGGGCCCTAGCAAGAAACGATAGGCAGCTGAGGAGAGATGAAAGGCCAGAGATGGGGAATAGAAGAAGAGGGGAGGGCTAACCTCGTGAGGCCTCATCACCTATGGAATTATAACAACCGAGCACTCAGCTGAGTTGCCCCAGACTCACTTCACTTTAGTTCAGGGATTTATGTTCATCACTTTTAGCTGATTTTGGCACACCATCCCCACGAGTGAAACAGATCCACAAAACTGTAATCTGCAAAAATACATCAGTGATTGCAATCAAGGTGTCTGTTTGCAAGACCAACACATTGCTGACTGCTGCCATCTGTACAACAGACAAAAACTTTTCAAAATACAAGTTTTATTTTCCTCATGATGAGGTTAGAAAAGTCTGTATTTATCAAGAAATTGTCAGGCACCTATTATCTGGTTGCTGTCTACTGATCAATACATTCAAATAAGTTGTTCAATACTCAAACATCAGCCTTAAGAATATTGGAACACATATTAAGCTGGGCTCTCTCACTGCCAGAGACAACATCCCATGCTTATTGTCGAAGCAAGAGATGGATTTACAGAAATATATGCTTCTATTCTAACAGAACAAGAGGCAGAGGTGGAACAAAAGTCGGCATAAACATCCTTTCCATTTCTTCTGAAAAGAATTATAAATGTAGACTTAATTGTGTCTCCAATCATTGTTTTTCTGTAATATGTTCAACCATTAGGCTGTCTATCTTTTACCTATTAATACAATTATAATTCAAATCTGGCTGACATGACTAACATATTTGGTATTGAATTATTCAATAACATGAACACAAGAGATTCTGTAGATGCTGGAAATCCAGAGAAACGCACACAAAATGCTGGAGGAACTCAGCAGGTCAGCCAAAATCTGTGGAAAATGAATAAACAGCCGATGTTTCAGGCTGAGACCCTTGCCAAGGCATTTTGTGTGTGTTGCTGAATAACCTGGAGCGACATTAGTCCTGAGGGACAGTAGAAAGTTCATGCATTAGAGTCAAAAAGTCTGACAGCAATACTGCTTGGATACAGGCCCTTCAGCCCAAACACAAGAAAATCTGCAGATCCTGGAAACCCAAAACAACACACACAAAATGCTGGAGGATCTCAGTAGGCTAGGCGGCATCTTTGGAAAAGAGTAGATAGTCAATGTTTTGGAACGAGACCCTTCTTCAAGACTGAAAGGGAAGGGGCGAGATGCCTGAATTAATAGGTGGCGGAGGGAAAAGAGGCTAGATGAAACCAGGTGGACGTGAAAGGTCAAGGAATGTGAAGAAAGAACCTGATAGGAGAGGAAAGTAGACAATAGGGGAAAGGTAAGGGTGCGGGGACACAGGGGGGAAGTAATAGGTAAATGAGAAGAAGTAAAAGGTCAGAGTGGGGAATAAAGGAGGGGTGAGGAATTTTTGTTCACTGGAAGGTAAAGACTGATATTCATGCCATCAGGTTGGGAGTACCCAGAGGGAATATAAGATGTTGCTCCTCCACCCTGGGTGTGGCCTCATCTTAGCGCAAGAGGAGGCCATGGACCAACATGTCGGAAAGAAAACAGGAATCAAAATTAAAATGTTTGGCCACCAGGAAGTCCCACTTGTGATGGATGGTACAGAGGTGCTCAACATGTCCATGGCAACCACAATCACACACCCCCTCCACCCACCTGGTCCCAATTTCCTACATTTGGCTCATATCCCTCTACGTACCACTCTCCAAGTAGCAATCCAAGTGCTTCTTTAACGTTGCTATCGAACTTGCCTTAGACACTTCTGGCGGCTCATTTCATATACTCAGCACCTAGTGCATGAAAAACTTGCCCCTCGGGTCCCTTTTTAAATCTTTCCACTTTCAGTCAAAATCTATACCCTATAATTTTGGACTTGCCTGAGGAAAAGGATTGTCACCGACCACCTTATCTGTGCTTTTCATAATTTTAAACATTTCTATAAGTTTGTCTCTCATTTTCATATGTGCCAATCATTCCATGATTTCAAAACCACATTAGTAAATGTACTTTTGCAAAGTGTTGATAAGTCGATGGTTCAAGGCTCCAAGAAAAAAAACAATTTCCTGAAGGGTTTTCTTTTTAACAAAATAAAATTACTTCGCTAAGAATGTTTGCTATCCCCTTCTTCTTCTTTAGAATGTCAGTGGCTATTCTGAAGTAGCTAATTCTTTGTTCATCTAGACGCTCTTCACAAACATTGCACAGTGAGTGTACAGAAATACAAACAGGATTAAGATGGATTCAGGTCCATCATCTGAAGCACTCCCTATCCAGGGAAGCCATTAAGGAAGTTATATAAATAGTGACAAAAAGACAGTGAGGTGTGTAAGTGAGAGGGAGGAAGTGAAGGAGGGAGGATAACAATGGAAACAAAGCAAGGCAGAGGACTAAAATATGATCAGGGAGAGTAGAAGAGGAAGGTATTCAGAAAGATACTGACAGTAGCATACAAATAGATGAGGACCATAAAACCATAAGACGTAGGAACAGAATTAAGCCTATCAAGTCTGTTCCACCACACCATCTTAGCTGACTTATTTTCCCTTTCAACCACATTTTCCAGCCTTCTGCCTGTAACCTTTGAAGCACTTTCTAATCAAGAACCTATCAACCTCAGCATTAAATGTACCCAGTGACCTGTCTTCCATAGCTGTCGATGGCAATGAATTCCACAGATTTACCACCATCTGGTTAAAGAAATTCCTCCTCATCTGTGTTCTAATAGGACATTGTTGCATTCTGAGGCTGTGCCCTTTGCTCCTAGACTCTCCCCACTATAGGAAACGGCCACTGTATATCTACTCTATCTAGGCTTCAATGAGAGGCCCACCCACCCCCCATTCTTCTAAACTCCAACAAGTACAGGCCCAGAACCATCAAATGCTCCTCATGCAGTAAACCTCTAATTGGTGGGATCATTTTCATGAACCTCCTCTGGACCTTCTCCAATGTTCGCAACGTTTGATCTGTAGCACATCTATTAAAATAAATGCATTTGTGTCTCATAACACACATAAAAAAAGTCCCAATGAATCCTTCATTCAGTCAATTATAAAAAGCACTGATCTTTAATTGTTTAGAGTCAATTAAATACTTTTAATAGATGGTCACTGACCTGAAACTTTAGCTTCGACTCTTCCTTCATAAATGCTGCCTCACCTACTGAGTATTTCAATGATCAGCTGTTTTTATATCAGACTTTCAATTCCTGCTGTCTTTAGCTATTTGAATATTGATTTTTAAAATGTTAAAAATTCTACTTAATGCAGAAACATGAATGTTTCCAAATGTGAACTTGCTTCAGTTGCACTTATTGAATCGTATTCACCCATCCAAGTCTAAATCCTTGGGAGAGTATTACAACAGAAATCCCACCATCTTAAAATATTACATCCCCAGAATCCACAATGATTTATTCAGAAGATCGTTTTTGCTGTTCAAGGAAAAAAAAAATGCATAAACACAAGAGATTCTGCAGATGCTGGAAATCCAAAACTCAGCAGGTACGGAAAAATCTACAGAAAGGGAGAAAGCAGCTGACGTTTTGGTTCAAGACCTTTCATCAGGGTCTTGGCTCGAAATGTTGACTCTTTATTTCCTGCATGACCTGCTGACTTCCTCCAGCATTTTATACATGCTACTCAAAAAGAAATGCATATAACGTTTCATTTAAATCTGCAGGACAAACATTTTCCTGACAGACACCTAATCACTAAATATTTATTCAGTATCTGTGCCTCAGAGCAGACTCGAAATCTCAGTATATCTCCCAATTTCCAAATATTTTCATTCTGTGAATCTCAGGTTGGTCCTCATCTACCATTTCACAAATTTTCACACTGAATTTACTGAAAAGGACTGAATCTAAGCACAATTTGCTGAACTATTAATGAATAAGTATCCTGACCATGCTGTCAACCGAATAAATTCACAAGCCATATCAAAATCAATATCAGCAATATCAAATCGAAAAAGCCCATCCTCAGTATAGTGTAAGCCCTCAGTATAGTACAACCTCAATGTAGCACGATTGTTGTCAGTTGTGTTGCATTAGTAAGTGAGAAAATGTTTTTAATAAACAACCAAAGCTCACTGATGCAAATCAACACCCACAAAATGCCGGAGGAACTCAGTAGGACATGGAGCATCAATGGAAATAAATAAACAACATTTTGGGCAAGACCCTTCATCAGGACTAGAAAGAAAGATGGGTAGACAGAGTAAAAAAGGTGGGGGGAAGGAAAGAAGTAGTATAAGGTAGTAGGTGATAGGTGAAACCAGGAGACGAGGAAGGGGTGAAGTAAAGAGCTGGGAAGTCAATTGGTGAGAGAGATACAGTGCTAGAGAAGGGGTAATCTTTGGGAGGATAGGGTGAGGGCAGGCATGTGTGAATTGGAAGAGATGTGGGTGGGGGCAGCGTTGATGGTGGGGGGAAGGAAGTCCCTTTCTTTGAAGAAGGAGGACATCTCAATCATACTGGAATGAAAGGCCTCGTCCTGAGAGCAGATGTAGCGGAGACAGAGGAACTGAGAGAAGGGGCTGGCAATTTTACAAGTGCCAGGGTAGGAAGGGAAAAGGTGTAGTTATTGATGCAAGGTTCTTTAAGCCAGCTTCAATTGCAATTCAGACATTATACTTCATGGACTTAAAGATTATCTGAGCATTATTTGTCAAATGATGCACAAAACATGCAGTGAAATATGTCATTTGTGCCTAATCAAATCAGTGAGGATTGTGCTGAGGGCGGTCCACAAGTGTGCCTACATTTCTGGCACCAACATATCATGCCCACTATTTACTAACCCTAACTGTACAGCTTTGAAATGTGGGACATAACTGGTGCACCCAAAGGAAACTCACATGGTCATGGCAAGAACACACAAACCCCTTACAGTCAGTGGTAGGAATGGAACCTGGATCACTAATCACTAGTGTTGTAAAGTGGTTGTGCTAACTGCGACACTACGTGCCACTAATAAACCCATGGCGATCTTAGCTCTTCTTTAACCCAGTAGCTCAAAGTGGTGCTCTCTGCGGTTATCTGCCACCCACAGCATGTACGTACTCCTTTGTCTGATAGGTGAGGCAAATTAATTGCTCTCAACTTGGTTCTAGTTGCTGAACCAATCAAGTTGGATCTACTGTCTCTTTTCCTTACACCCCATCCCCTATCTGACCCCAGCCATTTCCCTTCATGTGTCTATATTCCTCTTACTTTCCTCGCATTGATTCATAGAGCATAGAACAGCCCATCACAGGAGCAGGAACAGGGCCTTTTCCCCACGATGTTGTGCCAAATTAATTAAATCATTAATCAGATGCCAATGTTCCCATTGCAAAAGGCAGGATTTCCTAGTCGTTACCCATTTCATTTCGACTTCCTATTCCTATTCTGTCCATGACCTCCTCCACTGTTATGATGAGCCCGAATACAGGTTGGAGGAGAAGCACCTCATATTCCATCTGGGTAGCATCCAAGCTGACAGCGTGAATGTCTATTTCTGTAACTTCTCGTAATTCTCCCCCCTTCCCTCCTTCTCTCTTTTTCCATTCCTCACTCTGGTTCCTGTCTCACCCTTTCTCTTTTCCTCAACTGCCCATCACCTCCTCTTGGTGCCTATCCTCTTTCCCTTTCTTCCATGCTCCAGTATCTTCTTCTCTTAGATTCCTTCCTCTTTAGCTCATTACCTCTTCCACCTACTTCATTCTACTTCATCTCCCCCTCCCCTACCTATCACCAGCTAGCTTGTACTCCCCCCCACCACAACCACCTTCTTTCTCAAGTTTTACCTCCTTCCTTTCCAATCCTAATGAAGGACCTTTGTCCAAAATGTCATCTGTTTATTCCCCTCCATAAATGTGGCCTGACTTGTTAAGATCATTCAGCATTTTGTGTACGTGTTGTCCAACTAATCTAATCCCTCCTACCATTGCAAACTCCATACCCCTCTATTTCCTGAACATTCACGTGCCTAAGAGGCTCTGGAATGACCCTGCCATATCTGCCTCCAACACCACCCCAGGCAGTACATTCCAAGTACCAACCTATATCTGTGTTTTAAAAAACTTGCCCCGCTCTTCTCCTTTGAATTTATTCCCTCACTTAAATGCATGCCCCCTGGATTTAGACATTTCAACTCTGAGAAAAAAATACTGGCTATCTACCCTATCTATGCCTCTTATAATCGTATAAACCAAGACCTCCCTTCGGCCTCCATTGTTTCAGAGAAAACAACCCGTTTGTCCATACCTGCATAGGATGTAATATTCTAAGGCATCAATAGTATTTCTGTTGCAATATTTGCCACAGGAATTTGACGGGGATGGGTGAACAGAGCCCGCCAAGTGGACCACAACCTCATCGTGGTTTGGGGGCTTGCATGCTTCAATGACTCGGAGAGCTTTGTTGGCTGGAGTCAGGGCTTTATGTTTTGGCTCTTGGTAGGGTCACCCATGCCAAACAGGCAGGGGGAGGGAATGTCGAGTCAGACCATGAGAGGCCTGCGTCAGGCGTTTTCATGCCTTACAAGGCACAGATTGGAAGTCTGTGTGGGGCACCACTCCTCGCACAGACTAGAGCAATGTGTGGTTAAGTGCCTTGCTCAAGGACACAAACACGCTGCCACAGCTGTGGCTCAAACAGGTAGAGGACAGACTAAGGATGGTCCACCGGTCCTCCAGGTCTGAGGGTTCAGCTCAGGGCTAACAAATCTGACCGATAAAACAAAATTGTTGTGTAAACAGCAATGAAAGACGCTTTCTAATCTGAATGCAACAGTACCCCTGGGTCTGCAACCGCCGCTTGCAGGAGTGGCAGCAGTGAAAACTGAAAAGATGAAGGAAGCCCTGAACATCGCCAGAGATGGAGGACCTTCATTGCTGCCCTAAACACCAGCAGTGTAACAGATAGTAAGTCAGTAGGGTGAACAGATAATGCGTCCACAAATAGAATGAATTTGGAAATATTCTTGCTTCGGCATAAAGTTGTTTTCTTTTCACATTTAAAGATCAATATCAAATGGCTAAAGACAGCAGATACTGGAAATCTGAATTAATAACAATAAATGTTATTTGTAGTCATTGGATGAGATGGCATCTGTGAAGGAAAGATTAGAGTTGACATTTCAGGTGAGTGACACTCCATCAGGGGCATTTCATTGACTCCCACTCTTACCCATGCTCTTTCCTGGGATCTTCATTTTCAAGCCAGTCATTCCTCCCCAAGCCTTAACTATCCGAAATTCCAAAAGTCCTTCCACTCTCCAGCCATAGTCTAAATGCCATCTCGGGCCAACTACTTGAGCCTGGCCCCCTGGGCGGAGAACTACATGTATATTTTTAGATGCAGTGTTTGATTTTAAACAAAACATGGCAAAATTATTCATCGCTGTGCCTTTAAGGCAGGGGTGGCCAACCTTTTACATTCCATGCGTCAATTTTTTCACACATGAGTTCAGATGCGATTTTTTTCACACACGAGTTCTATATTAACATAGTTTTACAAGAATTGAATGGGGGTACAAGAGTTGTATGGCGCATCCGAACTCGTGCGTGAAAAAATTGATGCATGGAATGTAAAAGGTTGGCCACCCCTGCTTTAGGGCAATGTACTTCCTGTTCACTGACAGCTCTGCGGCTGCAATCAATGTGAACAAAAAGAACATCAGAAATTAGAGCCCTGAGGGTTCAGTCACTCAATTGCCAGCTGAGGAAGTCTGCACAAAACCCATGGGTCAGATCAAAGACAGACAGGGAGACCTGTAGGCAGTTACTTCTGACTTGGGCACAGCGGCATTCTTTCTTAAAAATGCACCAAATGGTGGCTAATGGAAAATTACAAGAAGGTCATGAGATATGGAGAGGGTGCAGAGGAGGTTTTCAGGATGCAGCCTGGATTAGAGAACATATGCTGTGAGGAGAGGATGGATAACAAGGGTGGTTTTCTCTGGAGCAGCGGAGGCTGAGTGGAGTCCTGACAGAAGTTTACAAAATTATGAGAGGCTTAGACAGAATTAATAGCCAGCATATTTCCCAGAGTTCCTTAAGGTTGTTATAATCTGGAACCAGCTGAGAGTCAGATCAGAGGCATTCAGGTCTGGAGATCAAGAATGTCACAAGAGGTGCAGGTACAATCTCCGGAAAGCCATCTCTCGGGCAAAGTGGAGACTCCAGACTAGACTGAAATCAACGAGTGATGCTCAACAGCTGCGCAAGGTTTGAATGACATAACCTCCTGCAAAGCTAAATTTTGCAACATAGGGGACAGCAGAGTTTCACTTCCTGATGAACTCAGTGTCCTCTCGGCTTGCTTTGACTACTAGAACAGGGAGGAACCATTTTGCACCCTCATGTCTCCCAATGATCCTTTCGTCTCAGTATCTGAAGATGACACGTGGGCTGCCTTCAAGAGAATGAATCCAAGGAAAGCATTTGGTCCAGACGGAGTGCCCGGTCAAGTACTGAAGACCCGTGGTGACCAACTGGCTGATGTATTCACAGATATCTTCAATCTCTCCCAAGTCTTCAAGTAGGCTTCAATCATACCAGTGCCCAAGAAGAGCATGGTAACCTGTCTAAATTACTATTACTACTTACATCCACAGACATAATGTGTTTTGAGAGGCTGGTGTTGAAGCACATCAGCTCCTGTCTGAATGGTGACTCGGATCCACTCCAATACGCCTACTGAAGCAACCTGTCTACAGCAGATGCTTTCTTTGGCTCTTCATACAACTTTGGAACATCTGGACAGCAAAGGTGCATAAATCAGGAAGTTCTTCATCGATTACAGCTTGGCATTTAATAGTGTCATCCCCTCAAAACTAATCAATAAACTCCAGGACCTGGGTCTCAATACCCCATTGTGCAATTGGATCCTGGACTTCCTCACTTGTAGATTCCAGTCAGTTCAGATTGCCAAAAACATCTCCTCCACAAGCTCCATCAGCACAGGAGCACTGCAGGGATATGTACTTAGCCCCCTGCTCTGCTAGCTCTACACCTATGACTGTGTGGCTAAGTACAGCTCCAACACCACATACAAGTTTGCTGATGACGCCACTGTTGTGGGCTGTTTCAAAGGGGGTGATGAATCAGCATACAGGAGGCAGATTGAAAACCTGGATGAGTGGTGTCATAACAACAACCTCTCACTCAATGTCAGCAAGACCAAGAAACTGATTGCAGACTTCAGGAGAGGGAAACCAAAGGTTCATGAGCCAGTAATCAGAGGTGGAGAGGGTCAATAACATTAAATTCCTTGGTGTCACTGTTTCAAAGGACCTGTCCTGGACCCATCATATAAACATTATTGCAAAGAAAGCACAACAGCACCTCTACTTCCTCAGGAGTCTGCAGAGGTTTGGCATGTCATCAAAAACCTTGGCAACTTTCTATAGATGTGCGGTGGAAAGAGTGCTGACTGGCTGCATTATGGCCTGGTACGGGAACACCAATGCCTATGAGCGGAAAATCCTACAAAAGGTCAGGGATTTGGCCCAGTACATCACAGGTAAAACCCTCTCAACCATTGAGCACATCTACATAAAACTTTTCCGTAGAAAAGCAGCACCCATCATCAAAGATCCTCACCACCCAGGCCATGCTCTTTTCTCACTGCTGCCATCAGGTCAAAGATACAAGAGCCTCAGGACTCGCACCACCAGGTTCAAGAACAGTTACTACCCCTCAACCATCAGGCTCTTGAACAAAGGGAGACAGCTACTCTCCTTTAAGGACTCCGTTATATTGTTTATTTCATGCTTATTATTTATTGTTATTTATTTATATCTGCATTTGCACAGTTTGTTTACAGTTAACAGATCCTGATGTTTAAAGTTTATAGTTACCGTTCTATAGATTTGATAAGTATGGGCAGAGAATAAAGAATCTCAGGGTTTTATGTGGTGACATGTATGTACTCTGATAATAAATTTTACCCCGAACTTTAGTCAGGGGTAGTAATGGGGATAAGATCCCAATGACGTGCACCTCAAATAGCCTAGGGCAACCAAGTCCAGCTCCCGGCCTTCACATGTGGCTTAGCTACTAAGCCTGGTGGAACCATTCCTACTGACAGGAGAAGGGGCAAAGGTGGGTTAGTGGTGCCTTAAAACCAGTTTCTTCGGGCAGATGGGGATCATCAGCCGTGGTTGGCAACTCATCTAAGAGAACAACAACTCTGATCTCAAAACTCCGCTGCCTTGTTGCTGTACTCACTCATGCGGAATGCTTCGGGAGTAAACCCCAAGGAAAAATACGGAGCCAGACTCTGTAAGGCAGTCCCTACGTTGAGCTCAACACTGACTGGCAACTTCTGCAGTACCACTGGTGCCCTGCCATTCCTTTGGACTCATCAGTTGTGTGGAGAGGAGCCTGCTGCACGGGCAACAGCTTGTTCTCCATATTGTACTGCCCCGGCTTGCATGGCAGGTAGACAGCTAGAGCGGAATACCCAAGGACGACCCCGACCAACGGTATTTCCTGGGGTCAAAATGTCACATACTAGAGGACATGAATTTAAGTGGGAGGGGTGAGAATGGAAGGAGATGTGTGGGCAAGTTTTTTTCAGACAGCGAGTGGTGAGTGCCAGGAATGCTTTGACAGAGGTGGTGATGGAGGCAGATACACCAGAGACATTTAAGCAGTTCATAGATAGACACAGAAATATGCAAAGAATGGTGAGATACGTACCATGAATAGACAAAAAGGGGTTAGATATTATTAGCTTAATTGGCTTGGCACAATATCTTGGGCTGAAGAGCCTGTTCCAGGGCTGGACTGTTCTATCTTCTAAAGCTAGGTAGATGTTTTATGCCTAAAAATAATGGAACTAGCTGGGAGTGAAAGCAGAGGCTCGAGGAGGGTGAAATACTGTGACATGGTATTCATGGTAAAGGAAACAAAATGGCAACTCAAACACAAGCAAACTTCACAGGCACATAATGTGTTCACATCCTCAAAGAAAAGGATGGCGGTACTTTACTAGGCCAATGATAAGACGATAAGATATAGGAGTAGAATTATGCCATTTGCCATGTTTCCTATGGTGGGAAAGTCTAGGACCAAAGGGCACAGTCTCAGAATAGAGTAACTTCCATTTAGAACAGAAATGAGGAGGTATTTCTTTAGCCAGAGAGTGATAAATCTGTGGAATTCACTGCCACAGGCAGCTGTTTGGTCCAAATCACTAGGTATATTTAAGACAGAGGTTGATAAATATTTGATTAGTCAGGGCATGAAGGGATACGGAGAGAAAGTAGGAGATTGGAGCTGAGAAGGAAAACAAATCAGCAAAACAAATGATGAGATGGTAGAACAGACTCAATGGGCCAAATGGCCTAATTCTGCTCTTATATCTTATGGTCTCATGGTCATATGGAATTGCATCATCTGCCAGTCCACAAATGTCATAATAGTCTGCGGTCAAAGGACAACTTCTGAAGCTTTGTTCCAGAAACAGAGGACAGCACATTGTAACACAAACACCACGAATTGCTGTTGAAGAGATAATGGCAATCACTCCCCACACAACTCTTCCTTCCAAGAATCTAAATGTCACTCATCTCAGACGAACTGACACAGAGTAACGGCTCATGAAATGAGAAACAGATCAAAAGACAGACATTGCAAATGCAACACCAGAACAGGGAGAGCAAGTTTTAATAGGTAGCTGGCTACAAACAAGGTATCTGCACAATATAACAACCAGCACAGGTCACAGAACTTACTTTGTAGTGCATCCATGCAACAAGCAACTGTAGTGTGAGACAACAAAATTTTAGGGTCACTATTCTGATGGATGAAATGCCAGTAGAGATGCAGACAGACACAGCTGAAGACTAATATGGGCACGGTTACAGCCACAGTAGGTCTACATTGTATGCAATCACTCTGGCTTTCTACTATGCCTTGAACCACCTGGACAACAGCAATAGCTATGTCACTATTTTCTGAACTCTTTTTGAACTACTTATTTTATATGTATATATGTATAAATAAGCAAATACAAATTATTAAATAAAAATAAACACTATGTATAGTTATTTATAGCTTTTTGCATTGCACTGTACTGCTGCAACAACACAACAAATTTTACGATATATGTCAGTGATAATAAACCTGATTGTGATTCCAATTCTGAAGCAGATGATACATTTATGCTTAAGTAAAGAACAAATTCCGTATCTAGGTGCTTTCAGGACAAATTGTGAAATCCTTGAAACAAATATGAAATTTGGTATGGACTCAAGACTAAAGCCTTAAATTTTTGTCAGCTCGGTAGACTACACCAAACATCTTAACATGGGCGGAGTTAAGATGGCGCCAAGTGGCTGGGCCTCTTTGAGCTCATCTGTGGAAACAGCTTAAATTCCTCTCTGTAATGTCTCTTTTTTACCCCTTTTTAGGGTGCCTGGGGTTCTATCGCGGTCCTGATCTGCAAGTGGCACTCAAACTGCGCTTTTTTTTAATGGTGAATGAGTTCCCATTCCTGGAGCTCGCCGACTGACCATATTCCAACAATTTCTAGGCCTAAACTAGGAAGATGGCACCTCCAGGGTGTGGTCTTATGGATGAACAATTCCAGGCCGGGTTTTGCCGACTGAGGCACTGCGGTAGATGGAACATCAGGATTTCATTGTGGCACATGTATGGACAGAGAGAAGTCTCTGTAGTCAAGTGGTCACACTCTTTCGCAGATCATGGTCTCTCTTTGGGCACTTTGCTGTTGCTTGATGAGTGGTAGGCACTGATGCTTTTTGCTGAAATAGGCAGGGGGAGGTTGGGGAGGGAGGAGAGGGTGCTTTGGGGCTCTAATGTTTTTCTGTCACTCATTCTTTTGGGGTTCTTCTGCTTTCCGTGGATGCCTACGAAGACAAGTGTAAGGGGTTCCTTCTTTTATGTTACTGCGAAGGCTAACAAAATGGCTTCCTTGTTATGTCATAATTAAAATGGCTTTTTTGTAATAATAACTGCTGAGAAAGTTCTCTCTATAGCAGCTTGTCTGGGTTATAAAGAGAATTGTATTCATTTGCTAACCAATTGGGACAGATGTTATTCTTTCTTGTGCGTCTGTAAGCTTTTGTTCGCGGGCTTTGAGGGAGAAGGCGCGATAGGGACAGAGAGAGGAGATGCGATGCTGTAAGCTGGCCGACGGGACGGACCCCGAGCGGGAGTCCGAGGCCCAGGGTCTTCGGTGAGGAGAGGAGACGAGGACAGACTCGTGTGGAGCATCTGGTCGACTACCGAGGGTGGTCCCAGGTGGTCGGAGGGGATTGACTGGAGGGAATAAGACTCCGTTAATTGAGCTCCAACTGTTGAGCACGAAGTGGTTGAACTTTGATAAGTTTGGTGCATTTTATTTTCCTTTTATATTTTATCTCTATTAATTACATAGTTCCAGTAAGATCTATAGAGTGTAATCATTTAATCGCATATGGTGTGCTGTCTGTTATTTGGTGGGGTGGGGTACATCACACAGCATCCACACAAACTTGATTACCCAGTTTGGTGGAGCCGAAGGCTGCTTCCCCTAGACGAAAATGCCTTGAGCGAGCCAGAGGCTTACCAGGGGGCTACACAAGTGTTCCAGGTGATATATTGTATGCATTCTCTGTTAATAAACGGAACCATTTAAGCTTTGATGAGCGAGTACCTACTCACAAAATTAATGCCCGTTTGGGAGGACATATTTAGTGCTCACCCATATAAATGATAAACAGACATCTTCTTCCAAACACAAAAACATCTTCGAAGATGGCTTAACTGAAATCATTGGATCCAAAGCAATATAGCGATAGACCAGGTGACAAACACATCTATTCCAAACCAGTTCATAATTCCTTAAAGAGCCAAGTGGACGAAGAATTGACAAGTTGGAGAAAATATTTTGCTCAAAGTAACTCAAAATGATTGGGAAAGAAGTTGGCAGATAAACGGTAAGATGAAGCGATGGTTACAAGATAATATTAAATCAGACAGTTATTGATAGTCAATATCCTTTGACATTGTTTCAGTGTGCACGGTTTGTGGAATCTACTTTTTTTCCCAATGAAACTTGATTTGTCACACATTAAGTGCAGTTAGAAATTGATAAGTACTGTCGGAGATAGTTCACAATCAACAGAACAAATCCTCACAAAGGGTCCAGCATGAACAAAATTTTGCAAGGCATTGACAATGGCCTGTCAACACCAGATGATTTTCAGATTATGATGGTTTGTCGATGGGATTGGGTTTGCTGACCACAAAATTGCAAACTTAAGTGAAGACCTTAAACCCAATCTGATATAAAAAGCAACGAGTACTCTCACTAAAGGAAGGTTATATTGTAACTACCCAACTTCAAGGACTAGCTCACTTCCATGTTTATTCTCCATGCTGAGTTTAGCTGCCAAAACCCACTATTCGAGTGGTTGGTTCCCTCTCTCTGCCAAGGAGAAGATACTTCCAGCTAACAGAGTAGTTTAAAACAAAATTCATTTATTTTCAGTAACACGCATTTAAAACCAAACAACATTCTTAAAACACATTTAAAACTCACAGTTTCTATCTTATAAAAGATTTCCAAATTACCAAACCCTTTCTAACACACAAAAGATTTCCAAAACACAAGTATATTCCCATAAATTAAAAAAAACATACCAATGATATAGACAAACCAGTCATCCGTTGCAGAAATCGAAGGCAGAGAAATTGACTCTATTTCATCCCGTGTTTCTTTCATGCTTCTTAATGTTCCTTACCCCATTCCTAATAAGCCTGAATTGCTCTTTTCATTTATACGGTTATTTTGCCACTCTGGAAACTTCACACACATGTGATATTCTTCCAGATAGCTTTTAACATAAATGGTGTAAAAGCCTCTTGGAGACACAGTTCCCAGCTACCTACAATTAATACTGTGAAGCTAACTTCCCTGAGTTTATAAACATTCTGACTTATTAATAGATCAGTTATTGATATGCTAAGCGATTGTCTCCATCTGGTCTACTCGCTTCTTTGAACTAAACAACTTAGCCAGCATTGTCTGTTCTGAAACAAGACAAATTAAATAACTAATTGTCTTATACTGCATCTTTTCAGCAATAACATGTGCTATGAGCCAGTAAGTCTGCTATATACAGTGTTCCTATTTGCAAAGCTGTTTTTATCAACTTCAAACTGATTACTGCTTTTTGTTTATATTTTAAGAACTGAAGACTGGCTCCTGCTTATGACCAAAAGCCAAAGAAAGAATATAGTTGGAGGTTTAACTTAGAACTCTTTAAAATTTATCAATGGCAGCTGCTGTGTTTAGAAAGCTAAGCTTGGCAAAAACAAGAGCACTCCCCACCCCCAAAACCTGAGCTCAGTAAGTGAATATCCATCACATTACTTTCAGACAATTAACGTGTTTTAGACGAAATACTGAAACAACGTCATCATCACCTCATCAAAATGAAATTGTCCAAACAAGCATACAGCCTGTGGTGGTGTAATGGACTAAGGCTACATCCACACTACGCCGGTTTCAAGTAAAAACGACAGGCGTACACACTGAGTGTTTTTCAAAAAATCTCTGTCCACACTAACACGGATATTTGGGCGAATCTCCTCCTACTGGGCACGCGCAGGACACACAGAAAACAAGCGAAGAGGAAACGGTATACTTAGTGCGCGTTTGCCCAGTTACAGAGTAGAAAAACTTCAAAGGAATTGCTCTTGGCTCTCGCGCAGGAGGACTTAAAACTAAAAAAAACAAATACTGGCGCGTATAGAGGCAACCAACAGGGAGTTCACGGACATTATGACCCGGCTGACGACAAACATTGAAAAACTGACTAACTCTGTTGCATTAATAAAGCACCTTGTTAAATGTATAAAACATGTCTGCATCAGTGTTATCTTGTATTTCCATACAATGTTACATTAGGCTGTTACACATCTATTGTCAGAGAAGTACTTGCATAAATAGGTAAATCACCTTCATACAAGCAAGGACAGAAAACAGGGCAAAGTGAGTATACTTATTTATCCCATACATACTACAGACTCGCCATTTATCCCATACACACTACAAGGGATATTAGGCGTTTTCAGATTTATTCACTCTGGAGACGGTTTCTGAAAATCTCCGTTTTCGGGGGATGAAAACGCTGCTTTATTGTGGACGGAGGGTCAAAACGAAGAGAAAAAGCTTTGTTTTCAAAATTATCCGGTGTAGTGTGGATGTAGCCTCAGAAACTGCTGCTCTCGTGGGATTTTTACACATAACAGTCACTAGGGTTTACAGAAAACAAGAAACATCCAGTAAGCAACAGTTCCGTGGATGAAAATATCTTGTTAATGAGAGAGTTTAGAGGGGAATGGCCAAACTGTTTCAAGCTGAAAGGAAGGTGAAGGTAACTCAAATAACTACATGCTACAACAGTGGAACCTTGAAGTGGCTGGACTACATCAGCAGAAGACCATGTACACTATTTCACCAAATCTTCATCAATGTTTGGTTAATATACCAAACTCCTGGTAAGAAACGTCCTTTTTACTAGCTCACTAGTGTGTTGGGTATATTGTTCATCTGCAAGTCTTTACCTGAGAATACTTGGAGTGACTTCTCAACGTCCACAATTTGCTTAATAATTCAAATTTGCGATTACAGATTGGCTACAAGACCTCACTTGGACACTTATCCGCACTCATCAATCCTCTCAAAGTATTTTCATAGTCCATCTTCAGTACAGTAACCAATCTCGATGGCTATTGCGAGGAAATCTTTCTCAGGAAGTTACAGTAAGAAAATCTGACTGAGCTATCTGTTCAGGGCTTCAGCTGATATATTTCACTTTGATACCTGATATTAGATTTACTTAATATTTTTAATATTTAATATTTGTAATCCAGAGAGTGTGAAGCGCAGATTCAAATATCGCTGTGATGATTGTACGTTCTAGTACTAATTGTTTGGCGACAATAAAGTATTAAGTATAAGTAGATTAGGACAACAAAGTTGAATCTTCTGCTCTGGAGGTGCCAAAAAGGGGTTATGATTAAATGGGACCAATGGAGTACCTTTAAACCGCAAGTGACTTCCCCCAAGCCATCAGACTCCTCAATACCCAGAGCCTGGCTTGACACCAACCTACTATACCCTGTACTGTGCCTACTGTCTTGTTTATTATTTATTATCATTTATTGTAGTACCTGCACTGTTTCGTGCACTTTATGCAGTCCTGGATAGGTCTGTAGTCTAGTGTAGTTTTTGTGTTTTTTCTTATGTAGTTCGATGTAGTTTTTGCATTGTTTCATGTAGCACCATGGTCCTAGAAAACATTGTCCCATTTTTACTATGTTTTGTACCAGCTGTTATGGTTGAAATGACAATAAAAAGTGATTTGACTTGACTTGACTTGGCTGCTTGTACTCCTGATGAAGGGTGTCAGCCTGAAACAATAGCTCTTTATTTCTCTCCATAGATACTGCCCGATCTGCTGAGCTCCTCCAGTATTTTGTGTGTTTTACTCTGGATTTCCAGCATCTGCCGAATCACTTGTGCTTCCACTCCTTTTCCTATTTGCACATAACGTTGTTGAGAGTACATGAAATAGTTGCAAACTGTCCTTCTGATCACCCATAACATGGCTGATGATAGCAACTATAGTGAATATCACATGGAAACATTACATGTTTGTTTTAACGTTCTCATCATTTCATTGTAAATCTGCAGTGAATTTTTATCCAAGCTGCACTTAAGTTGCTAAAAATCCTTTCTGTCATGCATCAGTCTAATTCTATTTCTCTTCTTGTTAAGAAGTTAGTGCAGTGGTAGAGGAACTACAAGACAATAATTTGGAATTATATTGAATAATTTCCAGAAAGGAACAAAGACTTACAGCATTTTTTTTTGGTTTTTAATATAGGGTCAATCATGTTTTTAGAAGCATTCAGTCCATTGGTAGTGAGGTCACTTGAGTTGAGTATGATGATCTCCCATGGAGCTATTCCCTTAATGGAGAAAGCCTGCGTGTGACTTTGTTTAATGTGGGGAGGCTGATGCATGGGCAGCCACCACATGGTCCTTGACAGATCGGGTCAGGGTCCTGTGGCTCGGCAAGCAAAATGATTGGGGACCATTCACAACTGCGGCTTTCCGCCACCTTCAGCACTGATGTAATGTGTCAGCTCCACAGTTGGGGTCTTGGCTAGATTGCTCTTTGTCTAGAACCTCCCCCTTGACCTTACCTCCATGGGTGATCCCACCAGGAGCCAAGCTCCTGATGGCCTGGGTTCTGGGACCTCAGGAATTCACAAGCCTCTCCTTCATGATAAGGTGATTGTCCTCGGAGAAGATTCAGGCTATGTCCACACTACACCGCATAATTTTGAAAACAAAGCATTTTCTCTTCGTTTTGACCTTCCGTCCACACTAAAGCGGCGTTTTCATCCCCAGAAAACAGAGATTTTCAGAAACGGTCTCCAGAGTGAATAAATCTGAAAACGCCTAATATCCATTGTAGTGTGTACGGGATAAACGGAGAGATTTAAAAACGCTGTCATGACAACACCACAACAACAATGCTTTTACTGCTTCTGCTTGGTACTGCGCGAGCACTGCCGGACGGCTGTTATAACGCGCAGTCGGTGTGAATGGCGTGAGAGTTAAATTGTAAAGTGAGCTTTTTTGACTATTTAAAAACGCTGTCATGACGTGCCGGAACAGATGGCGGCAGCGCGGCATTTCATTGTTTTCTTGAACGTAATCCCCCCACATAACCTCACAATTTCAGAACAGACGGCAACGAGACTGAAGCCAGAAGAGTTAGAAACGTACTCACCAAATACTTTGACCCGTAGCTTACTGAATAAATAAGTATACTCACTTAGCTCTGTTCTCTGTCCTTGCTTGTATGAAGGTGGTTTACCTATTTACGCAAGTACTTCTCTGACAATAGATGTGTAACAGCCTAATGTAACATTGTATGGAAATACAAGATAACACTGATGCAGACATGTTTTATACATTTATCAAGGTGCTTTATTAATGCAACAGAGTTAGTCAGTTTTTCAATGTGCGTCGTCAGCTGGGTCATACTGTCCGTGAACTTCCTGTTGGTAGCCTCCATACGCTCCAGTATTTGTTTTTTTTTAGTTTTAAGTCCTCCTGTGTGAGAGCCAAGAGCAATTCCTTTGAAGTTTTTCTACTCTGTAACTGGACAAACGCGTACGAAGTATACCGTTTCCTCTTCACTTGTTTTCTGTGTGTCCTGTGCGTGCCCAGTAGAGGAGATTCGCCCAAATATCCGTGTTAGTGTGGACAGAGATATTTTGAAAAATGCTTAGTGTGCACGCCTGTCGTTTTTACTCAAAACCGGCGTTTTCAAAATTATCCGGCGTAGTGTGGACGTAGCCTGAGATTCTCAAATGCCTTGTCTGGCACAATCAATAATTCCATGGTCAAAATCACTTAGGTCACATTTATTTCCCCATTGTGATGCTTGGTCTGAACAACAACTGAACATCTTTACCATGTCTGCATGCTTTTACGTATTGGGTTGCTGCTACTTGATTGTAGATGAGATATTTGTATTAATGAGCAAGTGTATCAATGTACCTAATAAAGTGGCCACTGAATGTAGTTTATTATTTATTTATTGAGATACAGCACAAATTGGTCCTTCCAGCTCTTCGAGCCATGCTGCCCAGCAATCCCGATTTAATCTGAGCCTAATCACAATGACCAATTAACCTACCAACCGGTACGTCTTTGGACTATGAGAGGAAACTGGAGCACCCGGAGGAAATCCACACAGTCACGGAGAAAATGTACAAACTTCTTACAGGCAACGGTGAGAATTGAAGCCGGGTCACTGGTACTGGAAACGGTTGTGCTAACAACGACACTACTGGCATTTACCAGCGTTCTGAGCAGTACCATTAAATACAATATTAGCACTAGGGGAACGGCTGACTTGGCCATTCGAATATGTCCATTTTGTCAAAATAATTTCCTCATACACTGGCAGAATCGATCGTAGTTAGACACACAGAGCAGCAGAATGCACTGATGAAGAGGAGAGGTGAATCTTTGCTACGCATGGAATAACATAAGAATTAATGCCCAGCAATGGATCATAGTTCACTTTGAATTTATTTAAGAATTTTCTGTAATGTAATGGCATCGAACATTTATTGATTCCTCTAAATCATTCTGCATCCAAAAGGGTAGCAAAGATCTGTACAAGTAGTCAGAGAAGCCTTGAAGAAGTAATGTTTCAAGGTTATTCTGGTTCTAGGATGAATCTTCAGTTACGCAAACATGAGGACAGCAACACACACAAAAAAAATCTATAGATGTTGCCTGGCTTGAATCTTCAGTTAGCTTACTTCTTATATAAATTTGCTGTGATTCTGCACTCTACCCCTGGTTCTACCCTAGCAGAGCAATTCATGCATTGCAACACACACAAAACGCTGGAGGAATTCAGCAGGTCAGGCAGCATCCATGGAGTGGAATAAACATTCGATATTTCAGGCAGTGGCACGTCATCAGGACTGGAAAGGAAGGGGAATAAAATCATAATAAGAAGGTGGTGGGGGCAAAGGAAGGTGTTGGCAGGTGACAGGTAAAGTCATGTGAGGGGAAGGTAGGTAGCTGGCGGAGAGGGCGGAGAAGAAGGTGTTGGCAGGTGATAGGTGGTCATGTGAGGGGGAAGGTGAAGACATGAAGTAAGGCGTGATAGGTGAAAGAGGTAAAGGACTGAAGGAAAAGGAAGCTGAAAGGAAAGGACAGAGGACCATGGGAGAAAGAGAAGGTGGAGGAGCACCAGAGAGAGGTGATGGGCTGGTAGGTGAAGGGGTAAGAGGGGACCCAGAATGCAGAATAGGAAAAGACAGAAGAGGGAGGGGAGAAGTTACCAGAAGTTAGAGAAATTGATGCTCATGCCATTGAGTGGGAGATTACTCAGACGGACTATGTTGTGCTGCTCCTCCAAACGTGGGAGTGCCCCCATTGCGACAGCTTCATACCGTCAGTTTGGAGACTACCCAGATTAATGCATTGTCTTTATATACAATTAAGTGGTGCAGCCTAACTTAGAGGGGAAAAGTAGAAAGACAGCAATTGAAGCAAATGCAATATTTGGAGGAGAGAAAACAAATTCCACTGAGTGAGAGTATTGGGGTCACCAGGTCAGTGAGCAAATGCTGAATTTGTCAGTGGGTAGCTAAATCTGTAGTCCAAAACAATACTTGGTTAGCAATGGAAATCACGTCTGAAACATCTATGTTGATAAAATGTTCACAGCAAGAGATGTACCAGTTGACGCTGTACAAAACCAAATCTATTCGTGAAATTGATACAGAGTCAACAATTACTAAAGAGTCACAGAATAGCAGTCAAGAGGTCAGAACTTCTTCAGTTCCTGGAACAAGTACAACGTCAAAGACAAGTGCACAGTTGTGGAGGTCAAATCAACTCAGGGAGCCAGTCAACAGACTGAATCATTAATGATTATGTGTGACTGTAAAAACTGCTGACTATTTTTGTTTGGTAGCGATGAGGACTTGTGTAGTGAACGTACACAGTTACAGAAAGAAGCCATGTGGACAGAAGGCATGGTGGTATATGATCTCTGGTAAACACCAGATCTGTGAGCTGGGATAGACACATTTGTATCCTGTGTCTGTGATTGTAAGTAGAATATCCTTGGAAAGTGGGTACACCAGTTTTATTCATTATTTAATTAGATATAATTTATATATTGTGTATTGTTGAATTCTCCTGATTATTTGACAACATTGAATAAAACTCAAATTAGCACACTAGGCTCTTGGCTGGTCAATATCCCTCTGAACAGAGAATATTTAACAGGATGTTAAACCAGTGCTCCATCTACTCATTCGGGTAGATGTGAAAGCAGAATATTGAAGTAAGCAGATTATGCTGGCAGTAATGGGGCTTATTTTCGGGTTTTAATAAAAATGCTTGCACTTCGGTCACAGTCAGAGAGTTACAGAAATACGAGTCTTTCTACTTTGGCTGAATGATCCTCCTCATCCTGCAAAGTTCCCTTCCAGGTAATGGAGGGCTCATTGTAATGCAGCAGTTGGCATAACACTACACCACCACCAGTGGCCAGGGGTTCAATTCCCCGCACAGTCTATCAAGTGTTGTACGTTCTCCCCATGAAGTTTTCCTCCCTACATGGTAATGGGGAGAACTTACAAACCTATGTTGTGTGTGTTGCAATGCATTAATAGCTCTGCTGGGGCAGAATCATAGCCAATTTAAATAAGCAATGGGCTGATCGGTGATTCATCTTGAAGCAGGAATAACCTTGAAACAGTTACTTCTTCACAGCTTCTCTAAACACTTGCACATTTCAAAGACATGTGGGCTAGTAGGTTAATTAGTCACATGGGAGTAATTGGATGGCGCGGGCTGGTAGGATGGAAGGGCCTGTCACCATGCCGTATCCCGAAAGAAATAAGGTAAATAAAATAAAGCAGCAGTATGCCTTTTGCGGAAGATGGGCTGCAGGCCAACACCAGTTCAGGCTGCCTATATGTGATGTGACCCGACTAGCCCCAAGAGGGAAATGAATGACGTCTAGAAACTTCTTAACTGATTAATTGGTGTCAGTGGAAGATGGCAACTTCCCACTCATCTGCATTCCAATTAAACTCATCGTGCACTTGGCTTCTGTTCCAGGATGTCGATAAAGAAAGGGCCACTTGGATATTGACCAGCCAAGAGCCTGACACAATAAATTGTGCTTCATTCAAAACTGTCAAGTGAACAGGAGAATCAGACAATACACAATCTATGTATGGATGACATCTAGTTAAATGATGAATGAACAATACCAACTTATTTCTGAGACTAGTTTGTATACCTAATAACAAAAATATTCATGGCCTCTTGCCCAACTGTATGTCCCAAAGTGAGACTATCTGGCCCAATATTTCTCTCACTGCTTGTTTCCTTTATATGATGGCAATGAAAGTTGCAATATGAAATTTAAAAAGTACTTGGAGAATTCATGAACAATCACTGCCAATGGGACAAGGTCACTTTTTGCCCCACAGATATAAAAGGCTATTCTCCTCTTTGCAGTACATGTTACACCAAATAAATTTCAAAACTACAACTTATAAAAATATATGCCTGTGGAAGCTGCCTTTTATAAGAATATGGAAAGCCTCCACCATTATCTGCATTAGCATGAACATTTTATTTGCTCCTTGTCTCAGAAAATAGTGCATGCAATTGTCTGCTGATTGATTGGCTTCCCACAGGGCAATTTCCACTAAATGTCAAAGAGCAAATCGGGATTTGATATCTTAGCACTAACAACCAAATGTGAGTACTGCCATGATGAAGTCTGTATATTCATCAATTTCTCTGTGCATTTTAAGTTTCCAACATTAGCTGGTTCAGGTTTGAAATTTACCAATGATGTTTCATAGCTCAAATTGTTCTTCCACAAACTCTCATTCAATGTGCTGACGAAAGGGCAGGATGGTAGTGTAGCAGTTAGTGAACACTTCCATCAATGTTCTGATAGACGGCGGCACAGTATTGTAGCAGTTTGTAAACGCTTTCATCAATGTTCTGATGAAAGGGCAGCAGTAGTGTAGCGGTGAGCAAGCACTTTCATCAATTTTCTGATGAAAGGGCTACGGTTTTATAGCATAGCGAATGCTTTCATCAATGTTCTGATGAAAGGGTGGCACAGTAGTGTAGCAGTTTGTAAACACTTTCATCAATGTTCTGATGAAAGGGCAGCACTAGTGTAGCAGTTAGCAAGCACTTTCATCAATTTTCTGATGAAAGGGCGACACGGTTTTATAGCAGTTAGCGAATGCTTTCATCAATGTTCTGATGAAAGGATGGCACAGTAGTGCAGCAGTTAGTGAACACTTTCATCAGTGTTCTGATGAAAGGGCAGGATGGCAGTGCAGCGGTTAGTGAACGCTTTACAGCAGCCAACTGGAAGATTGGGGTTAAATTCCCGCCTCTGACTGTAAGGAGTTTGCATGTTCTCCCTGTGACCGCATGGGCTTCCTCTGAGTGCTCCAATTTCCTCCCACATTTGAAGGATTATAGGTTAAGTTAAATTGTGGGCATGCTGAGTTGGTGTTGTAAGTATAGCGACACTTACAGGCACAATCTGCACTGATTTGATTTGACGCAAAACATTGCATTTCACTGTATGTCTCCATGTAAGTAAAAGTAATCTTTAATATCTTGCTTTAGCAAGTCCTTGACCCAAAATGTTACCTATATTTCTTTCTCCATATACTGCTTGGCCCATTTCCAACATTTTCTGCATTTACTTCAGAATTCCAACCTCTGAAGGTCTTTGATTTTCATTTTTCAAACTCAAATGGAGCAACGCAGAAAGTAAGGAATATAACCCAGACAACCCACCTCTCCAGGAACTTCGGGAGTCTCCTGCATATTAATAGTGGCTCCCTGATGCCCCTAAATTATATACAATATCACAGAAATCAATTTATTTGAGAGCGAGCAAGAGAAAAGCAAGAGAGAGCGCGAGAGCGACCATGAAAGAGAGCGCGCACGAGACAGAGAGCGAGAGAGTAAGCAAGCAAGAACGCGCCAGCGAGCGAGAGCGAGCGAGTGAGAAAGCGAGAGAGAGCGAGCAAGCGAGAAAGCAAGCGAGAGCGCTTGAGAGCGTGCGTGCGACCATGACAGAGAGAGAGAGCGAGAGAGAGCGCGCCATGGCAGAGTGTTCCAAAAAAATATAAAACGTACGTCACCCCAGACGACACTAAAGTGTACCCCTGCCTAATAGGGGTCAAAATAATGACAGCGTTGCTCGCTGCACTGTTTGCAACGGTGACTTTTCTATTGCCCATGGTGGGTTAAGACTGTAAAAGACAAGTTGAGGTGAGTTTAACAGGTGTCATTTGTTCACTAGCATAGCTAACGTTATTTAAACTGGCTGGCTAGCTGCTAAGGAGCTACTCCATTGCAGACATTCCACCTCTCCCAGAAGTCTCCCGCAAATTGATGGTGCTACCTCTCTGAAGTGAGTTTTTGCAGGGTGGGATGTCTGATAACCAGAAAGAGGGTTGAATGCCATTGATGTTGCTGACCAAATACCCATGGCTTAAAGGGTCATAACTAGCCATGGAAGTCCCCATGAAACACATCTGATGGATTACACCCTTGATCGAAAAGATTGTAAGAAGCAACCTGCAGTCTGTTAGAAATCTTGGAAATGATCATCAGAAATCTGCTACAGTAGCTCAAGCCAGCAGTTTGGCAAGTGGCCACTATTATTTGTGTAATTAAATTGACAAAGCAATCCTAGATGAAAATGCTACTTATAAATAGTCTGTCAAAGAATGCACTGCTTTATTACAGTACAATGTGTATGTTATTGGACAACACCAACAGTTATCAGATTGCCTTTTCCATAAAAAGAACACTTGCCATTTAAAGTATTTTTATTTATGCAAAAGCTCCTCATGCTTAGCATGTTTTGCAAAAACATCTTAAGCCACTGTGTACGCAGGGAATTAAATGAACTGCTGTTTCATAGACAACCATGATAGCAGAGCAAGATCCCAAAAGCAGCATTGCAATGACAGGTATTGTACTGTAAAGACAGGTGTTGTGACTAAGAAAACAGGGGATGGATTTTAAACTCAGCTGCCTGCTGCTGTGATCAACAATCTACCCCACCAGCCCACACCACACTATAACCTTCCCCAGCCTTCTATAGAACAGAAAGGGGGCTCAGGTTTTATAAGGCTAGGCTTTATTAATAGGGCCTCTCAAAGTCCAACCCCACATCCCTGTCGTGAGAGGCGGAAATGGGTAAGACTAGCCAAGAGGGCTCTGGTGAAGCTGTACACACAGATGCTGGAGGAACTCAGCAGGCCAGGCAGCATCTATGGAAAAGAGTCAGCAGTCGACATTTTTTGCCGCTTCAATCCTGATGAAGGGTCTCGGCCCAAAACGTTGACTGTTTACTCTGCTGCAGAGATGCTGTCCGGCCTGCTGAGTTCCTCTGGCATTTGTATGTTTTGCTTTGAATTTCCAGCATCTGCAGTTTTCTCTTGGCTGGAGGAGCTGTAGAGGCCAATCTCCTGTACAGTGGATACAATGGATTGCAGAAACGTTGATGAACTCCAACCACACCATCGACTTCAGAGGATGATGGAGACAGGAGGTCATTGATGGTCCGTCCTCTAAGGGCCCAATAAGCAAGTAGAATATTTATTTATTTATCTATTGATTAATTGATTGATTGCCATGCAGTGCAGAATAGGCCATTCAGGCCCTTTGAGCCGCGCCACTCAGCAATCCCATAGTCATAGTCGTACTTTATTGATCCCGGGGGAAATTGGTTTTCATTACAGTTGCACCATAAATAATTAAATAGTAATAAAACCATAAATAGTTAAATAGTAATATGTAAATTATGCCAGGAAATAAGTCCAGGACCAGCCTATTGGCTCAGGGTGTCTGACCCTCCAAGGGAGGAGTTGTAAAGTTTGATGGCCACAGGCAGGAATGACTTCCTATGACGCTCTGTGTTGCATCTGGGTGGAATGAGTCTCTGGCTGAATGTACTCCTGTGCCCAACCAGTACATCATGTAGTAGATGGGAGACATTGTCCAAGATGGCATGCAACTTGGACAGCATCCTCTTTTCAGACGCCACCGTCAGAGAGTCCAGTTCCATCCCCACAACATCACTGGCCTTACGAATGAGTTTGTTGATTCTGTTGGTGTCTGCTACCCTCAGCCTGCTGCCCCAGCACACAACAGCTCGATTTAATCATAGCTCAACCATAGAACAACTTACAATGACTAAATATACTACCAACCAATACGCTTTTGGACTGTGGGAGGAAACCGGAGCAGCTGGAGGAAACCCACGTGGCCACGGGGAGAACCTGCAAACTCCTTATGGGCAGTGGTTGGAATTGAACCCAGGATCCTGGAACTGTAAAGGACTGTGCTAATCACTAGGCTACCATGGCAGCCAATTACTAACAGTCCAAGGGTTTGAAACCAAAAACCCATTGCAGGTCCTTCAGCAAGGCAATTCAGAGAGCCAGTAAAGAGAGGAGGGAAGCTGGAAGGGTTACAAGGAATACAATGTTATTCCTTGTATCTCAGAACAGAATCCCTCCTTTTGATCCTTCTATTATGCTAATAAGCCTTTTCTGTTTCGCTGTCAGTTATCACTGAACCATTATGGCACACCTTCTCCCTCATTAAAACTGCTTTGGGTGCCTAGAGACTTTACAAAACATTAAACTGCCTTTTCCACATAAAGGAAGATCAATCCAATCAGGAAGGTTGCCAGCTTGTCAGCCTGTTTTCAAACATCAATAGATTGGTAGCGGTGGGTGGGTGGGGAGGGGAGCTGACATTTACAAGTGTATCCGTTGCCACTTAGGAGCGATCGCGCCACCATCTCCATCCTTCGCTGAGGAGATGGCGGTGCAACAGCAGCGTGCGCGGCCTCCCCGATGAATGAATGATATCTGCAATCTGTCAAATAGGGGACCGTGCACAGTTCTGATTTGATGGAGATGGATGTGAGAGTATGGAAGAACATCAGGAAAACTTCTGAAATGCCCACTTCGCTGCCGCTGCTACTGTGTGGTAACCAGAATCTCCGGAGCAGAAGGCCCCGAATCCTCGGCTTTGTGTGTTTCAGCAGCCGGGGAGAGGTCGAAGGTGCTCGACAGAGGATGGCGCTCCGGAGGCTGTATCAGAGGGGCTGGTCGGAGGCTCGAAGTTTTCGGACGGACGGACTCAGTTTCGGCTGTGGTCGGCTGCTTCCAAGGCATCGGCAGTTGATGGTGCCTGGAGGTTTATGGCAGGGAGTTTCTCCCTTTTGCCGCCGCTATCAGGGTCTTGGGAGTCGATCAACTCGGGGACTTTGAGACTATTTTTACCGTGCCCATGGTTTGTTCTTCATCAAATTACGGTATTGCTTTGCACAGCTGTAACTCTATGTTACAGTTATGTGATTCTGTCAGTGTTAGTCTTTGGTTTGTCCTGTTTTCTGTGATATCACTCCAGAGAAACATTGTATCATTTCTTAATGCATGTATGCACTCCTAAATGACAATAAAAGAGGACTGAGTGTCCTCATAATCTAATTTACCCGTGAATAATCTGTTGACTGGGGCTCAAGTGAAACACACCTCTCTCCCCACCCTCCACTTCCTGCAGGGATTGCTCCCTCCACGATTCCCTTGTTCATTTGCCCCTCCCCACTAATCTCCCTCCAGGCACTTATACATGCAAGCAGCCTAAGTACTATGTGTGCCCATACACCTCCTCTCTCACCTCCATTCAGGGCCCCAAGCAGTCCTTGCAGGCAGGGTAGCACTTCATCTATGAACCTTCTGGAGTTGTCTATTGTATCCAGTGTGCCTGATGTGCCTCCTCGTCATGGTGAGACCCATCGAGCACCTCTGCTCCATCCACCACAAGCAGTGGCCAAACACTTTAATTCCAATTCCCATTCCCGTTCTGACATGTCAGTCCATGGCTTCCTCTTGTGCCAAGATTCCGGCTAGCCTCTTCCCCCCCCCCCACCACTTTTTTATTCTGGCATCTCCCCCCTTCCTTCCTTCTCAGTCCTCAAGAAGGTTCTCGGCCCAAAATGCCGACTGTTTATCATTTCCACAGATGTTGCCTGACCTGCTGAGTTCCTCCAGCATTTTGTGTGCTTTACTCAGCTGGAATCTACCAGGATTACTTGGCTCCTGACCTCATTACTGCCTTGGCCAAGTGAGAACAAAGAACTGAATTCCAGTGAGCAAGGACAGCAACTGCACTTAATATGAAAGCAGCACTTGACCAAGTCTGGTAAATTTAGATTCAGTTGGTACTAAGGCCTCCATGTCATTTGCTGGAGCCATGTCTAACAGAATGACACATGGTTATGGGTGTCAGGGACCCGTATTCTTATTCCCAAGTATCAGTGGAAATGTTTATTGGAACAGAGTCTTGGGCAACCAGCTTCCCGTTTCATCCATAAGGTTCCCTCATTTGTGTTGATGATCACATGGTGTTCCATTCAAAGTTCTAAGTTCAAAGTACATTTATTGTCAAAGTACGTGTACATTATACAACCTTGCGGTTCATCTCCTTACAGGCAGCCACAAAACAAAGGAGCGCAAAAGTAATCCATTAAAAAAAATCCAACAAGCATCCAAGCAGCCTCAGCCTCAGTTCATCACACAGTGAAGCAAAACGTCATGGGGCCAGCAGACACAAGGCCCAGAAAAGGCCCACAACCTCAGTCTTATTGCTGTGGAGAGTGGAGCAAACCTCCCAGAGCAGCATTCTTAATTTCTCAGCTGATGGCTATGACAGTACCTGGATATTGTGCAGGCAGCGTAGTATAAGTGTCATGCTGGGTTTATGTTAACAATAACAGCAAAACTGCATGATGTATTTGGTCATGTGTGTATCATTCTGCTCTGGGGTCACATAAACCTTTTTAAAATGCATGCGACGCTGTGCACACTGAAAGTTACTGGACCCAAGTACCCACTGGGGGATATACTTTACCTACAAACACATTCATATCACAAAAATGCAAGTTAATGACCATCGCTAAAATAGGTTGTAGACTCAGCCAGCTCCATCACAGGCACAGCCCTCCCTTCCATTGAAGACATCTTCAAAAGACTTTCCCAAGAAGGCAGCATCCATCATTAAGGACCCTTGCCATCCAGGACATTTTCTCTTCTCATTACTATCATCGGGGAGGAAGTACAGGAACCTGAAGATGCATACTCAGCATTTTAAGAACAGCTTCTTCCTTTCCACCTTCAGGTTTTTGAATAGTCCATGAATCCATGAATATTAGTTCACTATCCTCTTTTGCTCTATTTAGTTATATTTATAAATGATAGTAATTTTTGTCTTTCACAGCACTGCTGTCACAAAGCAACAAATTTCATGACCTATGTCAGTAATAATAAACCAGATTCTAATTCAATCTTAAATTCAATGACTCATGAATAACTTTGCCACTTTCATGTCCAGAGTCACTAATGCCTTGGGTTTCCCATTAATAAGAAACTTAATAGTACTTCTACTAAAATAGGTCAGAGGCCAGATATCCTCCCTTAGAGACAGAGTCCTTGCTGACCAACAAGTGCCCATTTACTCTTTCCCTCGATGCTTCTGGAGGACAGTGCCGGGGTTCTTGAGCAAGGTTTAATCGACAGAGTTTGTGGATCGCACTGTAGTTCACGTTATGACGTGTTTCAGCTTGCTGTTTGCTCCTTTTTTTAGTTGCTATCTTGGGCAACTTTTGAATCGGGGCAGCCTGCAGGTAATGAACACTGAGCTGAATGGAATATGCCTGGACTCTTTGGTTTTTGTGTTTTATATTGTGGTTTTTTTTGCTCGTTTTTTTTCAACCGCTGATTGTGCGATTTTTTTGAGTGTGCAGGGGAGCAGTGTTTGCTGTTTGCCTTGAATAGTTTCCATGGTTTCCTTTGTTTCGTGGATGTCTGTGGGTTGTACACAGCATACGTAATTTGATAATAAGTATACTTTGAATCTTTGAATTTTGAGACTTTGCACCCACATTCTATCACTCAACTACACATAAAGGATCGTTTACTCTTGCCAATTACGCTACCAAGCTGCTTATCTTCAGATGTGGGAGGTAACCTCCTGGAGGAAACTCACGTGGTCACAGAGAGAATGTGCAAACTTCACACAGACAGCGGCAGAAGTCAGGACTGAACTCAGGATAGTGGAGTTGTGAAGCAGCTGCTGCAGGACTGTGCTTCCCACAATGAATGATTCATCTTCTGACCCTGCCTACAGGAACCAAGTCCAGAGTGCATGAGCAATAGTTTCTGGCCTTGTCCTGCGGACAATAAGTGCAATTTTAATACTCACTAGGATAGACAGACGAAACTTCAATATAAAATTGAAAATAGAATCATATTAATAAAGCAGGATTCCCTCAGTATTTCTTCACATTGTCCTCTCAGAGAGAGGGGGAATAGGAATTTCAACTTATGTCATTTGATTGAAGCGATCCATGTTTTCATTGAGAAATCAATCTAATATTAGGGAAGACTGTTGGCTATTTTTGAATGAAAATTATTATTGAGTTGTAAAAGGAAGTGAGTAAATCTGGCCCTACTTTGTTTGCTTGTTGTAGAACAACAGGAAAGAACAGACAGTTTGCTATGAACAAACGACGATGAGGAAGCAGTGTACATGTGGCAAAATCTGCAAGAACGATCGCGGCTTGAAGATCCACCAAGCGAGGATGAAGTGTTTGGTGGGAGCAGGAGCAGCACAACGCTCAGGTGTCCAACCTGGAGAGACAAAGGAGGGGCCAGGCCCGGAGTCACCTCATAGTGCCCGGAACTTCCAAGTGTTGCAAACTAATCCCTCTAACATGAAGTCTAACAGGAGGCGGATCAAATGGCCTGCAGCTAACATGACCTCACTGTGGAAGCAGTTTGATGAAGATGTTAACCAAATTCTGGAGGCAACGGCGAAGGGAGGGGTTGATAGGAAGCTGCAAGCCATGACAACAATTATTGTCAGTATCGCAGCTGAACGGTTCGGAGAAGAGGAGAAGGAAGGCTCCAAAACATCTTACTCGAAGAACCAAAAAGCATTGAGGATCCACAACATCAGGCAGGAGATGAAAGCACTGAAGTCCCAATACAAGGAGGCAGGAGAAGAGGAGTGCATTGGTTTGGCCCAGCTGATGTACATACTACGAAAGAAGATCAGGGTCCTCCGCCGGGCAGAGTGGCATCGGAGGCAGCGTCGTGAAAGGGCCCTTAAAACGTGCTGCCTTTATCGCCAACCCCTTCAAGTTCACTGGGGGAGAAGCGCTGTGGGAAACTGGCCTGTTCGCAGGAAGACATAGACCAACATCTGAAGAAGATGTACAATGATCCTGAAAGAGAGCAGGAGTTGGGAGAGTGCGACATCCTAACAGACCCACCTGAACCGGATGTGCAGTTTGACTTGTCAGAGCTGCAACTAAAGGAAGTCAGAGAGGTCATCCGCAAAGCAGGGGCAAGCTCGGCTCCAGGACCAAGCAACACCTCGTACAAAGTGTACAAGAACTGCCCCAAACTCCTGCTGCGTCTGTGGAAGATCCTGAGAATCTTCTGGAGAAGGGGGAAGATCCCAGAACAGTGGAGAGGGGCTGAAGGGGTGTGGATCCCGAAGGAGGAAAATGCCACCCAGATAGATCAGTTTCGCATCATCTCCCTGCTGTGTGTCGAGGTGAAGATCTTCTTCAGTGCTGTTTCTAACCGGCTGTGCACCTACCTAGCAAAGAACACCTATATTGATACATCAGTCCAGAAGGGTGGCATTTCAGGGATGCCGGGCTGTCTGGAGCACATTGGTGTGGTGACACAGCTCATCAGGAAGGCCAGAGAGAACAAGGGCAACTTGTCAGTGTTGCGGCTCGACCTGGCAAGTGCATATGGCTCCATTCCGCACAAGCTGGTGCAGCTCACACTGACCAAATATCATGTCCCCAGCAGAATCAGAGACCTTATCGCTGATTATTACAGCAACAGCAAGGATGAGGGTCTCTTCAGGAGCAATTACATCAACCTGGCACAAGGTGGAGGTCGGCATCATCACAGGGTGCACTATCTCAGTGACACTGTTCTCCCTAGCCATGAACATGCTCACTAAGTCTGCTGAACCAGAGTGCAGAGGGCCCAGAATGAATTCCGCTCAACGGCAACCACCTATCAGGGCATTCATGGATGACCTCACAGTCACCACAGAATCAGTCCCAGGCTGCCAGTGGACTCTGCAAGGGCTCGAAAAGCTGGTGAGTGGGCCCGGATGCATTTCAAACCTGCCAAATCACGATCGATGGTGCTGAGGAAAGGGAAGGTGGAGAACAAGTTCCGGTTCAGCATCGCAGGCACAGCCATCCCAACCATCACAGAAAAGTCAGTCAAGAGCTTAGGCAAAGTTTTTGACAGCTCTTTAAGGTACACAACATCCATTCAGGCGACCTGCACCGAGTTGGATGGCTGGCTGAAATCTGTGGACAAGTCTGGCCTACCTGGGAAGTTTAAAGCCTGGGTGTATCAGCATGGCATTCTTCCCAGAATCCTGTGGCCCCTCCTTGTCTAAGCAGTTCCAATCTCGACAGTCGAAACCTTAGACAGGAGGGTTAGCAAACACCTCAGGAGATGGCTGGGGCTGCCAAAGAGCCTGAGCAGCATCACACTCTATGGACACCACAACAGACTGCAACTGCCCTTCCAATCCTTGGAGGAAGAATTCAAGGTAACAAGAGCCAGAGAAGTGCTACAGTATAGGGACTCAAGTGACCCGAAGTTGGCTAGAGCAGGGATCCGAGTAAGTACTGGCAGGAAGTGGAGGGCAGAGGAAGCTGTTCAGGAGGCAGAGGCGAGGCTGCGTCACAGGAGGCTGGTAGGAGTGGTCACACGAGGCCGAGCTGGGCTAGGATCCTTTCCAACTCCCCAAATGGACATCAGAGGGAAGGAAAGGCATCCTCTAGTTCAGGAGGAGGTGAGAGCAGTAGTGGAGGAGATGAGAGCCTGCAAGGCGGTGGGAATGAAGCAACAGGGAGCTTGGACAAGATGGGAGAATGCGGTTGAGAGGAAAGTGACCTGGGCTGATCTTTGGAAAGCCGAACCACACCCCATCCAATTTCTCATCCAGGCACTGTACAATGTGCTTCCAAGCCCATCAAACCTGCACACATGGGGCAAGGCAAAGTCATCTGCGTGCCCACTGTGCTCCAAGCGAGGAACCTTGGAGCACATCCTCAGCAGCTGCGCAAGGGCACTTGGTGAGTGACGGTACAGGTGGAGGCATGATCAGGTCCTGAAGACCATCGCTGAAGCTGTCAGTGCAGGAGTTGAGTGGGCAAAGCGGTCCCGACCCCCCAAGCAGACCATTGCCTTCGTCAGAGCTGGGGAGCAGCCAATACCTGCCAAAAGAACAACTGCAGGCATTCTGACCTCTGCAAGGGACTGGCAGCTGTTGGTGGACCTCGAAGGGCAGCTGAAGTTCCCCAACCATATCGCAGCCACCACCCTGCGACCAGACATTGTCCTAGTGTCTGAGTCTACTAAGCAAGTGGTGCTTCTGGAGCTGACAGTCCCATGGGAAGATAGCTTGGAGGAGGCCTTTGAAAGGAAGCTCTCCAAGTACGCAGGACTGGTCAGCAACTGTCAGCAGGCTGGATGGAGAGTGAGGTGTCTCCCAGTGGAGGTTGGTTGTAGGGGATTCGCAGCCCGTTCCTTAGTTAGAGCCTTCAGCATTTTGGGCATCAAGGGAGAGAGGAAGAGGAGAGCCATCCGCAGGACCATCGATGCGGCAGAGAGGGCCTCAAGATGGCTGTGGCTCAAGAGACAGGAGCCATGGAGTCATAAGTAGCTAGCCATCTGGACACAAGCTGCGGTCTGATCAGCCCCGGCTGGGTCACCTGGAGGAGGTTGTGTGATGTTGAAAGACCTGAAACACCCAATGATTCCAGGAACATCACTGAAGATGTGTCCAGAAGCATCAATAGATGCATGTACACAGATTGTTCAGACAACACAATGAGCATTAGGTTTCCATACTCCCTTCAGGCTTACCTGGACCCTGTTTCTTGTGCTCCCTTAAAACTCACCTGGGGCTTACTGTATATCCTGCGCTCTGTTTAAAATCACTGGGTGTTCCATGTACCCACAATTCTCAGTGTAAATAACTTACTTTTGGCATTCCCTCTATTCCTTCCTTAAAATTTTACCCTTTAATCATTTAGATAGATAGATAGATATACTTTATTGATCCCGAGGGAAACTGGGTTTCGATACAGCCATACCAACCAAGAATAGAGCAAAAAAAATCTGACTGTCCACTTGATCTACACCTCTTACCATCTTCTACACCTCTATCAAGTCACCTCTCATCCTCCTTTGATATCAAAAGAAAAGCCCTTGCTGGCTCAAGCTATCATTATAGGACATGCTCTCTAATCTCGGCAATGTCTTCATAAATCTCCTCTGCACCCCTCTCTAAAGCTTCTACATCCTTGCTATGAGGCAACCAGAATTGAACACAATATCCCAAGTGTGGTCTAAACAGGAAAACTAGGAGTCTTGTTACAGAATGAGAAACAAATCTGGCATAGGAATACAATTACAGTTTCAAAACACTATTATCCCAGAGGTAGTGCCATTTCTAAACTATTAATATGCAAATATATGCAGTTCAGAACAAATATGTCAAATAATTAACATTTTCATTGAACATGTATCCAACATAAGTTAACAAATTCAAGCTCACTTGCATTGTTTTTCTTCATTAATTTTAATGAAACGCTTAATCTAATTCTGCAATTTACCTGAAATCTACAGCTTGCAGAGAAGACACTGTGAGACGGATTAATAGAACATATGCAGAGAGACTCTTTTGAATGTCTGGAGATTCTGGAACATTTGGGAAGGCAAATGAGGGTAGGACATTCACAGAGAATGATTAAGGCCCTGGGGAGGGTTGTAGAACACAGGGATCTAGTAGTACAGGTATACATTTCCTTGTAAATGGCATTACAAGTAGTGAAGAAGACTTTTCGCAAGCTGGCCTTCAACAGTCAATGTATTGAGCATAGAGGCTGTGATGTTAGGTTGCAGTTGTACACGACGTTGGTGAAGATGCATTTGGAACAATTAACTTCAGTTTTGAGACCACTCTCAGGTTGGAGGATGAACACTGATTTCTCCAACTTTTGGTCAGTTGTATCCTCTCCCCTCCCACTTCTCCAATTCCACACTCTGGCCCCCTTCTCACCTCTTCACCTCTCCTCTTCTGCCTATTATCTCCCCCGGTTCCCTTCCTCATGATTCGCTCTCCTCACCTATCAGAATCCTTCTTCTACAGCCCTTTACCTTTTCAAATTATCATCTCACAGCTTCTTACTTCAACACCAACACCCCCCACCCCCCACCCACCACCTGGCTTCATCTATCAGCTTCTAGCTTGCATTAATTCGTTCCTCTCCTCCCTCCACCTCCTTATTCCGGCTTCTTCCCCCTTCCTTTCCAGTGCTGATGAAGGGTCTCAGCCCAAAACATCAACAGTTTATCATTTCCATAAATGCTACCTGATCTGCAGAGTTCCTCCAACAATTGTGTGTGTTTATCTTCAGTCTTGGTTGCATTTCTACAGGAAAGGTGCCATTAAAGTGGAGAGGGGACAGAGGAGATTTAGACGGATATTGCTGTGACTCGAGGAGCTGAGATATGGAGTGAGGTTGAGCAGACAGAACTTTGGCAGATTTTATAGAGGTGTATAAAATCATGAGGGACATGGATAGGATGAATGCATCCATTTTCCCAGAGCTACGGAATCAAGAACTAAAGGGCATAGATTTAAGATAAAAGTGGAGAGATTTAAAAGAAACTTGAGGGTAACTTTTTCCCTCTGCGATTATCTAGAATGAGCTGCCAGAGGAAGTGGTTAAGTCAAGTGTATTGACAACATTTAAAGGTACTTATATGGGTATATGGATAGGAAAGATTTAGAGCCAAAAGCAAGAGCCAATCTGAGCCAAAAGCAAGCAAATAGAACAGCAAGATAGGAATCTTGGTTGGCTTGGACCATTTTGATTGAAGGTTCCATTTAATACAATGACACTAAGGAGTGCCGTCTCAGGGTAAGGGTTGGCAAAGTGGGCTTGAATCAGGCTTGATCTCAGTGAAGAAGTAATAGGCTTAAATGGTCACATAGCCTATCATGGCTATTCTAATTTTAAATCAAATTAGATGATAATGAAATTTAAACTTTCTTCCATTTTTGGGATTAATTACAAAAGTATTGCATTATACGGGTTTCCCAACACCACTCAATCCAACTTTTCCCACCAGCACTAAAGTGCCAGTCTCCAGCTGAAGCTGTGGAGAAACTAAAACTGTGCACCTTTCAAAAAAAATACGGCAGCTCAATTAAGTTTATGTCTACGTATGCAATCAAACTAAAACCTTAAGTTTAAACATTCAATGGCCTCTGTATTAGGTACACCTGCTCGTTAATGCAAATATATAATCAGCCAATCAAGTGGCAGCAACTCATTGCATAAAAACATGCAGGACAAGGTCAAGCTGTGCAGTTGTCCAGACCAAATATCAGAATGGGAAAGAAATGTGGTCTAAGGGATTTTGACCATAGAATGATTGTTGTTTCCAGAAAGGCTGGTTTGAGTATCTCAGAAACTAATCTCCTGGAATTTTCACCCACAGCAGTCTCTAGATTTTGCAGAGAATGGCTCAAGAAACAGAAAGAAACTTCCAGTGAGCAGCAGTTTATGGGCAGAAATGCCTTGTTAATGAAAGAGGTCAGAGGAGAACGGCCAGATTGGTTCGAGCCGCCAGGAAGGCGACGGTCACTCAAAAAAAACATGTGTTACAACAGCAGTGTACGGAAGATCATCACTGAATGCACAACACGTCAAACCTTGAAGTGGATATGCCACAGAGCAGAAAACCATAGCCTGTACACAGTGGCCACTTTATTAGATGCAGGGGTATTATACTTGAGTTTTTGGATGTTATAGATTGACAGGAATAGTCAGTATGAGAGAGCTGCAAATTTGCCATTGGCTACAAGTTCTAAACATAAAGACTTGTAAATTGGCCTTAATAATATTCTGAAGATTATGGACAGGAAATAACCTTAACAAATGTCTGATGACAAATATGTATTGAATTTCCTTTGTATTCCTTATCAATGCAATACCACGCTTCCAATAAGCAAGGCTCAAATCTTCATGGAATTAAGGAGATGGAAGAAGCAAAGTGTATCTGGAAGGTTTTAATTTACATCTTTTGAACAGCTTCTCTTCTGTCACTGAAGTTAATGTAAACGTTAAAGAGTTGGCATGCATATGGAGGGACAAGACAATTATATTCTGTCTGAAAGATGACCCTTCAATACTCTATTTAATTTTTGTTATATCTCAAATGAAACCGTGCCTCTGTCAGCTATTGAGGGCATCAGTCAGCCCTCAGCATTATCAGGAAAAGATTTTTCAACTGACAGGAAATTCCTCAATCAACTTCAGTCTTAATCCATTCTCTACTGCAATTGCACTTGCTCTCTTTTCTTGTTTTCTTAGTGCACAAACAGGCTCAGGGCTGGTTCAAGGATGCAGTTCTCACTATAGATGTGCAGTGGAGAGTGTATTGACTGGCTGCATCACAGCCTGTTATGAAAACACCAATGACCCTGAGCAGAAAATCTTACAAAAAGCAGCGGATATGGTCCATTCCATCATGAGCAAAGCCCTCCTCACCATTGAGCAGATCTACATGAAATACTGTCGCAGAAAGGAGCATCCATCATCAGGGACCACCACCACCCAGGACATGCTATCTTTTCACTACTGCCATTAGGAGGTATAGGAGGCTCAGAACTTACACCACCAAGTTCAGCAACAGCTATTATCCCTCAACCATCAGGATATTGAACCAAAAGGGATAACTTCACTCAACTTCACTTGCCCCATCACTGAAATGTTCCCACAACCAATGGACTTACTTTTAAGGACTCTTCATCTCATCTCCTTGACAAGTAGTGCTTATTTCTTTGTTATTATTATTTCTTCCTTCTTGTATTTGCACAGTTTCTTATTTTTTTGTACAGTGGTTGAACACCCAAATTGGTGAGGTCTTTCACTGATTCTGCTATGGTTATTGTTCTAGGATTTATTCAGTTTGCCCGCAAGAAAATGAATTTTAGGGTAGTTTATAGTGACATACATGTACTTTGATAATAAGTCTTCGTTTGAATTTCCCCTATTCACTCTCCTACTCAATGTTCAAAAGTTCAAACATCAAAGTAAATTCATTATCAAAGCACATATATGTGACCATAAGCTACCCCGAGATTCATTTTCTTCCGGGCATTCACAGCAGATCCAAAGAAATTCAATAAAATCGATGAAAAACTACACACAGACAAGGATAGACAAACAGTCAATGAGCAGAAGATAAACTGCAAATATCAAAAAAAATCAATTATAATAAATAAATAAATTAATTAATAATATTGAGACCGTGAGTTGTGGAGCACTTGAAAGTCCGTAGGTTGTGGACTCAGTTCAATACTGAGGTGAGAGAATTTATCCATGCTGGTTCAGGAACCTGATGGCTGAAGGGTAATAACTGTTCCTGAACCTGGTGGTGTGGGACCCAAGGATCCTGTACCTCCTTTCCGATGGCAGCAACGAGAAGAAAGTGTTGCTTGTATGCTCAGATATTATTACACACTTTGGCTGAGCTTGGCATCGGTAAAGAATTTGCCTGATCCAATGCAACTTCTTTGTTCACCCTCCTGGTGTTCTGGATCATAGACCTGATGTTATTGATATAAAGGGACTGTAATAGCAAACCAATAATGTAATATATTCTGCTGACCTTTTTTGCACCACGGACCGTTTTAATATTGACAATAGACTTGCGGACCGGTGGACAGGGAAGTGGGTGTTCAAGTAGGGTTAAAGTCACTTCAACATGTCTTTTACAGTTCGGGTTGCCAACTTTCTCACTCCCAAGTAAGGGACAAAAGTAGCAGTCAAATCCCGGGACACTTTACCCCAGGAAAGACTACCATGACCATGAAGCCTTGCGCAGGCGCCTGTGTGCGCATGCATGACATGCACATATGATGTGCGCATGCGCGTACATGATTTTTTCCCCCATAAATTGGTTTTGCCTTCATCTTCCCGACTATACTATACATACATCATTTCTACTTTATATAGGCTGTGTATTTATCATATCATTCCTGCTTTTACTATATGTTAGTGTTATTTATTTTCGGTTTTATGTGTTATTTGGTATGATTTGTTAGTTTATTTTTTGGGTCTGGGAACGCTCATAAAATTTTCCCATATAAATTAATGGTAATTGCTTCTTCACTTCACACCATTTCGGCACGAAAGGTTTCATAGGAACACTGTACCTTAGCAGGGGAAATATGGGACAAGGGCGGTTCCGTATGGGACAAACCAATTTAGCCCAATATACGGGATGTCCCGGAAAATACGGGACAGTTGGCAACTTTATGTTCAAGTTCAACAGTGCGTGACAGGGAATAAGGAAAGGTGCAGCTGACTCATATCATTTCCTCACGGCCTGGTAGCACATGTTTGCGGCCCGGTGGTTAGGAACCGCTGCTATAAGATATAGGAGCAAAATTAGATCATGTTGCCCATCATGTCCACTCTGCCAATCAACTCCATTCTCCTGCCTCCTCCTTGTAATCATTAACCACTTTACCAATCAAAGACCTATCAATCTCTGCCTTATCAATAACTTGGCCTCCACAGAGCTAACCATCAATGAGTTCCTTAGATTTGTCACACTCTGAATGAACCTCTATGAAAGTGTATCTTCTGTATAAGATTTTGATCAGCTCTCTTCATATTACCTTGGATACCTCAGTGACAAATTTTGATGACATTTCTACAAAACAGCTTCAGAAGATTTGCCATTTTACAAGTGCACTATGAATACAATGGTATTTCTGCTGTAATAAAATGCCCTAATTTCCCTCATTGTAGGACTCAACAAAACTTGACACAGAGCCACTCATGAATTGGCATCATAAAGTTTGGCTAAAAAGGTATATTTTTTCATTAAAAAAGCAGGAGAGGTAGAAGGTTTTGGACGGGGGAGTACCAGCCTCTCAATCTTGGCAGCTGAAGGCACAGCCACCAATAGTGGAACAACTAAATTCAGGACAGATCAAATGATCAGAATTGGAGGAATGCAGAAATCTTGGATTGTTATGGAGATTACAGCGGTAAGGTGGTCATATGCCATCAGGAAATTGAAAACAGGCTTTGCTAAAGGTACCACAAATGGAAGGTCATAGAGCCATACAACATTCTCTTCATGACCACCTGGATTTCCTTTGAGTGCTCTGGTTCCCTCTCACATTCCAGAGACACACAGGTTAATTGGTCACATGGGTGTAATTGGGTAGTGCGACCTTCTTGGGCAGGAAGGGCCGGATAATGTGTGGTATCTCTAAACAAATCAAATAGAATAAAATAAACATGGAAACAGTCCCTTCAGCACAACAAGTCCATGCAAATCCTAAAGCATCCATTTACACTAATCCTGCACTGACCCCATTTTTTTTATTCTCCCCACATCACCTCCTCTGACATTCTATTGCTCATGTACACTATAGTGGCCAATGAACCTACAAACTCAGACATCATTAGGAAGTAACCAGAGCACAGAAAGGAACTCACATTGTCACAAGAAGAATGTACAAACCACGTTGTTCTCAGCCAAGATCAAATTCGAACTTGCATCTCTGGAACTTTGAGGCAGCGTCTCTACTAGCTATTAGGATGCGTACTTAGCCCACAACTCTACACTCATAACTGTGTGGCAAAGCACAGTTCAAATACCATCTATAAATTCACCTGTGACAACACTGTCATTTTCAGAATTTCAGATGGTGACGAGGGCTTAAGCAGGAGTGAGATAGATCGACTGATTAAGTGGTTCGCAACAACAACCCTGCACTCAACATCAGTAAGACCAAGGGATTGATTGCGGAGGGGTAGTTGGGAGAACGCAAACAAGCCCTCATTGAGGGGTCAGCAGTGAAATGGGTGAGCAGCTTCAAATTCCCGATTGTCAACCTCTCAGAGCCTCTATCCTGGGCCCAACGTATTGAGGCAACCATGAAGAAGACATTCCAGAGGCTGCTTCATGAGGAAATTTGGTAGGTCACCAAAGACTGCAGCAAATTTCTACAGATGTAACGCGGAGGGCATTCTGACTGGTTGAATCATGACCTGGTATGGAGGCGCCCGTGCACTGGATTGGAAAAAGCTGCAGGTGATTGTAAATGAATCCAACTGCTTCTTAGGACTAGCCACCCACCAGCAAGGACATCTTCAAAAGCCGATGCCTCAAGAAGGTGTATTCAAGTTTCCATCGGACTCAATATATAAGTTTACTGATGACACCACAATTGTAGGCCGTATCTCGGGTAATGATGAGTTTGAGTACAGAGAGGAAATTAAGAACCTGGTGGCATGGTGCGAAGACAATAACCTATCCCTCAACGTCAGCAAGATGAAGGAATTGGTTGTTGACATCGGAAGGAGTAGCGGACCGCACGACCCTATTTACATCAGTGGTACGCAAGTGGAACGGGTCAAAAGCTTTAAGTTCCTCAGGGTCAATATCACAAATGACCTGACTTGGTCCAACCAAGCAGAGTCCACTGCCAAGAAGGCACACCAGCGCCTTTACTTCCTGAGAAAGCTAAGGAGATTTGGTCTGTCCCCTAAAACCCTCACTAATTTTTCTATATGCACCATAGAAAGCAACCTTCTAGGGTGCATCACAACCTGGTATGGAAGTTGTCCTGTCCAAGATCGGAAGAAGCTGCAGAAGATCGTGAACACAGCCCAGTACATCACACAAACCAATCTCCCGTCTTTGGACTCACTTTGCACCGTATGCTGTCGGAGCAGTGCTGCCAGGGTAATCAAGGACACGACCCCCCCAGCCAACACACTTTTCGTCCCTCTTCCCTCTGGGAGAAGGCTCAGGAGCTTGAAGACTCGTACGGCCAGATTTGGGAACAGCTTCTTTCCAACTGTGATAAGACTGCTGAACGGATCTTGACCCGGATCTGGGACATACCCTCCAAATATCTGGACCCGCCTCTCAATTTTTTTTGCACTACCTTACCTTCCCTTTCCTATTTTCTATTTATGATTTATAACTTAAACTTTTAATATTTACTATCAAATTGTATTCCAGGGAGTGCGAAGCGCAGAATTAAATATTGCTGTGATGATTGAAAGCTCTAGTATCAATTGTTTGGCGACAATAAAGTAAAGGTGTATTCCATCAGGAAGGACTCTTACCATTCAGGACATGCCTTTTCTTATAACTACCATCAAGGAGGTGGTACAGGAGCCTCTGTGTTTTAGGATCAGCTTCTTTCCCTTCACCGTCAGATTTCCACACAGACCATGAACCCATGAAGAATATCTTACCACTTTGCTCTCTTTTTGTATTTATTTATTAATTATATTTTTATAGTATTCTTTTATGTACTGCACTCTGTTGCTATCACAAAACAACAAATTTCTTGGCATATGTCACTAGTAATAACCCTGATTCTGATTCTAGCTGAACCACCCTAAATGTTGCTGTGAAGGCATGACAGCAGCTATATTTCATTTGGAGTTTGAGGAGACTTGCTATGTCACCTAAAATACTCTCAAATTTCTACAACTGTACCGCAAAGAGCATTCTAACTGGCGGCATCGCCATCTGGTATGTGGGGGTGTGGGCACTGCACGGGATTGAAGTAAGCTGAGAGAGTTGTAAAATTAGTCAGGTTTATCATGCGCACTAGCCTCTGTAGTATCCAAGACATCTTTCAGGGAGTGGTGCCTCAAAAAGGCAGCATCCATCATTAAGGATTCCCACTACCCAGGACCTGCCGTTTTCTCTTTGCTATCATCGGAGAGGAGGTACAGAAACCTAAAGCCACACACTCAAATGATTCAGGAACAGATTCCTCCCCTCTGCTATCTGATTTCCGAATGGACATTGAACCCATGAACTCAAACTCACTACTTTTTATTTCTGCTTTTTGCACGACTTATCTAATTTGAAGTTAATAAATTTCATGACGTATGCAGTGATATTAAACTTGATTTTGAATCTGATTCAGATTCCTCCGCTGGTCATTTGAACCAAGACGATAATGCTCCAAAATTCAGGCAGGCATATCTTTTCGATTTGTTTCTCTTGCACAGTAAGAGAAAGAGAATGGAGTTAAGCCAATTCCTCTGCCTCTGCCACGAAGATAGATGAGAAAACTGAGCATCGCATTGATTCATCGTCAGCCAAGCCCTGGCATCCAGTCAATGCCAGGGACGCTTGCTCATCCCTTTAGGATTAATCACTTGTCAAAAGTGGCTACTGACAGGTCAAGTAGATCATGAACTAGAATTCAAGACAGCTGGGCTCTCATAGACAATATATTGTTTTGCATTGGAGTTATTGTTTAATACAGGGAACTCAGCACTCTGTCTTGCATGGGACTATCCACAACAGCTTATGATCTGTTACAATTGAAGGTAAGAGGACTGAGAATTAACTTCAAAGTTCGAAATAAATTTATTATTGACGTATGTGTACAGTATGTTACTATATTCTACCTTGAGATTACTTTTCTTGCAGGCCTGTACAGAGAAAAATGAAATACAATAGAATTTTATGAAAATCTATATTATAAACAGACACACTGAAACAAACAACCAATGCACAAAAGAGGTCAAACTATGCTAATAAAAATAATACTGAGAACATGAGTTGGACAGAGCCTTTGAAAGTGAATCTGTAGGTCACAGAAACAGTTCAGAGTGGTGGTGAATGAATTTATCATGCCATTTCAGGAAGTCAGTGATTGTAACGTAATATCTGTTCCTCAATCTGGTAACTTGGGGCCCTAAGGCTCCTGTTCTTCCACTTTGATGGTAGTAGTGAGAAGAGGGCATAGCCCAGATGGTGGGGGTCCTTGATGATGTATGCTGCCTTCTCACGTAGCACTCCATGTAAGTGTACCACACTGGGGGGAGGGCTTTAAATGTGATTGACCTGACTGTATCCAACACTTTCTGTAGCCTTTTATGTCCTTAAGTATTAGTTTTTCTGTTAGCCAGTTAGAATACTCTCTACTGTGAATCTATAAAGGCTTGTCAGTTTGTTTAGTAACATGTCATATCTATGTAAGCTTCTAAGAAAATAGAGGGACTATTGTGCTTTCTTCGAGAAGTCATTTACCTGCTGGTCTCAGGACAGATCCCCAGATATTTTAAAGCCAAGGAAATAATAATAGTAATAATAGTAAGAATAAGAAGAAGAAGAAGAAGAAGAACTTGTTTATTGATCTCGAGTGCGAAATCATTTAATTACAGCAGCAACATTTAAAAAACACATCTAACAATAATAATAAATCTAATAATAAAGCACAATAACAATTTACCTATGTGTAATAATAATGTACGAAATAATAAAACAAAGACTATTGTACTATGATGTGTGTTCTTCTGTCGCACAGAGATGAACTATTGTATATGCTTATTGCATATGGTAGGAAAGATTTTCTGTAATGATCCCTGTAACAGAAACTGGTTGACCCTGGTCGAAAAGGTGCTCCACTGCTTATTTAGTAGGTTGTGGAGAGGATGTGCCTGTTACTGATAATTAATGCTACTGATACTCTCCAGTTCTGTTCCGCTAATGAGGACTGGCTCATGGACCTCTGGTTTCTTTCGTTTGTAGTCAATGGTCAGTTCTTAAAATTTGTTGACATCGAGTGAGAGGATGTTGTTGTAGCACCACACAATCTCCCCCCTGTAGGCTGATTCTTTAATTTGGCCAACTACCATGGTGTCCTCAGTTAACTTAAATATGTCATTGCAGCTGAGTTTCGCCAATCGATCATGAGGATCAAGTGAGTAGAGCAGAGTGTGTGCTCATGACCTTCTGCTGCTGTAGCCCATCCACTTCAAAGTTGGATATGTTGTGTATTAGAGCTGTTCTTCTGCACCCCACTGTTGTAGCGAGTGGTTATTTGAGAGACCCTCACCCTCCTGTCAGCTTGAACCAGCCTGGCCGTTCTCCTCTGACTTCTCTCATTAACAAGGCATTTTCACCCATAGAACCTCTAGTCAACAATTTCTTTTTGTTTGTTTTTCACACCATTCTCTGTAAACTCTATTGACTGTTGTGCATGAAAATCCCAAGAGATCAGCAGTATCTGAGATACTCAAACCACCCTATCTGGCACCAACAACCATTCCACTGCCAAAGTCACTTCGATCACATTTCTTCCCCATTCTGATATTTGATCTGAACAAATGAATCTGTTGACCATGTCTGCATGTTTTTATACACTGAGTCGCTGACACGTGATTGGCTGATTAGATATTTGCATTAACGAGCAGATGTACAGGTGACCCTAATAGATGGCCACTGAGTGTAGATATGCAGTACACATATTAGGAATATGCTGTGGTGTGATGGTGTGACATGCAACAAAAAACAGCATGCAATAATTGTAAAGAATAAAAAATTACTTATATAAATTATAAAATTAGAGGTTAAAATATGGATAAGGAATAAAATGTGCATAAATACAAAAATAACAGCATGTATTTACAATGTAAACATCATTATTAAAAGTGGTGTAAAGTGTTTAAAATACAATGCAGCAAATGGGGTAATAGATGGGGGGGAAGGGGCTTAAATAGAATAGTTGATCAGATTAACTGCCTGGGGGAAGAAGCGTTTAAGATGGTTTAAAGTTTTTTTTAATTTTAACAATCCTATAGTGCTTTCCCGAAGGGAGCATTTGGAAAAGGCAGTTTACAGGGTGGGTAGTGTCCACAATGATTTTCCTGCCTGCTCGTTTGTCCAGGACACAAGTCCTGCAGCGGTGGTAGACTACACCCAATCAACAGGAATTCTGCAGATGCTGGAAATTCAAGCAACACACATCAAAGTTGCTGGTGAACGCAGCAAGCCAGGCAGCATCTCTAGGAAGAGGTGCAGTCAACGTTTCAGGCCGAGACCCTTCGTCAGGACTACACCCAATGTTTTCTGAGGGGCAAAAACTGATCCACATTGAGGTTCCCAACTCCATCATTCACTAGTAGAGCTCAACAAGAAGGAAAGAAAATGGACAAAATCAAAATTTCATCCTATTCCTGATGGTAAAGCCAAGTGGTTCTCATAAACTACCTCTCTAGTAAGTGATGGAGCCTCCCAGCACTGTTAGAGGTCCCACAAGGATGAGCTTCACCAAAGGTTCAAAGAAGAATTGGCAAACTGATAAGGTTTCATTAACTGCTAAATATTCAGCACTCCTCCTGGTGTCAAAGTTGATTGGCAATGTGAAATTGATGGAGGGAGAGGGACTGTAGTTTCCTATCTGACATCACAGGGTTTTGTTTTATTTCTATTGACATAGAGCATGGAACAGGCCCTTCTGGCCTTTCAAGGCATGCCGCCCAGCAATCCCCCAATCTAACCCTAGTCTAATCACGAAGGAATTTACAATTACCAATTAACCTCCTGACTAGTACGTCTTTGGCAAACAAGAGCGCCCAGACAGGGAGAACATACAAACTCCTTCAGGCTGCGGTGGGAATTGAACCCGGGCCACCTGTACTGTAAAGCGTTGTGCTAACCACTACACTACCATGCCACCCCAGTGATAGGGCAAGAACTGTCACTTCCTTTGACTCTCCAGCAATGGGGAAAACGTACTGAAACCGCAGCATGCAGCATTGATCTAACAATAATCTTAACGATGGTTCAGAGATTAACCAGTGTCACCTTGGTACCAAAGGTACTGGAAGCGATTGAATTTCTGATAAAACAATTAATCTAAGAGGAAATACAATAGCAATTCTGAAAGATTTCATTAAGAAATTTAAGGTTTTTTTTAAGTCTATTGAGATAACTAAGCCCTAATACCTTGTTTTACATGGCTTTAAACTCTAATTAAATGACATTTCGGGAAGAGGATGTAAACAGACCATTTGGATCTAAGTACTTCATGGGGAGTAATGATTGTTTTTAACAGATTGCTCAAAATGGTACTAGAAACAGTCACATTAATCAAAAAAAACTGAATCTACATACTGTTACTGTACAATGAAGTCTATGCAACCCATCTTATCTATACTAACTCACCGCAGAGTAATCTTATCAATACCAGTCTTGTGGAGGTATAAGTGTCCGTCAGTACTGAAATATCCTATAGAGAATCCATTCTTCTGTTCTCCAATGAATAGATCAGTAAATGTGTTGGTGCGTGGCCAAGTGGTTAAGGCGTTCGTCTAGTGATTTGGAGGTCGCTAGTTCGAGCCTTGGCTGGGGCAGTGTGTGTGTCCTTGAGCAAGGCACTTAACCATACATTGCTCTGCAACAACACCGGTGCCAAGCTGTATGGGTCCTAATGCCCTTCTCTTGGACAACATCGGTGGCGTGGAGAGGGGAGACTTGCAGCATGAGCAACTGCTGGTCTTCCATACAACCTTGCCCAGATCTGCGTCCTGGAAACCTTCCAAGGCGCAAGTCCATGGTCTCATGAGACTAACGGATGCCTGTAAGATCAGTAAGTTCTTCTCCCTCAGGCACCTACCCAGCCTCCTTTAGGGTTTAGGGCGGAAGCCTGGTATCATAGCATTTAGCACAACCCCTTACAGTGCCAGCTATAAGATCGGGGTTCAATTCTTTAAGGAATTTGTGACCATGTGGATTTCTTCTGGATGGTCTGGTTTCCTCCCACATTTCAAAAATATACTAGTTAGGGTTAGTCGGTTGTGGACATGCTATGTTGGCATCAGAAGGATGGCAACACTTGCGGGTTCCTCCAGCAAATCTCAGACCATGTTGGTCATTGAGGCAAAACAATGTATTTCACTGTATTTTTTGATATATGTGACATATAATGCTTATCTTGTCACTTTATCTTTAGGCAGTGAGTTCTAGATCATAACCACTCACTGGGGGGTTCACAACCACAATGCTAAATCTCTGTGTTTAGGATGTATAGAATATTGGCTTATATAGAATTAAGTTCATTATACAGAGAGAAGCAGATAGCAAAAATAGCAGGGATAGGTGGGGTGGGGTGATACTGGCCACTAACACGAGTCAATTGGACCATCCATTCTGATTCAGGCAAATGTGGGTTTCCTTGTAGAAACCTGTCCACAAAACTCTCACTTCCAAAAAGATGAGAGGGTAAATTGAGTCTGCTCTTCATGCCTTCCATAAGCACCCCTGTCTTTGCCCTCTCAGGGAGATGTTAAAATCGTATTACACTCTTTCATTGAAGAATGGGGCCACCCAGGCATCATAGCGAACAGTTACACCTTAATCAACATCATTAAGATGGATAACATGATCTCTTATCACTCTTCTTTTTGTGAGAGCTTGCTGTGTAAAAATTGGTTATCATGGTTCCTACATAACAGCAGTAACTACACTTCCAAAGTACTTACTGGTTGGAAAGTTCTTCGTGAAAACCACAATGTAATTCTAAATCTCTCTTTTATAATGTTCTTGTCTGATCCTGAATATCTCATTTTTTGTAGCCTGGGGAAAAGTACACACTCAGGACAACAAATACTTTTTCGGGTTTTAATCCTTTATCTGTTTTAGATGTTTAAGTGCCAGAAGAGGGCCGTGAAACAAAATGAACAAATTTACAACCAGTTTTTGCCCTTACAATCATAGTTTAATTTTCGATCCACACCTTTGTGTATGGACAGAATTGCATATGCAGTATAAAAAATACCAGAACTAATACGGTAGTGGCAATTCTACTGGGATGGTGAGGAACCCAGCGTCGATTCCTTCACTCATGGAAATCTTTCCTCACCATGCTCAGCACCCTCTGGGAGGAACCCGATTCCAACGCCCTACCACTTCTTCAGCAGAAAACAAAATAGTCTCCCCACTATCCCGCACGTGCGTAATGACATTACCATCTCTCTTAAAGGCACAGACAACTATTCTAGCATTACTCGGATGGATGCCTAAGTACACTTTTAACAATACTGAATAAGGTCCGACGGTCACCTGGTTACACATTGCTAAGAAAAAACTATCTCTCTGGAAAGAGTTGTTATGTTCTCCCCTTGACCATGTGGGTTTCCTCCATGTGCTCTGGCTTCCTCCCACATTCCAAAGACTAACCGGTTAATAGGTTACTTGGTTACATAGGTGCAATTGGGCGGCATGGATTCATTGGGCCAGAAAGACCATAAGACCATAAATTATAGGAGCAGAATTAGGCCATTTGCCCCATCAAGTCTACTCTGCCATTGCATCATGGCTAATCCATTTTCCCTCTCAGCCCCAATATCCTGCCTTCTCCCCATATCCTTCCATGCCCAGACTAATTAAGAATCTATCAACCTCTGCCTTAAATATACTGAATGAATTGGTCTCCACAGCGACCTGTGGCAACGGATTCCACAGATTCACCACTCTCTGGCTAAAGAAACTCCTCCTCATCTCCATTCTAAAAGGACGCCCCTCTATTTTGAGGCTATGTCCTGAGGTCTTAAAACCACCGCCCCCCCTCCCCCCCCCGCCAACCATAGGAAACATCCTCTCCACATCCGCTTTATTGAGGTCATTCAACATTTGATAGTTTTTATTGAGGTCGCCCTTCAGTCTTTAGATTATGGAATTTTATATTGGAGAGAAGCGCAATATTCAATCTGGAATTAATTTTAAAACAAGGATCCAATTACTGAGTATATATAAAATGTGTTCAATTAGGGATGAGGCCACTGTACTGTATCTCTAAATAAACTAGTTTTTTTTAAATGAAAATTGGTTGAGAATACAAAGGCTGGAATGTGTCAAAGTAAGCTGCAAATACAAAGTTTGTAGAATCCCCCAGCCTGGCAGGGAGAAGGGACAAATGCCAGGAATCAGTGTTACAAACCAATAAATCAATGGCACAAATCAAGCACTATAAATCACAGCATAAAGGCAACTCATCTAAAATTTACACAGTAAGTGGTTCAAAACTAGCACAAGCTAGTAATGCTTGGGGTGATACATTAAATTATTAAAAAACACTTGTCCTGAGCAATGAATGTGGTGAAATTGAAACATGGATTGAAAACTGAGTATTCTCGCAATTACGTATGATTACAATTAAGGAGAGCTACGCAGGTAAGTAACACTACAGAATGAATAACGGGTCGAGCCTCTAACTGCTTTCCGAAAAAATTTTATCAACTTTGTTTTCATTTCTCAACTGGATCTCTTCGCTGTCGCTCTCCTGTTCTAGCAGCAAATAAAGGATGAAATCTGACCTCAGGACCTTCAGCTACCAAGAGAACAATTACTGCCGCACTCTCACTTCCCCTAAAGCCTGTCAGCGCCAGGTAATATATCAGAGAAGCTGGAAGTAAGCAGCAGATACCAGCGGTTGAAAGATGGACTCGCACAGAGGGAGACAAGAGGTGAGGCTGTTTCAGACAGCAATCGTTTCAGATCAAAGTCTGTAGCTGAGTGAGTGAATTATGGTGAGAGCGTCCAATGAACACAGGAGCATACAAATAATGGCAGACAGGAAAAAGGCTCCCTCGTCCGTTTAACCTATCCTGCAAGTTCAAATAGCTAGTGTGGGTATATGCTCCATGTGGTCTTCTGGGAATAATGAAAAAAACAGATAAGAGTCAGAACCAATGTGAGAAAAAGAAACTCTGCAATTTCCAAACCTATTAGCTATATGAATCTAATCCAGAAGATAATATTAGCCTTGATAATTCCTTTAAGTATCACCTTTAATAACATTAATGATCTCCACAGCTAATCTCACTAATTGAACACATTTTTTAATATACTCAATAATTGGGTCTTTGTTTTAATTCTAACTCCAGTGATTCCTGATCAAATATTGTGCCACTCTCCAATATAAAATTCCATAATCTAAACATTCCAATTGTCTCTGATTCAAAATACCTGCACTCTTAGTTGAATTGTGGATTAGTCATATCAGATTAAAAATAGAATTCGGCTGACTCAGAAAGAAGGCGTTAATTTTAAATAGAGAAAAAAGTTAGAAGTTCAACACATTCAGTAGGATTGCAACTGTACATACATACATATATATATATTAGCTTGAAGGGTGCATGGAAGAAGAATATTTTAGCTAGCAAACATGAGTCATCCTGTGGCAGCCTGTGGTGAATTGAATCAATGCAGAGAGCACAGCCCACAAGGATTCGGACTACATTATCAAAGCTCAACAGGTATGCCCACAAGTCTAAGTGGTTCATCTGAATCATCAGCTAGGAGCACAATAGACACACGGCACAAAGGTTTTTTTTAACATTTCTGTTCTTTCCAAAAACAGCATCAATCTATATCATTTACTCGCATTTTATTCTGTGCAATGTACCTAACAGAGGCATGATCTAACGAAATTAGACTGGGAGCCATAGAGAAGTGTTGCAATGCATGAGAAAAGGCTTGAATAAAGAGAAGAAGAGAGAATGAGAGGGAATGAGAGAGAATGAGAGAGAATGAGAGAGGGAGAGAGCTTGTGTGCGTGTGTGTATGAGAGAGAATGAGAAACTAAGAGAGAGAAAAAAAAGAAAGACTGAATGAGAGAGAATGACAGAGAGAGAGAATGACAGTGAGAGAATGACAGAGAAAGAATGAGACAGAGGGGCTATAACAGAGACTATGAGAGAGACAGAGAGAGTGAGGGGAGAGACATGAAGCATGACAGAAAGCTAGGTTTTCCTGAGCTTAATGTCCAGGTATCTGAGGGCAGAGGCGGAAGTGGTGAATGGCGGAAGAGGTCAGAACCGAAGATTAAAGATCTGGAAGATTGAAGAGGTGAAGAAAAGTCAGAGAAAAAAAAAACAGAGAATAAACCAGGATGAGGACTCATGCTCCTTCAATGGTTTTGTCAGCACCTGAGTTGCCCTTTGGTGGCGCTGCAGGTACCCATCCCCCAAATGGAACCTTGACTAAACTTGCTGAAGCTCACCCTGTTAAAAGATTGTCCTATTAAGAGAGGTTAAACAGGTTGTCTGCATTCTTTGAAGAATGAGGAGTGATCTTATTGAAACATGGAAGATCTTAAGCAGACATGGGGGGAGATGTCAAAAATGTTTTTTCAAGTGGGAGAATCTCCAGTGGGAGGATGCAGTTTCAAGACAAGGAGCTGTATTTTTTAAAACTGAGGTATGTAGAAATTTCTTCTTGCAGTGTGTAGTGAATCTCTGAAAGTTTTTACCCCAGACAGTTGTGGAGATTAGCTCATTAGAAATATCTAAGGCAGAAGTAGATAAATATTTAGAAAATTGAGGGATTGATAGTGACAAGAATCAGGTTCAGTGGAAGAGTTAAGGCCTGGGGTAGATCAGTCAAGATCATAATGAAGGTCAGGACAGGCTTGAGGGGCCACATGCCCTACTCCTGCTCCTGTTTTCTTGTGTTCATCCAAAGCTACACGCAGGGTATCATTGCAGCAGAGCCCAAGGGAGAATAAGATGCACCACAACATCCTGGGGAATTTCCATTTCCTGAAAAAAAAATGTCTTTCACTGGTGGATGAGACAAGTCATTGTTCCATAATGTCATAAGACATGGGAGCAGCATTCAGCCATTAGGCTGATTTATTATCCCTCTCAACCCCATTCTCCTGCCTTCTCCCCATTACCTTTGAAACTCTTACCAATCAAGAAGCTATCAACCTTTGCTTTAAGTATACCCTATGACTTGGCCTCCACAGCCATCTGTCGCAAAGAATTCCACAGATTCAACACCCACTGGCGAAAGAAAATTCTCCTCACCTCTATTCTAAAGGAACACCTTTCTATTCCGAGGCTGTGTCCTCTGGTCTTAAACACCACCACTTTCAGAAACATCCTCTCCACACCCACTCCATCCAGGCCTTTTAATATTCGATAGGTTTCGATGAGATCAACCTTCAGTCTTCTAAGCCTTAGGAAGTACAGGCCCAGAGTCATCAAATGTTCCTTGTACATTAACCCTTCCATTCCTGGGATCATTCTCGTGAACCTCCTCTGGACCTTCTCCAATGCCAGCACATCCTTTCTTAGATGGGGGGGGGGGGGGTGCAGATCTGCTCACAATACTACAACAGCAGTCTGCCCAATGCTTTACAAAGCCTCAGTTTGATAAGGTACCAGTTCCCACTCAATGTCCATGAGTTCCCCCCCCACCCCATCCATCCTTTCCCAGATCCATGTATTGGGAATTGTTTCCAAGAAAGGAGAAGGAGGGAAAAGAATAGGATGGAAAATGTGTAACAATCTCCACAGAATGTGTACAAGAATGGCACATTAAATATGTTAAGTAGACACACAGACAAAGGGAAGCAAATATGTGAAGAGTGAGTAAGCACTGCGAAGGTGGCTGTGGGGGCGTTTTGGTCTGTTTTTAAAAAACATATACACTTTTTTTTCCACCAAAGATATGCATCAGTTTTACAGGATGATAGTTAATATTCCATTACCAATCAACTGAGCTGTGCAACAGCTCAAAGACTGTCACACTAACACCCCCGACAATCTATCATGCTGTGCCTCGAGGAATCTGCTGCCATATAATCCTCTTCCATTCCACAATAGGGCAGCCATGGATTCAAGAATGAGATCAACTCCCATAAACTCAAGCAACATTAAGCTTCAATATTTACAGTGTGATAACAACCGTGATAATTAAGAACATATAAACTTAACAGATAGGAACAGGAAAAGATTGCACCACCCCTCAGACCTGCTCCATTGCTCATATAGATCATGGCTGACCTGACCTTGGCCTTAGCTCTACTTTCCTGCCTGTTCCCCCGAGTCTTCAACTCCCCATGCAGTCTAAAAATCTGTCTCGGCCTTCAATTATTAGCAAGTGATGTCATTTTAAGAACTCACTGCAAGGACTCAAAAATGTACAATGCCTTCCTCTACTTCACAAATTTTTGGAATAACCAAATCACAACTTCCAGTTCTGCTGCCTGTGCATTTAGGAGGAGCAATGTGACTTTGGTTGGAGGGTTAAACATACTTGAGAGTGTTGGTTAGTGGGGGCACCACCTTCATGTAATAGTCTTCAGGTTATACTCACCCCTACATATTTGTTTGACTATGTTTCCCTCAACTTGCACTAATATTCTTATTTTTGTTTATTTATCATGTAAGTCATGTAGAATTTATTTTAATTGATGTTAAGTTTATGCAATTTATGTTGTCATGTCTGTAATGTGCAGTTCCGTGATGCAATCACAAAGGTGCACTTTCATCCTCACTTTCTTAAGAAGCTTGTCACCAAACACACTAACAAACTTCTACAGATGCACCATTGGCAGTATCCTGACTGGTTGCATCATGATCTCAAGAGGCAATTTGAATGTGCAGGAGAGAAGGTGCAGAATGCAGTGGACTCTGCCCAACACACAATGGGCACATCCCTCCCCACCATCTGTGGTACTTACAGCAGTTGCTGCCTCAGGAAGCAACATCCATCATCAAAGATCCTCGTTATCTTGGACATGTTTTCTTTTACTTGGAGATACAGCATGGAACAGGCACTTCCAGCCCAACAAGCTGTGCCATCCAGCAACTCACCTATTTGGCCCTAGCCTAATCACAAGGCATTTTACAATGACTAATTAACCCACTAACTGGATTGTGGGAGGAAACTGCAGTAACTGGAGAACACCCATGCATTCACGAAGAGGATTTGCAAACTCCTTATAGAGGATGCCGGAACTGGACTCCGAGCTCTGACGCCCTGAGCTGTAATAGCATCACACTAACTATTAAGTGACCGTGGTGCTCCGCGGCTCAATGTCTACTCTTATCTTCTCACAGCCACAGTCATGCGGGAGCTACAGGCCAGTGATGTTGTGGGGATGGAACTGGACTCTCTGACGGTGGTGTCTGAAAAGAGGATGCTGTCCAAGTTGCATGCCATCTTGGACAATGTCTCCCATCCACTACGTAATGTACTGGTTGGGCACAGGAGTACATTCAGCCAGAGACTCATTCCACCCAGATGCAACACAGAGCGTCATAGGAAGTCATTCCTGCCTGTGGCCATCAAACTTTACAACTCCTCCCTTGGAGGGTCAGACACCCTGAGCCAATAGGCTGGTCCTGGACTTATTTCCTGGCATAATTTACATATTACTATTTAACTATTTATGATTTTATTACTATTTAATTATTTATGGTGCAATTGTAATGAAAACCAATTCCCCCCAGGATCAATAAAGTATGACTATGACTATGACTATGACTATACTACTATTCTGAAGTCCCACAGTTTCAAGAACAGCTTCCTGGAGAAAATTAGAAGTCAAACCTTTGAACCTATGCTTGATTTTGAGAAAAGGTGGGGTTCATTTGCTCGTTATTATCATTTGAGTTCATTGATAGATTTCCTCCACGATCTAATTGTAAATTTGTGGTACATTTTTTTTGCTGGCGGTTTGATGTTTATCTTTAGAAGCTTTTGTATGACGCATGGCTCTGGGGTTGAACACCTAATGGGTTTTTTTTCTCATTTTCTTGCTCAGTAGGGGTATTTTTTTCTCTTTTTTATCATCACCAAAAATTTTTCAATCTTTATAATAATGTTTTTTCTTGAGACATTGTAAGTGTTGTTTACTTCGATGTACTCTTGTAAAATTTGGATAATAATAATAAAAAGATTTGAAAAGAAAGAATAGCTTCCTTTCCTCCACCATCAGATTTCTGAATGGAGAATGAACCTGTGAGTGCTACTTCACTATTTTTGCTCTCTTTTTGCACTATTAATTTGTTCTTTACAACGATATACTGCATGTTTCTTATTGTAATTTATGGCATTTTTACGCATTGCACTGCACTCCAACTGCAAAACAACAAATTTCACAACATACGTCATTGATAATAAACCCGATTCTGATTTCCCTTCAACCATTTGGTGGTTTGAACCAACCAACGCAACCCCCATCACTACATCTCAGCAACACTATCACCACTTTGCACTAAAATGGCCAGTGATTTTTTTAAAATCTCTTTTATGTAAAGCTTGTGTATAATTTGTTTAATTTCTGTTTTTCTTGTGAATGCTGTTTATGTGATGTTATGTGCCCATGATGCTGCTACTAGTACGTTTTCCATTGCACCTGTGCATACATGTACTTGTATGTATGACAACAAACTCGGCTTTGAAGTTGCTGCTGTAGAAGGCTAATTTTTTTTGGCATTTATACCTTGGGCCGGTATGACAATGACAATAAACTTGAACTGTTCTGTAAATCAGTATAACTCAGTCCACAATAGAAAGGCAAACAGCAATCAGTCTCGCAACTTAGTCCCCACAGTCTTTCTACCGCCCTGAATCACAGTCCTTAGTCAGATCTGATGGTACATAAATCTGAAAAGTCTAGTTACAGTGGATGTGAAGAAGATGGTTCTAATACTGGGGGAGTCTAGGACCAGAGGGCACAGCCTCAGAATAAATGTACATCCATTTAGAACAGAGCTGAGGAAGAACTTGCTTAGCCATATGGTGGCGAATCCAGTGAATTCATTGCCTCAGATGGCTGTGGAGGCCAATTTAATGGGTACATTTAAAGCGGAGTTTGATAGGTTCTTGATTAGTAAGGTTATGGGGAGAAGGCAGGAGAATGTGGCTGAGAAGGGAACTAAATCAGTCATGATGGAATGACAGAGCAGATTTAATAGGCTAAATAGACTAATTCTGCTCCTTTGTCTTATAGCATTATGGTCATATCCCTGGAGGTTTTAGTGTATGGCTGTGCATTTACATCCATTTTATTCTCACACACCTTAAACATCCTCACAGTGCACTGTCTTCATTTCATTACCCAAATGTCCTTCTAAAGCTTTCCCTCCTCTGAACCTCGATTATTTATTATAACCGAAGTCTAAGAGAGTTAAAAAAAAAACAAAAATGTGAGAACAGGTAATAAGTGCAAGACGTTCTGCAGGTGCCAGGGATCCAGAGCAAGATGCACAAAATGCAGGAGGAACTCAGCAGGTCAGGCAGCGTCCATGACATCTTGCAGTGAGACCTTTCATGCCACCATAATCTGAGGTTCACCTTCCAGCATTCATTCACGGTAGAACAGAGAAATACAATGGAATCATTGAAAAACTACACACCAACTAAGACTGACAAGGAACCAATGTGCAAAATAAGACAAGCTGTGCAAACACAAAAAAAAAATACAAATAATATGGAGAACACAGGTTGTACAGTCCTTGAAAGTTATTCTATAGCAACACGGACCAAATGAGGGAGGAACTCGACAGGTCAAGCAGCACCTATAGAAAGTAATAAACGGTTGACTTTTTGGGCTGAGACCCTTCATCAGGACTGTTTATTCGTTTCCATACCTGCTGAGTTCCTCCGGCATTTCGCGTCTGTGTTAAGGTCTAATTGGTTCCAATTCACCCAAATGGAGCAGAGGCAGTTAGCAATCAGTTCTGTGCTCATTCAGCAAGGAGACTCATATCAAATTTGCATTCAACAAGGGTAAAATGCAAATACCAAACACTTAAGGTAACTGAACAGTTGTACGCAGCCGTCATATAACCCTCTGCTCAAATACTTCTTGAATATTCTGCAGTGAATCAGTCAGGACAAGGGAACATTTTGCAACCTTTAGTGATGCTATCATGTGTTGAGATGCCATTATCTGCAAAACAACCTCTTATCAAACCTTTTTGCTCTTTACAAATGCATTACATTGTTTACATCATCTCCTCTTTTGTACACAGCATCAGCATTAAAATTACACAGCTAATGTTACTCCTACATTTGCCAAATATTTTTTTCCTTGATGTAGTACCCCTTTAATGGGAACTTCTTTGTTTTTGTGATAGATAATGACAACATTTTACAGTAACAATATAATTAAGTAGATGCGTGCACATAAACGTGGAAATAAATTAGTGTTTACAATATCAGCAAACCGTAGGTGGGACCCTGGGGAAAATAGCGATGAAAGTGGAAGAAAAAAAAACAGAAGAGAGAGAGAATGAGAACCAGAGACAGAAGAGAAAGAGTGTGAGAGAGAGAGAGAGAGATAGTGAGAGAGTGTGAGAGAGTGAGAGAGTGAGAGAGAGCAAGAGAGAGTGAGAGAGTGAGAATGTGAGAGAGAGTGTGAGAGAGAGAGCGAGAGAGCGTCAGAGTGAGAGCGAGAGAGTGAGAGAGTGTGAGAGAGAGTGTGAGAGAGAGTGTGAGAGAGTGTGAGAGTGTGAGAGAGAGTGTGAGAGAGAGAATGTGGCAGAGAGATAGTGAGAGTGAGAGAGAGAATATGAGAGAGTGTGAGAGATAGAGAGTGTGAGAGAGAGTGAGTTTGAGAGAGAGTGTGAGAGAGAGAGTGTGACAGAGAGAGAGAGTGTGAGAGAGAGAGTGAGAGAGAGAGAAAGTGAGAGACAGAGAGAGAGAGGGAGAGAGAGAGAGAGAATGAGAATGTCAGCAAGGCGAAGGAGCAGACTATTGACTTCAGGAGGAAGAAGACAGAGGTCCATGAGCCAGTCTTCATTAGGGTATCGGAGGTGGAGAGGGTCAGCAACTTTGAATTCCTTGGTGTTATAATTTCAAAGGATCTCTTCTGGGGCCCAGGTAAGTACCATTACAAGGAAGGTATGACAGCGCCTCCACTTTTTTAGACATTTGCAAAGATTTGTCTTGTCATCTAAAACTTTGACAAACTCCTATAGATGTGCGATGTAGAGTATATTGACTGGTTGCATTACGGTCTGGTATGGAAACACCAGTGCCCTTGAATTGAAATGCCTACAAAATCTAGTAGAGACAGCCCAGTCCATCATGGGTAAAGCCCTTTCCGTCACTGAGCACATCTACATGGAATGCTGTCGTAGGAAAGCAGCATCCATCATTGGAGATCCGCATCACCAAGGCCATGCTCACTTTTTGCTGCTGCCATTAGGAAGAAGGTACAGGAGCCTCAGGACTCATGCCACCAGGTTCAAGAAAAGTTATTACCCCTCAAACACCAAGGTCTTGAATGAAACGAGATAACTTCACTCAACCTCATTTGCCCCATCGCTTAACTGTTCCTGCAATCTATGAACATACTCTTCATCTCATGTTCTCAATATTTATTGCTTATTTCTTTATTATTATTATAATTTTCTTTCTTTTTCTCTTTTTGTACTTGCACATTATAATGTACTTTGCACATTGGTTGCTTATCAATCTTGTGTGTGAGGTTTTTCCTTCTTTTTTGTACTTACTGTGAATGGCTAAGGCTTGAATACGGTAACTTAAATGTCCTGGAATAATAAATTTACCTTGAGCTTTGGGAGGGAGTGAGGGAAGGAAGGAGGGAGATAGAAGATGAGAAGGAGAAAAGGAAATAGAGAAAGAAATAGAAAGGGAAGTGTGGAAAAGGACGGAAATAAATGGAAGGAGCAGGAGAAATAGTGAGAGAAAGAAAGAGAATGCAAACAGCAAAGTTGAAAAAATAGGTGAAGGACAATAAGTTTCAGAGAAAGAGAGAACATATAGAACCTAGAACAGTACAGCACATTACAGGCCCTTCAGCCCACATTGTTGTGCCGACCCTCAAACACTGCCTCCCATATAAACCCCCACCTTAAATTCCTCCATATACCTATCTAGTAGTCTCTTAAATTTCACTAGTGTATCTGCCTCCACCACTGACTCAGGCACCACACACCAACCACTCTCTGAGTAAAAAACCTTCCTCTAATATCCCCCTTGAACTTCCCACCTCTTACCTTAAAGCCATGTCCCCTTGTATTGAGCAGTGGTGCCCTGGAGAAGAGGTGCTGGCTATCCACTCTATTCCTCCTAATATCCTGTATACCTCTATCATGTCTCCTCTCATGAGAGAAAGTGTGAAAGAAAGAAAAGAGTGTTCTAAAGGCTGGTTTAAAATCTCAGCAGAAATGCAGCCTCTTCGGTGATGCAACCCTTCTTCAGAACTGCAAACAAACTGTTAACTGAATTTATTTGAGCTCTTCTCTGGAAAGAGATTTACAAATAATTGCACTTACCTCATGCAGTGGCATCTGAGAGCTGAAGGAGAGACTGAGAACATAAAGGGAATAGGACAAGAGTCAACGATGGGAGGTGGAGAAGAGCCATTTGTAATGATATTACTGAAAGAGAAGTGCAAATACTGAGCAGCTGAAATGAAAAAAACATTTCAGACACACTTGGCAGGTCTTATGACTGAGCGTAGAAGATTGTGTGGGTCTGCTTGCTCACTGGCAAAGGAGAAATGGAAAAAATGGGGGCTACAGTTCTGTCTGTTCTTCCCAGACTCTTCCAACTTGCTGGAAGTTACATAAGAACATGAGATGGCAGGAGATGATCACATGCCCCCTCAGGCCTACTCTGACATTCAATAAAATCACCCTGGTCTGATCGTGGTCTTTAATCAACTTCACTGTCTGTTTCTCATCAACCTGAATTCTCTTGTGGTCCAAATTAGTTCAGGATTACACAAAGAACAGAAAACTCTTTACAATATCACACTTCTTGTGGAGTATGACCCATTGAATCCACCAGGAGTTCCACCGTTTTGTTCTTCACATATGCAGATGATCAAGTCCTATCCTGTACACAAGAAGCTGGGCTGATTCACTACTGACCTGGATTGTTCTTGTCCCTTTTGATCATGATGTGAAAACTTTACCCATTACTTCACTGATTGATAATCCTGCCTCACCCCTTTGGTAAAGATAATTTTTCAGTTCAACTCACTTTGGCAGTAAATTCCCTTCAGAGTTACTTTAAGCATCAAATAGAGAGATTAAGCACACCAAACCTTAATATCCCTGACAGATACACTCACTTATTGGATACCTCTGTACATCTGCTCGTTAATGTAAATATCTAATCAGTGAATCTTGTGCCTGCAACTCAATGCATAAAAGCAAGCGGACATGGTCAAGAGGTTCACTTGTTGTTCAGTCCAAATATCAGGATGGGGAAGAAATGTGATCTAAGTGACTTTGACTGTGGAATGATTGTTGGTGCCAGACAGGGTGGTTTGACTATCTCAGAAACTACAGGTCTCCTGCGATTTTCATGCACAGCATTCTCTAGGGTTTATAGAGAATGGTGTGAAAAACAGAAAAATATCCAATAAACAGCAGTTCTGTGAGTGAAAATGCCTTGTTGATGAGAGAGGTCAAAGGAGAACAGACAGATTAGTTCAAGCTGACAGGAAGGCAACAATAACTCAAATACAGTGGTGTGCAGAAAAGTATCTCTGAATGCACAACACGTCAAAGATTGAAGTGGATGGGCTACGCGGGGCAACAGAAGACTACAAACATACACTCAGTGGCCTCTTCAGTAGGTACAGGAGGTACCTAATAACGTGGCTACTGGGTGTAACTCCTTCCTCCAGCAACAGAAGTGATTTATCACAAAATAAGCAGCCGACATGCTTTTCAAAAATTACCTTCATAGCCACAAGGGAAGAAAACAGACAAGAAGTATTGATTGTATCAAATTCACCACTACCTCCATCATAGAGTCATATACATCACCCATACACAAAAGGCCCTTTGCCCCATCAAGTCCATGCTGGCAGTTTCCATAAATTATAAATTAACACCGTCTTATTCTCCCCTCATTCTCATCAACTCCTTCCAAATTCAAGACTTCCGATAAGATGGTGGTGTGTTCAGACACGGCAGCCTCTCGGCCCAACCAAACGTCCTTTTGTCTTTTGTAAATTTCCTTTTTATGATCACAAGACAATGCTAGACATTAAGAACTTCAGGTACTGCAGGTCTACCCGATCAGTGAGCTACTCCATTAGACCATAAGACCATATGACATAGGAGTAGAAGTAGGCCATTCGGCCCATCTAGTCTGCTCCACCATTCAATCATGGGCTGATCCAATTCTTCCAGTCATTCCCTCTCCCCTGCCTTCTCCCCATACCCTCTGATGCCCTTACTAATCAAAAACCTATCCATCTCTGCCTTAAATGCACCCAATGACTTGGGCTCCACAGCCACTCGTGGCAACAAATTCCACAGATTTACCACCCTCTGACTAATGTAATTTCCCTGCATCTCTGTTCTAAATGGATGTCCTTCAATCCTGAAGTCATGCCCTCTTATCCTACACTCCCTACCAGGGGAAATAACTCATACTCATTGGTGAATGAGCTGGAGGAGGTGGACTTGGTGTGGACCATGTTGCTGCCTGCTACAGAAAGGCATCAGAGTCAAAGCATGAAAGCGGTGTGCAGTCTAACAGCTTGTGATTGTCTTAGTTGTTTCTCTTGTGATCGTAGCACCCTGTTGGACATAGGTAATGTCAAATACTGCAAGTCCACTTCCGTTGTTTATTGCAAAGACAGATGGTGGGGGAACTATGTTGTCTCAGTTGTAACAAGGACTAGGCTTCAAGCCACAGACTTGCCTGTTGCAGCAGTCCAGGAGTGGAGATGTTGGAGGCGGTATAACATGGTGTCGATACTGGGTTGGGGGCCGGACCCTACCATCAGTGCTTACTCAGTGGAAGGGCAACCTGGATTTTGTGCATGCATGTGTACACTCATCTGCAGACTACTAAGAACTGCTTGTTCTTGCCAATAGCACCCACATACTCTACTATCAATTTACAGGACACATTGCTCAGGAACTTGGCCTAAATATATATTGGTGAAGCTCAATGTTTACTTGCTATCTCATATGTGGTCCGTGAACTCATGAACACTACCTCACTAGTCCTCTTTTGTACAATTTATTGATTTCATTTTTTATTGTAACTTAGTATTTCTGTATGTTTTGCACTATACTGCTGTCAAAATACAACAAATTTTATGACATACAGTATGTCAGTGAAAATGAACCCGATTCTGATTCTGAGGAAAGTGTTTCAGTTGAATGCAGGATAACTAAGCTCTAGGTTAAATACCAAGACCAGCTTGCTCAGAACTGGAAATTAAGCTGAAGTGAGTAAAGACATAGAGACCTTCGGCCCGACTTGTCTATACTGGCCAAGATACCCAAGTGAGCTTATCCATTTACAAATGCTTGGCCCATATCCCTCAGAACCTTTCCTATCAATGTACCTGTGCAAGAGTGTTTTAAATGTTGTTAATGTACCTGCCCCTTCTACTTGCCCTGGCAGCTCATTCCATAAACGGTTCGCTTTCTGGGTGAAAATGTAGACCCTTAGGTTTCTATTAAATTTCTCCCCCTCATCCTAAACCACTGGCCTCTAGTTCTTGATTACACAGATTTCTGTCAGCAGGGTGACCAATATCAGACAAAGTATTCCAAAGGAGAGATCTGTCAACTTACCTCCCTTATTTGGTTCCAAGCTCCATTTTCCTTTCCTATCAGATTCCCCACCGCCCCCTCATCTGCGGCCCTCTGTTGCCTCCACTTATCTGAAACTCTGTCATTATTTCTATTCTTCCCTCTTCCATCTGCCTATCATCTGGTCCTCATCTGGTTCCACCTATTGCTTGCCAGGTCATGATCTACCCCTTGCACTCACATTTCTGTACTGGCTATTCCCTTCAGCTTTCAGTCCAGATGACGAGCCACAACCCAAAATATCAACTATCCATTTCCCTCCACAGATGCTGCCTGGCCCACTAAGTTCTTCCAACAGCTTGTTTGTTGCTCTTGGCTCCTCTGCAGTTTTGTGTGTCTTTATCCTAATTTCTACCACCAGCACTTGGTGACCTCTATTAGGTCCTGAATAAATTAAATTTTAATTTCAAAATTCCCTTTCCTGTTATCGAATTCCTCCCTTGCTCCATCTATTCGGCTCTAAAACTATTCCAAAGGTATCCGCTTCATATTGGCTTCTGGATCAATCCTATTTAGTTCACTCTTCCATCATGGTCATATCTTCAACTATTTACGCCCCAAGCTTTATCATTCCTGTATTCCTCCTTTAAGACATGCCTTTTAACATCACACCTTTGTACATTATCTTAATATCTCCTTATACAGCTTTGCATCAAAATCAGTTTGTTAAACACAACAGGAAAGCACTTTAAAACATATTAAAGTTATGACATAATTGAAATTATTGTTGTCTCCTTTCTCCACAGTTAGTCTCATTAGAGGGACCCTAGATATTCCAATTTCTGATTTTAATTAAATATACTATTTAAAAATAAAACTCATCATTTTTAACACAGTTGCCAGGACTTGCTGTACACTCCAATATCTTATATATATATTTTTATTTTTAGCTGTTGTAGATTTTTTTCCCTTAGCTCCAAACTTACAACTTAATCTTAAATTAAACCAGAAGTTTTAAAAGGTCACCTTTTACAGAGATGAAAAGGTTCTGGGAAGAGATCTGATGGAAATGTGTGCATTGGTGCACAAACACCATAATTCTTGGTTGGTCATTCAAACACTTAGAATATCAAGGTTCTGATTTGTTTTATTTGGTACAAATGTGATTCATACACAAAAGCTCTGTATGAACAATTTATAACAGTTCCTATTGCCAGACCAGACCAAGGTCTGCAATTCCATAGTAAAGCACAAAATGCTGGAGGAACTCAGCAGTTTAGGCAGCATCTATGGAAAGGAATGAAGGATCTATGCTCCAGGAGCCAAGGCCCTTCATCAGGACTGACGTTTCATAACCTTGTCCAGAAAATCATGGGATTTTGGGCTGATATGAACCTATCCATCTTGACAATCAACTTTGTTATCATTTTTTCATGCAAACCATTAATAATTCTGCCCTTCAATCCTTCTGTCCTCTCTTAACACAAAATATCTCTCAACATTGCCATTATTGAGCTCTTTAATTGCATTAACAGTTGGAGCAATTCTATATCAGCCTCATCTTGCCAATATTCTTTGCTTCTCTGAACTAAGAAAACACTTATCTCCCTCAATCACTCCACTTAGGTGTATGGGGTGTCAGGGAGGGGTAGCACCTCTGGTGGGGGAACATGTCGTGTCCTTTTCAGGGCGGTTAGTCCACCTTTGCTCCCCACCTGGCACTCAGCTCTCACCTGTGGCTCCCTGTAGCTGTTTGCATGCGACAGCGGCCACACCCCAGGCAACGGCTTCGACAAGCCGGCTAAACCAGGTGAGGGTAGCCGACGGGTCTCAGACCCTCGGTGTGATAGGGAGTTGTCTATCCCAGCATGTGAAGACAGACTCCGGCGGATTGAGCGGACGAGACCTATGGTAGGTCCAACGGTCAAGAAGGCGGTCTCTGCAAGCGTCGTGGAACGTGTAGAGCCGGACAAGACACAGAAGACGTCCTGGTCATCCACTGCACCTAGTCCCATCTCCAGCCGTCTAGACTCTGTCTTGCCACTGGATCTGGATGGGAATTGGGATGAGAGAGTGAGGCTGACGCTGCGCAACTCTCCCTCACTTAAATCCAAATCACGCGCTAGTCTCGACACCATCATAATGGTGTCAAGGTCCTCATCGACGTTAACGATGGATGGACGAACAACCAACCAACCACTTAGCTCAAATAAAATGAAATCATCATACAATCTCTAGCCCTTCTCTTTCTATCCACATCCTTTTGGAAATCTACTAATCTCAGCTGGATGGAATCCTCAGCATGAGGTCTCATGAATAACCCATCCCGTCAATAATATTTCCACGGATTTTTTATTCAATTTTTTTTTCTTTCTCATGTTCCAACACTTTGAACCAGCTGCCAAATTCTCACATGGTGCTTTGGAAGGACAGCTATGTTACCCAGACCATTCCCTGATGCATTTTCCTTGCAATGTCCTTTAAAGTGAAAATGAGTGTGGTTTCATCAATTAACTTATCTAACATATCCTTCAAGATGACCACAATTGGATTTGGAGGCTCGCATGCCTCAATGACCTGGAGAGCTATGTTGGCTGGAGTCAGGGTTTTATGCTTTGGCTCTTGGCAAGGTCACGTATGCCAAGCAGGTCAAAGGGTAGAGGTCAGACTAAGAGTGGCCCTCTCGTCCTCCTGGTTCAGGGGTTCAGCTCTGGGCTAACAGCCCTGACTGGTAAAACAAAATTGTTACAGAAGCAGCAATGAACAATTCTTCTACATCACAGTGTGACAATATTCCTGAATCTCCACCTGAGACTTGCATGACTGACAGCAGCAAAAACCGAGAGAAAGCTACAGACATGATAAAGCAAGCCCTGAACACCACCAGAGATGGAGGACTTTCATTGCTGCTCTAATGGGTGTAATGAGCAGTAAGCTATCTAACATATATAACTCCCTGCCTTTATTGACTCTAACTCTACTCATTTTCCTGAATTTTACCACCCTACGCCTCTGACGTTTGTACCTTGGCACCCATCCTTTGATATCCCAATCTGAGATACATTGTTTGAACAGATTCCTGTCCAATTTAAGCATTCACAGTTGTCCAGACCAATACATTGTTGCTGTCTGCTGTCCTTTGTCTGCTTAATTTATCCTTCAACAAAACACTTCTGCCTTTACTGAGTCTCAAGAGCCTACACATTAACCAAATGTTTTATGCAAGACACCTTAACAAATTATTTATGAGAGTCATGTGGGAGAAATTCCTCTGCTTAATGGATGAGTGTGTATTGTCTGCTGAAACGCCAAAAGGTAATGGAGAGCAACTTCAAATCACAAATTCACACCTTCATCGCTGATGTCTGGGTGGAGCAATAACACTAATGGATCTCAGGGACCTCATAACAGTGATTTCCTTCAAGAATAGAGACAGATCTAATGGAGTAATGATGGAGAGGTTTCAATGCCGCCAGTGACCAGGAAAGTCATTATTCAATCAGCTCCAGCTTGGAAATTATGACCTTAACCACTGCTTACCTGAACACTGTGCTCAATGGTGTCAGACAAAGCTGCATCATCAGAGCAATGCTTTCTGGCTTCAATACTGCACTTCACTCAGGCCTGATACTCATTTATAGAACAAGTGAGAAATCCTTCAGCCCGTGTTGCCTCCACTTTCTAGTTACTCCTACCTCATTCATTCTGAAGCACAGAGATGCATCAAAATTGAAATGTCCTTGGAGACAATTCGCAAACAGCTAGTCTGCAGGAACAGCATGTGATTAATAAAGGCCGCTGACTGAGCTTCAGACCAGGAGCAAGCTTATTGGAAATGAAGTACGGTATCGTGGCATAGTAACGTAGCAGTTAGCGCAAAGCTTTATAGCCACAGTGATCATCGATCGGGGTTCCTTTCCCTCCACTGCCTGTAAGGAGTTTGTATATTCTACCCATGGCCACATGGGTTTCCTCTGGGTACTCCAGTTTCCTCCCACATTCCAAAGATCCTCAGGGCTAGTGAGTTGTGGGCATGCAATGTTGGCACCAGAAGCATGGCGATGCTCGCAGACAGCTCCCAGCACTAGTACACCCTCTGGCTGTTAGAAGAAATGATAGGTAGCTCGAACCCTGCACAAAGCTCATGGTCTACTTGGCAGCAGTAATATTCATCTTCTGGTGCACCACAACAGGTATCTCAAAACACTGGAAGGATTCTGTTTCCATTGTGTTCATAAAACCCTCCAAATCTACTGAAAGGTTAAGCAAATTACCAGCAGCTTCTTTCTCGAAGGCCACCATTCCCCACGGAGTCCTTGAAAGTGAGTCTATAGGTAGTGGAGGTTCTATGTTCTGGGGGTTCTTTAAGGTTTTTATAGCCGGGGATGGTAATGGGGACAAGCTCCCACTATCTATTAAATTCTCCCAATGGCGTACACCTCAAATAGCCTCTGACAACCAAGTCTAGTTTCTGGCCTTCACGTGTGGCTTAGCTACCAAGCCTGATGGGGAAAAGGCAAAGGCCGAGTACTGGCACCTTAAAACCAATCACTTTGGGCAGATAGAGCTCGTCAGCCATGGTTGGCAGCTCATCAAGGAGAAGGAAAACTTTGATTTCAAACCTCTGCTGTCTTGCTGCTATTCCCACTCATGGGGAGGGTTTCAGAAGGAATTCCCAAGGAAAAGAACGGAGCTGGAGTCCCTAAGGCAGTCCTACCTTGAGGTCAATGCTGGCTGGCAACTCGTGTGTCACCGCTGGTGCCAAGCTGTATTGGTCTCCCATTCCTTTGGATTCATCAGTGGAAAGGGGGAGCCTGTTGCATTGGCAACTTCTTGCTGTCCATTTCATACTGCCCTGAATTGCACACTGGCTTACATATCACATAGATGGTTAGGACACAATACCCATGGCTGACCTGACCAATGGCGGTCCTCTGGTGAGTGAAGTTATCCACCCTGGTTCAGGAACCTGTTTGTTGAAGGGTAGAAATTAAAAAAGCAGGAAGACATTTGGGCCTAATTGAAAAATTTTAAAAAGGACTTGGATTTATATTGGCCAAGAATATAGAATGTTTTGACTTGAGAAATTTAACAGAAATGTTATTTTATTCTGAGGAATATTAGTTCTCCCAGAGCAGTGGAGCAATAGATCCCACTATCTTGGAAATCAGTTATAATGAGGCTCAAAGTTAACTCGGGAAAATAGCACCTTATGTTCTAAATGGGAACATTGGAGTCTTCTGTATTTGATAACTTCAGGTGACTCGCTTTCTCCATTTCCATCACAACTGACTAACTCTGTTGTAGTTCACATCGACACACAGAGAAGACACAGGCCTGTCAGCACACTAACAAACAATCTCCCATGTAAACTAATCCTACGTTAATCCTTTTTAATTCTTCCCACATTCTCATTACCTCCCACCAGTTTCTTCCACTCACCTACACACTAGGGGCAATTTGTAATGGCCGCTTAACCTGCCAATCTGCTTGTCTTCGGATTTGCGAGAAAATGAAACTTCCAGAGAAAACGCAGGCAGTCACAAGGAAGAAGACCAAACTTGGCACAGATGGCAGCTGAGGTTAGGACTGACCTGAGTCTTAGGCTGTGTCGAAGTGGCTCCATCAACTGCACCATTCTGCTGCTCCACAGCCTGCCCATCTGTGCTACACGTTCAGTTCTCCCTCTTTCTGTGAACAATTTTCATTTCCTAAAACCATAAGACTTCCAGGAGGACCACAAGCTTGACATAAGGTTTGGAAGCTTGCCTTAATGCGTTAATGACCCGGAGAGCTAAGGTGGCTGGAGTCAGGAACTTGTACTTCAGTTCTTGGTAGGGTCAAAGGGCAGAGGTCAGACTAAGAGTGCTCCACCGGTTCTCCAGGTTTGGTGGGTTCAGCTTAGGGCTAACAACCCTGACTGGTCAAAAACAATTGGTACAGAAACAGCAATGAAGAATTCTTCTACACAGAGAAAGATGGAGGGCCTTTCTTGCAGCCCTAAATACCAGCAATGTAACAGGCAGTAAGAAAGACCAGAAGACTGCTGTAGAATTAGGCCATTCAGCCCATCAAGTTTGCTTCGTCATTCCATCAAGGCTGATTATTTTCCCTCTCAAGCATCTTTCCTGCTATTTCCCCTAAACCTTTGATGCCTTTACTAATCAAGAACTTATCAAACTCTGCTTCCTGACCCCTTCTCCATGAGTCAGAAATTTGTGCAACACTCTGTTGAATCAATTAAACAAGACAAACAGATCTACTAATGAGTGAGCTGTAAAGGCATAGGAAAACACTTCCTATATTGGTGGCATAACCTAAACATAATGGCTTTACCTTGAAGAACTGCTCTCCATATATATTACTCCTTTCAGTGTTCACGCTGTTCTTCAGAACAACATAAAGAAAATTGCAGTTGCTGGTGTTTACAAATAAGTTAAATTTAAATGACTTGCTTAGTAAATCTTGTAAAGTCACAGCAGCTATTTTTTGACGTTATCTAAATTCCATCACACATCACTGAGGTTTGTATAGCTCAAAGCAATGGTACACGGGCGCTCAGTGTAAATATCCTTCCTAGCAAATAGCAGCAAGTGCATTTCCCTCTACTTTAGGAATTGAAAAGTTATAAATGGACTGTTGCCTTTTTTATTACTTGAACTGATAAGACATTGCCCTCACAAGTCTTTCTGTTACAAGGGAATCACAGAACCTCGCCGAAATGGAATCAATATTCGATGGATCTTTTCCTCCAGATCGTCCTTCAACAGGACTTGAAAACACTTGAATTTCTGTTCCTTCCCTTCTGCACAATTCAATTTTCCAAATGCTTTGTCTATTATCTCCTGACCTGTAAAACACTCTCTTACTTTATTCAGCCTGCAATGTTAACCCATACGGCAAAAAGAGTTTTGCCGAGTCCTTCGTCAAAAGATATATAGATGAATTAGAATTTGCTGCCAACTTTTCAGAATTTTGTTTGAAGCTATCCATAAAGATATCAGAAGCACCTCAAAAAATATTGGAACAGACAATAATGTTATTAAATATCAACCTGTTTGTGAGTTTATTTGGTTTTTAATTGGTGAAGGAAGGGAGAAACCTGTGGGTGGCTGGTGTGAAAATGTGGAGCCGTTGGAGGCAGAGGTCATGTGATGAACCCTGCGGGAATATCACCAGCCAGAATATTGCCCACACTATGAAAACTTGGCATGGGCTCAATGCGCTGAATAATCTCCCTCTGTGCTCTAAAGCTTTTATGATTCTGTGATTCTATCATCAAATCTCCCGGGTCCCAGTGATTCATATTTACTACAGCTGAAGTGATTGTGTTGTCCTGAATTTTATGCTTGCAAATTCAACTGCTTATCATTAAGAGGTATCAAATTCCTAGCCATTTCAGTCAAACCAATTATTTTCCTGGTTAACATCCCACAAGATAACATTAACTTAACTAGATGATTGAATATCTGAATGTAGCGGCAGTGTAGACAGCTGCTTCACACAGATTTGCATCATTTATTTAGAGATATTCAGAGGTGAAAACCAAACAACCCTCCAATGGCTTGTGCACTTCATCCAGAACAAAGAATGCCCACATTTGCTTGTCCATTTGTGCTGTTTTCGCTGGACAACAGATTATACCACCATCTTATAGGTTTAGGAGAAGCTGGGCTCTCCATGTCATGAACCCGTCCTTCCAACAGTGGCATTACTTTCCTGCCACATTGACCTCTTGTCATCAAGGACCCCAACATGCAGGCCACGCTCTCTTCTTGGTGCTGCCATTGGGAAAGAGGTCCCACTCCACCAGATTCAAGAACAGTTATATCCTTTCAACCGTCAGACTCCTGAACCAGCATGGATAACATCATGCACCTCAACACTGAGCTGATTTCACCTCCTATGGGCTCACTGTCAAGGACTCTACAACTCATGTTCTCAGTATTGTTTATGTGCTTGTTTATTTATTTACACAGTTTTGCACAGTGGCTGTTTGTCAGTCCTTGATTGTGTGTAGCTTTTCATTGATTCAATTGTATTTCTCTGTTCTTCTGTGAAGCCCTGCAAGAAAATGAATCTCAGGGCAGCAAATGGTAACATATACACACTTTGATAATAAAATTAGCTTGAATTTTGTCCCAGTGATTCTCAGTTGAAACCTGAATCTGTGGAGTTTGGCGGAGGACAAACTTGCAGTTCACTGCAAGCCGCTTCACAACTGAATGGCTAAACAATCCTCATTACTCTGGCTTTCATGTGACTCACGGTCATTACGGTGAGCTGTCAAAATAAACCTCGCAGCAAATTAAAGCCAATAAGAAATAATGGAAGTAAGTTACTATAGAGTATACAAAGATAGAGCAAAGGAGCATGGTTTAGCCCATGACGTCTGTGCCGACCATGACGCAAAATGAAATGATTCTCAACTGCCTAAATATCCCTCCATTCCCCTATGATCATGTTTCTGTCTAAGAGCTTTTTTTCGGCGTGTGCATGCATGTGTATGTGCCTGTGTGCGCGATATTGTTGTGACGATGTCTCTTTCATGCCTTTACAAGGCGCGGAACGAGAGAGAGAGAGAGACTGTGTGGTGCGCCACTCCTCACACAGATATTTTCGCAGCATTTTTCCCTTTATTTTACGGGGTCGAGTTGCGATCTCGACACTCAACCCGGCATGGATGGAAAGCGTACTCGTGAGTGGACCCGGCTGGGTTCGAACCCGGGAACCTCCGTTGCAGAGTCCGGCGCTGATGTCATTGTGCCACCAGCCGGCCCTGTCTAAGTGGTTCTCAGCTAAGTCTGAGTCCACCACCTCCTCTGGCAGCACATTCTAGGCAACTACCACTCTCTGTGTTAAAAAAAAACTTGTCTTGCACATCTACCTCAATCTTTCTCTCTCTCAAACCTTAAAGCTATGTCCTCTGGTATTTTGTACTTTCACCCTGGGAGAGAGACTAGTCAACCCTATTTACAGTATGTCACACATAATTTGACAGTGCTGGCTGGTGGTGTAGTGGCATCAGCACCAGACTTCGATGTGAATGGTCCCAAGTTCGAATCCAGCCAGATACTTGCACGCTTTCCAACCATGCTGGGTTGAGTGTCGAGCTAGCAACTTGGTCCTGTTAAAAAACAGACAAATGCTAAGAAGATGGCAGAAAATGCTGCCTGGGGTGCCACAAGGTGCGAAATTTGACAGTCTTGTGCAAATGTCGTCGGCACATATATAGCAAAGGGCGTTGGGAATGGTGAGGGTGGAGCACCACAGGATGGGTGTGGAACAGGTGGCAGAGGAGTGCCAGGGGTGGGAAGTATTGTGGGTGCAGACAGACCCAAACCCGAGACACCAGGCAAGTTCATTTCATTCCACACAATTGATCTTTACAGAATGTCTCTCTGGTGTTTACCGCTCCTTCCTCTCTCTGTTTCCCATTTCCCCACCATGATTCCCATCTCCCTGGCCCCTTCCCACTCTCAGCCAATAATAGAGGCCCATATCAGAATCAGCTTTATCATCACTCACATACTGTATGTCATGAAATTTGATTTTCTTTTTTGCAGGAGCAGTACGGTGCAATACATAAAATTATGACAGTTCTGTGCAAAAGTCTTAGGCCCTCTAGTGATATATGTGCTTTTGCTCAGTACTGTATAAACTTCTATTAGGTCTTCCTTCAGCATCCGACTCACAAGAGAAAAAAATTCAAATCATCCAACCTCCCATTAAGTACTATTCCTTGTGCTATTGCACTATTGAAAAAGTTAAAATTTAACTTCTTTTCTTCCTGACCATCCATTCTGGTTATAAAGTTGCATATCAGATTTGCTGAGAACACAGGAATGAGTGAAGATTAAAATGCTCTATCCAACTTGGAATTAAAATGGAGAAGGATAAGCTATTTCTTTGGTGCACAGTGCACATCAGTTGTACAGTTAGCATTGCCAGTATGTGGCACTCTGTTGCTGAAATTTGGTTTCATTGAATCAACAGAACCAAATTGCAAAACGATGAAACATTACTAAATCAGACACACACAAAGGAAAATTTTAACGTTGTGGTGATTCTTTCAAGAAGTCCATTAACTTTTCTTGCTGCCTTCAGATGTTTATTTTGCATTTGGAATAATACTGTCCGGAGGGGTAACATTGTGATATCCCTGCCTTTGTAATCCACTGATTGTTGAAAATTGCTGCTGCATTTATTTAACTCACATAACAGAGGACAGATTTTTCACTGCATTTTTGAGAATCATTTCTGACAATTAAGATTGTTTACTCTGGCATTACAATGCTTCTGCGGGAGCTGTTTCAAGAGTTCCTCAAATGTTCGCATTTTGCCAAAGTTCAGATGGAATTAGGCAGTTATCCTCAATTGTACAGGGAACCCTGGAAGTTACCAAAGCTTAGACCAGATGCAGAAAAAAAACAGGAAATACTAAAATTGTTCAGCAGGTCAGACAGCAGCTGTGGAGAAACAAAAACAGCTTTGCTCTTTCAGGTAAATCGATGGTCAGAAATGCTAGCAGTTTTTCTCTACAAGCATGCTGCTTGACTTGCTGAGTATTTCCAACATTTTCAGTTTTTCCACAAAGGAATTAACTGTAAAGTATTACAAATTTAGTGTCAGAAATGCAAAACCACAATTACCAAAATGAGAGGTTTTTTTGGAAAAATGACAATAACTCTCAACGTGACAGGTTATACTTTAAGATAGCGTTTATGCTGTTCTCCGAACACATCTGTATGGTAAGCAGTGTCAGGGACATTGCGAAGTGCAATTTTGTGAAGCTGATACCCACAGTTATAGTGACAAGATAAGTGGTTGCTGGATAGAGTATAAGCTGCTCCTGGCAGGAAACCCTTTCTAAGCTCTTTCCATGCACAGTATCATAACACCTTTCCAAGACACTGCATTGTGAATCATTGGTGAGTCCTTCAGAACACCGAAGTTGAAACTCTTATGAACAATTAATGAAGTTAAGCAGTAAGTCAAGTTTCTCCAGCACATTGTGTGTATTGCTCAGATTTCCAGCATCTGCAGTACGTCTTGTGTCTAAGAAAAGTTCTAGCACTGGACTTTAAGCTGAGGAGAATCAATTCCTGAAAAGAATCAATTCCTGGAAAGAAGATGAAAGATCTCTCAGGATCATCACTGTTTCATTTCAGAGTTCAAGGAAAATTTATTATCGAAGTACGGCCCAGCAGAGATTGCACTTTCTGAGAAAGCTTAAACAAGCATCACTCCCCACTAACATCTTAACTACATTCTACAGAGGCGTGGTTGAGAGTGTGCTGATCTTTTGCATCACAACCTGGTACTCCAGCTGCAGTGCTGTTAACTTGCAAAGGGTGGGTAGGGGAGCAGAGAAGGTTATTGGGGTCTCCTTACTTTCTGTTCAAGACCTCTTTCAGAGTCGATGCCTCCAGGAGACACGGTGCATCATTAAAGTCCCCTCACACCCTCTCCATGAACTGTTTGTTCTTCTGCCATCAGGCAAACGTTACAGGAGCATTAAAACTAAAACCACAAGGCTACTAAACAGCTTCCTCCCACAGGCAGTCAGACTGCTAAATAGCTGCTCCACCTGACTCTGCTTTGGACACTTTTAACTTGCACTGGACACTTATAACAGATTTTAACTGACATGTGGCAGTTGTGTTTTACTATTTATTGTTATGTTTATTATTTAGTGTCGCGTTTGTTATGTTATGATTGCACTGCTCCTGAGAAACGCTGTCTCATTCTGCCCTGCAGAGCTGATGTATGGCTAGAATGACAATAAAGTTTTTTGAATCTTTGAATCTTTGTACCCATGCCGAGTTTCATTTTCTTGCAGACGTTCACAGTAGAACAGAGAAATACAATGGAATCAATGAAAAACTACACACAAAGATTGATAGCAACCAATGTGCAAAAAGGCAAACTGTGCAAATACGCAAATACAAAAAAACCAACAAACAATTAAATAAATAATACTGAGAACATGAGTTGTAGAATCCTTGAAATTGAGTCCTTAGGTTGTGGAATCATTTCTGAGTTGAGGCGAGTGAAGTTCTCCATTTGGATATGGAGACACAAGATGAATGAGTCGAGGAGTAGCAAATTAATAAATTCTGGGGTGGGGGGTGCACAGTGATGTAGTCAAATGCGCTGGTGCCTCACAGTTCCAGTGACCCTGGTTTGATCCAAACTCACTGGTGTGGGGAATTGGTGAAAAAAAAACATAAAGGAATTGATGGGCTTATGGAAGAGAACACAGTGCATGGTTTTAAGGGAAAGGGACTGTGTGAAAGTTCTGAGGAGCGCTGGCATTGATAAGATGGACCTTTGTCACAGTAAGTAATAAAGCCATATTAGTTGGTCCAATTTCAAGACTTAGGGTTTGGTATCACTATATCCCAGAATGGATGTGTTGGGGTGTCACAACCTCCAATCCTTCTAGAAGCAGAGGACATCAGACAATGACTTTGGATACTTTCCCTTTGCATGGGTTTTTTTTAACATGAATATAATTAGAACATCAAAGGCTGAGGACGATCTCACAGAGGTCTTGAAAAGAGATTTGAATGGGCAGCAGTAGAGAAAATTGTTCCACACAAGGAAATCCTATATTATGAGCTAATAATTAGATTTGATTTATTTATTATCACATATACGTCAAAGCATACCAATGCAGTCTGAGGACGTCTGTAACAAAAGGTAGAATTTACTGGTGGCCACCGATTTTATTTGGGTTTGTCATTCCCACTCCAACATGTCAGTCGATGGCCTCCTCTATGGCAATGATAAAGCCACTCTTAGGCTGGAAGAGCAACACCTCATATTCTGTCTGGGTAGCCTCCAACCTGATGGCATGAACATTGATTTCTTTAACTTCTGGTAATTTCTCACCCTCCTCCCACCTTTTTTTTTTCTTTTTCCATTCTCTATTCTGACTCCCCTCCTACCCCATATCTTCTACTTACCTGACCATCACCTACCTGTGGTGTCCCTCCTCCCTCCCTTTCTGCCATACTCCACTCTCCTCTACAATCAGATTTCTTCTTCAGCCATTTACCTATTCCATCTGTCACCTCCCAGCTTCTCACTTCATTCACCCCTCCCCTACCCACCTACCTTCTCCACCACCTGTTTTCACCTATCACCTACCAGCTTGTACTTGTACCGCTTTCCCAACCTCCTTATCCTACCTGCTGCCCACTTCCTTTCCAGTCCTGATAAAGGGGATCAGCCGGAAACATTGACTGCATATTTCCCTCCATAGATGCCGCCTGACCTGCTGAGTTCCTGCATTTTGTAAATGTTGCTCTGGATCTTCAGCATCTGCAGAATCTCTTGAGTTTCCAATCTGACAGTGATCTGGGTGCAGTGCAACAAGGGATTGGAAAGATATTGATTCCCTCAATAGATGGATTACATTTGGACCATGCTGCTGCAAAGGATAATTGAGTCAAATAATGAAAATGTTTTGAAGGGGAAAAGGTGTTTCAATAGAAAGAAAGAGAAAGGAAGAGTTGGCTGCTGGCTTTGATGAGGTAGGGTGAAAAGAGTTTAGTGTTGAGCTATTGACTATTGACTGAATGGGCTATTTCCATGGTGTAGTTTTCTTTATAAATTCACTCAGCAGAAAACAAGCTGCTTTAAATTGGATTCCTGTTTCAATATTACTCTCTTTTGCTGTGAAATGCGGAATAATATTCAACTGCATCTTAATCTAGTGGCAGACTAGAAGTAGAATTCACTCCCATTCACTCACTACAGTTATTCCCTAGTTTGTCTTATATAACACACCAGAAGCTTCAGTAGGGATACCTCAGCACTTCTAGGTAGTTGGAGGCACTTGGAGTGCAGTGGAGATCATACACCTGCAGGGGGAAGCCAGGCATGTGGGAACCGAAGGCGAAGTGATCATGTGAGGATGCCCATGGTGGCAGAAGGCATCTGAACTCACAATGGAAGCTCACCAAACACGAGAAAATCTGCAGGTGCTGGAAATCCAACACACACAAAATGCTGGAGGAACTCAGCAGGTCAGGCAGCATCTATGAAAAAGCGTAAGCAGTCGAGGTTTTGGGCCTGGACCTTTGATCGGGTCCTGATAAAGGGTCTTGGCCCAAAACGTCGACTGTCCCATGGAAGGTGACCAAATGTGTCGGGAACAGAAGAGGAATTAGCATCCATGGAGCTGTTCCTCAGCAAGAATCAGCAGTACCTCAGGGCTGTGAGGAAAGAAACTGATGAAAGAATAAAAACGTTTACCCAGATCGAGACCAGCAGGTAATTGACATCATTTTCAAATTAGAAATTTAAGGTTATGCAGATTAAGACATTAAAAATAAATTAACATCTTAGGAGGTTAACAGTTTTACAATTTGGATTTGAAGTCAGTTGAAGGTTATTAAAAGATTATTACCTTTGTAATTCATCAGGAGGATGGGCTTTGAACTGGGGTTGGAAATAGAAGTAATTAAAAGGGCCCCTGAAAAGTACACAAGTGACAGACTCTCAAAGTATGGCAAAAGCATCACGGCCAAAAGACACTGGTGAGATTTATTGTTTTAAAATTGTGTGTTTTGCTCATGTGCGTAATCAGACATTGCAATGGAATACTTCCACAGGGACCAATGAATGAAAGTTTTTCAAAGTTTGTTGGAACTTAATTGAAATTTTTACTACATTGTGATCAGCCATCCTCCTGGAAACATCTTTATTTAAGTTAAAGACACTCTTATGACGAACAATATTTATGGCTGGTTTTAATCCTTTGCCTGTAGCAATTAGACTTAATGCATGTTCTGTTGTCAACATTTGTTCCACAACTGACCCTGGAGATTTAGCTGATGTGCCTAGGTTGGGATTAAATTTTGTCCTTTTTTTTATGGATAGAAATCAATCTTATCTGCAGTGAATCTTGAAATCTCTGTGATAAGACTGCTATCAAAACTGTGGCGAAATTGGACGAGGACTTTTCACTCAGGACAAACATCCCACCTGTACAGTGCTATGTACCTGTAGGGGTCATTTTATTTTTATGGTCTATACCTTTAAAAAGAGAGAGAGAGTTGTACAACACAAACACCTTGTTATTAAGGGAGATACAGGCGAAGACTGCTTTGAGATCGGGTTATGGTTTCTCCGCAGCATGTTTACACTTTTGCAAGGACACTGCCAGCTTCTGTGTTCTTACAGAGAAAGAAGGGAGGAGCTGCTTGATAGACAGCTGGTGTTCAGCATGGTGAGATAACTAGAAGGTCTACCGATAGACCTACAGACCCATGGTTCTGGACACTGGAAAAGCTTTGTTATGCCCGCAGAAAGGTGGGTTTTGTAGGATCGGTCAGGTGATTCGATCAGTGGCTCTCGCAGTGTGAAAGAGGGGTGACCGGCGGGGAGTTATTTGTGTGTCCAACCCTCACCTGGGTTGATAACTCCAGAACAGAAAACAGTCCCCTTGTTGTGGTCACATTCAGTGACTTTAAAGGAAGAGAAGAGGGGAGAGGAAGATTTGAAACAGAAGAAACCTAGTGACAAAGAGGTCACTGTTTGGACTCACTCTCTCTCTAAGTAGCCCGTAAGGGTGAGTTTCAGTTCCATTTGAATACGAAAGTGTGACTGTCATGTAGTTAATCCACAGGAGTGGGTCCGCTGGTGGGGGGGCGGGTACCTTTGTGAATACCACTTGTGTGTTACCCTTGTTTGGGTGTGGTAGTTCACTGAAGAAAGGCACCACTGTGGCAAATCACTGTTGGAGTTATTTCATATGCCGTGGAACTGGATAAGTGGCTGTCATAGTTGTGTGTTTGGGGTAACCTTGTGGAAACTACCTGCGTGTGATAATCCTTGCCTGCGTTGGTAGTTTTACCACCTGAAGACGGTACCTCAGTGATAAGCTACTGTTGGTGATAATCCATACGTGGATTCTGTTGGAGTATCCTGTGGCCACCACTTTGAGATGTCCCATAGCTGAATTCGGGGGTGGTACCACTTGTGTTGAAAGGATATTTGTTGAAGATCACTGTCAGTGATATTTCCTGTGTGGAGTAGAACAACTTCGGAGATAAAAGCTACTGCTATTGTTATCTTGTATTGCTGTCGTGGAATCTGGAATATCGACGTAATTGCCTTCTCTCGATATTCACTTTGGATTACAAATATCTCTCTCTCATCACCTATTCCGTGGATGAACTGAACTTTCATACTTTACCATCTCAAGACTCTAAGCCTTGTTTTCCCCAAGTTCAGTAGTTTGGGAGTTATATTTGCACACATATATACACGTAACACTGCTAACTTGTTTGATTTATCTGGTTAAATATGACTGTATTAAGTAGTTACTAATAAAAATAGCTTATGATAATACCAATACCAGACTCTAGCTGTTATCCATTTCTGCTGGTTCTTTAACCCGTCACGGGGTACGTAACAACAGCAAACAGGCGCTTACAACACAACCTCAGGATCACACATCACAAAGGAGATACAATACACTGCTGCCACATGCTAAAGAGTCAATGAATTAAAGGGTCTCCATTTTGATGTGCTAATCCACATAGCATCTGCCAACCTCATTTTCCGTTGCTCAAGATGCTTGCAGACTTAGTTTCATCATTGCTTCCTGCCTTTTTGCTTCAGTGCAAGAAGTCCTTATCTCGGTCTCACTGACCATGCTAAACCTCACAGTGAAGTCAAGCCACTCATGTCATGTGATCTCCCCCCCCCCACCACCTTAGGGACGGCAGGTGCATTGGGAAAGGCCAATCACACAGAAGGTCACCTTACCCCCCTTATCTTTATTACTTTTACACAGTAGGTCAGCGACCGCAATGGGAACAGATCCTTTACGGTTTGATACTCTCCCGCATGGCAACAAAGCAGCCATTGCAAGCTTTTCAAGCAGCACCCTTTGGAAACATGCCACTTTCTTTCAGGTGTGAATTAGAAGTGTGAGGCGTCAAAATAGCTGTCATTCCTTACCCTATCCCAAACCCAGTTTTTGAGAGGGGGTTGAACTGGCACTGGATTTGCACAACAGTTAACTGGTGGTTAACTGGTAGTGTGGTGGTCAGCATTAACACTGATTCAGTGCCAGCGACTCGGATTCAGTTCCCACTGCTGCCTACAAGGGGTTTTTGTAGCTCTTCCTTGTTGTACACTTTCCCTCTGACTGCGTGGGTTTCCTCTGGGAGCTCTGGATTCTTCCCACATTCCGAAGACGTAGAGGGTAAAGAAGTGGATTGGACATTGTTGTAATTGAGCGGTACAGCTTGTCGGGCTAGAAGGGCCTCTTACTTTGCTATATCTCTAAATTAAAAAATTATTAAGTTAAAGATATGTTTGACATAACTTCTGAGCTATTATGTCCATTGTGGAACACATTAGGTATCAGTACCATGAAGTCTTGTTAGGCCTGAACTTGATGCACACATTTCAAAAGTAGTCAGATGAAGGAAGAGGAATACTATGCCAAAAAGAGCAGATTAGATTAGTGTAAAAGTATTAAGGTATAATTAATGATGAGAAGTTTTAAATTTAAAGTAAATTGGGGCGCCACATTAGCACAGAGGTCAGCATAGCGCCATAACAGATCGGGGCATTCCAGCGCTCGGAGTTCAATTTCAATACTGTTCTGCAAAGAGTCCATGCATCCTCCTCGTAGATTGTGTGGGTTTTCGCCGGGTGCTGCAGTTTCCTCCCGTGGTCCAACGATCGACTGGGAAGGTTAATTGGTCGTTGTAAATTGTCAAATGATTAGGTTAGGGTTAATTGGGTTTGTTGGGGGTTGCGTGGCTCGAAGGGCCAGAAGGGCCTACTCCAGGTTGTATCACAAAAAGAAAATAGTAAAATGATGAGAAAAAGCTTAGCTGGCAAAATTTAAAGTATTCCAAAATGAATTTCTCATCAGAACTGTGCTCATTATAGTACCTTAAATATTCCCTACATTTGAACGAAATTATGGTGCAGTCATTTAGCCATATCCATTGAATTAATTGATAGCAAAGAGAATCAGATTCTTTATGGCGACAGAAGTATTCTGAGCTGACAAATTAAGCAAGGCCCTGTGTAATGAAGCAGTGACCCACGTTGGAAGGTTTTGTCTTGGACTACAGAGCCCGAACAAGAAAGGGCGACTTTGACTGGAAGGTTATCAACATCAACGTAAAACTTTAATACCTAAACCTTTCGCCTTCCAGCTCTCAAGGAGGAGATTAATTTAGGCCTGATCTTCTGAGAGCATTACTCAAATTTAATGAAAATCCTCTTATAAAGATAAGAGATTCTGCAGATGCTGGAAATCCAGAATATCACACACAAAATGCTGGAGGAGCTCAGCAAGTCAGGCAGCATCTATGGAGGGGAATAAACAGCTTTCATTTCAGGCTGAGATCTTGCATCAGGACTCGAAATGAAGGGGGTGGAAGCCAAAGTAAGTGGGTGGGAGAAGGGGAAGGAGTACAATTTGGCAGGTGATACATGAAGCCAGGTTAGGGGGAAGGTGGCTGGGTGGTGGGGGGGAGGGGTGAAGAAAGAAACTAGAAGAGGATAAGGTGAAAGAGGTAAAGGGCTGAAGAAGAAGAAATCTGATAGGAGAGGACAGTGGACCATGGGAGAGAGGGAAGGAGGAGGGGCACCGGAGAGACGTGTTTGGCAAGTGAGGAGAAGGCATGAGGGTGGAATCCTCTAATAAAGGAAGATTTCATTACTTGAAAAACACATTCTAGATGCTCCAGGAAATTCCCATATTCAGTCATCTTTTCCCTAATTGTTATCACTGCAAACATGCAGTAAGCAAGGCAGCCAAAATGTATACAAAAAGATCCTATAAAGAACTACATAATTTTGGCCAGGAAATCATTGGTAATTTGGATACCGCAAGGCTCAGTGCTGGGACCGCAGCTATTTACAATATACATTAATGATTTAGATGAAGGGATTAAAAGTAACATTAGCAAATTTGCAGATGACACGAAGCTGGGTGGCAGTGTGAATTGTGAGGAGGATGTTATGAGAATACAGGGTGACTTGGACAGGTTGGGTGAGTGGGCAGATGCAGTTTAATATGGATAAATGTGAGGTTATCCACTTTGGTGGCAAGAACAGGAAGGCAGATTACTATCTGAATGGTGTCAAGTTAGGAAAAGGGGAAGTACAATGAGATCTAGGTGTCCTTGTTCATCAGTCACTGAAAGTAATCATGCAGGTACAGCAGGCAGTGAAGAAAGCTAATGGCATGTTGGCCTTCATAACAAGGGGAGTTGAGTATAGGAGCAAAGAGGTCCTTCTGCAGTTGTACAGGGCCCTGGTGAGACCACACCTGGGGTATTGTGTACAGTTTTGGTCTCCAATTGAGGAGGGACATTCTAGCTATTGAGGGAGTGCAGCGTAGGTTCACGAGGTTAATTCCCGGGATGGTGAGACTGTCATATGTTGAAAGATTGGAACGACTGGGGTTGTATACACTGGAATTTAGAAGGATGAGAGGGGATCTGATTGAAACATATAAGATTATTAAGGGATTGGACATGCTAGACAGGAAACATGTTCCCGATGTTGGGGGAGTCCAGAACCAGAGGCCACAGTTTAAGAATAAGGGGTAGACAATTTAGAATGGAGTTGAGGAAAAACTTTTTCACACAGAAGGTTGTGGTTCTGTGGAATGCTCTGCCTCAGAAGGCAGTGGAGGCCAATTCTCTGGATTCTTTCAAGAAAGAGATAGATAGAGCTCTTAAAGATAGCGGAATGAAGGGATATGGGGAGAAGGCAGGAAAAGGGTACTGATTGTGGATGATCAGCCATGATCACAGTGAATGGTGGTGCTGGCTCAAAGGGCTGAATGGCCTACTCCTGCACTTATTGTCTATTGTCATACTGGTTGAGACATAAATAGACACCCAATGATAATTCCTCTTCAAAATAATAATCTGGGATTGTTTATGTTGACCCAAGAGGGCAGACAGAGCCAGTTTAATGTATTTTCCAAAAGATGGCATCTCTACTTGGCAAGAAAGTATCAACTTAAATACTTCTTCCCACTACCAGAAAGCACTTCCTTGCTGAATAGCAAGAGAACTTGAGCCACAATTAATACTACAGTAAAGCCAAATCTCACTAGGCTAACAAGAAGCAAAGTGTTAGCCTATGTTTCCTTCTGAGGGGATTTTGAAGAAGATTTGATAGATTTTCCAGAAATATCCAAAGGGATAGATCCAGGAAAATTCTAATGTAATATGTGGGTCATGTCCTGGAAAACTGATGGAACAGCAGAGGACTGATATAATTTCCTGATGCATGGAGTCCATTTACAGCAGGCAGTGTGTGATCTTGAACTTGTGCTGTAAATGTCTGTTTGGTATACAGGTGGATGTGTATTTGTGTATCCTGGGCTTAAAGATCTAGTCCAGTTTTGCTATGATACCAGTCATATCACAGAGGTATTACATTTCACCCAAGATAACTTTAATTGCTAACTGATGTAACCGTAAGTTACTGGAAAGAATACTGAAGAGGAATGTAGTAAATAGGTTTAAAAGATAACTGGATATAAGGTGTGAAGAGATTGAAGAATGTATTTTTAGTGTTTTCAGTTGGTTAGCTTGATCTACAAAAAAATGGATTGAGGTTAATAGGATCTTTGTCCTGGTCCCACTGCTAAAAACATTCCTACACACTTTCACATGTGATACCTTCACACAGCCAAAGGATTATAGCAGCAGCAAAATAAAATCAAAGTGACACAATATAGAAAGTGTTCAGATAAAACTTCATGCTATTCAAAAAGAACAGACCAGAATCCTTCAGGAAACCCACCAGGAATCCCAGGGCTCCTGAGGTTAATTGTACTGGAATATCGTATTCATAACCCAGAGGGCAAACAATCTTGCCCCATATGTTGACTCCTACATCTCTGGGCATAATCAGAGACAATCAGACTATTCTGTGAGGGAGCCTGGACTTTTAACAATCCTGCAGTGAGTCCACAGTCTTCTTTTAATTGTGAGCCTCAGGTTAAACAGAGTAGTGTTGGTGCCCTTGTTTTTAACAAAGGTGGACCAAAGTTATGCTGCAGGGAAGCCTGGGACTCTTAGTTTAGGGCAAGGAGAGTCTGAGATAAAGTTTGACTTTCAGAACCTCTTTTTCCTTGGTGATGTTACAATTGGTTGATTTTTAAAGGCAGCCTCGGCTTTATCCATGGCAAAACCGACTTCTTGTCAACAAGAACACCTCTGAGGTCAAAGATGTGTAAAACCTGTTGACTTATGGAGCATTATGACTGAGGCTAGTCTCTGCTTTCTTCTGGGTTCCAAGAAATTGCTTTTGACAAGCAGAGAAGACTGCCCCCTTTTCTGCAATAAGAATTAACCAATTAAGTCTTCTGTCTAATCTTGGACCATTTCACATCCTCGTCAAAGGTTTTGAACCATGGTGTCTGGAACACATTGCCTTCGTCTTTGGCTACTATCACAGTTTCTGATCCCTTGGTATCAACCCACTCCCTCCCTCTTCCTGGCAAACGCCCGAGGCTGAACCAGAGTTTTCTCAATCATTTGAATCCACAAGGAGCTATTAACCATGTACCTGACCCATCTCTAAGAGCACTTATTTCCATGTCATTGCATTATTCCGCCCCTGCCCATTTCATCTGCTACTGAAATCTACACTATTCCTATTATAGATCTGTGCTTGACTAATGTGATGCACACTGGGCAGCTTTGCTTGACCTACCCTCCATCAACTTAAGGTCATTAAAACTCGGATGCCCCTGTCCCGAGCCCCATTCCATATCCTTCTCGACTTATGTTGGATCTGGTTTAGGCAATAGCTCAATTTTAGTATGTTCATTCTTCTTTCAAGCCTTGGCATAATCTCCTTCCGTCTATCTGTGATTATTCCATGCTCCACTATCACTTATACTGTATGCTAATCAAATTTTGACTGCTTGATCACCACTAGTTTGTAGCAGTGCCTCCCATTGCTAAAGCTTAGTATGTGGAACCCCTCTCAAAATCTAAACAAGTCATTACAACCTGGTTAGATTGACACGATGAAGGAGTCTCGGCCTAAACCATTGACCCTTTATTCCTCTCTATAAGTGCTGCCTGGCCTGCTGAGTTCCTCCAGCATTTTATGTGTGTTACTCTGGATTTCCAGTACCTGCAGAATCTCTCGTGTTTACGACGACCAAAAAACTGATCATGCCAGCTATTCAGAGTTGCAGCAGTGATTTAGATCACCAAGGCTCCTGTTGAAAATGTCACATGCACACAGCCAATTCTCGTTAACCTGCTGATTTGTAATCCACAGACCTACCTGCTCATTGAGGCAGCCCCTGAGATCATCACAATTTTTAAAACAAATATATTCATGTGCTTGTTGAGGAACTAATTGTCACGTGTATACATGTGACAAGTCATTTTCTGACCACTCACTACTTGCAAGCTTCAATACATTTGGTTGAAATAGTTTGAAAGTTAATAGTATTTCCTTCAAATAAAAGAAGATGCTGGGAATACTCAGCAGGTCAGGGAGCATCCGCAGAAAGTGAAGCTGTTCATATTTCAGGTCCAGGACCCTGCATCAGGATCAGGAAAGAGAGAAATAAGGTGGCAGAGAAGGTCATGGGCAGAACAAAGTACTCTGATAGGGCAAATGCCATGGCAGCTATGACACAGTTAAGATCAGATCGATCTTCTTAGGAAATAACTACCCTCCACCACCTTGGCTACCTAGGCTAATGTACTACGGGCCTCAATACTCCTTTGTGCAATTGGATCCTAGATTTTCTCACTTGCAGACCCCAGTCAGTTTGAATTAGCAAAAATATCTCCTCCACAGGAGCACCACAGGGATGTGTGCTTGGCCCGCTGCTCTACTCGCTTTACACCTATGACTGCATGGTTAAGTACAGCTCCAGCACCATATACAAGTCAGCTGATGACACCACTATGTAGGCTGTATCCAAAGGGGCGATGAAGGAGCATACAAGAGGGAGATTGAAAATTCAGCTCAGTGGTGTCATTACAACAACCTCTCACTCAATGTCAGTAAGACATCCGGAAGAGGGAAACCAAATGTCTGTGAGCCAGTAATCAGAGGTGGAGAGGGTCAGTAACATTAAATTCCTGGATGTCATTATCTCAGAGACCTGTCCTGGACCCATCATATAAATATAATTGTGAAGAAAGCACGATAGCACATCTACTTCCTCAGGAGTCTGCGGAGATTTAGCATGTCCTCAGAAACCTTGGCAAACTTTGATATATGAATGGTGGAAAGAGTGCTGACTGGCTGCATTACAGCCTGGTACGGGAACACCAATGCCTTTGAGCGGAAAATCCTACAAAAGGTAGTGGATTTGTCCCAGTACATCACAGGTAAAACCCTCCCGGCCATTGAGCACATCTACATGAAACATTGTCACAGAAAAGCAGCATGCATCATCAAAGATCCTCACCACTCAGACCATGCTCCTTTCTCGCTGCTGCCATCAGGTAAAAGGTACAGGTGCTTCAGGACTTGCACCACCAGGTTCTAGATCTGTTACTACACCCCAACCATCAGGCTCTTGAACAAAAGGGAATAACTACACTCATTTAAGGAGTCTTAACTTTAATTTCATGCTTGTTATTTATCGCTATTTATTTATTTTCTGCATTTACACAGTTTGTTTACAGTTTACAGATCCTGTTTATAGTTACTGTTCTATAGGTTTGCTAAGAATGCCCGCAGACAAAGAATCTCAGGGTTGTATGTGGTGACATATATGTACTCTGATAATACATTTTACTTTGAGCTTTTATCAGCACTGACAAGAGGTTGCAGACCCAGAAATTCCTGCAGATGCTGCCTGACCTACTGAAGATTGCCAACACTTTCTTCTCTTATTTCAGACTTACTAGCATGCAGATTTATTTGATTTTCATTTTCCTTTCAAGTGTTTCAATGTTTTAACATTTTTATTAACAAATATTAATGCTTTTAGGATATTACAGTGAATAGTTGTGCTTATTTGGGTGCTGTATTGGGGTGGGTTGGTAATGCAGCTGTTAGTGCAATCATTTTAAAGCACGTGATCACTGATCAGGGTTCAATTCCCACCACTGTCTGTAAGGAGTTGGTACATTCTTCCCTTCACATTTGAGATTTCTCCAGATGCTCTGGTGTCCTCGCACATTCCAGAGGTGTACAGGTTAGGGTTAGTAAGTTGTGGGTATGTCATGCTGGCATCGCAAGGGTGAGACACTTGTGGGCTGCCCCCAGCGCATCCTCGAACTGTGGTGGTTGATATAAAATGATGAGTTTCACTGCATGTTTCGATGTACCTGTGACAAACAGAGCTAATCTTCAGCAACACACACACACACACACACACACTGCTGGGGTTCTCAGCAACCCAGGCAGCATCTATAGAAAAGACTATATACAGGACTGATGAAGGGTTTTGGCCCAAAATGTCTACTGTACTCTTTTCTATAGATACTACCTGGCCTGCTGAGATCCCCCAGCACTGTGTGTGTGACTGAGTTGCTTGGCATTCCAGTATCTGCAGAATTTCTCTTGTTTGTGATTGGAAAGCTAATCTTGTATCTCCTTACAAAGGAGAGGTCCTTAGTAGTCCTTACTCGTATCCATGTGTTGTGGTATCCATGGGACTGCTGAGCCCCTATCCCTTGTGGACATTGAGAGTTAGTGTATAACAAGAACTTTGGATATAGGGTTCACAAAACAACATTGTTCGGTTTCCCAGTGTAACATTGCACTGACATTGAACTGACATTGAAACATTGTGTTGAAGCTGACAATGTTCTGCAAATTCCCAGTGTTTTCAGCATGTAGCCCAACAGGTGTGATCTTGGTAGACAAACCTCAAAGGTTCACATCACAGCAGAGGTAATGCTTTTTCAGCTACAGGGGAGTGTTGCTACTGAATGAATGAAAGCTGTAATGAGGGAAAGTGAGTGAGAGTGCCCCCTGGTGGTCAGGAGGATCTGGGCAGGCTGGTGAAGAACAATGACTGTGGGAGCCATTTTCTTTGTACAAAGTGCCAGGGTTGACTGTATAGAGCTACAGCCTAGTTTTCCTAGCAGGAGGTTGCCAGGAAGAATTCTGTACAAATGCGTGCAATCTCCTGAAGGTTGAACTTTGGCAAAGCTGTAAATGGAGGCAAATGAATTCCTCCAGCAGCATGTGTGCCGCTTGTGAAGCATGCTGTTGTTTTCTTCCTATAAGACTGCATTACATATTAGTCTTATTCGTTACATGTACATCACAGTAACAAAGAACGTGGGCATGTGCCCAAGTGGTTAAGGCATTGGACTAGCGACCTGAAGGTCGTGAGTTCGAGCCCCAGCCAAGGCAACATGTGTTGTGTGCTTGAGCAAGGCACTTAACCACACATTGCTCTGCGACGACACCGGTGCCAAGCTGTATGGGTCCTAATGACCTTCCCTTGGACAACACTGGTGTCGTGGAGAGGAGAGACTTGCAGCATGGGCAGCTGCTGGTCTTCCATACAACCTTGCCCAGGCCTGCGCCCTGGAGAGTGAAGACCTTCCAGGGCAGATCCATGGTCTTGCAAGACTAACGGATGCCTTTACTTTACTTTACATCACAGTGAATTGTGTTGTTTACATCAAATCTAATCAGTGAGGACTGTGCTGCTCAGACAGCAGGTGTTGCAATGCTTCTGGCACCAACATAGCACACCCACAACTCACTAACCCTAACTGTAGATCTTTGGAATGGGAGAGGAAATGCAGAGCACGCAGAGGCCAGGGGGAGATTGTACAAAATCCTTATATACAACAGAACACCCATCAGTCAACACTACCGCTGTAATAGCATTACACTAACCACTACAATACCGAGCTGATATTATGTGTGTAAACTGCTGCTATTGATGGGGCAGTGGTCAATTTTCCCCCATTCACCTTCACCGCATTGGCTTTCCAGTGTCTGGGAAACTTGCAGGGATATTAATCAAAATTTCACATCTTCTGTGAGCATTTAGTCACTTGCAAGCCACAAATGCAAACAGAGCTGCAAACCCTTTAAAAATTTCTCGCAATATGGACCACAGGGTTCAACTTCAGTGCTCCTCCATCTCGGCTGCAACTTACAAACTATCACTCCTCCCAGTGAGTCCACTCCCAATCTCTGCACTAGTGGATGCATTTAACTGGAACTGCAGAGTTCTGACTAGTGATTTCTTCAGTTTTGCAAAGAACTGTTGTAGCTAGATGCCAGTCTTAGAGGCACCAGCTGTCCAGAGATTAATTCTACAAACTAATCAACAAAATGCACAAATTGGTTGGTCATTATCACATCACAGTGCATGGGACACAGCACCACACTTCATTGCCCACTACAATTCTCTATCTTGAAATGACTTAAGTGGTAAAAAAAAAATGCTCTGGATATTTAAGCCCTCCTCTCAATCAATCCCTCTTTACAGGTATCTCTCTCACATACAGATTTCATTCTTTGTATGTATAACACAGAAACAGGTCCTATGGCCCACCGACTGTCAAGTAACTTTTCCTCATTTATCCATTGGTCTACTCTACCTACGCTCATGCCTATGTGACCAGGCACCACATTATAGATGAAAACTATAAATTCATTGTTGGCTGAATCTTGGATGGTGACAAAGAGGCATGCAGAAGGGTGACAGATCAGCTGGTTGAGTGGTGCTGCAACACCAACCTTGCACTCAATGCCAGCAAGACCTGGGAACTGACTGTGGGCTTTAGGAAAGTGAAGTCAGGAAAATACACATTAATCATCATTGAAGGGTTAGCAGTGGAAAAGGTGAGCAGCTTCAAATTCCTGGGTGTCAACTTATCAAAAGATTTATCTTGGGCACAAAACATTGATGCAATCATGAACAAGGTTTGCCAATGGCTCTACTTCATGAGAGTTTGAGGAGAGCTCTCTGACTGATTACACTAAACTCAGAATCAGAATTAGGCATATGCATGAAATATGTTGTTTTTGCACGCAAAAAATTAATGAAGTAGTGTTCATGGGTTCAATGTCCATTTAGAAATCTGAAATCAGATGGGAAGGAGCTATTCCTGAATCATTGAGTGCATGCTTTCAGGCTCCTGTACTTCCTTCCTGATGGTAGCAATGAGAAGGGGGCATAGCCTGAGTGATGGGGCTCCTTAATGATGGATGACATCTTCTTGAGGCATCGTTCCTTGAAGATGTCCTGGATGCTGGGGAGGCTAGTGCCCATGGTGGTGCTGACTGAGTTCACAACTTTCTGCAGCTTCTTTCGATCCTGTGCAGTAGCCCCCGCGTTTCCTCCCCTCCCCCCCATAGCAGACAGTGATGCAGCCAGTTAGAATGCTGCCTGATATGGAGGCTCCAATGCACAGGGTTGAAAGAGACTGAAGAGGGTTGTAATCTCTGCCAGCTCCATCACAGGCACAAGCCTCCTCATCAGGGAGCCTGAAGATGCGCACTGAATGTTTTAGGAACAGATTTTTCCCCTCCACCATCAGATTTCTGAATGGTCCATCAGAATCTGAAGGGAGCTGTGAGCGGCTATCGCTATGTGGCTCACTGTAGTTGACAGATAGGCCTCTGTACTCATGTGGTCTCTCTCTCTCTCTCTTTCAATAATGTAGGAGGATGTGACCATGGCTTTGCGTTATGGATTGGATTATTGCGGTTATGGACTGTGGACTTTCTCAGACTTATGGTCTTTAAATTGTGTTTTTGCCTATTCCTTTCTGTTTTGTTATGTGAAGAGAGGGGGGTTTTGGGAGATGATAATCTTATTGTGTTCTGTTAGTTTTTTTTACATGGGGTGAGGCAGGTTTGGGGGTCAAAGCTCTTGTTCCATTTTGTGCACCGGAGGGGGATTTGGGAGTTGATGATCGAAGTGCCATTCTTTTTTTGTGCGGTGGGGTGGGATGTGGGTTTGATGTTTCTCTACGAACGTCGCTCATGTTCTTTCTTTGTTTCATGGCTATCTGGAGAAGAAGAATCTCAGAGTCATATTTGGACACATGCTTTGATAATAAACCAATCTATGAACCTTTGAATACTTCTATGCATTTCCACACTTCTCTCCATATACTGTAATTCCCATTTCTATTTCAGTCTATCTTTGTTGTCAATCAATATCCAACTCCAGCTGTTTCTCTATCTTTCCCAATCGTTGGTAGACTCATTCAATTCCTCACACTGTCAACACATCCCTCTCTCTCTTTCCTTCCTGTCAATATCTGCCCATAATGTACATCAGTTTGGATGCGTATGTGGCAGGTCTGGACACTTCATTAGTGAGTGTGCATATGAAGCAATTGAAAAAGCTGCATTACATTCTTTAGGAAGTTACCATCAAAGCTGAGTTATGTTTCAAAGACATCTTGAGGGCTTTTTCACTGAAGCTGTGAAGATTAAGCAGTTATTTTCAAGATTTTTATGGGATGTAATAAGGTAAATAATGATGGATTGATTCTATTACTCAGGAAGATGCTCTGAGAGAGAACAAATTTAAAATAATTATAGAAGAAAATTAAAGTAGAGGTTGGAAATAAAAGCCTTCATGCAAAGGAACATTTTCTACTAGAGCAAAGAGGATTACTAAGAAGTTTAATGAAGGTTTTTTTAAATGCTGAAGGATTTTGATTGAGTGAATTGAAAGAGTGGTTCGGAAGTCAATTAACATTGTCACTAAGAGTGAGGAAGAAGTACCAGGAGAAAATGTCTTTAAACTGGGGATTGTTGGAGCATTGAATGGTTTGCAATCTGAAGGAAAGGCTCGGAACTACTGCCTGCCTTGTAGGAATACTGAACAAATAAGTGATGCAAGGATACGAAGAAAATTAGCTTTCTTCTTTGTAAATTCTGACAAAGAAGTGTAACAGAGAGCTACTTCGAGAAAGGGCAACTCCTCAGCATCGTGAGGTTTGTGAGACTCTGTCAACAACGAGTGTATACATGGCTTTTGACCTGTGCCTAGCTACACAGTTATGAGTGTAGAGAGAGCAGAGGAGTGGGCTAATGAAAAAGTAGGTGCTTGAAATCAGAGGTAAGTTTTTTTTTTAAACACAGGGATTGTTGGATGCATGGAAAGCATTGACAGGGGTGATGCTAAAGGCAAATACATTAGGGACATATAAGAAATTCTCAGATTGACACTTGGATGATATAAAAATGGAGGGTTATGTAGGAGGGAAGTGTTAGATTGATCCCAGAGTAGGCTATAAGGTTGGTGCAATATCACGTGATGAATGTTTTGTACTGTGTTGTTATATACAAGGGGTGATTGATAACTATGTGGTCTGAGGTAGAAGGAGATGAGTTATTAACTTCAAACTTTCTGCATAATCACTCAAAGAGTTGACCTGCATGTGCATGCAACAAGAACTGTATAACTCATCTCCTTCTACCTTAGGCCACAAACTTATCAATCACCCATCTGTGGACACTTTCTGGAGGTCCAAGATCCGTATGCTCCACGACCGCTGGACTAAGCGTGTAAACGTAGGAGGGGGCTATGTTGAAAAATAAACGTGCTAGGTTCTCTAAAATTGACTCCTTCTACCTTAGACCACGAACTTATCAATCACCTCTCATATTATGATCTAACCCTAAGGCTTGATACAAGCAGGTGCCCCGGGTGTCATCACTATTTGACTGATGAGATGTGGACACCAATTAGGATGCCAGTAAAACCAAGCAGCCATGATGCCGAACCACCCACAGAACGATCCCGGAGCAAGAGTTGGGTTTACATTGAAATGGCATTGCCAGAAGGAGCCTTCTGCTCAAACTCCAAATGAGTGCACACTTTTTGATTAAAAAGTGAAGTAAGCTATCTTGTCAATGCTGGCCTCAGTGCTGAAGTGTCCTGTAGATACAAAGCCCGCTGATTTGTGTAAAGAAGCAGAAACCTCCATCAGGCACTAGGGGCCTGATTCCGGGGTTTCTTGAGATGCTCTCGTTACCGCGCAGCTCGATGGATGTGATTAAATGTTCCCGTTTCAGCCTGATACAGCTGAGAATCACAACTGCATCCAAGGTCTGTACAGTTAATAATGACGTATTAATGTGATTGAGCAATCTATTGTTGCTTAAGACTGACAAAAACAATGCCAATTGTGGCCATACTTCTCATCGGACTCCTCGTAAGAAACGTGGCTGTCGATCAGGGATACAGGTGCTATTAAGAAAACAGGGTTTTTGACTCCCAATACCGACTATCTTGCTGGCAAACATACAGTCTCCAGTAAATAAAATTGAAGATCTCACAGCTAGGATGCTGTATCAGAGGGGCTTTAGGAACGCTTGCATCCTTTTTCACAGAATCCTGGTTCACCCCTTCTGTAGCGGGCACGATGATTCAGATTGAGGGATACACCATACAACATCAGGGCAGGACTGTCGAGTGTCTCAAAAGCAGAGCTGGAGGTGCATGCCTCATGATCAACTCCTCTTGGTGCACGGATGTATCAGTGATGTCCCAATTCCACTCACCAGGCCTGGAAGGAATATCTCACAATGAAATGTTGTCCATTTTACTTGCTGCGGGAGATTTCAAGGATCATTTTGGTAACAGTGTACATTCCACCTCAGGCCAACGTCAAACAAGCCTTGGATGATATGAGCAATGTGATCAACGTGCACAAGACAGCACACCCTGATGCCTTCACCATCATTTTGGGGGATTTTAATCAGAACAGCTTGAAAAAGTCACGAAATAATTATCATCAACAAATTACTTGTAGTACCAGAGGAAACAACACTCTGGACCTCTGTTATACCACTATCAAGAATGCCTACCATGCTATTCCAGGTCCACACTTCAGAAAGTCTGATCATCTGACTGTATTTCTACTCCCTGGGTACAGACAGTGGCTGAAGACTATAGCACCAGTACTGAGGACCTAGAAGGTCTGGACAAGGGTGGCACAGGAGCACTTACAGGACTGCTTTGAATCGGGGGACTGGACTGTAATCAGGGATTCGTCTTTGAGTATGGATGAGGATGCCGCAGTTGTTACGGACGTCATTAAAACCTGTGTGGATGAGTGTATGCCTACGAAAACTTCCTGTAAATCCCAAACCAAAAGCCAAGGACGAACCAGGATGATCGTTGTCTGCTGAGGGCTACATCTGTGGCAGTTAAGTCTGGTGTCACAGGTCTGAATGAGAAAAACAGGTATGACTTGTGGAGGGCTATTTCAAGAGTGAAGAAACAATTCTGAGTGAGGCTGGAGGTGATATCAGATGCACAGCAACTCTGGCAGGGTTTGCAGGATGTTACTTCCTACAAAGCAAAACCCAATTGTACGAATGGCAAGGGTGCTTCACTACCAGATGAGCACAGTGCCTTCTATGCCTGCTTTGAAAGGGAGAATATAATTACAGCAGTGAAGATCCCTGCTGCACCCAGTGACCCCGTGATCTCTATCTCAGAGGCCAGCATCAGGCTGTCTTTCAGGAGGGTGAACCCTTGCAAGGCGGCAGGCCCTGATGGAGTACCCGGTAAGGCTCTGAAAACTTGTGCCAATGAACTGGTGGGAGTATTCAAGGACATTTTCAACCTTTCACTGCTACGGTCAGAAGTTCCCACCTGCTTCAAAAAAGCGACAACTATACCAGTGCACAAGAAGACTAGTGTGATCTGCCTTAATGACTATCACCTGGTAGTACTCACATCTACAGTCATGAAATGCTTTGAGAGGTTGGTCATGGCCAGAATCAACTCCTGCCTCAGCAAGGACCTGGACCCACTACAGTTTGCCTATCGCCACAATAGGTCTACGGCAGACGCAATCTCAATGGGTCTTCATACAGCCTTAGATCACCTGGACAATAAAAACACCTATGTCTGGATGCTATTGGTTGACTATAACTCAAGAGTTTAGCACAATCATTCTCGCAATCCTGATCGATAATCTACAGAACCTGAGCCTCTGCAACTGTATCCTCGACTTCCTCACCAGAAGACCACATTTTATGCAGACTGTTAATAATATCTCCTCCTCACTGATAATCAACATTGGTGCACCTCAGGGGTATGTGCTTACCTACCCCCTCTATATCATAACTGGTATAGCTCAAATGCTATCTATAAATTTGCTTATGATACAACCATTGTTGGTGGAATATCAGCAGGAGATAAGAGGGCATACAGGAATGAGATATACCAGCTAGTTGTGTGGTGACGCAGCAACAACCTTGCACTCAATGTCAATAAGACAAAAGAGCTGATTGTGGACTTCAGGAAAAGTAAGATGAAGGAACATAAACTAATCCTCATAGAAGTTCCTGGGTGTCAAGATCTCTAAGGATCAAACCTGGTCCCAACATATCGATGCAGCTATAAGGTAGGCAAGACAGTGGCTATATTTCATTAGGAGTTTGAAGAGATTTGGTTTGTTACCTAATACACTCAAAAACATCTATAGATGTACTGTGAAGAGCATTCTGACAAGTTGCATCACTGTCTGGTATTGGGGAGGCTACTGCAAATGACCAAAAGAAACTACAGAAAGTGGTAAAATTAGTCAACTCCAACGTGGGTACTAACCTCCATAGTATCCAAGACTCCTTCAAGGAGCAGTGCCTCAGAAAGGTGGCATCTATTATTAAGGACCCATCATCCAGGACATACCCTCTTCTCATTGTTACCATCAGGAAGGAGGTACAGAAGCCTGAAGGCACACATTCAGTGATTCAGGAACAGCTTCTTCCCCTCTGCCATTCAATGTCTAAATGGACATTGAACCCATGAACACTACCTCACCATATTAATCTATTCTACGCATATATATACTTACTGATTCTGATTGGCAACTCAAGAAGCTGAACACCTCTATCTCTACCGACTAAAAAAATAGACAACAATCATCACCTTTTCACCCACAGTAGACACCCTTCGCCAGTGCAGTAACCCTCAAAATCAGAATGGTTAAATGGTACAATTCTCTTTTCTATTATTAAAAAATTTAAAAAGAAACAAAGTAAATAAGTTACCTTAAGAAGCAACTAAGTTTTTTCAAAGAAGCACTTTTACTATGAGAGGGAATGATGAAAAGGAATGGGACTATTGGAGCCCATGCATGGACAAAACATCACCATGTGGTGGGTTGAATACTTGCTTCTATTATTTTTCTAATCTGTCTCTAATCTTATATATTTCTCATACTTTTTATGAGAGATGAAGAGTCCATTTGGCCCATTGAGTCTACACTGGCTCTCAGAGCATTCCCAGTATGCTATTCACCTATTTATTTCCTGATTTTCTTCATTTGTTAATCAACTTCACCTTGATTTTATAACCCACCAATGCCCGGGCAATTTATGGTAGCCAATTAACCCATCAACCATCGCATCTTTGGGACATGGGAGGAAGTCAAAACACCAAGAGACACCATGCGAACTCTAGATAAGCAGCATCATCATCATGGAGTTGTGAGGTAAGAGCGGCTGTAATTTTTTGTGATTCATTGTTTCTCTGACCTTTTCTGTCAACTTTTAGCTTCCAAGAATATCTTTCCTACCTCTCTTTCGTGGTCTTCTGTTTGTCTCTCTCACTCACTCAAGCCTTTCTTCGCATCATGAAGTGCTTTGAGAGGCTTGTCATAGAACACATTAACTCCAGCATCCCACACAACTTCAACCCACTGCAATTCGCCTACTGCTGAAATAGGGCTCTAATCCTATACTCATCTGGACAGTAATAACACCTACATTAGTCTATTGTTTATTGACTACAGCTCCAAGAAAACTCATCTCCAAACACCTACATCTGGGATTCAACACCTCCTTTTGCAACCAGATCCTTGACTTCCTGACACAATCAATAAGGATAGATATTGAAACCTCTACCATGATTACTCTCAACACTGCTACCCCCACAAGGCTGCATCTTCAGTCCCCTACTCCACTCACGTCATGGTACACTGCATCTCAAATAACGGTGAGTCAGAGTACGGGAAGGTCTAGTGACACGTTGTCATGACAGCAACCTTTTGCTCAATGTCAGCAAAACAAAAAAAATAAAAGCTGGTCATTGACTTCAGGAAGGGGGACTGTGCACACCCTCCTGTCTATATCAATGGTTCTAAGTTCAAGAGGGTTGAGAGCTACAAGTTCCTAGGAGTAAATATTACCAATAAACTGTCCTGGTCCAAACTCATTGACACCACAGTCAAGAAAGCTCAGTAGTGCCTTTACCTGCTCAGGAGGTTCAAGAAATTTGGCATGTCCCCTTCGGCCTTCACCAATTTTTAATCAATGCATTCTATCCCAATGCATCATGGCTTGGTACGGCAACTGCTGTACCTGTGACCATAAGAAACTAAAGAGATTTGTGGACACTGCTCAGCACATCATGGAATCCAGATTTCCCTCAATGGACTTTCTACACCTCTCACTGCCTCAATAAAGCAGCCTACATAATCAAAGCCCCATCCAACCCAGGCATTTTCTGTTTTCTCTCCTCCCATGGCAAAAAAAAAACAAAAGCCTGTAGGTACATACCACTGGGCTCAAAAACAGCTTCTATACTACAGTTATAAAACTGCCGAATATATTTTTAAATTGAGATACAGTGTGGAATCAGCCCTTCGAGCCATGTTGACCAGCAATCTTCCAATTTAACCCTAGCTTAATCACGGGACAATTTACAATGACCAATTAACCTACAAGTGTGAATAGCCCATTCCAGTCCTTTGAGCTGCACCAGCTACTTTAATCCCAATCTAATCACAGGACAATTTACAATGACCAATTAAACTACCAACCAGCGTGTCTTTGGACTGTGGGAGAAAACCAGAGTACCTGGAGGAAACCCATGCAGCCACAGGAAGAATGTACAAACTCCTTACAGACAGCAACAGGAATTCAACCCGGGTAACTGGTACTTGTGCTGCCCCTAGTACAATAAGAATGACTCCTGATCTCATGATCCACCTTGTTATAACCTTGCACCTTATTCTTTCACTATACTTTCTTAAACTGTAACACCTTATTTTGTACTGTTACTACCTCAACGCACTGATCTGCGTGAATGTAATGCAAGACAAGTTTTTCATTGCACTTGAGTACATGTGACCAATACCTCCCCTTTTCCTTCTCACATTGGTTACTCTTTATATTACCAGCCATTTATCTATGTAAGTAGATGCAGGAACATATCAGTAGATATATAACCGTATAACAATTACAGCACGGAAACAGGCCATCTTGGCCCTTCTAGTCCGTGCCAAACTTCTACCCTATCCTAGTCCCATCGAACTGCACTCAGCCCATAACCCTCCATTCCTTTCCGGTCCATATATCTATCCAATTTAACTTTAAACAACAACATAGAACCTGCCTCAACCACTTCTGCTGGAAGCTCATTCCACACAGCTACCACTCTCTAAGTAAAGAAGTTCCCCCTCATGTTACCCCTAAACTTTTGTCCTCTAACTCTCAACCCATGTCCTCTTGTTTGAATCTAACCACGACAACTCTATCAATCCCACTCATAATTTTAAACACCTCTATCAAGTCCCCCCTCAACCTTCTACGCTCCAAAGAATAAAGACCTAACTTGTTTAACCTTTCCTGTAACTTAGGAGATGAAACCCAGGTAACATTCTCTGTACTCTCTCAATTTTGTTGACATCTTTCCTATAATTCGATGACCAGAAATGTACACAATACTCCAAATTTGGCCTTAGCAATGCCTTGTACAATTTCAACATTACATCCCAACTCCTATACTCAATGCTCTGATTAATAAAGGTCAGCAAACCAAAAGCTTTCTTCACCACCCTATCCACATGAGATTCCATCTTCAGGGACTATGCATCATTATTCCTAGATCCCACTGTTCCACAGCATTCTTTAATGCCCTACCATTTACCATGTGTGTCCTATTTTGATCAGTTCTACCAAAATGTAGCACCTCACATTTTTCAGCATTAAACTCCATCTGCCATCTTTCAGCCCACTCTTCTAACTGTCCTAAATCTCTCTGCAAGTATTGAAAACCTACCTCATCATCCACAACACCACCTATCTTAGTATCATCTGCATACTTACTAATCCAATTTACCACCCCATCATCCAGATCATTAATATATACGACAAACAACATTGGACCCAGTACAGGCCCCTGAGGCACACTGCTACAACACCGTCCTCCAATCTGACACACAGTTATCCATCACTACTCTCTGGCGTCTCCCATCTAGCCACTGCAGAATCCATTTTACTACTTCCATATTAATGCCTAACGATTGAACCTTCCTAACTAACCTTCTGTGTGGAACCTTGTCAAAGGCCTTACTGAAGTCCATATAGATAACATCCACCGCTTTACCCTCGTCAACTTTCTTAGTAACATCATCAAAAAATTCAATAAGATTTGTCAAACATGACCTTCCATATTTTGATATTTTGATAACCATTTGTTTGTTCGTTTTGTGCTGTGTCATATGACATAGGTGATTATGGCCTTTCCATGACCATGATTGTTCTTGGCAAATATTTCTATAGAAGTGGTTTCCCATTGCCCTCTTCTTGGCAGTGACTTTACAAGATGGGTGACCCCAGCAATTATCAATGCAATAAGAGATTGTCTGCCTGGCATCAGTTGTCACTTAGCCAGGACTTGGGAAACACACCAGCTGCTCATACGACTTTCCAGCACCTGCTCCCATGACTTCATGTGACCCTGATCGAGGGCTAAGCAGGCACAACACCTTGCCTGGGGGTGGCCTGCAGGCTAGCAGAGGGAAGGAGCTCCTAATAACTTCTTTAATAGAGACATATCTCCAACATGCCACCCGTGATAGATAATAGACAAACATAAATGGAAAGGCAGTCAGGCAAGATGGGTACTGCAGGTGCACAGAATGACAAGAAACTGAAGTATAAGATTATATAGGTCAGATTTTCAGCAACTTTTATACCTTGAAAGACTGACTACCAGCAAACCTCCAAAACACCAGCTCCACATCAAATTTTGAGTGATTGACTGAAATAAATAAGGTATCTAACTTTAATTCATTTGCAACTATATAATTTACTTTAGAAATCAAGTCATGATCATTCAGTTGAATTGTCATAGGCATTTATAGGTCTTAAACTGTGGGACTTCATACCTGTGATGCTGTACTTACTAATGGGACTTAATGCATATTGATAATTCAGCACCTGAAGCCTGCCATTATGTTGGAATCAGTATGTAGCTGATTACTTATTTATATATCACTCAGTATAGGACAACTCTGTTAGCAAATAGTTCTTTGTTTAGACCTGGGCAACATAAGCAGCAGTTTATACCTCTCCCATCCAGAGGGCTGTAGAGCATGTGCAGGTTGACGGAACTAGGCAGATTAACGGTTCAGCATGGACAAGATGGGGCAAAGGACCTGTTTCTCTGCAGTAGTGCTCCATGACAGGTTTGCTGGCTCAGCTTCCACCACACGTTATTGAAGAAGTCAAGAACTGTTGTTTTTTTACTAACATCTAAGCAATATAGTTTGGCTATCATCAGTTGGCAGCTTGTTGATTTTCGCTGTGCAAATATTAACTGTACTGCAGCACTACCTATTAAAATCACTGAAGTTTGCTTTGACAGCACTTGCAAGTTTCCCACTAGGTTATCCACTCTTCGAACTTGCAAGTACCTTGTTCCTTCATGAAAAAGGCTAAGTGCTGGATCCCTCTCAACCTAATAACTCTGTGGAGTATTTCCAGAGGATGAGTAAACATCATTTTCTCAAGGCTTTCCCAACGATGCTCGCAATCTGCAATCTGTAAAGCCTCTCTCCCTCAACACGTGGCACGGTAGTATAGTGAGGTGGCACAGTAGTGTAGCGGTTAGCATAGTTACAGTACCAGCGATCGGGGTTCAATTCCCATCACTGCCTCTAAGGAGTTTGTACTTTCTCCCCGTGACAGCATGGGTTTCCTCTGGGTGCTCCAGTTTCCTTCCACAGTCCAAAGACATACCATTGGTAGGTTAATTGGTCATTATAAATTGTCCCTGTGATTAGGTTAGGGTTAAATTGGGGGGGGGGGGGTTGCTTGGCGGTGTGGCTCATAGGTCTGGAAGGGCCTACTCCTCACTGTGTCTCAATAAATAAATAACATCTCTTTCTCCCTACTTAGTTTTTCTGTAACACAAGAGATTCTGTAGATGTTGGGAACCTTGAGCAACACACCAAGGATCTCAGCAAGACAGGCAATATCTCTGGAGGGGAATAAACAGTCAACATTTCAGTCCGAGACCCTTCATCAGGATTGGGAAGGAAGGTGGTACTTCTCTTGATGTGCAGCCTGTGCCTGCTCCCACTATCAAAGTCCAGTGTTAACTTGGACATTGCTGAGGCAGCTCCTGTGTTACACAAGTTTTGTTATTTTACATTGGTTTATATTAGATTTTGAAGACTGAATGAAAGGGGTAAACTAAAAGGAAATCACTCAATGTCAATGGGACGACTGTGATGGAAATGAAAATTTATCTTAGTATATTCACCTTAACATAGTCACAATACATAAAAGGGATATTAATCTAAATTTGACATGATCTAACTCAATATAGAACAAAAATATATACGTAGACAAATTTGCTTGAGGGAGAAATCAAATTATGCATTTGAAACATAAACATGACCAGGGATGTTTTGAGTCTGACTGGCAGTCAGTTTTCAATTAAGCTGACAGGCTGTTAAGCCCACAAGTTTTTGAAACTACATTTAAGCAGAGCAAACTGTTCAAATCACTCGGGTAGATAATGGCAGTTAGATCCTGCATTTGGAAAGAAGTGCAGGTTAATTACAAAACCAATCGTTCAGTAGGTGAATTACACTACCTTGAGAAGTACAATCCGACAATGACTTTGAGGCATTCTGTTATGCTTTTATATTTTAAAACAAGGGCCATCAAAGAGTAGACTGAGAAATAGGGCATATTACAGAAAGCTTTTAATATTATCCAATACTTACCTAGGTTTCAGACTAGTAAACAGAGGGACCCTGGATTCAACTGTGAGAGTTGCCTAAAATATGAGAGGCCAAAGTATCACAAGCAAGATTAGCAGAAAACACCAATAAATATAAAAAAGACTGAAACTCTTTTACTGTAGAAAGGTACTATTGTGAGAGCAAATGTGTCTGCCAGAGAGGAATTATGCACTCAGCAGTAAGAATGTGTCCATAGTGCATTTATAGAGATTTCTCTAACCTTGAAGCAAGAATTTGTTCCTTCATGGAGCAATTCAAGCAAGGCCATCAGCATCACTTCTCATATCACAAGATTGTAAAGCAGGGTTTGTCAAAACTCCACCTTAGCAACAATCCAATGTTAGGGGTGTTATTGGAGGTTGGCATTGTTGCAGTCACAGTGGCAATAATGCCTTTAAGTAGCATCCCCTGTTTTGTGATATTATCCATACAATGAAATGTAACAGTGAACCAGAGAACTCAAAATTGCACCTTTTTAAGAGTATGAATGTTTTAAAGGATAGTGCCTGTGGGATCTGATGATTACTACTTTGAGATGGCAGGTTTCTGCAGAGTAAACAGTATACGTGCTTGGACTATTTAATACAAAATCGCAGCTCAAGATACTGAACTAAAGTGAGGCCATTGAGCCTGAAGTTGAAGCTTAACATGGCTCAAGGATTTCCTTATTTAATCGAGATACAGTGCAGAACAGGCCGCGCCGCCCAGCAGCGCCTGCTTTAATCCTAACCTAATCACGGGACAATTTACAGTGGCCGATCAACCTACCAATCAGGACTGCAGAAGGAAACACGGAGCACCCGGAGGAAACCCACGCGGTCACGGGGAGAACGTACAAACTCCGTACAGGCAGCAACGGGAATTGAACCCGGGTCGCCGGTACTGCAAAGCGTTGCTCTAACCACTACGCAACCATGCCTCCCAACGTGCATGGGGTTGGGGCTATTGCTAATTTTGAAGAATGCGTTGACAAACTGACTAATTCCTTCGTTTGGGGCGTTTAAAAATAGTTCTGGTTGGTCTTGTTTTACGTGCTGTTTCTCTCCTCTCCAGTATAGCCTCAGCTGCTCAAGAGGAGGGAGAAGAAGCAAATCCACTTAACCTTGTGAATTATCAGCTTCCTGCTTAACTCCATGCCTAATAATATGGTTTCAAGGAAATAAGAGATGGAAATCTATGATCCAACAGACAAGGCTCCAGGAATTGAATTATATATTAGACAGCATAGCAGATACAATAGTTTGTGCTTTTTTATTTATATCTTCAATAGGAAGAATTTTCAATGTGTATCATGAATAGATATGAGCCAAAGACTTTGAAAAGACACATGTGATAAGGCCTCGGTTGGTAATCTATATAAGTGAGGTCCAATGCTCAAGTTAGAACTCCTCTTCTAAGCTGGGTCTGTCGAGCGTTGTGGGCATGCTATTTTGGTGCTGGAATGTGTGGCGACATTTGTGGGCTGCCCCCAGCACATCCTTGGGTTGGGTTGGTTGTTAAAGCAAATGACACGTTTCACTGTCCTTTTCGATGTACGTGTGATAGATAAATGAATATCTGAATCTGAAAAGACAAAACAGCATTTTTGCCCCCTAAAATGACAACCTGCTCAGGTTTTATAGTTGCCCTTCAGCCCCACATGTCGGGACTGGAGGATTCTGAGTTATAAGGAAACACTGAATAGGTTAGGGCTTTATTCCTTAGAATGTAGAAGATTGAGAGGAGATTTGATAGAGGTAGACAAGACTATGAGGGGTATACATAGGGTAAATACAAGCAGGCTTTTTCCACTGCAATTGAGTTGGACTACAACTAAAGGTTATTGGTTAAGGGTGAAGGGTGAAAGGTGAAAAGTTTAAGGGAAACATGAACTCTCAGAGAGTTGTGAGAGTGTGGAACAAGCTGCCAGCACAAGTGGTGCATGTGCGCTCGATTTCAACACTTAAGCGAAGTTTGAATAGGTACATGGATGACAGGGTTATGGAGGGCTATGGCCCAGTACAGGTCGATGGGAATATGCAGTTTAAGTGTTTTTGGACTAGATGGGCTGAAGGGCCTGTTACTGTGCTGTTCTTTTCTATGACTCTATGACATTCCTGATCTCTGGTTGTATAGTTGCATGGTGTGGGCAGTGTGGCTTTAAGTCATTCAGTGGGGTATTGTAATTGGCTTGCTCCTGGGCCTGGCTAATGAAGTCATTCATGAGTTCAGCGTCGGGCAGTTGAGGGTTCTGCCTGAGCTGATCGCCTGCTCGCCATTTGGGGTTAAGTCAATGTCCATGTGTCCCGAAAGAAGGTTCACCCGTTGAGGGAATGTCCACATTTACACTGGGGACTTCTGGGACCTGTGTGTACCACAGGGGCCCAGGTGCATTCTGGAGAGAGATGACCTATTATAATTTGAAGCTATTGACTGTAAAGTGCATCAATCGTAAAATACTGTAGTATTGTAATGATGTAATGCTGTAATCACTGAATAAACCTTCTTTGAGAAAGGAAAACAGCAATAATCTCTACTCCCAAAATGCTAAAATGATGTTTTCCTTCTCCAACCCTTCAGTAAAATATGGTCACATCACGCAATAAATTAAACTATTCCCTACAGATACTTCAATTTGTCTATGGTATAAAAAATAACAGTCACAATCGTAGCGTTATGTGAAATCAGGTCCGCGGATTCAGTAAGCAGGGATAGAAGACACTCATCACTAGTAAGTAAGTTAACAATTTATCTACAGGATAAGACGGGCACGAAACATTCAGTAACCACTTGCAAGTTACACCCATTTACACATACTTATCTAAAGTGTGAACTCGAGCCCCCTCTCACCACAATACACTTCTGTTGTTCTCATGGCACCAGTCATGAGCCAGCCCAAAGTGAAAAAAACTGGTGCCTTCAGTGCACTAGATTTATACTCTACAGGTGGCATGGCAACAAACGGCAGCCAGTGGAAGGGCTGCAATGCTCCTTGAACAAGCCAATTCTCCAGAGCATGGGGGAGTGGCTTTCAATGAACGGGTAAGATTGCAACAGACAGCAAGGATGGTGACTCAAATGCTTTGTTCTACAGTCTGGGCCAGCAGAAAGGGCTGTCTGCCGAATAGTACAATTGACAATGGCAACAAAGTATCAGCATAGCTTCACTCTTTACACAGAATGTGACGGTTAAGGCTCCTTCACCTAGAATACCATAAGACTATAAGTTATAGGAGCAGAATTAGACCATTCGGCCCATCGATTCTGCTCCACCACTTCGCCATGGCTGACCTATTTTTCCTCTCAGCCCTAATCCCCCTCTCCCCTTATCCCTTCATGCCCTGACCAATCAAGAATCTATCAACGTCTGCATTAAATATACATAAAGACTTGGCCTCAACAGCTGCCTGTGGCAACAAATTCCACAGATTCACCACTCTCTGACTAAAGAAATTCCTCCTCATCCCTTTTCTAAAAGGACACCCCTCTATTTTGAGGCTGTATCCTCTGGTCTTAGACACTCCAGCACAGGAAACATCCTCTCCATATCCACTTTATCAATGCCTTTCACCATTCGATAGGTTTCAATTAGGTCACCCTTCATTCTTCTAAATTCCGGTTAATACAGGCCCAGAACCATCAAATGCTCTTCGTGTGATAACCCATTCAATTCTGGAATCATTTTCGTGAACTTTCTTTGAACCTTCTCCAGTTTCAGCACAGCCTTTCTAAAAACTGCTCACAATACTCCAAGTGAGGCATCACCAGTGTTTCATAAAATTTCAATATGATATCTGTGCTTTTACATTCTAGTCCTCTTGAAATGAATGCTAATACTGCATTTGCCTTCCTCATCACAGACTCAACCTGTAACTTAATCTTTAGGGAATCCTGCACAAGACCTCCCAAATCTCCTTGTGCCTCAGATTTTCGTATTTTTTCTCCATTTAGAAAATAGTTAACCCTTTAATTTCTTCTACCAAAGTGCATAACCATTCACGTCCTGACATTGTATTCCACATGCAGCTTCTTTACCCATTCTCCCAATCTATCTAAGTCCTTCTGTGCACTCCCTGTTTCCTCAAAACTACCTGCCCCTCCATGTATCTTCGTATCATCTGCAAACTTTGTAAGAAAGCCATCAATTTCATCATCCAAATCATTGACATATAACGTATAAACAATTAGTCCCAACACAGACCCCCGTGGAACACCACTAGTCACCGGCAGCCAACCAGTAGAGTCTCCATATATTCCTACTCTTTTCCTCCTGCCAAATGGTGACTGCTTTATCCATGCTAGAATCTTTCCTGTAATACCATGGGCTCCTAGCTTGTTAAGTAGCATCATGTGTGGCATTTTGTCAAAGGCCTTCTGAAAATCTAAGTACATAACATCAACTAATTCTCTTTTGTCTATCTTGCTTGTTATTTTTTCAAAGAATTCCAACAGATTTGTCAGGCAAGATTTTCCCTTGAGGAGACCATGCTGAGTAGAGCCTATTTTAACATGTGCCTCCAAGTACACCAAGACCACATCCTTATCAATCAACTCCAATATCTTCCCAACAACTGAGGTCACACTAACTGGCCTATAGTTTCCTTTCTTTTGTCTCTCTCCCTTCTTGAAGAGTGGCATGACATTTCAATTTTCCAGTCTTCCAGAACCATTCCAGAATCTAGTGATTCTTGAAAGATCAGAATCAGAATCAGAATCAGGTTTTTTATCACCAGCATGTGTTGTGAAATTTGTTATTACTAATATTTGTCATTACTAATGCCTTCACAATTTCTTCAGCCACCTCTTTCAGAACCGTGAAGTGTGCTCCACCTGGTCCAGATGACTTATCTACCTTTAGACCTTTCAGTCTACCAAGAACTGACACCCTAGTAATGGATATTTCTTACACTTCATGACACCTGACACCTGGAACTTCCACCATACTGTTTGTGTTTTCCACAATGAAGACTGATGTAAAACACTTATCAGTTTGTTCACCATTTCCTTATCTCCCATTGCTATCTCTCCACCACCCTTTCCCAGTGGTCTGATATCCATGCATGCCTCTCTTTTACACTTTATGTGCCTGAAGAAAACTTTGGTATGCTCTTCAGTATTATTCACCAGCTACTTTTGCATTCCATCTTTACCTTCTTAATGCCTTTTTTATCTGCCTTCTTTTGGTTTTTAAAAGCTTCCCAAACCTCTGACTTCCCATTAATTTCTGCTCTATTATATGCCCACTCTTTGACTTTTATGTTGTCTTTGACTTTGCCTGATAGTCAATTGCTTCCAGAAATTCCAGCCTTTGCTGCTCTGTCATCATCCCTGCCAGTGTTCTTTTCCAATCAATTCAGGCCAACTCCTCTCTCATGCCTCTGTAACTCCCTTTACTCCATTGTAATACTGATACATCTGACCTTAGCTTCTCCTTCTCAAATTTCAGGGGGAGTTCAATCATATTATGATCACTTGGCCTAAGGGTTCTTTTACCTTAAGCTTTCTAATCAATTCTGGTTCACTGCACAACACCCAATCCAGAATATCTGATCCCCTAGCAGACTCAACCAAGAGTTGCTCTAAAAAGTCATCTTATGGGCATTATAGAAATTCCCTCTCTTGGAATCCTGCACCAATCTGATTTTCCCAATCTACCTGCATATTGAAATCCCCTATGAATATTGTAACATTGCCCTTTTGACAGCAATTTCTATCTTCTGTTGTAACATATAGACTTCATCCTTACTACTGTTTGGGGATCTGTATATAAATCCCATCAGTGTTTTCTTTTTTTTTTAAGTCATCCGTTAGTCTCATGAGACCATGGATTTGTGTCTTGGAAGGTTTCCAGGGCATAGGCGTGGGCAAGGCTGTATGGAAGACCGGCAGTTGCCCATGCTGCAAGTCTCCCCTGTCCACACCACCGATGTTGTCCAAGGGAAGGGCACTAGGGCCGATACAGCTTGGCACCGGTGTCGTCGCAGAGCAATGTGTGGTTAAGTGCCTTGCTCAAGGACACAACATGTTGCCTCAGCTGAGGCTCAAACTAGCTAGCTTCAGATCACTAGACCAACGCCTTAACCACTTGGTCTTCTTACTCTTGCAATTCCTTAGCTCTATCCACAATGATTCAACATCTTCTGACCTTATGTCACCTCTTTCTGATTATTTAATTTATTTTTCCCCAACAGAGCCACACCACCCCCTCTGCCTTCCTTCCTGTCCATTTGAAACAATGAGCATCCTTGGACATTAAGCTCCCAGCTATAATCTTCTTTCAGCTACAATTCAGTGATGCCTACAACATCATTCTTGCCAATCTGTAACTGTACTACAGGTTCATTGACTTCATTCCGTATACAGCACACATTCAAATATAGCATCTTTAGTCTCCCCAAAATCTCTCTTCAGTACCTTCTCACCTTGTCTACCAACGTCATTAGTTCCAATATGTACCAAGACTTCTGGCTGCTCACCCTCGCCCTTGAGGATACATGGACATGATCTGAAACATCCCTGATCCTGGAACTTGGGAGGAAACATACATCCGAGTGTCTCTATCACACCCACAGAATCTTGTTTCTGTTCCTCTGAATAAGAAATCTCCTATCAACATTGCGGCCCTCTTCATCTCTCCACTCTTCTGATCCACAGCACCAGACTCAGTGCCAGAGGCCCAGTCACTGTGGGTTCCTCCTGGTAGGTCGTCCCCCTCAATTTCTATTCTTACTATTGAGGGGATCGGCCACAAGTGTACTCTGCACTGGCTGTGCATTTCCACTCCTTCTCCTGACAGTCACCCAGATACCTGTCTCCTGCAAGCTAAGGTTAACTACTTCCCTGTAGCTCCTGTCTATCACCTCCTCATTCTCCCATATGAGTCGAAGATCATTGAGCTGCAGCTCCAGATACTTAATACGTTCTCTCTGAAGTTGCAGCTCGGTGCACCTGGTGTAGGTATGTTTATCTGGAAGACCTCCGGTCTCCTAGACTTCTCACATCCCACATGCAATATAGAATATTGTCTCTGGAGCCATTCTCGCTGTACTATGCACTAATAGATGAGGAATGAACAAATAAGTTCACAGAGAGAGTAACTTGCAAGACAATCTACCTCGCCCAAGCCTGATGAGCCAAAGCCACTCTAAAGACTGGCACGCTCAAAGAATGTCCGCTCCACTTGTACTTGAGTTCTTCTTATTGGCCCTTTCTATGAATTCTGCTTGCTGATTGGTCTCTTCTCAAATCAGAAAAACTGCGTGAAACTGTGTCTTCAACATCTTGATCGGTGCACTAATTAAAAAGTAGCTCTTTTCACATGCTCCTGGTGTAGACTGGCCAACTCAGAATCAGTGAAAAACCATGTCCAGAGACTGACAAACAACCAATGTGTTAAAGAAGCAAAAACCGTGCAAATACAAAATCACAAAAATTAATAATAAATAAACAGTAAATAAATACTGAGAACATGAGTTGTAGGATCCTTGAAAGTGAGCCCATAGGTTGTGAAATCAGTTCAGTGTTGAGGTGAGTGAAGTTATCCACACAGGTTCAGGAACCTGATGGTTGAAGGGTAATGACTGTTACTGAACCTGGTGCTGTGGAACCTAAGGCTCTTGTATCTCCTTCCAGATGGCAGCAGTGAGAAGAGAGCGTGGCCTGGATGGTGGGGGTCCCTGATGATGGATGTTGCTTTCCTGTGGCAGCGCTCTTTGCAGATGTGTTCAGTGTTGGGGAGGGCACGTGAGGGGTGGTTTCTGATGCTCCTCATGCTGCTGTTTCAAACAGGACTACAAGGTGGCTCTAAGGGGATGATATCCCAAGGGTTTTGGGATCACCGACTCACTTCAACAACATCCAAGCTCTGTTTCTCCATCCACTCTTGTCTACAGCTCAGTGTTGACTTTGCTTTTGCACAGAAACCGTACTTCTATATCAGTCTTGCATTACCTAACTGTTTACCAAATGTGGAATTATCCCACGGGCACTTGGAAGAAGTCAGCATGTCGCTCCGTAATCCTTCTGTCACAGGTAATGCCTGGAACTAAAGAGATTTCTGATGAACGCAACAAGCATCCCTACCTTGCAGATTAACACAAGAGTCAAGATTTTGTTTGAATGCATATATCTTGTCCTCCAATATACTAATCCAGAGCACATTTAAATCACAGGATTAACGATCTCAAGTTACCCCTTCTTTAATGTAGAGTGCTTTAATTATTGTGCCAAATGGTTACTCTAACAGCTTATTAGTCAGTAAGTGCCAGAGAACCACCATTACAAACATCAAATTTGCATTATTTCAAATTGTCCTATTACTGTAATTATAAAACAGCAGGTTTCCACATAAAATTGCCTTTTGTATTTTGTGGTGCATTGGTCACAGCAGTTTTTACTTTAGAGAAACATATCACGTGTAATTATAGGGACAGTTAGTGCACTGAAAAACATTGGAAAGAGGTCTCACCCATCTTCCATGTTATGAGATACCACAGACCGGGCTCAAGCACTGGCCAATGTGGTCAATTAGCAAGAAAAACATCAGTGCTATGTAAACTAAATTAAGAAACGGCTTTATTATTTCAGTCCCCGACCCTGTGTGAAGTGGGTGACCAGGAGAATGTCTTGTTGAAAAATATGTACCCAGCCTGATTCTCAGCTCCCTTGCAACACCACCTTTGGCTCCCTCACCTCAGCAGCAAGTGCCAATGTTCAGAAGACGTGCAGTAATCCTAGCACGACAGCCTCTGGAGTCCCCAGTGCATCACCAGCAACACGTCAAGAGCGTCTGAAAAATATTTAAATGAGCTGGATTGGTGGTATTGGCCAGAGCCAGCTCCTTTATGTATGGAACACACACATTTATCAGTTCCATAAAATCGTCAAACGTTTCAGCTTAGAAAGCCTCTGCTCATATTTTCTCTATAAACTGAATAATTACTCTCTCCACTTTCTATCAAATTCTATTTTTTAAAGAAATTATAGACTGCAGTTCAATTACCTTCTGTGATTGAATCGAGCCTTATGACAACTATCCTTTGTGTAAAGGATTTTTAAAAATTATTTTTGTAATTATCCTATGTTTATGCCCTTTCATGATCATCCTGTCAACTATGAGTAAACAACATTTATCCTATTGCAGCTCTCTTTAAGCTGAATGCTAACCTTCACTGTGAAACAGAAGCATCAAAACTTCAGCCTCTCTTCCCAACCGTTGCCCTCCATTCATTGTTGAAAGCTATTATGCATGCATGAGTAGATGCAGCAATTGCAATTAATGCACACTTGTCCAGGGTTGACAAGGGAAGAATGCACAAACGCATTAGTCTCTTAACTGATGGTCAGTCAGAATGATGGCGGTATGGTGTCACAGCTGGAACTGCAACTGCTTAAAATACAAACTAAATTACAGACTTCTTTGATGGAACATTAAAGTGCAAGCAGAAAGTTTGGATTCCTTCCAAGTGAGTCACCACCCAAAAGAGAAAAGAAGATAACTGTTTGTCTACCACTGACCGGGCTATATACAGTTTCAGAAATTTCTCTAACAGCTTGAGGGTTTGCTTTCTGGATTCCCACCCCACCAGCACCACGCTCCGGCTGACACCCACTCATGTGTGTTGCTCAGTCTAGAGGACTTTCCCCAAGAGATGGACAAAGTCCTAATTGGATCACACTTGGGGACACTGTAGCCATTTCTAGGCTTAGCGCTTTATGAAGGATACCGCAAGGCAATAAGACACAGGAGCAGAATTAGACTAATCAGCCCATTGAGTCCACTCAGCCATTCGACCACGGCTGATTCATTTTCCCTCTCAACCCTATTCTCCTGCCCTCTTCCCATAATCTTTGACACTCTTACTGATCAATAACCTATCAACCTCCACTTTAAATATACCCAGTGACTGTGGCAATGAATTCGACAGATTCACCACCCTCTGGTTGAACAAATTCCTCATTGTCTGTGTTCTAAAGGGATATCCTTCTATTCTGAGGCTGTGGTCTATGGTCCTAGACTCTCCCGCTATTAGAGACATCCTCTCCACATCCAGTCCATCTATGCCTTTGAATATTTGATAGATTTTAATGAGATTCCCCCCCTTATTCTTCTAAAGTCCAGCATATACAGGCTCATAGCGGAGGGAGGAGAAGATGGCGGCGCGACGCAGCGCGTGCAGCCGTTCCAAATGAATATCGTATTTGTGAAGTAGGATGCCGTGCACAATCCGGATTTGATGGAGACAGCCATGAGAAGCACAGAGGAACATCTGGAGTAACTTCTGAAATGCCTGCTTCGCTGCCGCTGCTACTGTGCGATCGAGAATCTCCAGAGGGGAAGGCCCCAAATCCTCTGCTTTGCCTATTGCCTGTTGCCAGGGCTGGGGTTGAAGCGCTCGCCAGAGATGGTGCTCGGTGTCAAAGTGGTGGCCGAAGGCTCAGAGTTTTCGGACAGACTCAGAGACGGACTGTGGTCGGATGCTTCCAGGATGCTGCATCGGCAAGTTGGCAGCGCTGGAGGTTCACCGTCTGCGTGAGATGATGGGACTTTCAAGAGACTTTGAGACTTTTACTGTGCCATGGTCTGTTCTTTATCAAATTACGGTATTGCTTTGCACTGTTGTAACTATATGTTATAATTATGTGGTGTCTGTTATTTTTTAAGTCGGTTTGTCATGTGTTTTCGTGATATCATTCTGGAAAAACACTGTATCATTTCTTAATGCATGCATTACTAAATGACCAGAAAAGGGGACTGCGTGTCCTCATAATCATAATCATATGCAGGCTCACAGCCATCAAACGCTCCTCATATGTTAAACCTTTTCATTACTGGGATCATTCTAATGAATGCCCTCTTGACCCTCTCCAATGCCAGCACATCCCTCCTTAGAATGGGACCCAAAACTGCTCACATACTCCAAAGGTAGTCCGATAGAGCCATCGTGTTACATCCTTTTTATATTCTAGCCCTCTGAAAATGAATGCTAGCACTGTATTCACCTCCTGACCACTGATTCAGTCTGGTGCATTGCCCTGGTAGCAGAAATTCACTCTGGACTGCAATGCCTAGAGATTGCAAAGGGAAATTAAATGAAAACAACATGTAGCTGCTTGGCAAAAGATTTTGAAGATATCTGAGTGAAATGTCAGGATCTGGAGAGAATCTACCCCTATTCGCATTGTCTAGAAGGCTCCCAAACCTTCTTATGCTGTGGATCAATATCATTAAGAAGGGGATCTGTAGATCCCTGATTCGGAACCCCTGAAGATTGGAATATGTTGGGAAATGTGAGTCATTCTACATCAAACATTTTCTAAGTAGTCTCACGGTCCCAAATTCACTACCCAGTCTTTGCTGGTGATTTCCCCAGCCATGTTCCAGTTCTGGATGATTTATTTGGTCCAGAGGCTGATTGAGAGCCCTTCTGTATCCAGCACGTCAAGAGCAGGCATCAGTAAAAGGAGTTTATTCATTTCAGTGGGGGAGAGGAGCTGCTGGCAACCAAGGCACCGTAGAAGTTACATTTTTCTTTTATTAATCATGTTTCCTAAAATGTTCCTGTGTTTTTCATAAATGTTAGTTTTTTTTGATGATATCCTGATTTTTAATAGTTTTTTTTGTCAGAGATTAACAAAGAGATTTAAAGTTTTGATGGATTAAAAGCACAACCCGGCGGGCTGTCAAAACTAAGACTCTTCACAGGAATATTTTCAGCAGATTACAATGGTTACGTTATTATCTGGTAGTTCAGTATCAAGCTGCTACATCTCTTTCTGACTCTGAAGTCCTGCGCATTCAGCAGAAACAATTCTACATACACCTTAAAGTATAAAACTCCCTTTTGCGAATGGATGTTGTTGATACTGAGCCAATTGTTCATTTAAAATCTGAATCTTTAATAACTTTGTTAATTGAATGTATTAAGGGATATGGGTGAAAGGAGAGCATGTGGAGCAAGGTGACAGATCAACCATGATCTCAGCAGATTGGACAACAAGTTCCATTGACTATTCCTTACGCTGCTCCATCAAAGGCAACATTGTTTAATGAGCCTTTGATACAGTTTGAGGTCAAATCCACTAAAATATGACAACAGCCTCAAATTCTGGAGAACTTTCGCCGACTATACTGGTAACAGCAGCAATGGGAAGGGTCTGTCCGAGGGCAGCTTGAGGAACCATTTATTCTGGACAGCAATCGGTGTTTAAGTGACATGCCAAACACGCTTGGCCAATGTGATCTGACGGAAGAGTCAGGCCTGAAGGCATTTCCTCTTCGCGATCTGGTGACACGGCACAGCTGTCACATCACAAATTCTTGGCCCCAGCTGCTGAATGCCTGAGATGCCCAGTGCTACTTGAATCGCCCAAGACTCTTATTCACTTAAAAAAAAACTCACAAGACATTACTTGCAGCTGTACAAGCAGGATGAGGCAGAATGGTAATGAGGCAGTGAGTAGCAGGAGAAGGATAGAACAGCAGGGAAGTCATCAGACGCACTTGCTTTGGTGAACTTTAACTCAGCGGCTTCTGTATTCACAAATAGCAACAGTGTTTGCAACATGGTTGGAGTCTATTTTATGCAGCCAGATCGAGCTTCAAGAATTCCTTAAAAGCAAGAAGTTGGTTTGCATTTCAGAGACATAACAGGAGGGGATGTGCAGTGCACACAAATCCGCAAAACCCGCAGTAAAGTCTAACTGGGAACTTCTGCATCTCTGCATTTTCACTGGCAGCTCTTTGATCAACCGGAGAGAGATTGAAATAATATTAATAGTTCAAAGGATGAAGATTAATCAAAAGGGTGCCAAGAAAATGGGAATTAACTGAGGCACAGCACGTGAAAAACAAGTGTTGGACTGAAATATCGTATACGTTGAAGGAGACAATGGCAAAGGAGTGTCATTGGTCTGGATAATCCACAGGGAAACGAAATAATCCATTGATTTATTATTACCCAAGCTCCTTACAGGAGGTTAATCTCTGTGTGACCGTTTCACTGCAACCCATTTACTAAGGGATCAGACATCTCCTCTGGAGCAGTGAGTGCTGTGACCCTATGGCCCTTCAGGAAAGCAAAAGCATCCTCCATTTGAATCCATTTAGTAAGCGGCCAAAGTTGTGCATTTATATAAGACCGTAAGACATAGGAGCAGAATCAGGCCACTCAGCCCATTGGGACTGCTTCACCATTCAATCATGGTTGATTTATTTTTCCTCTTAATCACATTCTCCTGCATTCTCCCCATAATCTATAGGGCCCTGACTAACCAAGAACCTATTAACCTCTTCTTTAAATATTAGATTAGATTAGATTATGAGAACACTCAGTCCTCTTTTATTGTCATTTAGAAATGCATACATGCATTAAGAAATGATACAATGTTTCTCCGGAGTGATATCACAGAAAACAGGACAGACCAAAGACTAACACTGACAGAACCACATAATTATAACATATAGTTACAGCAGTGCAAAGCAATACCATAATTTGATGAAGAACAGACCATGGGCAAGTAAAAAAAAGTCTGAAAGTCCCGAGTCGATCGACTCCCGAGTCCCCGATAACAGGCAGCAAAAGGGAGAAACTCCCTGCCATAAACCTCCAGGCACCGTCAACTTGCCAATGCCTTGGAAGCAGCCGACCCCCAGCCGACACTGAGTCCATCCGTCTGAAAAACCTTGAGCTTCCGACCAGCCTCTCCGATACAGCCTCCTGAGCTCCATCCTGTGCCGAGCGCCTTCGATCTCTCCCCAGCTGCTGAAACCGCAAAGCCGAGGATTTCGAGGCCTTCAGCTCCAGAGATTCCGGTTACCACACAGTAGCAGCGGTAGCAAAGCAGGCATTTCAGAAATTTTTCAGATGTTCCTCTGTGCTCTCACGTCTATCTCCATCAAATCAGAATTGTGCACGGTCCCCTACTTGACAGATAACAGATATCATCACCGAAGTGGCCGCGCGCGCTGCCGTCACGCCGCTATCTTCTCCCCCCTCCCGGGAGGTTTATATACTCAATGACTTGGCCTCCACAGCTGTCCATGACGATGAATCGCACAGTTTCACCACCCTCTGGCTAAAGAAATTCCTCCTCATCTCTATTCTAAATGGTTGTCCCTCTATCCTGAAGCTGTGCCCTCTGGTCCTAGACCCACTCACTATAGGAAACATCCTCTCACGTCCACTGTCTAGGTCTTTCAATATTCTATAGGTCAACCAATTTCCCCTGGGATCAATAATGTATGACTATGACTATGACTATGTTTCAATGAGATGCCCCCCTCATTCTTCTAAACTCCAGCAAGTACAGGCCGAGAGTCATCATATGCTCACAGGTTAACCCTTTCATTCCCAGAATCATTCTCATAAATCTTGTCTGGACCCTCTTCAATGCAGTACATATTTTCTAAGATAAGGTATTCAAAATTGCTCACAATACTCCAAGGGCAGTCCGACCAATGCCATATAAAGCCTCAGCATCACATCCTTGCTTTTATATTCTACTCCACTTGAAATGAATGCAAACATTGCATTTGCCTTCCATACCACAAACCCAACCTGCAGGTTAACCTTTGCGCCTCTGATATTTGATTTTTTTTTTTGCCATTGAGAAAATAGTCTATGCCTTTATTCCTTTTGCCATACACAATATTCCATCTGCCACTTCTTTACCCATTCTCCTAATCTGTCTAAGTCCTTCTGCAGACTCCCTGCTTTGCCCAACCTACCTGCTACCCCCCCCCCCATCTCCTTATCATCCACAAACTTGGCCACAAAGCCATTAACACTGACGTCCAAATCTGTGATATATAATGTGAAAAGAAGCAGTCCTAATACAGACTTTGTGGAGCACCACTATTCACCAGTAGTCAAGCAGAATTATTCCTACTCATTGTCCCCTGCCAGTCAGCCAATCTTCTATCCAATGCCAGTATCTTTCCTGTGATGCTATGGGCTCTTGTTTGTTAAGCATCCTCATGTGTGACACTTTATCAACAACCTCTTCAAAATCTAAGTAAACAACATCCACTGACTCTCCTTCGTCTATCCTGGCTATCCTGCTTTATCTATCCTATTTCCTCAAAGAATTCCAACAGATTTGTCAAACAAGATTTCCCCTGAAGAAAAGCATACTTTATTTATATGTGGAATAGACAGCATTCTCCAGCAATTCCAGTACAGTAGTTGATAGTTATTGCTTTTCTATTATTATTTTTTCTTTCTTTTCATATTTTTGTACTATTTGTTGTCTCTTGCACAATGGTTGAGCTCCTAAGTTGTGTGGTCTTTCATTGATTCTGTTGTGGTTATTATTATATTACAGATTTATTCAGTATGCCTACAAAAAAATGAATCTCAGGGTTTTATACGGTGACATATATGTACTTTAAACTTAGATTAAAATGAAACATGTTAAGTTAATTTTATCAAATGATTACATTATTTCATGTTAGGTCTTATCAGGGTTATGGGGAGAAGGCAGGAGACTGGGACTGAGAGGAAATTGGATCGGCTATGATGAAATGGTGGAGCAGACTCAGTGGGCCAAATGGATCAATTCTGCTCCTATAACACATGGTCTTACGCTTTAATTGATAACTGATACATAGCAGTTTTGCAGTCAACCCTACTCAAAGGATTAGAATTTTAAAACTTTGTTCTGTCCTTTTTACTTCCGAGACCTGAGTTCAAAAATTTAGACAGACACAACAGTGCAATACAGAGAGAGTGCTACACTGTCAGATCTGCAACACACACAAAATGCTCAGCAGGCCAGGCAGCAGCTATGGAGGGAAAAGAACTGTCAACATTTTGGACCTATTTTTTTCACCAGGACTCGTCATGAATCAGAGACTCCATTACAATGAGCCATTATACTGAAGAACCATTAAAATGGCGTATGAGCCATTTAACCTGAAGTGATTTTGCCGGCTCAAGCATTGCAAAATAAAAAGATTACATGCTACTATTTGGAAGAACAGCAGGAGGCCCTTCTTAATGTCCTGGCCATACTGAAGCTTCTTCTAAAATCATTAAAGCAGATTATATAATCATTACTTTAAGTTATCACTGGTTATGCAAACAGAAACCATCATCTACAGCACTCAATAGCATAAGGTAAATGTATCATGATTCACAGACAATAAACCATCAAAGACTTATTGACAATTCATTGAAGCCATCCCTTCAGACATATTTATATGCACATCACCAGGTCTTCCTAACAATGAGAGAGAAAAGGCAGTACGATAGATTTCTTAAAGACAGGGCAACCGTCTTGTGTTGCTGCAATAATCAGAAGGCTTAATTTAAAACGATAAATCATGGATGCATCTGTATCAAACAGTTACAGGCTAATATATCGAGGCAATTTCCTCCAAGGTCTGTTGAAGTAGATTTCATCTGGTTAGACTGGGCACAAGATATTGCAAAGGAGATTGCAAGGAGGGGGAAATCAAATGCTAGTTTGCTCGTAACCTGAAAGATTCTGGTTTTTTTTGTGAGGAAAATTGTTAACAGTTTCCTCAATTTTGTGCGACAAACACAAAATGCTGGAGGAACTCGTCAAGTCAGGCAACATCCTTGGGAAGTAATAAACAATCAATATTGTTTCAGGGTGAGACCCTTCATTGGGTCTAGAAAGGAAGGAGGAAGAAACCAGAATAAGTTTGAGGGGGGCATGGTAGTGGGGAAGGAGCTACCTTTAATTTAGTAGTTGAAAACTGCATTTATATGCTTAGAGTGACAATGGAGACCAAGGGAACTGAATAAGTTCAGAGCTTACTGCACTGGCTGAGGTTTGCAAGGTTACACAGAACTGATCATAAGTTGAAATCTCCCCTACCCACTTATCGATTACAATCCACATACACTTGATTGTATTCTCTCCTCACAAACAAGAGACAACCTGCAGATCCTGGAACTCCAAGCAACACACACAAAATTTGTTCACTTAGCAGCAGCAATTCAATGCAATACATAATCTAGCACAGAAAAAAATAAATAAAATAAAAAATAGATAAACAAGTAAATCAATTACATATATTGAATAGATTTTTAAAAAGTGCAGAAACAGAAATACTGTATGTTAAAAAAAAAGTGAGGTAGTGTCCAAAGGTTCAATGTCCGTTAGGAATCGGGTGGCAGAGGGGAAGAAGCTGTTTCTGAATCGCTGAATATGTGCCTTCACACTTCTGTACCCACTGCCTGATGGTAACAGTGAGAAAAAGGCATGAACTGGGTGCTGGAGGTCCTTAATAATGGACGCTGCCTTTCTGAGACACTACTCACTAAAGACGCCCTGGGTACTTTGTAGGCTACTACCCAAGATGGAGCTGACTAGACTTACATCTTCTGCAGCTTCTTTCGGTCCTGTGCAGTTGCCCCTCCACACCAGACAGTGGTGCAGCCTGTCAGAATGCTCTCCACAGTACAATTATAGAAGTTTTTGAGTGTATTTGTTGACATGCCAAATCTCTTCAAATTCCTAACAAAGTATAGTGGCTGTCTTTCCTTCTTTATAACTACATCGATATGTTGGGACCAGGTTAGATCCTCAGAAATCTTGACACCCAGGAACTTGAAGCTGCTCACTGTCTCCACTTCTGAGGATTAGTATGTACTCCTTTGTCTTACCCTTCCTGAAGTCCACAACCAGCTCTTTTGTCTTACTGATGTTAAGTGCCAGGTTGTTGCTGCAACACCACTCCACTAGTTGGCATATCTCACTCTTGTTCGTCCTCTCATCACCACCTGAGATTCTACCAAAAATGGTCGTACCTGAGTATACCTAATCTGTCGATATTCTCAGGACAGGTGTTAACCGAGCTAGCACACGTACGTAATACTCCATAAATATTAGATGCAAACAAGAGACGACTCATGGCGCGAAGATAAACATAAACATAATACTTTCTTCAAATTTAGTCGGCTAAATGTGTTCCAAAATTATCAAAAACTTATGACCCACAGGTATTGCTGTTTCAAGGGCATATAAAGAGTGGATGGAGATGTGTGCTTCAAATCAGAGTGAAAAAACCTACTTGTGCAGGAAGTGGTATTAAAAAACAGCTTATGTTTAGGAAGTGGTGAACTATGCCTCTAGAGGCGAGAACAAACCTTCATCATGACTACCCCTTTCAATAGTTTCTCTGATCTTAGGCTCTACTCCACATTCCTGTGAGTCCTTAATTCCCTTACTGTTCACCAATCCGTCCCTCCCCATTTTGACATCTTTAATGACTTCACTTGGACAGCCCCCTGGGGTAGAATCCAACAAAGATCCAAAATCATATGAAAGAGACAATGCCAGCTCATCTCTGTGTTAAATGGACACATACTTATTCTAAAACCATGCACCCTTGATACTCCCATGAAAGGTAATATTTTGTCAAAATAACCCGTCAGGTCCCCAAGAACCTCATATTCATTGAACATCTCTTATCATTCTTCTAAACTTTACTGACTAAAGGTCCAATCTTTCCTCAGAAGACAGTCAAACTTGTGTACCCTCTCTGAAAGGCCTCCAGTAAATGTTTCTTGTTAACTCATTGTTACCATCAGGAAGGAGGTACAGGAGCCCGAAGACACACACTCAGTCACTCAGGAACTGTTTCTTCCCCTCTGCCATCAACACTACCTCACTACTTTTTTTAAATTTTCGGTGTTTTGGAATCCTTATCTTAATTTAACTATTTAATATACATCTATACAGTATAATTACTGTAATTCAGAATTTTTTAAAATCTTGTATTGCATTGTACTGCTGTCACAACGTTAACAAATTTTGCGAAATATACCGGTGATATTAAACTTGATTCTGATTCCTAAATCAAAGGATCAAAACCTGAAAGGAGTACTTCATGTTAGATATTTGAAGATCCAACAGCGGAAAATGAAGTGTTTAAAGACAGGAAAAAATAACATTGAAAAACATTTTTGGGCCGATCGGGTAATCTGGCGCTTGGCTGTCTCCAAGAGTGTTCCACGAGACCATGACCTAAGTGTGCAGTGTGGAGGCCAGGAAGCCATGAGACCATGATCAACTCCATCACTTGCCGACCTTGCCAATTAAAGCATCAAGGAAGATCGAAATCATCAAGGCGGGTGTGGAGGGCAAATGAGTGTTCAGCGCCATCTACCAGCCTCTTGCTTACTGCTGCTGGAGAAGGTGTCTGCATGTATTGGTCTCTTTCTCCCTCTCATTTGCTGCTCCTGATGGAAGGTCCTTTCACCTCAATCATCTCTCTCCCCCTCCCTCAATGCTATCCGCAGATGGTGCCAGAGCAAATCGTAATCGACGCAGACTGTATATTTGGACTCTAATTCAGGTTTATAATGTGTTCTAGCTCTGGTTCCTCTGTTTTGTTACTACCTCTGAGCGATTTTTGAATTGGCCGGCAGACAACGAACACTGAGCTAAACTGAACATAAATATGCTTTTTGATTTTGTGTTTTATTCTCATTTTTTTGTTGCCATTTGCACATTTTTGTGTATGTGGGGGTGTTGATGTTTGATGTTTTTCTTTGGGGGGGGGTTCCATGGTTCTTCTTTGTTTTGAGGCTGTCTGTGGGGAAGACGAATTTCAGGGTTGTATACTGCATACATAGTTTGATTATAAATGTACTTTGAATCTTTGGAATTCAGGTCACTCTGCCTACTTACGTATGTCCAATTCTTCTTCATTACTGATAAATTCGTGTTTAGTTGCTCTGCCTGAACCTATGTGGGGTTGTTGGTTGCTGCTTCAACACAGTTCTACTCTTTCAATTTCGGTGACTCAAATGTGTGGGACGAGAGTTTAGTTGGCAGCCAATACTTCCAGACATGCTTAATGTCTGTGACCAGCTGTGAATATTTCCTGCCTTCCCCCCGTTCTTAGCACAGTCTCCTCCTAATTACTTAATATCACTATCTGCACAACTCTAATGTGTTTAATGAAAACACAAAGAAGCTTTTACTTTTCCTAATTTGGCACAAATGCACATTCCATTCCTATTGTTGAAATAGCTGAATTAATTAGTTTACACTCTAATTATTTCAAGTAAATATTAAGTATCTGGCTGCTCGTTCCTTCATAAGGGTTAAGACTTGCTGAGTTGCTTCACAATCTATGTCCAGAAAGCTTTTGAAAGGAGGGGCAATAACACATCCACATCAGATATAAATGACAGCATCAAATCTCAATGAAAAAACCTTGCAACACACACAAAATGCCAGAGGAACTCAGCACTGGCCTCAGGCAGCATCTATGGAAAAGTGCAACCAGTCAATGTTTCAGGCCGAGACCCTTCATCAGGCTGTGAAAAGTTGACCGCTTACTATTTTCCATAGATGCTGCCTGACCTGTTGAGTTCCTCCAGCATCTTGTGTGTGTTGCTTTGAATTTTCAGCATCTACAGACTTTCTGGTGTTTGCGATTCAATGAAAACCTTTCTCGGTTGTCACACAGCATAAAATAAAATCTTCAATTCTGCCGCCAATTCAACATAACATTGTTAAGTCTCACAGAAGGCAGACGCAATAGGCCAGTAAATGACATGGCCACTTTACACATTTCAGAGAGTGTTTACGATGCCCAGGATAACTGCAAATTATCTTATAAATTATTTACATCTCTTCGTTCAGTCTACTTCAGTGGTATTCAGTTCCTAATGGGATCAGAGCCTTGACATGGAGCTAACATTTCTTATTTCTGCAGCTCAGTTTGGAGAAGTCATTTTGCTGGGGATATACAGAATTGGTGCACTTCTCCAAAGTCCCTGGGATGATCTCAAAAGGCACTGGGCAATGGGTTACTTTGAGAAGCAGAGTTTCATTCAGCTGCATGCAGGAATTGGATTGTGTACAGCAAGGTCCCATGAAGAGCAAACAAGGAATTTTGTCTTGGCGTTGGTTCACAGTGAGAAGATTGTGTGCATGGGATCTTTGAAGTCTGCAAAATGACTTACCATTTGTGACAAATATAAGATGCAAACATCTGGAGGAACTCAGCAGGACAGGCAGCATCTGTGGAGGGAAGTGTACAGACCATGTTTGGGGTTGAGACCCTTTACTCAGATGCAGTCTGTTCGCTATATGAAAGTCTCGATCCAAAACAACAACTGTTCACTTCCCCCACTGATGTTTCCTGACCCACTAAGTTCCTCCAGCATTTTGATATATCATTCCAGAGTATAGCCACTGCAGTCCTTTGTGTCTCCAACCTTCAACTCATTGTCCTTACAGCCCCTGTAATGATGTGGCCTTTCCACATTACTGCACTGAAGGGTTGGGATGCAATGGGAGCTTCAGCTCATGAAGTGGAATCCTCCTGATGAGAATGGAAGTGGTTAATATCACTTTATTCCTATGCTATCTTCCAATATTGTCCCCTCTTCCATACCTACACCAAAGATTCCCTAGTCCCAGTCTTTTATGGTCAACAAATCCTCCTGATCGCACCTGACAACACTCACCTGAATGGCTAAACACAAGAGACTATGCAGATGCCGGAAACCTAGACAACAAACAAAATGCTGGAGGAACTCAGCAGGACAGAGAGCATCTACGAAGGAGAATAAACCATCAGCGTTTTGGGCCAAGTCCTGATGAAGGGTCCAAAACGTTGACTGTTTATTCCTCACAACAGATCCTGCCTGACCTGCTGAGTTCCTCCAGCATTTTATGTGTGTTACTCTGGATTTCCAGCATCTGCAGAATCTCCTGTGTTTATGACAACCTGGAAACTGCTCACGCCAGCTTTCTGAGTTACCAAAATGCTCTAGATCACCAAAACACCTATTGAAAATGTGACGTGCTTACAGCCAGCCGTTGTATTCCATTGATCGGTGATCCACAGAAATACCTCCTCACTGAGGCAGTGCCTGATCTGCCTGACCTGCTGAGTTTCTCCAACATTTCGTGTGTTGTCAGCAGAACATTAGATTAGATTAGATTATGAGGACACTCAGTCCTCTTTTATTGTCATTTAGTAAAGCATGCATTAAGAAATGATACAATGTTCCTCCAGAATGATATCACAGAAACACAAGACAAATCAAGACTGAAAAGCTGACAAAAACCACATAATTATAACATATAGTTACAACAGTGCAAAGCAATACCGTAATTTGATAAAGAACAGACCACTGGCACGGTAAAAAAAAGCCTGCTGTATACATCTGCTGTATACTAAAAAAACTACTCCTGAAAAGTGAATTCTGATATAGGAAATGGTGTCATTCTGCAATAAATATCATGCTACTGTAATGTGCTTGAGAATATATTTGGGACTCATTTATTTGAAAATAGAGTTTAATCTACAATTTCACTGGAATCAGTAACGGAAAAATTAAAAAAGAAATCAATGACTAGATATATCAGAAGATCAATGAAAATGGTACAACATGTCAAACTTCTGAGGCTCTCCATGAGAATGGTCCTAATCTGTCTTGGGTGACCTGTGCATTTCTGGCTCTTGTTTGTTTGTGGATGACTGTTTTATCTCCATAATTGTCCTTTGCCTGTCAATGTCCAATTCTGGAGAGTGCAGAGGTGAATCAGACTAAAAGCTGGAATTAGGTTCATACTGATATCTCAAGATGACACAAAACATTTCTAAGTTGATCCTATTAAAAAAGCTTTTTTATGTCTTGGTTTAATTGCTGTTAATTTAAGAAGCGTAAACCTAATTTCTACAACAGTTCTGATACTGAGTTTCATTTAGTCCTTACCCTATTTTGATCCATAGGGATTATGTTCTTGGCCAATAAAACTCTTTTCTATAAATTTACAAAAATGAGGCTGTGGCCAACTTTATATGTAATACAGATGAAACTTACAGGTATAAATCTTTTGACCGTCTCAGCATCTGAGCTAAAGGTTAGTGGAGAATAAATGGACATTGAACAAAGGAGGGGGAAAATTAAAGGTTGTGTGGGGAAGAGGGGAAATGGTGGGAGGGGAGCTGTAAAGAGCTAATATTTCAAACTAAGAATTTGCAATGAATGAGGAGGCCCTGAAACAGTATGAAGAAACAGATGGAAAGTGACAAACAAGACATCAGTTTCCATCGATAGAACACAGAGTGCACATTAAGATTCAGAATAGTGTCTGAAAACACATATGATAAAGTAGCGACACAAGAGACTGCAGGTATTGGAATCTGGAACATAGAACAAAATTCATCGTAAATACAAGAGATTCCGCAGATGCTGGAAATTTTGAGCAACAGAAACAAAGTCCTGGTGAAAATGTGAAAAAGACAAAGGAGCTGGTGGTAGACCTGAGGAGAGCTAAGGTACCGGTGATCCCTGTCTCCATCCAGGGGGTCAGTGTGGACATGCTGGAGGATTACAAATACCTGGGGATACGAATTGACAATAAACTGGACTGGCCAAAGAACACTGAGGCTGTCTACAAGAAGGGTCAGAGCCGTCTCTATTTCCTGAAGAGACTGAGGTCCTTTAACATCTGCCGGACGATGCTGAGGATGTTCTACGAGTCTGTGGTGGCCAGTGCTATCATGTTTGCTGTTGTGTGCTGGGGCAGCAGGCTGAGGGTAGCAGACACCAACAGGATCAACAAACTCATCCGTTAAGCCAGTGATGTTGTGGGGATGGAACTGGACTCTCTCATGGTTCTGTCTGAAAAGAAGATGCTGTCTAAGTTGCATGCCATTTTAGTCAATGTTTCCCATCCACTACATAACATACTGGGTGGGCACAGGAGTACATTCAGCCAGAGACTGATTCAGACAGAGGAAGAAATGGTTGATGTTTCAGGTTGAGACCCTACATCATATCTTCTCCTGACCCAGACTGACTAAGCACATGGCCACCATCCTGTCCTGTGTGCAGGTGTCCCAAATAGTGCAAGGGTGCTGGAAATCTATGACTGAATGCCACAGACTGACATACTTAAAATGTCCAGAACTACAGGCTGAAAAATATATTGATTCTTGGTGCAGCTGCCTCCTAGGTAGGTGGAGAAGAAGCAGGGTATGATTTTCTCCTGCTACTGCACCAGGAAGCTGGAATCTGCATAAAATTCCTTAAATACTGCTCCTGGAATGGGTGTCAAAGAAAAAAAATGATAGCATGTTGAAATGATGCAAAACTTGCAAGTAAATGGAATTTGCCCAGAACAATGAAGAGCAACTGAGTTATATATTTTCAAACTTTATAAATAAAGTGTATTTTTGAAAAGTCCTAGACTTAACGGGAAAATTCATATCCTATGAACACATAATAAATGAGTTTATATCGTATATTATCTGAAATACTGTGCTTCGTAAAAATGTGTGCTGTGAGTAAGGAATGGGGTAATTGAATCTGGCTGATTCCAAAGAAAATTTAGTTTTTCCATATTCCACTGAGCTTGTCAGATTTCCTATCTGAAAATTTACAATGTTTTAAAATAGCATCGTATAATTCAATGTAACAGAAGTTAAATTGGTAGCAGAAAGCCATTAGCAAGGCTAATATCCCTAGCTAGCTTGTAATTGTGGCTTGCCTTAGGCAACCTCTGCTATTAACACACACCTGTCTATACCAGGCACTGACTAAACTATTCAAATACAACACGCTTAGCTGAAATAACTGGGCCCACAGCTTTTCACAGATGTTTTTGTGTCAGAGTTTGATCTTGTCCTCCAGAAGCCTTAAGTCCTACATGTCCAGATTCAGGAACAGTTATTACTCTTCCACCTCCTGAAGAGTCTCTGCCTGAAACGTCGACTGTACCCTTTTCCATAGATGCTGCCTAGCCTGCTGAGTTCCTCCAGCATCTTTGTGTGTTTTACTCTTCAACTATCAGGCTCCTGAACCAGCGTGAATAACTTCACTCAGCGTAATGCTGAAATGAGTCCACACCTGTGAGCTCATTTTCAAGGTCTCTACAACCCACTTTCTCAGTTATTTACTTATGTATTTGTTCATTCATTCATTTATTACTATTATTTGTTCTTTTTTTCTAATTGCACAGTTTGGACATTGGTGGTTTGTGTGTAGTTTGTCATTGATTCTATTGTATTTCTTTGTGCTGCTGTGAATGCCTGCAAGAAAATGAACCTCAGGGTAGCATAAGGTGGCATATACATACTTTGATAATAAAGTTACTTTGAACTTTGATGAATTAGAATGATAAAAGGAGTTGAACTCCATTCAGTTCAGTGGAGTCTGTGTGACAGTTCTGTAGACACATTGACCCTAGGATTTCCCTTAACTGACCTTTCACATTGTAAGGCACTACAGTACAGGTACATTTTAAATTATTTTAAATCTTTTTATTAATTATTATTGAAAACTGACAAAGAAAAATACATTAAAATAATCAAGTCAATATATCAATGAGTCAAACTATTAACCAAACTAAACAGTATATCAATAATAATTAAAAAAACAAAATGTTGAAGCTATATTTTTTTTGAAAAAAGGAGGAAAAAAGAACCCCTACTAACTAAAACAATAAAAACCCCAACTAACAAACAAAAAAAACGAGAAAAAAAGCCCATTTGGAGCACAAACCTGGAGCCAAACGCCATACAAGCTTCTATTGAAAAAAAAGACATCAATCCGCCAACCAAATCCATTTACCCAAGAATCAGAAGGGAACCATCTTAATTAACTCAAATCAAATGATAGTAGCAGGCAAAATAGCCCCACCTTTTCTCAAAGTCAAATCGAGGATCAAAAGTTTGACTTCTGATTTTTTCCAAACTGAGACATAACATCACCTGAGAGAACCATTGTATCAATTTGGGAGCAGAAGCATCTTTCCATTTTAATAAAATAGCCCTTCTAGGCAATAATGTAACAAATGCAATTACATATTTGTCTGATATCGGAATACCATGAATATGTTGAGGAATTATACCAAACAAAGCTGTCAATTTATTAGGTTGTAAACTAATTTTTAAAGCTTTAGAAATTGTAGTTAAAAATAGATTTCCAAAACTGTTGCAGTACAGAACACGACCAAAATATATGTGTTAATGTAGCTATCTCAGTTTCACATCAATCACACTGACTATTAACATTAGGAAATATTTTAGACAGTTTCTCCTTTGTCAAATAATAACGATGTACAATTTTAAATTGAATTAAAGAATGACTGGCGCAAATCGAAGAAGAGTTAACAATTTCAATTATGATGTGGTTTAAAGCCTCTTACCACCACATACCACAGAGGGAGGGAGCACTTGTCAAGGATGTAGTGGTGGCAGGAGTGAATGGGGGCAGGTTGGTGTAAGTGCATAATTGATGACACCCACCTTCCACTGGACTAAAAACAGTGGGAAAGCCTTCACTGGAAGGACTGTACAGTTCAGACATTCACTGCACCACTCTCTCTTTCAGAATGATTAGGGACAGGTGATAAATGTTGACTCTGGTCTCTAAAACAAAAGAATATAAAAAAAACAAACCCCAAACACTGCCATTTGTAAATGAAGCATAAAGTCAGGCTTTAGAGTGGAATGGTCTGATTCTCTGACTGGGAAAATGTATATAGAAAATGTATTTATGTCCAAGAAATACAACCTATTTGATGGATGTGGCTTTGATTGCAAGACTTAAGAGAAGTTTGGATAAGTGCATGTATGGGTGAGGAATGGAGGGCCATGATCCAGGTGCAGGTCAATGAGACTGGGCAGAATAATAGTTCAGCATAGACCAGATGGGCTGAAGGGACTGTTTCTGTGCTGTAGCTCTCTATGACTCTATGACCCTACCTCTTTCCTTCATGTGCTCTGTACTGGGATATAACATAAATGCCGAAAGGTCTATCTTGCCTGAGGCCAATACATTCCCATCAGATGCCTCTACAGCCAGGACTAAATCAGATCTCAGAATGACATTCAGTGGTATATTTAATAGGACAAACTTCAAGAATTTATCTGTCTTTGTGCTGCAGTGCTCTATGCAGAAAGACAGTTCTCCCCTGACCATGGGAAGGTTCACCAGTTGCAATTTGCATCTGGCTGCATTTAGCTCTGATTCATTTGTGCAATATTTATTTACACTGACTAATCAAGCTCTCCTGTATGTAATGACTTATCACTCTAGGAGCATGCAAAATATGATGTGTTTCTTCTGAACATCTATCTTTGATTGTTATTTTGTGGAAATACATCAAACAGCCCTTACTACACTAGCAATACAACATGTTATTTCAAACAAGAGCTGGAAAAGCATTGATGCAGGATAAACCAGGGGTAACCAACCTCACTGGCAAAATACTGGATCCATCTAATAGACAGTGGATTTAATACACAAAAATGTAGTAAATTTCTACTAGCATGAGGGGTATATTAATTCACAAACAATACATGAGAGAGATACCAGAGAACAGCAACTGAAAACTGAAGCTCTCTACAAATAGATTTATTCTATTATTGATTCTCAGAGTTGACTGGAATTTTTGAAAGGCAGAAATAAATATTTTCTGCAAATGTTGTACTTCTCAGCAGACTCTCTAGACTAGGGTTTCCCAACCTTTTTATGCCATGAACCAATATCATTAAGCAAGGGATCCGTGGACGCCTGATTGAGGACCCCTGTCCTAGCCCAATGCATTTTATTTCAGAGCAGGAGATATGCAAGCAAAACAAATCCTTGCCATTCTGATATAAAAGCATGCCCACTAACTATTCACCCAGGTTATATGCAAGTCCACAAACTCCAGACTTTCAATATTTTCTACAGAGGTGATTTCTCCTACTCTTCCACCTTTTACAATAATATTCTTTCTCTGAGTTCAACCCAGTGACTGATATCGTAAGGGTATTAAAGATTATGGGGAAAAAGCAGGAGAATGGGGTTGAACAGGAAATGGTAGAGAAGAGCCAATGGGCTGAATGGCCTAATTCTGCTCCTGTTTTTTATGGTCTTCATGATGAATTAAAGGGCAGTCACAGATATGGGCAAGCTTGGTCAAGATTTCATTGGTAAACAATTAGTTTCAACCTCAGTTCTTTGCAGAAAGTTTAATTATTGATGCTTCATGGTGTCTTGCAATTTTCCAGAAACAGTTTCACTGCACCAGCTTTCAAACTACACAGCAGAAGAGAAGAGGATAATTCCTTTAAGATTGCATGTAGAGGTCATCTTTAGCTCACACCAGCTGCTCCAGATTTGTGTTCAGGGATCCTGAAGGAACTAGAAAAATCAAGAAGTTGCAGACGCGGGAGATCTGAAAGAAGCATTGAAAACGGGAGGGACATTGCAGATAAGGTAAGAGGGGCGGAGGGCTAACGTTTCAGTTCAAAGAGGCTCTATCAGAACTTGGAACGAAAGGAAAAGAGTTAGCTTCAAGTTGCAGAGCAGGAGGGGTTAAAGGATAGGACGAAGGGAAATGTCTGTGATAGGATGGTGACAAGTTCGTTACAGGGCAGTTTGAGAGTGACAAAGAAGTGTGATGTTTTGCAAATAGATAAGGATGGGCCAATGGAAAACGAAATAAATGACCCACTACCAGAGATGGGTCACTTACAGCTAAAATGGCCAGATCTACATATAGAGAGAAAATAAATCATGAGAAGTTGGAGAATTCAATATTCAGTAATAGGCTTCAATGCCTCTAGACCAAAGAGTAGACAGTGTTTCTCAAGTTTATGTTGGGCCTCATAATAGTTCTGGAAGCTACAAACAAACAAGTTAGAGTGGGAGTGAGGTGGAGAATTAAAATGACAGGTAACCATCACCAACCAAGCACCACTACATCCACCTCACCTAGCATCACTTTATGTACATAGAATCAGTCTAAGTAACAGTTACTTATACATTGTGCTTTATTGAATTGCTTTTATATTTATTGTACTTTTTTAGTTTTTTTAAAAATCTGTTCTTAATAATTATTGTATTTTTTATGCTGCATTGGATCCAATCATTTTGATCTCCTTTAACCTGGTGTACTGAAGAATAGCAATCAACAATCTTGAAGCTTGAACAGGGACTCCACAAAGTGATCAAGCACGCTTTATCTCGTTTCTCCAAAGTTGAGGGGACCTCATTGTGAACATCCAGTATTGTCCACCAGATGGAAAGAGATGCAGGTGGCAAGGTGCCTCACCTGGAGAGAATTTGCTTGGAACCCGTTGGGTTTCGTTGCATGTGTTAACCTTCTAGACAGGCAGATACAGCTGGGAGTGTTGAACTGTGTGTATTTCCAAGCTGAAGACTGCTGTATGTGCTTCAGCCGTCCGATCATGTGGAAACTAAAGCACGCATTCAGAGCTACCCCTTTGGGCAGTGGTGTGTGTGTGGGGGGGGGGGGGGGGGGGAGGGTGACCGAAAACAAGTCCGATGGAATAGCCTTCACTTTCTCCCGACAGCGGCCGAGGGAACTGCTGCGTTTTGGGCGGAGGAATGTCCTCCGGTGCGGGCGAGCCCAGAGCTGTCAGTGATAATTGAAGAGCGACTGCCGGACAAAAAGAAACCACCGCAGTCAGTAGTCATTAAGTTTTCAGCATAGCTCTAAAAATTATGGCTTCTGATACAGCAATAGGAGCTGGATGTTTAATGTATTTACAACATTGTTCTTTTTTTATTGAAGCTATTTAAGCAGGTTGATGTCTTCTTTACAACTGATCAGAGAAATGTCACATAAACACATAAAGTGTTCATCCGCCACCACTGCTGTGGGTCGTTAACCTGTTCCAGCACTCGAGGGGCGTTATCAACATCAAAGATGAACCGGCGCTGGGAGAGTGCACGCGGCAGTCCGCGAACGCGGACTAAACGCGATGACAGGTTTCCAGGATTCCGTTTTTGTTTTAGGGTTTACAGTATCTGTCGATTTTTTAAAAAATCCACTTATTGTGGAAAGAGAAACGAGTTTACGTTTCGGGTCCGGTATCCTTCCTCTGAAGTGAGACAAAAATTGCACTGGAGGGGGGAGAGAGGCAAAGATGTACACTAAACCGAATGGCCCTTCGTTTGGTTACCAGCCAGTCTAAACTGTGGGACACTGGGAATACTTCAAATCCATCCGTGTGATAATTTCAGAAGACCGGTCCCGGCCCCAGCACATAAATGCAATTACGAAGAAAGCACTACCTCCTTAGAAGTTGGCAAAGATTCCGCATTGCATCTAATACTTTGACAAACTTCTGTAGATGTGAGGTGCAGAGTATATTGACTGGTTGCGTCACAGAGTGCTGTGGAAAATAATGCCCTTGAACGGAAGATCCCTTGTGCAAACTCAGTGACTACCTCGGAGAGAAACGCTGTGTTCAGGCAATAGACTTCTGCTTCTGAATCCGGCACCTGATTACACACTTCAGGTCACTGCTCTCGTCTAAGGCTTACACATCTGACCTTTCCAAACAGCATGTAAACACGCGGAGAGTTTGTGTTCAATCGCACTGTGTGTTCACCGGCGGTGAAGTCGACCAGCACGGCTTACTGCTCTTTCTGATAGCATTCCTTCTCCAGAGATTACATACACAGAGTAATACGTTAATCTTCTCCTGAATGAGCTGCACCACATCTCTTGGGTAGCCTGTCCAAGTGGCCACGGCTCGGCGTGCGGACTGCTGACCAGCCACAATTGAATAGGGCTCCGGCAACAGTCTACCGGCGGAACTCAAAGGCCCTTGAAAGTCCAATTTCAGACAATTTGCTGCTTCACGTTCCACCATCTGACCATCTGCAGTCTCTTATGTCTGCACTGAACTAGAGATGGACTTTGCAGACGCAAGAGACGGCAGATGCTGGAAGCTAGAGCGAGGTTCTGTTCCTCCGTCATTCATTGGACCCATTTGGGAGTGGCCAGGCATTCCTGTAATCCATCCCAAATTTACCCTTCTTATGCTGTTGCATAACCTGTTATCCATTCTAGCTCCTAATTTGGGTGTCATAATAGATCAGTCTGGAATTATGTACAGGACTCACATCAAAGTTGCTGGTGAACGCAGCAGGCCAGGCAGCATCTCTAGGAAGAGGTGCAATCGACGTTTCAGGCCGAGACCCTTCGTCAGGACTAACTGAAGGAAGAGTGAGTAAGGGATTTGAAAGTTGGAGGGGGAGGGGGAGATCCAAAATGATAGGAGAAGACAGGAGGGGGAGGGATGGAGCCAAGAGCTGGACAGGTGATTGGCAAAAGGGGATACGAGAGGATCATGGGACAGGAGGTCCGGGAAGAAAGACGGGGTGGGGGAGGGGAGACCCAGAGGATGGGCAAGGGGTATATTCAGAGGGACAGAGGGAGAAAAAGGAGAGTGAGAGAAAGAATGTGTGCATAAAAATAAATAACAGATGGGGTACGAGAGGGAGGTGGGGCCTTAGCGGAAGTTAGAGAAGTCGATGTTCATGCCATCAGGTTGGAGGCTACCCAGACGGAATATAAGGTGTTGTTCCTCCAACCTGAGTGTGGCTTCATCTTTACAGTAGAGAAGGCCGTGGATAGACATGTCAGAATGGGAATGGGATGTGGAATTAAAATGTGTGGCCACTGGGAGATCCTGCTTTCTCTGGCGGACAGAGCGTAGATGTTCAGCAAAGCGGTCTCCCAGTCTGTGTCGGGTCTCGCCAATATATAAAAGGCCACATCGGGAGCACCGGACGCAGTATATCACCCCAGTCGACTCACAGGTGAAGTGTTGCCTCACCTGGAAGGACTGTTTGGGGCCCTGAATGGTGGTAAGGGAGGAAGTGTGAGGGCATATGTAACACTTGTTCCGCTTACACAGATAAGTGCCAGAAGGGAGATCAGTGGGGAGGGATGGGGGGGACGAATGGACAAGGGAGTTGCATAGGGAGCGATCCCTGCGGAATGAAGAGGGGGGGAGGGAAAGATGTGCTTAGTCGTGGGATCCCGTTGGAGGTGGCGGAAGTTACGGAGAATAATATGTCGGACCCGGAGGCTGGTGGGGTGGTAGGTGAGGACCAGGGGAACCCTATTCCTAGTGGGGTGGCGGGAGGATGGAGTGAGAGCAGATGTACGTGAAATGGGGGAGACACATTTTAATTCCACATCCCATTCCCATTCTGAAATGTCTATCCACGGCGCCTCTACTGTAAAGATGAAGCCACACTCAGGTTGGAGGAACAACACCTTATATTCTGTCTGGGTAGCCTCCAACCTGATGGCATGTACATCGACTTCTCTAACTTCCGCTAAGGCCCCACCTCCCCCTCGTACCCCATCTGTTACTTATTTTTATGCACACATTCTTTCTCTCACTCTCCTTTTTCTCCCTCTGTCCCTCTGAATATACCTCTTGCCCATCGTCTGGGTCCCCCCCCCCCCTTGTCTTTCTTCCCGGACCTCCTGTCCCATGATCCTCTTGTATCACCTTTTGCCTATCACCTGTCCAGCTCTTGGCTCTATCCCTCCCCTTCCTGTCTTCTCCTATCATTTTGGATCTCCCTCTCCCCCTCCAACTTTCAAATCCCTTACTCACTCTTCCTTCAGTTAGTCCTGACTAAGGGTCTCGGCCTGAAACGTCGACTGCACCTCTTCCTACAGATGCTGCCTGGCCTGCTGCGTTCACCAGCAACTTTGATGTGTGTTGCTTGAATTTCCAGCATCTGCAGAATTCCTGTTGTTTTTATATACAGGACTGTCTGGATAAACACAGCGCATTCCAACCCTGAGAGATGGTGAATTGATGTTAGTTTTACAAATATTTATTAGTCAAAAAAATAATGTTTATGTTAAAAAGATGTTCCTAATGCAGAGTTTGAACCAATTTCTCAGGATGAATGGTCCAGCCTTCTCAACACCAGCCCACAAAGACAACCACCATGCTACTGACTCCATTTGTCATTACTGTACACAGAATACTTTGTATACTTTATTGTCACCAAACAATTGGTACTAGAATGTACAATCATCACAGCGATATTTGATTCTGCGCTTCACACTCCCTGGATTACAAATATTAAATATTAAAAATTTAAATTATAAATCATAACTAGAAAATAGAAAAATGGGAAGTAAGGTAGTGCAAAAAAAAAACGAGGGGATGTGGGGCTTGCTGGTGGCCCACAGTGAAGACTTGCCTGTTTCTCTGTTTATTAACTCTGGCTCTGAAGTTAATTTTCAGAAGTTGCTGGCAAGGTGCTGTACATAAGGCTTCTAAACAAGGTCTAATTCCAACCGAGGACATCTGACCAGATGCAGATTGGGACAGACCCTCCATGAGAGGGAGTGAGTGATCTGGGAGTGGGAGTGGGTGATCTCTACACTCACTCCCAGATTGGTTGGATGGTTGTATTCCTGAAGCCATGTGTCCTGGTGCCTGATGAAAGGCCAATGAACTAAAAGGGTAAACTGCATCTCAGAATCAGAATAAAAATCAGGTTTACTATCACCTGCACATGTTGTGAAATTTGTTGTCTTTGTGGTAGCAGTACAATGTAATACATAATAATAGAAAAATGTGTGTACTATCCCAATTCTCTATTCCTTTCTTAACTAGTGGTGTTACATGTGCTGCCTTTTAGGCTTTGGAAGACTTTCTAGAATGTGTGGTATTTAGGGAAAGAACAAAAAGTACTTTTACTTCAGAGCCAGAGTTAATAAACAGAGAAACAGGCAGTTATTCACTGTGGACCACCAGCAAGCCCCACATCCCCTCTTTGTTCTGTGTAATGCCACACACACACACAAGTAGTACAAAATAGAAATAAAGTAGTGAGGTAGTGTTCATGGGTTCAATGCCCATTCAAAAATCAGATGGCAGAGAGGAAGAAGCTGTTCCTGAATTGTCAAGTGTCTGCCTTCAGGCTTCTGTACCTCCTTCATGATGGGAGCAATGAGAACAAGGCATAGCTGGGTGATGAGGGTCTTTGATGATGGATGATGCCTTTTTGAGGAATCACTCCTTGAAGATGACCATGATGGAGCTGACTAAGTTTACGACTCTCTGCGATTTATTTCAATCCTGTAAAATAACCACCCTCCCCGCCCCCCATACTGGATGGTAATGCAGCCAGTTAAAATGCTTTCCACGGTACATCTGTAGAAACTTGTGAGTGTCTCTTCAAAGATGCTGCCTGACCTGTTAAGCATTTCTGATATTTCAGATATCTGTCTTAAGTTTCCAGCATCTGCAACATTTTGCTTTGACAGTTCAGTCTGGAGAAATGTTTTTTTATTGCCTTTTCACCACATTCATTCTTTTCAATAACCTGACAACCAGAAACCTGTTTGTGAGATAGTTGGAAATAGCAATAGAGACAGTGAGTCAAAATGGGTCACAGGGCTCCAACAGTGAAAATTCTTTTGTCTTGAAAAAATATAAATAACTGACAGGCAGGAAAATTAACCTTATGGCATGTATTTTTAAGGATACACAGGCATTCTGTAATTTGGTTAAACAATCATTATTAGTACAGGGCAAAAGGTTAATTGAGGTTAATTGAGGAGCACTGTATTAGTCAGGCAGGGGGAGAACAGCAATAAGATTATTCCTGAAAGCAAATTTATGCCATTTTATAATTAAATAAAGTCATTCTTTTCAAACTGATTGTAATAAAGTGAAAAATCTGAAATTATTGAAACTCAATGAATAATTTGTTCCCAATGTTTGAGTTTGTTCTCATTATACGTTAGCCAATCCTATGAAAATTCACATAACATTGGTTCAATTAATTGATCCATGTCAATTAGTTTTTACATGTTTCTACCAGTGTAGCTACGTTTCCAAATCCCTTTCCCTATTGACTACATCTAATGATTTTGCCACAATTATTAGTGTCACTGAAAGGAAACAGTATCATTGCTAGAAAAAAAAAGTATTTGAACTCCTCATTATTCCCACCACCCCTCCATACTGAACCCGACCAGTTACAGTATGTCTTTCCAATACACTTTCCTTCATGTGCTTATCTAATAAACAACTGCACTTCACCAAAAATTGTTACCTTTACAGAAAGTTTCATGGGAACATTAGAACATAGATGAATACAACACAGGAACAGGTCATTAACAATCAGCTAAAAAGCAAATCAAAAACACCCAAACACTAATCCATCCTACCAACACCATGTCCATATCCCTCCATCTTCCTTACATCCGTGTTCCCATCCAAATGTCTCTTGAAACATTCTGAGGCACAGTTTCAGAAAACAAGGATGTCCTTTTAAAACCGGGAAGGAGGAATTTCCTCCGCCAGAGAGTGGGGAATCTGTGGAATTCATTACCACAGACGTTTGTGGAGGCCAAATTATTGGGTTTATTTAAAGTGGATGTTGATAAGTAAGGATATCAAAGGTTAAGAGGAGAAGGCAGGAGAATGGGGTTGAGACGGATAATAACTCAGCCATGATGGAATAGTGGACAAACCCAGTGGGTTGAATGGCCTGCTTCTGCTCATTTGTCTTATGGATTTATGAAAACAGTGGAGAACAAAAGATTTTGAGTGATCTGAAAGAATTTAGTTTCAGTAAGGAAATAATGGAAGATATGGAATAAAAGTAAATAAAACCCCAAGACGTTCTAACCGCAAGGTTTCAAAAGAACTGGTTAGGAAGATAATGAATGTACTTTTTGTTCTTTCCCTAAATACCATACATTCTAGAAAGTCTTCCAAAGACTGAAAGGCAGCACATGTAACACCACTAGTTAAGAAAGGAATAGAGAATTGGGATAGTACTTGCCAAACATCAGCAGTAAAAAAGAGACTAGACCATAAGACATAGGAGAAGAATTAGACCATTTGACCCACCGAGTCTGCTCTGCCAATCCATCAAGGCTAATTTATTATTCCTTGCAACCACATTCTCCTGCCTTCTCCCTGTAAGCTTTGATGCCCTTTCTAATCAAGAACTTATCACTCTGTGCTTTAAATATACCCAATGACTTGTCCTCCACAGTCATTTGTGGCAAAGAGTTCCACAAATTCGCCACCCTTTGGCTAAAGAAATTCCTCCTCATCTCTGTTCAGAAGGGACATCCTTGTATTCTGAGGCTTTCCCTTCTGATCCTAGACTCCCATGCAATAGGAAATATCTTCTCCATGTCCACTCCATATAGGCTTTTAGATATTTGGTAGGATTCAATGAGATCTCCCATCGTACTTGTAAGCTCCAGTGAGTATAGGCCCAGAGCCATCTAACGCGCTGCACATGTTAACCTTTTCATTCCCAGTACCATCAGACTAGAGTTGCATATTAAGAAAGTGGTAGCAGGACATGCAGAAAGTAAAAATAAGACTGAGCAGAATTAGCATCAGTTTAAGAGGGCAATATAATCTTTGACATATGCGTGAACTTTTTGAGGTTGTTGTTAACAGTGGATATGGTGCATTTTGACCTTCAGAAGGCCACACAAGAGATTAAATGAGAGGACGTGGGATTGGGGATCATATTACCACACTTGATGAGCTTTATAGAGGGTGAGTGATATTTGCTTTGCTCTATTCTCGACTTGTTCCCTTTCTGCCATAGTCCACTCTCCTCTTCCTTCAGCCATTTACCTTTTCCACCTATCACCAAATAACTTCTCACTTCACCAACCCCCCGGCCCCACTCCTCCACCCACCCACCTTCCCTCTCAACTGGCTTCATCTATCACCTTTTAGCTTGTATTCCTTCTCCCCACCTTCTCATCCTGGCTTCTTCCCACTTCCTTTCCTGTCCAGGTGAAGGGTCTCTACCCAAAATGTCAACTGCTCACTCTTCTCCATAAATGCTGCCAGACTCAGTGAGTCCCTCCATATTTTGTCTGTGTTACTCCGGATTTCTAGAATCTGCAGAATCATTAGTGTTTACGATTTGTTGCTCTCTACTGTCACGTCCCTATGATGAAGCTACACTACTAGCATGGTTCTGATGAAAGCAGGAAAAAAAATTATCAATCTAAAGCATTTGTTCTGTTCATCTCTCCACAGACTCAGCCTGGACTGCTGGAAATCTTCTGTGTTTTCTGATTTAAGTTTTCCAAACCTTGACCATGTTTTGATTATTCCCATAGGAAATCTAGTTTAAGATAACCAGACAGTGAGGGACCTTTTGGTAGGGATCAGAAATCTCCTTGCGTATAGAATTAAAATCTGACTCAATTACAGCCATTCTGAACCAGAGTGAGGATTTACATTTTGCTTTTGATTTGCATCTCTCAGCAATTAGATTGGTGTTGTCATGCTGGGCAGCCAGAGAACTTAATCATTAATATGCCGCTCTAGATTTTCCTGGAAAATTTGCCATTACCCTCACAATCAACAAATATTTATCAATACTTTAATCAATGGCAAGTAATTTGGGATTCTGAGACACACCCTGCCAACGCGCTGGGACACATCATCAGTGATGTAACCTGGGGTCGTCGGGTGTTTCGGGTCTTTCAACATCATACTCCCTTGCCCAGGCGACCCAGCCGGGGTTGATCAGACCCCAGCTTGTGTCCCAGCAACATTCGCCCACGGATCACCCCTTCTGATCCATAGCCATCTGGAGGCTCTCTCAGCAGCCTCTGTGAGGGTCCTGATCTCTTTCCTCTTCCCAGACCCAGTGATGCCAAGTAGGGTGTAGACTCTGCAGTGTGAGCGGCCAGCAGAACCCCTGCACCCTACTTCGATGGGCTCACAGTGAACCTTCCAGCCTTGCCTCCAGCACTGCTCCAACAGCTCCTGGTACTTGGCCCGCTTCCGCTCATTTGCCTCAACGCGGTCCTCCCAGGGGACCGTCAACTCGATGAGGACAACCTGCTTCGAGGACACTGAAGAAAGGACCACATCCGACCTCAGTGAATTTGTTGCTGTTCGGTCGGGAAACTTCAGCTGCCTCCCCAGGTCAACTTGAAGCAGCCAGTCTGCTGCGGTGCTAAGCAGGCTTGATGATGATGGTGGTCTGGGCTGACGTAGGGACTGTGCTCCGGCTCTGACAAAGGAGGTGTTCTTCCTCTGACCACTCTGTTTGCTGGTGGTCATGGCCATTGCAATGCCCTCTGCCACTGCCTTCAGCACCTGGTCATGACGCCCACGGTAGCAACCTTCCCCCAAGGCTTTAGGGCAGCTATTAAGGATGTGCTCCAGTGCTCCTCTTCCTGAACAGAGAGGACATGCTGGTGTCTTGCTCTTGCCCCAGACATGGAGGTTTTGCAGGACTTGGCAAGACATCATAGACAGCCTGGATCATAAATTTAATGCGCTGGTGTTCTGCCTGCCAGATGTCAGACCAGGAGATTTTCCGCTCCTGCGCACCTTCCCGCCTTGTCCATGCTCCCTGCTGCCGCATGCCCACCATCCTACCATTCCTATCCTCTTCAACACCAGCCCGCACTTCCTCCAGGACTCGTCGGCGTCCGACCTTGCCTTTGGCATTGTCATAGCGAGGTTGTGAAATGGAGCCCAGCCTCGCTCGCCCAATTGACACTGTCCCCACCAGAGCCCTGTGTCTCAGCCAGGACTCTGCTACCACCAGCCCTCCCTCTGCCTTCCACTACCTGCCCGTCCGTACCTGGATGCCAGCCGCTGCCACTTTAGGGTCCTTGGAATCCCTGTACTGCAGCACCGCTCTTGTGCGGGAAATCCTGAACTCCTTGTCCAGGCTGCTGATATAATGATATTAATCAATAGTGCAGTTAGGTTTCACAACGTGGATATCAAGACTTAAGTAATAGTTGCTGTTCCTTTCATTTTTCATCTCATTCACATTCTGACCATTCTGTCATCAGCCTCCTTGAATGTTTCACAGTTCTACACACATTTGCGATAAAGCACCATTATCTGATTGGAAACATTACAGTCTTCTAGATTTATCATTGAGTTCAGCATTTGGAAGTCATTAGAATTCCTGACAAATTTAAGATCTTCAAAATACTCTCCATATTCTTTTGATAATTTTAGATAATTTTACAATTAAACCTCCTCCAGATTTGTGTTGCCCAACACCCCTATTCGTCTTTTAACCTCTTCGGCCTGCCATCTCATCATTGACCTTTTTTTCTCTCCTTCCCTCTCTTGTCAGCATTTCTAACTTGTTTCATCTTCAGTAATATCTAACCATGATGAGAGGTCAGTAACCTGAAATATTAATTCTATATTTCCAACATTTTCTGTTTGTATTTCGTATTTCTTACACCCACGATGTTTTGTATTTGCATTCACTTTATCACATATTCACTGAATCGGAGTTTTGCGGCTTAATATGAGACCAAAAATAACTCTTAAGTTTTAAAAGAATTAGATTTGCTGTCAAACTAAAAATGTTAACTTACCACTAAGTCAACGTACAGCAAAGAAAAACATTTCAGCAAAATACCTTGATGCACTATCAATTACTCCAAGACTGGAAGTGAAGTAAATACTGAAAGGCTTTTATTAACAGTAAAATGGACCCATGTCCATGCTGAATATCTGTCCTGGACTGAGGGAGGAGCAGTGACACAATCGCCTTTATTCAGGGGTCTGTGGGAGGAGCCACAGGAGCAGTCAGCAGAGGGGCGTGTCCAGGCACGTCCAGACAGGTAACCCAGTTACAACATATATACATGGTTTACCACATACCTCAAGGTTAAAGAACACAAGTTTTGTGGTTCTAGGTAAAAATAACCAGTCACAAAACACCAGAGAAGCATTTATAGTTATAATTTATTAGCCCCTTAGGATTCAAACTAAGGCTGATTTCAGAGATCAGCTGATGGCTGTTCAGTTCAAAGTTCAAAGTTTAGATTTGTTTTAAAAATTAAGTGAGATTCCAATTGACCTTACAGCTCAAATAAAACAAGCAGTAACCTCACAGAAATAAAATTAAAAGTATAAAATTAGGCATTCTAGATTTTTTGCATATACTTTTATCGAGCCTTGTTAAAAATGAAGCAGCTTTTCAAAATGCTTGTCACGGAATGGGCGCCACAGTAGTGCAGTGGCTAGCACAACACTTTACAGTACAGTACAGCTGACCCAGGAGTTTTTACGTTCTCCCTGTGACCGCATTGGGAGGAAACCAGAGCATTTGGGTAAAACCACAGTCCAAAGATGTACCAGTTGCTAGGTTAATAAGTCAATGTAAATTGTCCCATCATTAGGCTAGGATTAAATCAGGGCATTGCTGGCCGGCACAGCTTGGAGGGTCTATACTGCACTGTATCTCAATAAATAAATATATTTTCCAAAAATCATTGACCTGTACACCTGTAGCTTTTGGCTTTTCTTCAATAGTCTTGAGATAAATTCAAGTCCATATGAAGGTTATTAAAGTTGCCTGTTAACTTGTGCTTTTTACTGTGAGATAAACTAACTCTGGTTTTGGTAGCAGACTTGCTACTCTCTGCTCTCAGTATTTTAGACATGTACATTCAGATTAATTCAGTGGTTGTGTAACGTTTGGAGTCCATTCATCATTGAGGGAATCAGAGTAGCCAACAGTGCATACTTCACAAAAGTTGCCATTGAGGTGAAATCTGGGGTTTATAATCTATCAAAGTTTAACTTGGACGTTGAATACTGAATCACAGTGTTTAAAAAAATGTCAGACAACATACCAATTTTTAAGCTTGTCTCATGAAAGTAATTTTATAGCAACCTTCTTTTCAACACAGTAGTGTAGTGATTGACACGATGCTTTACAGAACCAGTGACCCAGGTTCAATTCCCACCAGTGCCTGTAAGGAGTTTGTACGTTCTCCTCATGACCACGTGGGTTTCCTCCGGGTGCTCTGGTTTCCTCCCACAGTCCAAAGGCTGTAGGGTAATTGGTCATTGTAAATTGTTCCTTGATTGGGCTAGGATTAAGTGGGAGGTTGCTGGCAAGCACAACTCAAAGGGCCAGAATGGCCTATTCTGTCCTGTATATCAATAAATAAAACAATAAACAAAATTAGTCAAATACATTTTATGCCTATACTTGGATTTTAATCACCAATAACTTGTCCTGATCCACTACACAGACACTATGTACCATGGGGAACTCTACTCTTAAGAGGATAAGGAAATGCAACATGGCCACTTTGACCCTCATCAATTCTGATAGAGGCAGCACAGAGAGCCTCCTGTCTGGGTGCATCACGACTTGGTAAGGCTATTGCTCTGCCTGTGACCACAAGAAACTGCAGAGAGTTGTGGACACAGCTCAGCACAACACAGAAACCAGAATCCTCTCCATGGACTCTGTCTACACTAATCGCTGTCTCAGTAAAGCAGCCAGCATAATCAAAACTGCCCCTCGCCAGAACATTCTCTCTTTTTTCCCCTCCCACTGGGCAGATAAATGGCAGAACAAAACTCCATCACTGTTTTATGAGACATATGACAGTAATAAACCAAATATGTTTCTTCCATAACAAAACATTATTGGAAATGTCTTTATTTCACGTCATTCCCGTGATAATTTCATTGTATTTACCACTAATAGGTGCATTACCATAAGTATGATTTATCCACTTGTATTTTTTCCCAGATAATATTCCAGTATGAATATGCTTTTATGATTTCACCTTAAAAGGATCAAAAATCAGTTTTGTTCAATTCATAAAGTTGACTTGAATTATATTAGAGTTGTTTTTATGCTTTCACAGGAACAATAATCACCTTCATAAACCAGCCAAAAAATGCAAGCTTCCATTCCCACAACCACACTGACACAACACCTACACACATACTACTCCTTGCACGAACAGACCTTCAGTCTAGTAGAGATATAATAATTCAAGTTTGTCTTTCAATTTTAAATGAAAAATTACTGTGTGCCCAGAAATCAACATGAAACTCATTCTATCCTGGGCTAATAGCACAGGTATAGATACAGTCTGCAACCTATGGTTTAGGAATTAGAAACAGTGGACCGGTGGTAAACGAGGTTACAGCAACCATGCATTCAAACCATTTGCACCTGTCAATGTAGACATTGCTATTTTCATTACAGGGGCCAAAATAAAATTGATACAACCAATTACTTGTCTTAATATTTCAAGAATGTAATTAATATTTTACTGATTTCATGCACTCTTCCAAGTGAACATGATTTTTCTTAATTTTTCACAAGATCTGTCCTGGTGTCATGAAGGTAATTCAACAGTGTTTTGAAGTTCTTCTTTGTTTTAAGTATACATACATTCAAAAGGAGAGCAGTACATTTGGATACAACAGTGCATTGATAGTGCTATTGGGATTAAAATCTTGAGACTTCTACAGATGATAAAGTGATACATGATCAAATCCAGCATGATACCTGGAAAAGTGTTCATTTTGTTCCATGTTAAATGATGTAGGTGATCATGGTCTTTCCATGACCACGATTGTTCTCGTCATTTTTTTCTACAGAAATGGTTTACCATTGCGTTCTTCTGGGCAGTGTCTTTACTACACAGGTGGCCCCCGCCATTATCAATACTCTTTGGGGATTGTCCGCCTGGCGTCAGTGGTCAAATAACCAGGACTTCTGATGTGCACCAGCTACTCATGACTATCCTCCACCTGTTCCCATAGCTTAACATGGCGCTGTTCGCGGAGCTAAGCACGTTCTACACCTTGCCCAAGGCTGATCTGCAGGTTAGCAAGGGAAGGAACACCTTAAACCTCCTTCGGTAGAGATGTATCCCCAGTACACCACCCATCTGGAAAATTTAGACCATTTAAAAAATCCCGGTAATAGTCATTTGAAAAGTATCCAGCGAATTAAGATAACTTAGCGAATGAAATTTCCCTTCTTTTCCTGTTCCTTGCTGCAATGTCAATGGCTTTTACTTACTCAATGGCTGTCAGTTATGAACGTAAGAAATAAACACCAGCTTTGTGCTGATATTCGGTACAATAAACAACGGTGATACAGTATGCGATACTGTCCGATACAGTACAATACGGTGAGATACAATAAACTATTAACAAAAAATGTCAGAGAGTGGTGGTTGAAACATTGGCCAAGATTTTCCCATCAAAGCAAATGTAAATTTAAAAGGAATCCCTGGTGTCTAGACCACTAAACCATGGATAAAACTAATGTATAAGCATTTCCCATGTTGAGGCATTCTGGGGCAACGCTGATAAGCACTAAATAATGTAAATTTCCGTAACAGAACTAAACAAACTTAAGTTATTTCAGTTTGCGCTTGGTTGCTCTTGGTGTAATTCCTTGAGGTTGTTATAGCTGGGATTGGTAGTGGGGATAAGCTCCCATGACCTATTAAATGCTCCCAAAGGAGTGTGTCTCAAATACCCTTTGACAACCAAGTCCAGCTCCCGGCCTTCAAGTGTGGCTTAGCTACTAAGCCCGTCAGAACTGCTTTTACTTTGCCTGGCGGAAAGTGCAAAGGTGGGTTACTAGCACCTTAAAACCAGTTGCTTTAGCCAGATGAGGGTTATCAGCCGTAGTTGGTAGCTCACCTAGAAGAAAAACTCTGATCTATAACCTCCATTGCCCTATGGCAATACCTACTCATGGTGAAGGCTTTGGGAGTAAAACCCAGAGGAAAAATCCGGAGCTGGAGCTCCAAAGGCAGTCCTACATCGAGTTCAACGCTGACTGGCAACTCCTGCAATGCTGCTGGTGTCAAACTGTAAAGGTCTCCAGGAGGCGCTCATGGTGTGAGGTGCACTTTGGCTTCACTCCATCCCCTCTACTTTTTTACCCATAACCACCCTTATCTATTCTGTTTATACCTATACTAAAAGGTCTATACCACAGATATATCTTTGAACTTTGATTTTAACTCATTGGAAATGCTGACTAGAGGGCGAGAAGGCAAAAACACGAAAGATTCTGATGGTAACAGAAAAAAAAGATGGCGATTCTAAAGCACCTAAGCAAATTCCTTTAACTTTCGAAACAATGTCAATTCTTCTATAGAGGAAAAGCTCAACCAAAGATTTGCCATGTTTGATGAAGTTTTAAAGACGGCTCAAGATACCATCAAATCGTTTAGATGTGAAATTGATCAACAACAAACCAGAATTTCAGAACTTGATGAAGCCGGTCGGCAGAGAGACCGAAGGATTGAAGTCCTGGAATAAAATCTATCTTCATCTGCTCATCTGTTGGAATGTTATCTGTTGCTATATACAACACTGAGATTCATTTTTTTTGCATGTAATCACAGTAAATTCAAGAGACACAATAGAGTCAATGAAAGACCACACCTTAAGGGGTGGACAACAATAAAAAAAGAGGGAAAAAAGAAATAATAAGAATAAATAAATAAGCAATAAATATTGAGAACATGAGATGAAGAGTTCTTGAAAGTGAGTCCAGTTCAGTGAGAATAGTTCTGTGATGGAACACGAGAAGTTGAGTGAAGTTGTCCCTCGGTTTAAGAACCTGATGGCTGAGGGGTAAAAACTGTTCCTGAACCTGGTGGTGTGAGTCCTAAGGCTCCTGTATCTTCCTCCTGATGGCAGCCGCAAGGAAAGAGCATGGCCTGGATGATGGATGCTGCTTTTCTGCAGCAGTGCTACGTGTAGATATGCTTTGTGGTGGGAAGGGCTTTACCCGTGATGGACTGGGTTGTATCCGCTACATTTTGAAGGTATTTCCACACAAGAGCATTTGTGTTTCCATACCAGGCTGTGATATAACCAGTCAGTATACTCTAGTCAATGAAGTTTGTCAAAGTTTTAAATGAGGTGGAATCTTTGCAAACTTCTACAAAAGTGGAGGTGCTGCCATGCTTTTTTTGTAATGGCACTTACATGCTGGACCCAAGACAGATCCTCTAAAATATTAACACTGAGGAAATTAAAGATGCTAACCTTCTCCACCTCTGATCTCCCAATGAGAACTGGCTCGTGGGCCTCTGGTTTATTCCTTCGGAAGTCTTGCTGACATTGAGTAGGAGGTTGTGTGGCACCACTCAAACAGATTTTTCAATCTCCCTCCTACATGCTGATTCATTACCATCCTTCACTGGGCCAATAACAGCAGTGTGGTCATTCAACTTAAATATGGCATTGGAGCTGTCCTTCACCTCACAGTCGTAAGTATAAAGTGGGTAGAGCAGGGGGCTAAGCACTTGGCCTTGTGGTACACATGTATAGCCGCAGGTTGTGGAGATGTTCTTGCCAAGCCAAAATGTATTCGCTCCGCAAGTGAGGAAATCAAAGATTCAGTTGCACAAGGAGGTGTTAGGCCTAGGATTTGAAGTTATTGATTAGTTCTGAGGTGATGATAGTATTGAATGCCGAGCTGTGATCAATGAAGAGATGTATGCATCTTTGCTGTCCATATGTTCCAGAAATGAGGAAAGAGCCAATAAAATTGCATCTGCTATTAAACTGTTGTGACACTAGGCAAAGTGAAGTGGATCCAAGTCACTTCTCAGGCAAGAGTTCATATATTTCATCACCAACCTCTCGAGGCACTTCATCACAGTGGATATAAGTGCTACTGGATGATTGTCATTGAGGCAGGTTACCACATTCTTCTTAGGCACCAGTTTAATCGAAGCCTGCTTGAGGTAGGTGGGTACCTCAGACCGCTGAAGTGAGGGGTTAAGGATATTGGTGAACACTCCAGCCAGTTGATCAGCACAGGTCTTTAGTTCTTGGCCAGGTACTCCATCTGGGCTGGGTGCTGTCTGTGGGTTTACCCTCCTCTCATGTCAGCCTCACAGACTGAAAAGCCAGGGTCATCAGTGGCCGTGGGAGTTTGTGAACATGCCTCTGTGTTTTGGTGATCAAAGTGAGCATAAAAGGCATTAGGCTCACCTGGGAGTGAAGCCTTGGTGTCACCTAAGTCACCATTTCGTTTTGTAGGAAGAGATAGCATTCAGGCTCTGCTGCTGCTGTGACCAGCCTTCAGTGATTCGTTAGGTCCAGAATTACCACTTCACCCATGAGATAGCTCTCCAGTGATTGTACCTGGACCTTTTGGATTTAACTTGGTTGGCAGAGCTTAATTTCACTGATCTGGCCCTCAGCAGATTGTGGATCTCATGGTTCATCCAGAGCCTCTGGTCTGGGAAGACGTTGCATGATTTTGTGTGGACGTACTCACCTATACCTGTTTTTAAAAAGTCCGTGACAACCGTGATGTATTTGTTCGGATCTTCTGATGAGTCCTTGAAAATGGCCCAGTCCATTCATTTGAGGCAATCCTGTAGCCTCTCATGACTATCTCTTTGTTGTCCTTATCTCTGAATGTATTTTTTCCTATCTTAATGGAATCTAGTTTTTCTAGTCATTATTTCTCTTTCAATTTCTGATTTGACACTGAATTAACTCATTTAATTTCACACTGCTTCACTCAGACTGATTAAGATTAAATACCGAAATATGCAAGCTAATGGTAAGTCAGGACCACAATCAAGTTTAATATCATTGAAATACGTCGTGAAATTTGTCGCTTTGCAGCAGCAGTGCAGTGCAATGTATTTTTTAAAAAACTATAAGTTACAATCAGAACTACGGTAAAAAATTAAATAAAATGAGTTGTGCAAATAGAGGGCAAAATAGTGGGCTAGTGTTCATTGTCTGTACAGAAATCTGATGATGGGGAGGAAGAAGCTGTTCCTAAGACGTTAAAGCGTGAAGCGCAGAATCGAATATCGCTGTGATGATTGTACGTTCTAGTATCAATTGTTTGGCTACAATACAGTATAAAGTATAATGCCCTGCAATGTAAATTGTGACTTTTCAATTCAGAACATGTATGTTCATGGGTGGACTTCAGGGGAATGGGGCCATAGCAATGGTAGAGAGACTGCGAAGTTGAAACAAAATAGAAAAACATACAATCTATCGAAGTTAAATGGTGGTTTTAAAGGAGGTTTGGTGTGTAACCGCTTACAATTCCCCCTGAAGGAATGTGATTGAGCGCTGCTGATTTTTAGAGAACTTTTCCCCATGAAGTGTTGAAGTCCAATAAAAAAATCTGATCACGGATTTTAACGCCTCGAGTTGGATAGTGGTCGGATGGTCGATTAGACAGTGATAGAGCCTACACTGCTACATTCCCAATGTATTCCTGCCTGTGTTCGGTTTAACTGCCCACTTTCGAGAGTCAGCTTGGGGCGCCTACAGTGCAGAGTTTCATATACTGTGAAAGCAAACATTCATGTAACACGCTTGAGCGTTGGAAAGGTCATGGAGCTCAAATGTCAGTGCAACAAATAGGTTTCAATATCAGATGAGTTCCCACCCTCCACCATCACCTCCCCCACCTCCCTTCCCTTAACCATCAGTCCAGGTTCTAGGACTCAACTAAATAACACCAATCAGCTTACAAGTGTAAAAGGCTTTGGTGAGATGGAAGGTGGATTTCTGAGTGAAGTTCTGGTTGTCTAGCTAAAGGAAAGATTTCACTGAGCTGGAAATGCTACATAGCAGATTCACAAGGGTATTGCTGGGACCGTTAGGCTTGAGTTACAAGTGTCAAAATGGTTATTGTGATGTGTCTAGTGTGGTAGTGTAGTGGCTAGTGCTTGTTGCTCTCACTTTGAGCTTCCACCGCTGGCCAACAGTCTTGCGAAAAGGAGAGCTGAATGTGTAAGTCTGTGCTGAAGGGTTTCAGCCTGAAACAACTGTACTTTTTCCCATAAATGCTGCCTGGGCTGCTGAGTTCCTCCAGCATTTTGTGTGCGTTGCTCGAATTTCCAGCATCTGCACATTTTCTCATGTTTGTGATTTGATTACCACTCTGTGAAGTCTCTTCCAGGGATGCCTACCCTGAAGAAGTTTAAATCTTCCCTTCAGTGAACCTCTCCCTCACTGCTCCCCCACTGTGATCCCTGCAGCTCTCCAAAGCCTGCTGAAGGGTTTCGGCCCGAAATGTCGACTGTATTTTTTTTTCCATAGACATTGCCAGGCCTGTTGAGTTCCTCTAGCATTTTGTGTGTGTTGCTCGGATTTCCAGCACCTGCAGATTTCCTCTGGTTCGTGTTAAGTCTCTCCCTCTCAGTACACAGCCTCTCCAACAGCAGGCCTCATGTCATGTCTCCTTGATGGTGACGCATGGAAGCTGAACTCCTTTTGGAGTCAGGCTGAATGACAGAGGACGGAAGGAGCTCTGGCCCCTGCACACGTAGCACATAGGCCCACCGGTGTGTGGAGATGCCCTGGTGCTGGTGAACCAGAAACCCAGCTATGGGTAAATAGCCCCACTGCCTCGAGAGAGACAAAGGCTATGAGACTGCAAGTCTGGAGTGGAGCTCCTAAGGTGGCTAAGCATCATTGAACATCCTTCCGGCACCTCCTGCAGCCGAGCTGGTGCCAAATGTATTGCTTCATACGCTTTCCTTTGGATGACATTGGTAAGGCCGAGAGGGGGATCTTGATGACTGGGCATCTCAGGATCTCCATACCTTCTGCCCAGGCTTGCGATGATGATCATCATTACCCATTGTCCTTCGAGACAGACAGATGCCAACCACAGGGAGAGATGGGATAGGTTGATGCCTTTTAACCCCTGGATGTACAAGTTTAAGGATTAATCATATGGCAGTGGGGAGGCATGCTAGTGTAACACACTACAGCACCAGTGACCTGGCTTCAATTTCAGCTGCTGTCTGTAAGGAATCAGTACATTCTCCCTGTGACTGTGTTACAAAGATGTACAATTTAGTAGGTAAATTAGTCACATGACTGTAATTAGGTAACGTGGTGCTCATTGTGCTGGAAAGGCCTATTACCCCGCTGTAAATCACAATATAAATAAAATTATAAAATTGTGAGAGGCATAGCTATGGTGAATGGTCACAGTCTTTATCACAGCATCATCATCATCATCATCAGGTTTCATGCCCAGATTGAGCTTTGACTGCCATGGCCCACGCACTCCTGTTTCGGGTCAAGTGGATCAATTCATTGGTATTCATTTCCATTTCTCTGGCTGCTGTCTCCATCATCATTTGTCTTTGTCTTCCTCTTGCTTTCTTCTCTTCGATCTTTCCTATAATTACCGTGCATTCTAACTCCTCTTTCCTAATCACATGTCCAATGAAGTTACGTTGCTTTTTCGTGATCTCATACATTATTTCTCCTTTTGTGCTTGCTGTGTTCATGACATCCTCTTTATCCCAGCATAGGGGCGTCTGAAACTAGAGATCTCAGACTAAGGTGAGAGAGGAGGGATATAAAAGGTTCCTGAGAGGCATTTTTTTCTGTTTTACACAGAGGATGGTGGGTTTATGGAACAAGCTGCCAGAGGGAGTGGTTGAGACAAGTACAATTACATTTCAAAAGCCTTTAGACAGATAGGATAGTTTAGAGGAATGTGGGACAAACTCTGGGAAATGGAACTCACCCAAGCAGTTATCTTGGTTGGCATGATCTCTCTGAATTTCTTAGATCTTTTAACTAAAAGAGTAATATAATTAATTGAAAACAACTTTAGAAGATAAGTAGCGTAGTGGTATATGGAGGAATTTAAGGTGGGGGGTGTTATATGGGAGGCAGGGTTTGAGGGTCGGCACAACAATGTGGGCCAAAGGGCCTGTGCTGTGCTGTACTATTCTATGTTCTGTGTTCTATGTGGTCAATGCAACACTTTACAGTACCGGCTTTAAGACTGGGGTTCAATTCCCCCCACTTTCTATTAGGAGTTTGCCCATGACTGCATGGGTTTCCTCTGGGTGCTCTGGTATCCTCCCACATTCCAAAGCTGCATGGTTAGGGTTATGGGCAGGCTGTGCCGTACGGAAGCAAGGCATCACTCGCAGCTCCCCCCACCCCCCATCACCCCAGCACAATCCTCACTGATTTGATTTGACACAAATGACGCATTTCACTGTACGTTTCATTGTACATGTGGCAAATAAAACTAAACTTTAACACGAGCCAAATCAAGTTGAGCCAGCATCAATAGATCAGCTACTCTATTTACTCATCTCGAATAAAGAGGAATCTAAACATCAAAGATGGAATGTTTCTCTGTTTTGTTTCAACTTTGCCATTGCCATAGAACCCGTCACTAGGAGTCTTCCCTTGAAACATCATTTGGGCAGCAAATTTAATTTAATTTCAAGATTTTAGCAGCTTGGACATAGTGTGCCAACATCTTTCACTTTCTTAGAAGGTCAAGGAGGATTGGCATAACACCAAAGACTTTTACAAACTTTTACAGATTTGCTGTTGACAGTAAGCTGACTGGATGCATCACACTCTGGTAGAGCAGTTCGAGTTGAAGTGAACACAAGCAGCAGAGTAGTGTTCTCAGCTGATACATCACTGGCATGCCCTCACCACCTTTGGAAGTATCTACATGAGGCAACTATTGCAAGAAGGTATCTTCTATCAAAAGATCCTTCAGAGCCATGCCACATTTTCTCAACTACCACTGGGCAGGAGGCACAGAAACATGGTCCCACACCACCAGGTTCCCTTCCACCATTCAGTCTTGAACCGTAAACTCAAAGAGATTCTGCAGATATTGGAAATCCAGAGGAAAAATGCAAAAAAATGCTGTAGAAACTCAGCAGATCAGACAGTAACTATGGAGAAAGTAAATAGTCCATGTTTTGGGCTGAGATCCTTCATCAGGATGTGATATTACTCCTGAGACTTGCAGATATCATACTTCGTGTTACCAAGGTAGTATGGCTAAAAGTGCTTTTCTGTTCAGTGATAAACTTAGACAAGTTTCACCTATGGTCAGAGCATTAAACTGACTATATGTTTTAGATTCTCTGGATTGATTTTGTCGTGAAACAGGTTAATTGAAGTGCTGTTGTGAAGATAAAGGGTTTCAGCCCGAAATATTGAATATTTATTCCTGTTCATAAATGCTGCCTGACCTGCTGAGTTCCTCCAGTATTTTGTGTGTTAGATAGATAGTTAGATACTTTATTGATCCCAGAGGAAATTACAGTGTCACAATAGCATTACAAATGCACAGATAAAAATATTAGAAGAGTAGAAAGAATAAAAAAAAAGTTACCACAGTCTAACAAGAGGGGGTCATCACTTCCCTGACTGTAGGTTGACTCATTATAGAGCCCAATGGCCCAGGGTAAGAATGACCTCTGAATCAGAATCAAGTTTATTATCACCGGCATGTGTCGTGAAATTTGTTAATTTAGCAGCAGCAGTTCAATGCAATACATAATATAGAAGAAAAAAACAACAAAATAAAATAATAATAATAAATAAAAAGTAAAAAGCAATTACAGTATCCATATATTGAATAGATTAAAATATAGCACCCTATGGAGCAGTGCAGTTGCCTTAGTCTATTACTAGAAGTGTTCCGCCAAGGTGGCATGCAGAGGGTGAGAAACATTGTCCAGAATTGCCAGGATTTTCTGTAGGGTTCTTTGTTCTACCTCAGCCTTTAGTGGGTCCAGTTTGATTCCTATAACAGAGCTAGCCTTTCTAATCAGTTTATTGAGCCTGTTTGTATCATCCATGTAGATGTCATTGTCCCAGCACATAGAAGGTTGTACTGACAACAACAGACTGGTATAACATGTGAAGGAGAGGCCTGCATACTCCAAAGGATCTCAGACTCCTCAGGAAATAGAGGTGAATCTGGCCCTTCTTATACACAGCCTCTGTGTTGGTGCTCCACGTAAGTCTGTCCTCCAGGTGCACTCCCAAGTACCTTTAGGTCCCCACCACATCCAGGTACTTACCATCAATAGTAATAGGGAGCAATGCTGGCTTAGTCTTCCTAAAGTTCATCACCATCTCTTTTACCTTACTCATTGTCAGCTGCAGATGACTCAGCTTGCACCATTTGACAAAGTCCTCCACCAGGGCCCTGTCTTTATCCTCCCATCCTCCCTTTATACACCCACCTTTGCTGAGTCATCAGAGAATTTCTGCAGATGACATGACTCAGTGTTGTATCTAATAGTTCTTGAACCAACCTGCACAGATATAATCACTACCTTGGTATATGACCATTTTGCACTTCAATGGACTTTTTTTTGTTCTAACAGCATTCTTTCTTGTTCTGTTTATTTCTTTATTTATTGAGATGAGGCGTGGAAAAGTCCTTTCCTGCCCTTTGAGCCCCATTGCCCAACAATCCCCTAATTTAACCCTAGCCTAATCACAGGACAATTTACAAAGACCAATTAACCTACCAACCAGTTCACCTTTGGACTCTGGGAGGAAACCCACATGGTCACAGGGAGAAGGTACATGCTGTGGCAGTACTGTAGAGCATTGTGCAAACCACTATGCTACAGTATCGTCCTTACATTGCTAACTTGTTTTTCTTGTGAACATTGCATCTAATCCCACACGCCTGTGATGCATCTGGAAGAAGGTTTTTCATTACCTCTGTGGATACATGTATTTGTGAGTATAACAATGAAACTTTGAAATATCCTTTGAAGGACAATAATGAAACATGGAGCAGATTGCCCTCAATCTTCTTAGAACACCACTGAATTAGTTAATTCAAAGACAAAATCAATGCAGGCAAACGAAAACATGCAGTTAACTTAATGCCCTGACTAACCATAGGTGGCACTGATCCAAGTCTCTCACTACACAGAATGCACTTTTAGCCAAAGTACCTAGGTAACACAAAGCAGAGCATCTCGAAGCCGCAGCGGAATAGACAATAGGTGCAGGAGTAGGCCATTCAGCCCTTCGAGCCAGCACCACCATTCACTGTGATCATGGCTGATCATCCACAATCAGTACCCTTTTCCTGCCTTCTCCCCATAACCCTTCACTCTGCTATCTTTAAGAGCTCTATCTAACTCTTAGTGTTATCGATAATGTTAACATCGACCAGGATATGGAGCATACAAACTGCCATGCACTGGTCACAGTTGTACTTCCAGGAGCTCTTAAAGTAGCAAATCCCAATCCCTACCTGAACTATGGGTTTCACTTTAGGTCGACCTACCTCAAATGTATCAGCAAGGTGTGGAATTGCAGGCAGCATGCATCATCAGGAGGTACTTGGGGGGGAGACAGAGGTGACCAGAGCTCCCCAGAAAGCTGCCTTCTTCTCTCTCTCTGTACCTTGTTTTACAGCGGTTGGCATCCAGCTTAATGGTGCATTACCGCCACCCTCTGCTCCAGAATGTGCACTAGACATACATTCTAAATCCCTTCACCCAATCGTGCGTGCGCGCATACACACACACACACACACTTCACCCTCCCATCTTTGACCATCCTAGTATCCTATTCCTGTTTATTCATCATATTCTATAAAAAACCCCTGTACCCCTTAAAAATGCTAAAAATACCAGGACTTGTGCTCTCTCACCCATGCCCAGCAACCCTTTTAATGTGAATTCCTGCATCCCCAACTCCCTTAATTTATTTCTCATCATCTCTCTCTGGATCCCATACTTCCTGCAACACAAAACTACATGTTCTACTGACTCCTCTTCCCGACATTCCTCACACAATCCTGTCTGGTGTTTCCCTATCATTTTCAATGTTTTGTTTAATGCACAATGCCCCAGCCTTAACCTAGTCCACACAATTTCCTCTCTTCTGTTTCCATTACCTACCCTAGTAACTGCAACACTCTTTTGTATTTGATATAAATGCCTCCCTTTCCCCTCCCTGTCCCATCTTTCTTGCCACATTCGGTTGACTTTTTCCCAGATTACACACTTAACCTCTGCTTTACTGATACTAATGTGCATTTCCACATTTTCTTTCTTTAACGCCCTCTTTGCCAACTCATCCACCCTCTCATTCCCCTTCACCCCTACATGTGCTGGAACCCATAGAAATTTTACCTGACCTCCCTGATTTGCAATTCTTGTAACTAACTGAAGGACTTCATAAAGAACATCTTCTTCTGCCGCCTTCTTCTTCTGCTATTACTTTTTATTGGTGTTTAGCAGACCAACTAAAAAGGAGCATTACTGCCACCTACTGAACTGGAGTGTGAGGAGGATTCAGGAGATTGATTTCCCAGAAAGCCTGGGGTGGGGCGGGAGGTTAGGGAAGAGGAATACATGAACTTCCCTTGAGGGAAACTGACCAGTCTGGTGAAGTCCTAAATACCAGAATTACCGGCATGTGTTGTGAAATCTGTTAATGCAAGTAGGGACCCAAGTAGGAACAGGTTATAATGGAGGACCAAGGTTAAATGCATCTTTTACCATAGTGTAGAAAAATAGTGACTGATAGCAGTCATTTGTGGTGCTCCTTTCAGTGAAGATGAGATGAGCCTAACAGTCTCCAAGCACAAACCTGAATATTTGGAAATATACTAACCGCACAGAAAGTACAAATTCCATTATCTGGCACATTAAGTTATTGCAATGCACAAGCTAATACTGTGGTTTCTCGAATTTCAATATTATGCCTTTCTTGTCAGAACAACCAAACTTGTAAGCATTTATATAGCACCCATAACATGGTCAAAGTAACCAAAAGACACTTAACCAGACACAACAATCCCAGCTTGATTGTCCATCACACCTAACAGCCCTAAATGCCAATCTTGATAACTAATAATTACCATTTCTATCAACGTAATGACCCAGTTCAAGCAAGGAATACACTTAGAGGCTACTTTATCAGCTAACCATGCACACCATCTTGTTAATGCAAATATCTGATCAGCCAATCATGTGGCATCAATGCAGTGCAGAAGTTCAGTTATTGTTCACACCAAATTTCAGAATCTGGAAGATATGTGACTTTGACAATGGAATGATTGTTGGTGCCAGACTGGGTGGTTTGAGAGTCTCAGAAACTGCCCCTGGGAATTTCACACACAGCAATCTCTGGAGTTTACAGAGGATTGTGTGCAAAACAGAAAGAAAACATCCATTGAGTGGCAGTTCTGTGGGCAAAAACGTCTTGTTAATGAGAGAGGTCAGAGGAGAATCGCCAGACTGGTTCAAACTGACTGGGAGGCGAGAGTAACTCAAAGAACCACACATTGCAATAGTGGTAAGCAGAAGGCACATCCTTGAATTAGATTAGATTAGATTAGATTATGAGGACATTCAGTCCTCGTTTATTGTCATTTAGAAATGCATGCATGTTCGGGTAAACGTAAAGGAGTTGGGGGCTTGTTGTTCTGGTTAACAACGGATGGTGCAATTCTGGTCATATTATGATCGAGGAACGTGATTGTAGACCGGATATTGAACTTTTTGCTGTTGGACTCCGGCCATATTCCACCAAGATACAACACTGGGCGTCACGGGAGGTTGTGCCTGCCTGTGGCCATCGAACTTTGCAGCTCCTCGCGTGGAGGGTCAGACACCCTGAGCCAATAGGCTGGTTCTGGACTTATTTCCATCTGGCATAGTTTGCATATTGTTGTTTGATTGTTTGTGGTTTTTGTATTGCTATATTTCTGCTCTATTCTTGGTTGGTGCGGCTGTAATGAAACCCAATTTCCCTCGGGATCAATAAAGTATATCTATCTAAAAAATGATACAATGCACAACACATTGAACCTTGAAGTGGATGGGGCTACAGCAGCTGTAGACCGAGAACATACACTCAGTGAGCATGTTATTGGGAACGTGAGGTACTTAACAAAGTGGGCACTGAGTGTGTAATCACTCTGATCATCAAGTAATGGATTCATCAGCTCTAACTATCAGTGGCCTCATTGTTAAACTGTTATTCTCTCTGTATTGCTCACCGCCAAAGCTTTGCAGGGGTGGCTGTAAGTTCAGATAAAGAGGAGCTCAAGAGGCATTAAAGCTTCCCCTGGATCTGAGAAATACCTGTCTATTAGTACAAAGATGATGTGAGATCAGAGAAGATAAAAGGGAAGTAGAATTAATAATCCCAGTGATGTTCAGTAGATGTTGCAATCAATCTCTAACTCTACTTCAGGTAGCACGGGACATGCGTGAGGTTGATCTCAAGATTTTGATTGCACAATTCAAAACACGTTAATTTTTGTGCAGTATTACAGAATTAAGCTCTATTGGCCCTATGTCACCGATTGCATCCTCTACTCTTTCAAATCTGGGTTAGAGGATGAAAATTTATCCCTTGACCCTTCTTCCCTCCCCTTCATGCTACAAAGGGCAGAGCCTTCATCCCACACTGGCCTGTTCCACTGAACCTTCTGTAAGTATCTGGTTCAGGGCCCTGTCATTGGAGAGTCTAGAATTCGAGCCCTAGTTGTTCAGTGACCGGTGGGCCCTGGGATTAATGCAGAGGATCGAGGACCGAGGGTCAGTCGGAAGTCGAGGCATGTTGCCTGAGCCCCAAGTCTGCCAATCTCTGGAAGTCAAAGCCCAATGTCTATGGGCCAGGGTCCAAGTCCACTGGCGGCTGAACATGGTCTATCCTAGGTTTTGAGTACTGCGTGTATGCATGGGTGAGCGGGTGGCAGGAAGGAATGGGGGTTGCCTTGTTGTTGTTTTGTTGCTTGTACTCTGCTTGGTTCTGCTGAGCTTTGAGAACGCATTAAAAGACCAGAAGATAAAGGAGTAGAATTAGGCCATTTGGCCCATCAAGTCTGCACTGCCATTTCACCATGGCTGATCTATTTCCTTCTCAACCCCATTCTCCTGCCTTCTTGCCCTGCCTAATCAAGAACCTATCAATCTCTGCCTTAAATACAGCCAAGGACTTGGCCTCCACAGCCACCTGTGGCAATGAATTCCACAGATTCACCACTCTCTGGCTAAAGAAATTCCTCCTCATTTTGGTTGTAAATGGACTTCCCTTTATTCTGAGGCTACGTGCACTGGTCTTAGACTCCCCTACTATAGAAAACATTTTCTCCACATCCACTCTATTGAGCCCTTTCAACATTCGATAGAGTTCCCCCCCCAACTCCATGTTGGCACTAGAATATGTGGCAACAATTGCGGGATAATCGCAGCACCCTCAGGTGCATTAGTTGGTTAAGGCAAGCAAAGCAATTCACTGTATGTTTCAACATACATGTAATAAATAAACTTGTCTCCTCCCTTAATTCTTTAGCCCCGCCTTCAAATACCTCCATAATTCTGTTTCTACAACAGTTCCTCTAACTGCTCACATTTCTGTCAGTCCCCCATCACTCTTTATAAACCAGCTTGCTACGTTAACACAAAAGTACATTTTGTTATTGCAAGCAGTGTTATCTGCCATGTCAGAATGACTGACTGGGTTATTTTAGTTGTAGAGGGAAACAAAACACCTTTCTCGATTTGACCTGCACATGCTCCAGTTAAAATGGATGATAATTGTCTCATGATGCCCTTTGGAGATGATCGGGAACTCCTTCACCTGCAAGCAGTCATGAGCAGTTCAAGGGACTGACAAGTACCACCTTATCAGGGTGTTCAGGCTTGGAACAAAGGTGATCTTGCCAGCATTGTTCATTCACATCCTTCAGCAAATACAAAATAATAGTTTTAAATAATTTACCAAATTCTTCACCAACTGAGCACTTTGGATTACTGGAAGACAATTGTCTTTACAAGTCTGAGCTATCAATGTTATATGTTGATTAGTAAGACCATAGGACATAGGAGCAAAATTAGGCTATTTAGTCATCGAATCTGCTTGACCATTCAATTGTGGCCGAGTTATTTTCTCTCTCAACCTCATTCTCCTGCTTTCTCCCTGTAACTCTGACACCTTTACGCTAATTAAGAATCTATCAATCTCTGCTTTGAATATATCCAATGATGTGACCTCTACAGCCATCTGTAGCAATGAATTCCAGAGATTCACCACCCTCTGGCTAAAGAAATTCACCTCGTCACTGTTCTAAAGGGATGTTCTTGACTTCTGAGGCTGTACTCTCTGGTCCTAAACCCTTCCACTATTGGAAATGTCCTCTCCACCTCCATTCTCTCTCAGAGTTTCAATGAGATCTCTCCTTATTCTACGAAACGCCAGCAAGTGCAGACCCAGAGCTCCTCATGCATTAACCCTTTCACTCCCAAGATTTTCATGTAAATCTTCTCAGAGATCCTCTCCAATTCAGTACATTCGTCCTTAGATATGGGGCCTAAAACTGCTCAGAGTACTCCATATGTGGATTGACCAATGCCTCAGCGTTATATCATACAATTCAGGCCAGTGCTACCAAAATGTCAAGTGCAGTTATCTTTTGAGCCAAATGTAAGCTGGTTCAATTGATAGCACTTTTATCTGCAGGTCATGGGTTCAAATCCTATTCAGAAACAGGAGCAATCTAGGCTGATGCTCTAGTGTGGTTCCCTTAGTGGCTTTGCATGGATTAACAAAGCAACACTCCAGTAATTTTCTCAAGGGGATATCAAAATTTTTTCCCCAAAACATGAGGCAACGTTACAGCTATGTAAGACCGTAGTTAGACCCCAGCTGGAGTACTGTGTTCAGTTCTGGTCACCTCGTTACAGGAAGGATGTAGATATTATAGACAGAGTGCAAAGGTGATTTACAAGGATGTTGCCTGGATTGGAGAGCATGCCTTATAAGAATAGGTTGAGTGAACTTGGCCTTTTCTCCTTGGAGCGTCGAAGGATGAGAGGTGACCTGACAGAGGTGTATAAGATGATGAGAGGCATTGATCGTGTGGATAGCGAGAGGCTTTTTCCCCCAGGGCTGAAATAGCTAACACGAGGGGGCATAGTTTTAAGGTGCTTGGAAGTAGGTATAAAGGGAATGTCAAAGGTAAGTTTTTTTACACAGCTGGTGTGAAGTGGTGAAGTGGAATGGTGGGTATGTGGAATGCACTGCCAGCAAAGATGGTAGAGGCAGATACAATAGGGTCTTTTAAGAGACTCTTAGATAGGTACATGGAGCTTAGAAAAATAGAGGGCTGTACAATAGGGAAATTCTAGGCAGGTTCTAGAGTAAGTTCCACGGTCAGCACGACATTGTGAGCTGAAGGGCCTGTAATGTGCTGTAGATTTCTATGTAAGATGCCGGAGGAACTCAGCCGGTCAGGCAACATCTATGAAAAAGGAATAAAGAGTTGAAGTTTCAGGCTGAGATCCTTCATCAGGGCTCATGAAGGGTTTCAGCACAAAACATTGACTCTATATTCCTTTCAATAGATACTATGTGACCTGCTGAGTTCATCCAGCATTTTGTGTGGGTTCTAGCATCTGCAGAATCTTGAGTAGTTAACTCTTTTTCTCTCTTTTCACAGATGCTGCCTGAATTTCTGAATGTTTCCTCTATTTTCTGGTCTTTGCACTATATCAGACAAACTATATAGGGAACTGTGGTTGGAGTTTTGTCAGATTACTCAACACGAATAAAAGATTATCTGGTCTGGATGTTTACCATGCACATGCTAGCTGCTGCGTTTCCTGCATTACAACAGTGACATTTTCAAATACATCATTGGCTGTAATGGGAGAGAAAAGATACGATATAAACAGCAATCTTTCTCCTTTACAAAGATGCTATGATGATTATGAAGGTGAGGCAGCACAGGGAGATCATAAGATTATGTGATGCTGGAAATTTAACAGTTTAAGGCCTATGGCACAGTTTGTAAAATGTGAGACAATCACTTATTTTTAAAGAAATTCAGCACTTAGAGAAATGAAAGTGGGTCAGCTCCATTTGGACTAAGCTGGGATGTGAAAGAGCTGAAACCAAAGCTCCTCGGCTCATCAGTTGTTTTTAAACACAGACTGGTGGGTGCGTGGAACACCCTGCCAGGGATGGTGGTAGACGCAGATACACTAGGGGCATTTAAGAGGATCGCAGGTAGGCTCATGGAGATCGAAATATGGAGGGCAATGTAGGAGGGAAGAGTTAGGTTGACGTTAATGTAGGTTAAAAGGTCAGCACAACATCGTGGGTTGGAGGGCTGGTACTGTGCAGTAATATTCTATGTTCTATGTTTATTGAAAGCCAAAGGCAGATCGGCAGCCTCATGGTGCAATGATTCTCACACTTCAAATAGCACAGTTGAGAATAAAAGCAGCCGCGCCACTTTCAGCGCTGGTGTGTTCACAGACACAGACACACGCATAAAGTGCAGACGTTCAGCAGTTTCGAAGACTAAACTCTCACCACAGTCCCCAAACACCTCATTTGTTTCACACAAGTCACTTAGAACCAAACTGTTCAGGTAATGAAGCAGAAAGTGGCTACATGCAACAGCTCTTGGACAATATTCAAGTGTGATCTGTAAAGAGGCAAGTTATATTCATGCCACACAAGTACCAGACGATAAAGATTTCAATTCTTTTCCATTGACCAATGGTATTACTGTAGCGAAGTATCCCACCGTGAACATCCCAAGGATCGTTCAGGTAAATAATGGGCCCATTACATAAATTCTATTATGGTGAGTGACTCACTAAACCCTTTCTACTATTTATGAAGGACAGGTCACGGGTGTACTGGTGTATTCTCCTCTTGTGCAAGTTAGTGCAGCTCCGTACAGGCCAAATGATGCACTTGACTGCCTCACTATTGTTTTGTTCCATTCAGATAGGTCTTCTAATATACAGAAACAAACTAAAACACATTACTAGTGCATTCATTATTCTACTTGCAAGGGAAGTTCTATCTCCAGATAAGTGTCTGGAAAATAGTTTCAATCTAATGTTTCAAACAAAGCACTTTTATACTTTTTACAGAGAACAGTAATTAGGTTGCTCCATTTCACAACATTCCTCTGTTACCTCGCTCTGACATTAGTTCTTTAGAAGCTGTGACCTGTTTACCTCTGTTGTTGAAACATCCCGCACCCCACCCCTCCACATAAAACGGATCGCCGAGCCAACTTGGAAAGGTTGAGAAAGGCTTCTCTGACAGCGAAATCGTGGGTGGGGCCCGGGTCCTAGTGCGAGGTTCGGACAATTTAAACACTGGCTCAGATAGACTGGGGGCTCCCCTCTCTCCGTGACGCTAGGGCTGTGAGACTGCCCCCGGCTACAGTGCTTTGTGTCTGTGAACTTTGCCTGATTTCCCCACAGGTATGATGAACTGAACACCAAGGCTTTGGGCCTACTCTGGGCTGCTCTGGGGATTTGAATCTAAGGACTCAATCTGGTTCAGGATGCTGTTGTCGTTGTTGCTCGCTTCTATTGTTCGCATGATTTGTTTTGTGTTTTTTCTCTTTTTCTAAGCAAAGAAATCTCAAGACTGTATAAATTTATACATTCTTTGATAATAAATGCACTTTGAATCTTGAATCTTCCTGTCATAAAACGCACATGCAGCTTCCCATCATAAAACACACACAGACTTGTCGGCCTCCCATCCAAACCAGCAGAGCACCCTGGGATTTCATAGGTTCCATTTTGTCACATTACATTTTTAAAAAGTTTCAAATTCATAAAGAATTCAGGAACACTGTTATATATCCACACTATCTACTAGTGCAAATATTCGCTCCTTCCTCCACGGAAGCACCATGATAATAATAAAGCCTACAAAGTGCACTACAGTTACTTACCCAGGCTATTGCAACAGCACCTTGCAAACACTATCACCAAGGAGGACCAGTAAGGAGGCATGGGGAAATGTCACAATCTGCAAAATCTCCTCGATGCCACAGGCCATCCTGATCTGCAACAGTTTCTCCATCATCATCGGGCCCGTCATGGAACACCCTACCAAATAGTTGGCAAGGTAAGCTTTTCACTATTGTTGGTACATGTGACAATCATAAACCAATGCCAATAGGGAAGTACATTCACCACAGGAACTTCAGAGGTTAAGGAAGGTGGCTCGCTCTCACACTCAGATTTAAATTGGTACAACTACAAAATGGCAGCCTTCCCCACAAGGTCCCAACACAAGAAATCAGAGTTAAAAACCCATACCAATCTCTGGAAATGCTATGAGTCGTGGCAGATCCATTGGGTTTTGAACCTAATTAGAATTTATATGAGAGTAATCATCTCTGTGTCATTTATTCTACCTACTACACTAACAATTCCTTCTCACAACATCACTTGGTTGTTCTCTGCACATTCTCTTTGCTTCCTCTCCCAAGAAGAAGTCATCACCCTGACACAGCGGTGTCAAGAAAAGAACTTCTCCCTCAATGTCGCAAAAACAAAGGAGCTGGTTGTGGACTACAGGAGGAAGGGAGACACGCTAGTCCCTATTGACATCAATGGATCTGGGGTTGAGAGGGTGAACAGCTTTAAGTTCCTTGGCAAACACATCACCGAGGATCTCACATGGTGTGTACATAACGGCTGTGTGCACAACAGTGCCTCTTTCACCTCAGACAGTTGAAGAAGTTTGGCACGAGTCCCCAAATTCTAGGGACTTTCTACAGGGGCACAATTGAGAGCATCCTGACTGGCTGCATCACTGCCTGGCATGGGAACTGTACCTCCCTTAATCGCAGGACTCTGCAGAGAGTGGTGCAGATAGCCCAGTGCATCCGTAAATGTGTACTTCCTACTATTCAAGGTATTTACAAAGACAGGTGTGTAAAAAGGGCCCGTAGGATCATTGGGGACCCAGGTCACCCCAACCACAAACTGTTCTAGCTGCTACCATCCCGGAAACAGTACCATAGCATTAAAGCCAGGACCAATAGTCTCAAAGACAGCTTCTTCGACCAGGCCATCAGGCTGGTTAATTCACGCTGATTACAACTGTATTTCTATGCTATATTGATTGTCCTGTTGTACATACTATTTATTACAAAGTACTATAAATTGAACATTGCACATTTAGATGGGGAGGTAACGTAAAAATGTTTACTCCTCATGTATGTGAAGGATATAGGTAATAAAGTCAATTGAATTCAAGTATTTCACTGTCATTGCAGAGAGACCAGACCTTGCCAATTCCTGGAAATTAAACTTTCGTTGCTTCAGCAACTTCTGACCATTACTGAAATTATTACAAATCTTTAAGATGATGATTGTTAAATCAGTCCTCATTAAGTAAATTGCCTTCAGGGAGGAGGTTGAGGAAAGGTTGGTGATGCAGTACATCAACATATCAAGGAGAGGACAGGAACAATGAATTTCCATTCCCTGAGCTCAGATTGTGGAGGGAGCGAAAGGTAATGGGAGGGAGTAATCACCCTCGCTGGAATTTCTGGCTTGGTCTTGAAAGGCTCTGCAAATATTTTTGTCAGTGATAGCACAAGATATATATATATAAAATATCCTGTTCTGTAACGGCACGCAAACCTGCATTTTTTCACAGTGGATGAGTTCCTGTTCCTGGAGCTCATCGGCCAGCTGTTTTCCGACATTCTCCAGGAAGATAGCGCCTCTGGGATGCAGTCCTGTGCGGCCCTATGGACGACCAATTCCAGGCCAGTGTTGCCAACTGAGGCGTCACGGGGGAAGGGACATCAGGATTTCACTGCGCCGGATGTGTGGACGAAGGTCTCTGTAGTCGAGCAACTGCGCTCCCTCTCTGTCTTTCTCTCGACGGTGGGGAGAACCTGCTGCCGATTCTCGAGTAGGAGATTCTCAGAATAAAAAGCAATGGGGCAGACCGTAATATTATAACAATGACTGTTGTTGGTCTCCCCTTTCGCTGTGAAATGGGTGATATCTCTCTGCTCCTTGTTAGTGAGAGAGGGAGAGAGAGCCTGTGACGTGCTGAACTGTAGGGTGAGCAATAGTTTTTGTTGACTGAAGATCAGGGTCTCCCTTTGGGTGCTTTGCTATTGTTTGATGGGGGGTGGACACTGACTCGTTTTTTGCTGAAATGGGTGGGGTGAGGGGGGCAGTTGATGCGTTGACGCTTCTGTGGGAGAGGGGAGAGGCAGCGGGGTTCTAACATTTTTCTGGTTTTCATTCTTTTGGGGTTCTGTTTTTTTGTGAATGTCTGCGAAGATTAAGTATTTCTGTTTGTATACTGTATATATTCGCTGATAATATACGGAACTATTTGAAATATATGTATATATAAAATCCCAGGCTGTCTGGGATTACCTGGAAAGACAGAAGCAAGCAAGACAGCTGAAGTCTGCAGAAGAATTGTGGCAAGTTCTCCAAGATGCTTGGAACAACCTACCAGCCGATTTTCTTATGAAACTGCACAACAGTGTACCTAAGAGAATTGATGCGGTTTTAAAGGCAAAGTGTGGTCCCATCAAATATTGATTTGATTTTGGTTTTTTTTTACTGTTTTTAGCTCCTTATAGTAATTTTTTTGATATTTAGAAACTTTTCACTTCATTATTTTAGAAAGCATCTTCACTTTACAGGGTGTTTTTGCACAGTACTGTAGTATTTACTGTATATATACACTTTCTATATTTACAGAAATCTTCCTGATAAAGGTCAGAAATTCTGATGCATTTTGAGGTATCAAAAACATTGTTGCATAGACATCACTGAGACAAAAGGGAACAGTAGTGAAGGCATGGAATTGATAGCATTTGTTGAGGGTTTATTCAAACATTATGCCCTTCCCAGAATTCTTAGCTGGGTCTTTAGGCTCTTGCCTTAACATCTGCCCAGCTGAGAAATGATGGCAGAGAGCACTACAAATATCCAAAATGTCAGGCAGCATCTGTGAAGGGAAAGAGTTTGCAAATTCTTCCTGAGACAATATAGATTTCCCTTGGGTTTTCAATCATCTTGTCGAATTTCCATTATAGACTTTTACCATCTTCATTACATTATTATGCTTAATACTCATTAAGTGATATTCCACTACATAATTGCATATTTCATTTAATCCTCATTAATCTATTTCCACATACTCATTACATTTATACTTTTAGTACCCATATTCCAAACGTCAACTAATCTAATTCAATTCCTGATGAAGAGCCATTGAACAGAAGCATTAATTTAGTTTCTTCCTCCACAGTTGCTCATTGACCATCTGACTGTCTCCAGTGCAAATTTCCAGCAACTTCAGCTGTTTTGTTTTCACCAGTTCAGAAGCCATTGTCATTACAATCAAGAGGTATGTAGCTATGATTTAAGTAATAATGATTACACCAGCACATTCAATGTCATGTTACCCATGACATACAAGGAGCCTTATCAGCCATTCATATCTATGCTAGCTGTCTAAGCCATCTTATAGGTCCCATTCCCCATTAGTTCCCGGTTACCTGTTCTCTCTCACACGTCAATCAACTCCAGGCTAATCTTCACATCACATTCCCAATGTACAATTCCCAATTAATCTACCAACCAGCGTGCCCTTTGGAATGAGGGAGAAAGATGGAGCATATGGAGAACCTGCAAACTCCACAGAGACAGCACCAGTGGTCAGGATCGATCACAGGCCAAATGGGAGCTGTGAGGCAACAGGTCATCTGCTCCATTGGCAGTAGAGTAGTGTAGCAGTCCTTTTCACTGCTTGGATGACGAGTTCATGCCCTGATAGTATCCTGGTATTCAATGCTGATTGGTTTATTGTTGTCACATGTACCAAGGTACCGTGAAAAACATTGTTTCATACAACACCCATACAGATAATCCCATCACAACAGTGCAAGAGGTAGTACAAAGGAAAACAATAACAAAGTGAAGTGTTACAGTTGCAGAGGAAATGCACTGCAGGCAACCAATCAGGTGCAAGGCCATAACGATGTAGATTCTTGTCATACTAGGGAACTAATTAATATCCTTATAACAGCCGGATAGAAGCTGCCCTTAAGCCTCTTGATAAGTGCTTTCATGCTTTTGTACCTTCTGTCTGATTTGAGGGGAAAGAAGAGAAAATGACCAGGGTGGGTGGGGTCCTAGATAATGTTGCTTGTTATACCAAAACAGCGAGAGGTGTAGAGGGTCAATGAGAAGAGGCAGTCTCAGTGATGTGCAAAGATGTGTCCGCAACTCCCTTCACTTTCTTGTGGTCACAGGCAGAGCAGTTACCACTCCAAACCATGCTACATCTTGGTTTGGCAAAGTGATGCTTCCTATGGTTCATTAATGTAGAATTTATTTAAATCATACATCCATCCCACAACATGAGGGATTAAAAATCTTAGCGTTATGACTCCATTGCAATGTACAGACATGTGAATTTATAAGTCTAATGGCTGGTCAAAGAACACTGAGGCTGCCTACAAGAAGGGTCAGAGCTGTCTCTATTTCCTGAGGAGACTGAGGTCCTTTAACGTCTGCCGGGTGATACTGAGGATGTTCTACGGGTCTGTGGTGGCCAGTGCTATCATGTTTGCTGTTGTGTGCTGGGGCAGCAGGCTGAGGGTAGCAGAGACCAACAGAATCAACAAACTCATTTGTAAGGCCAATGATGTTGTGGAACAGGACTCTCTCACGGTGGTGTCTGAAAAGAGGTTGCTGTCTAAGTTGCATGCCATCTTGGTCAATGTCTCCCATCCACTACATAATGTACTGGGTGGGCACAGGAGTACGTTCAGCCAGAGACTCATTCCACCGAGATGCAGCACAAAGCGTCATAGAAAGTCATTCCTGCCTGTGGCCATCAAACTTTACAGCTCCTCCCTTGGAGGGTCAGACACCTTGAGCCAATAGGCTGGTCTTGGACTTATTTCATAACTTACTGGCATAATTTACATATTACTATTTAACTATTTATGGTTCTATTACTATTTATTATTTATGGTGCAACTGTAACGAAAACCAATTTCCCCTGGGATCAATGAAGTATGACTACGACTATTGTAGAAGGAAGCTGGCCCATAGCCTGTTGGCCCTGGCTTTAATGCTGAGGTACCATTTGCCAAACGGAAGCAGCTGAAGCAATTTGTGGTTGGGGTGACTGGTGTCCCCGATAATCTTCCGGGCCTTCTTTCTGCACCTGCTGCTATAAATGTCCTCAGTGGAGGGAAGTTCACATCCACAGATGCGCTGGGCTGTCCGTGCCACTCTCTGCAGTGCCCAGCGATCAAAGTTGGTGCAGATCCCATACCAGGTGGTGCCAGTCAGTATGCTCTCAGTGGTGCCCCTATAGAAGATCTTGAGGATTTGGAGGCCCATGCCGAACTTCTTCAGTTGCCAAGGTGGGAGAGACGCAGTTGTGCTTCTTTTTGCCACAGAGGCAGTGTGTACGGTCCAGGTGAGATCATCGGTGATGTGTATACTGAGGAACTTGAAGCTACTCACCCTCAACTGCAGACCCATCAATGATGATCTTGGCCCCATGATACCTATGTGATTGGACCAGGAGAGGCTTTTGGTGATGTGCACTCCTAGGAACTTGACACTTTCAAAGCACTTAACCTCAGCAGCATTGATGCAAATAGCAACATGTGCAGTGTTAGAAGAGGTTGGGGTTACGAAGGTCTGGAGTTCAATAGAATGTGGATAAGACTGATTTTACTTTCACTCATAAGTCCAGAGAACGACCAATGATTCCTCATCCCTATTTCATTCTCACTGTTCATAAAACTTGTACCTACTGTGCATTGACGGCTTTGATTGGAATCACTGTGAGTGACTTATGGGGCAGTTTCACCTTGTGTAAATATAATGCTGCGCTGCCAGTTTGAATTCCACAGTAATAAAAAATTAATCATGGGGCATTTACCTCAGATGTCACTACTTCACTCACCTACCTTTAATTTGTTTTCTGACGATTTTGCTGCTTTGCACGCAGGAGCTGCTCCGCAATTAACATTTATGTTATGCAAATTACTTCACTGTGGTAAGAATGATAAACTAGCTTTACTAACAGTTGCTGACAGAGAATGTTAATCTCACTTGTCCCTATATTCCAGTGCCAGTGCTGCTGTCTTCAGATTTCCCCGTGTCCTCAAATTACAGTTCAAAGTTCAAAGCAAATTTATTATCAAAGTACATATCTGTCAGCATAAGCCACCTTGAGATTTGTATTCATTTAGGCATTTACGGGAAAATAAAGAAATGTAATAGAATTTATGAAAACTATAAACAACAAAGACCAACAAACAGCCAGTGTGCAAAAGAAGACAAATCATGCAAATAATTTAAAAGGGCAAATAAATAATACTAAATTGTAGAGTCTTTGAAAGTGAGTCTATTCATTATGGAGTCAATTCAGTGAGAAGAGCTAATGAAATGGCATCTGCTGTGGACCTGGTGAGATGGTAGCCAAACTGGAGTGGATTAAAGTCTCTGCAAGGAAATGAATCTCCGGGTTGTATATGGTGACATATATGTACTTTGATAATAAGTTTACTTGGAATCTTGAGTGTTTCCCCCATAAAATATTGTGACTACCACAGCCAAGTTTGTTCACAAGCTCTTTTTATTTCTCCTCTGTTACTTTCTGACCCCAAACCATTTAAAAAAAAATAACTAGAAAACCCATCTCAAAATCTTATTCTTGGTTAGATCTAAGTTATTTAATCTTCTGGCAGTATTTCCCAGAGCTCAAAAACTACTGGCTTTATTGCTTCAACCACTGAGAGAATTTCACAACCCCTGCCCTAGATTGCTGCTATTTCAACAGTTAGCATTTTATCTCGGTATTATTGCTAGAAATTCCCAGGTTTGTGAATTAAATATTACCAGATAGCTGGTGAATTCTGATGGGAAAAAAATTCCAACAGACACAACTGTCACCGTCCAGGTAATATTTCAGCTCGGAGCCATCTATAATTTGAGATTCTATCCTCATGTGGCAGTTAACTTATTTTCAAACCATCTGGAGAGGCAACTAGCTGAAACGTATGGCCTGAACAGGAAGTACTAGGTATTACTAGAATCCGAAGAAATTTGCTGCACACTGAATAGATTATGATAAACTCATTGGTAGTGAAGAGGCTCAGAAGGATTGAAAGCAGAAGATACAGAGCTATTACAGATCTGATCCTGACAACTACAGGTCCAATCACTCAACGGTGGTAGCAGATTTTTAAAAATATGGGAATTATTATACACAGCAGGTCAGTGGAAAACCTAGGGGACAATAACTGCACAAGAGGCAGTACATTTCCAGAAGCAGAATTTTCTGCTTGGCAAACCTCCCATATTCATCTGGAAACGTTTACAGAGGATTGGTGGCATATCTTTTGTGTGGAGAGTCACCTGCACAACTATTAAATCTAACAACATAAACAAAATGGGTGCTGTAGTGTATTTAATATTCCAGTTGTAACGGTTACCTGAAAACAAATCAAAACCGCCGAAAGGCTGAGTATGGCAGTTAACACTGTGTGACACATTTCCAAATAACTAAATTTCCAGTTGAGAAAAATACGTTTGATCTCTTATTACAAAACCAGCAAAGGCAAATGATCTTATAGCAATAAAAAACTAACAAAACTAGAGATATTAACGATCTTAGCGTTCCAATTAGCGTAATTAGTGGTCAACAAAATTATCAATCCCTGGTTATCTCCAACTCTCTACTAAACTAGAATAACTAAGACAAAGTGACAATACATAAGTATACTCATTCACTTCTACCATGCCCCAACCTATGTGACGAATTACCCAGAATAAACACGCAAAATGAAATATAATACAAACAGGCATTAAGATAAATGGCTCCTCCAAGTAATATTTGAGTAATATTGTAAATATATTGTTTAATTAAGCATCTTTTGTTTAAATAGTTCATTGCGGGTTATATGTAAAAGTATGTGAATGGCATACGTCATCACGACACTACGTCACTCGTCCGCGCCTCGCTTAAAGTAAAAATGAACTTGGACTTGGATTCTGGACTCCCTTATTTTTCTTCCAATTAGTTTTGTGTTTGGGAGTTACAAAACATAACAGGTGCCGCGGTAACACAGTGGCTAGTGCAACGCTATTACAACTCATGGCATTCTGAAGTTCGGTGTTCAATTCCCACCACTGTCTATAAGGAGTTTGTACGTTTTCCCTGTGACCACTTGGGTTTCCTTTGGGTGCTCCAGTTTCCTCCCACAATCCCAAGACCTACCGGTTAGTAGGTTAATTGGTCATTGTAATTTGTCCTGTGATTAGGCTAGGGTTAAGTAGATGGGTTGCTGGGTGATGTAGCTCATTAGGCTGGAAGGGTCTATTCCACGCTGTATCTCAGAATAAAATGAAGTGCTAGGGAAACTCAGCAGGTCAGGAGGGAAACTGATAGCTAACGTTTTTGGAGTCAGGAAATTTCATCAAGACTGAAAAGAATAAAAGGGTTGGGGGAGGGGAGGAGCAAGTGATAGGTGAATCCAGGTGAAAGGAAGGTAAGGGAGGGGGTAAAAGGGAATGATGTGGAAAGGGCAAAAGGCAGAAGAAGATGGAATTTGATTGGAGACAACAGTAGACTATAGCAAGAGGTGGGGAACCAGTGGGAGGAAGGTGAAAGTGATGAGCAGGTTGTGGGGGCAATGGAGAAAAAAGAGGTGAAGGGACCAGAGGGATAAGGAAAAGTAAAGTGTGTGTCTGTTGGGGGGGGGGGGAGAAGAGAAAATAAAGGGGGAATATTTACCGGAAGTTAAAGAGTTAGAGAAATCCAAGTTAAAGCATTAGGTTGGAAACTACCAAAGAATTTGCGAGGCACTGCTCCTCCAATATGCATATGGCCTCAACGTGGAAGTACAGGAGGGTGTGGACAGAAAATAGTGCATAGGAAAAGGAAGCAGAATTAAAGCAGATGGCTGCCAGGAGATAAGTGCTTTAATTCTGCTTCCCATTCCTATGCACCGTTTTCTGTCCACGGCCTCCTCTACTGCCACGTTGGGGTGATCAGTGAAACAATTTCCCCTAGTCTACGATGGGTGTCACTGACATAGAGGCGGCTGCACCAGGAGAACTTCTCAATTGAAATCTTTTGAGGTCATTGTTGAATCCAGTACTCATATTCTGTCTTGGTAGGCGCTAGAATTTAAATATTAAATTCTTGCCTGAAGGCAATCTATTGAAATTATACACTTAATAGCCACTTTCTTCGGTATATCTGTTTGTTAATGTAAGTATCTAATCAGCCAATCACATGGCAGTAATTCAATTCATAAAACCATGTAGACATGGTCAAGAGGTTCAGTTATCATTCAGACTAAACTTCAGAATGAGGAAGAAATGTGTTCTAAGTAACTTTGACCGTGGAATGATTGTTGGTGCCAGATGGGGTGGTGTGAGTATCTCAGAAACTGCTGAACTCCTGGGATTTTCGCACACAACAGTGTCTAGAATTTTCAGTGAACGGTGCAAGAAGCAAAAAACATCCAGTGAGCGGCAGTTCTGTTGGTGAAAACAATCTTGTTAATGAGAGAGGTCAGAGGAGAACGGCCAGACTTTCAACTGACAGAAAGGTGACAGTAAGTCAATTAGCCATGAGTTACAACAATGATGTGCAGAAGAGCACCTCTGACTGCACAACAAGTTGAACCTTGAGGTGGATGGGCTACAGCATCAGAAGACCATGAACATGCACTCAGTGTCCAGTTTATTAGGTATAGGAGGTACCTAGTCAAATGGCCACTGAATGCATTTTGCTTCTTGAGCTATAGCATTTATGAGTGACATAAATGTTAGAGAACGGGGTGGTCAGGAATGTCTTTTTGAGAGGCATCATGAAATTCCTTTTCCAATTGGCATGGCAAGATTGCAACAGGCAGGTTTTGGAAGAGGCAAGGTCATGTGACAATACTTCCAGGAATATCTCCATCGGAAGATGGAAACACAAGGAGACACTAAGTGAAGTATCACAGAGATCAGTGCGTGGATCTCTGTTTCTCATTTACACATCAGCAAAAACCATCTGTGAGCTTGCTAAACTTGCAGACAGCATGACAACACTAAAGTGGGGTGTGAAGTCTGGAGGACGTAACAGAAGATTCACTGGGGGTTCAAGTCATTGACAAATTCTGCCCTGGCAAACACAGATCATTGCACAGTGGGGAAAATGAGAAACACAGCACAAGCAAACTTTGAAATGAAGCAGTCAGACCAATAACATCTCTATTTTAAAACTGTCTGCTTTGATGAATCTTTACCTATACTTACTGCTCCTCTGACCCTTCAACCCTGCTCTTCTTCAGTCTTGGTCACTTGCTCTCTTTGGAATTCAATTACTCCACCACTGGTGAGCATTTAACTGTCAATTTACCATCAAATTTAATTTTCTAGACCTCTCCACCTCTCTTCGTCCCACAAGACACTCACCTCTTTGACCAGGCTTTACACAAATTCCCTAATTTGTTATTATTATTTTGCCTCATCATTGAAATGTTCTCACAACCAATGGACTCACTTTCAAGGACTCTTCATCTTATGTTCTCAATAGTTATTGCTTATTTATTTATTATTATTGTTTCTTCTTTTTGTATTTGCACGGTTTGCTGTCTTCTGTGCACAGGTTGAATACCCAAGTTGGGTGGTCTTTTATTGATTCTGCTACAGTTATCATTCTATAGATTTGTTGAGTATTCCCACAGGAAAAATAATCTCAGGGTTGATATTTCTGGGAATGAGAGGGTTAACATGAGGAATGTTTGACCGCTCTTGGACTGTGCTCCTTCGAGTTCAGAAGAATGAGGGGGGACCTCATAAAAACATTTCGAATGTTGAAAGGCATAGACAGAGTGGATGTGGAAAATTTGTTTCCCATGGTGGGGGAGTCTAGTATAAGAGGGCATGACTTCAGGATTGAAGGGCACCCATTCAGAGCAGAGATGTGAAGAAATTTTTTTAGCCAGAGGGTGGTGAATCTATGGAATTTGTTGCCACGGGCGGCAGTGGAGGCCAAGTCATTGGGTATATTTAAGGCAGAGATTGATAGGTATCTGAGTAGCCAGGGCATCAAAGGTTATGGTGAGAAGGCGGGGGAGCGGGACTAAATGGGAGAATGGATCAGCTCATGATAGAATGATGGAGCAGACTAGACGGGCTGAATGGCCGACTTCTGCTCCTTTGTCTTATGGTCTTATGGACATATACTGTATGTACTTTGGTAATAAAATTTACTTTGAACTTTGATTCAAGGAATTATATAAAGAGAGGTAGTTGTTGTTGGGTAGTAGGTGCATTATTTGTTAATCTCTAGAAAGGAGATTTGTAGACTGGAGAGGGAAGCAAAAAGTCTATATGACTGATACATTAGTGTAAAATAGAATCAGCATTAGATTTATGATCATCAGCATATATTGTGAAATTTGTTGTCTTTAGGGTAGTTAAAAGCTGTTTCTGAATCATTGATTGTGTGCCTTCAGGCTTCTGTACCTCCTTCCTGATGGTAGCAATGAGAACAAGATATGTCCTGGGTTCTAGTAAGCATATTCAAGGTAAAACTGTCTCATCCAACCATCTACTGGAAGAACTTAGTGGGTTTGTGGAGGGTGGGCAAAATGTACTGCCAATGTTTGGTATCAAATGCTGCATCAGATTCAAAAGGCTGACAATTACCCCACAAAAAAGAATTTACTTGTCCTGCTGACTTCTGCCAGCAGATTCTGTGTTAATCCATATTCCAGTTTTTTCCATCTCTTGCGTCTCCATAAGATTGTTTAGCAGAAGCATTGGAAGGTAAATTTAAATTCAGGTAAAGTATATTTGGAACCCAGTGGAAAATTCTTATCCACTTTGCCTCAGTGTAAAGAGGATGACAAGCTTGCTGCTATTTGCATATATTTCTCAGTTTTTATTTTCATGACAATTTATTAATTGATTCATTAATGTCAGAACCAAGCCTTTACACACCTTGTGACAACAGAACTAAAGAAACTTTACAACCAACCATGCACTGTTCCGGTGAAGCTGCTGTTCCACCCCCACCCCCCTGCAAGTTCTCAGGAAGAAACCCCTTAATCCCAGAGAAGATTGTGGATATTTATTATTTAATCTCATAAAGGCTTTCAATACCACACAACACTTTATTACCAGATCTATTTCTAGTTAGCTTCAGATCAATTACTTTAGATCTTATTTAATGTAAGTCTGAAGAAATTAAATATGAAAATGAAACCTGCAATTGCTAGCATTTGAGGGACTCAGAGGCTCAATATTTATCTAATACTTACTCTTATTATCTTTGTTATACATCAATAGTTTTAAATTTGCAGCCAAATGTTTCTCCATGATAGCTTTACTGCATTTGTTCAAAGTCTTTATTGTTCACTTGGGTTACCTGATCAATCTTGATAAACTGATGCCATTGATAGACTATTCTGTTATAGTCTTTCCCTACCCTAAACAGTATTCAACTCTTGGCCCTTTCTATCAGTCAAGGGAAAATAATGGCATGTTTACTGAGCAAAACAGAAAAGGATAAGCCAATGTTTTGAGGCAAGACGAACACTGTAAAATTTCCAAATGTTTTCAGACGCTTTCTTGGAGCACTTGCACTCAGTCTGCAGGAGTGACTCCGAGCTTCTGGAACACCATTACTTTACCCCACCATCCCACTCTCACTCTGAGCTTTCTGTCTGCAATACCCTGCACTAATACAAGAAGGGGCAGTAAAAACGTGAGGAATAGCATCTCATCTTCTGTCTGGGCACATGGCAGTGTTCCAAACTCAATATCTTAATCTACAACTTTAGGTACCTCACTCTCACCTCTCCCCTCTTTCTTCCTCCTTACCTGCCTCTCATCTCCTTCCGGTGTCCCCCCTCCTTCCCCTTCTCCCATGGTCAGCTCTTCTCTCCTATCATATTCCTTCTTCTTCAGCCCCTTTACTTGTTTCACCAATCACTTCACAGCTTCTTGCTTCAATCTCTCCACCACCCACCTACCTTCCCCCTCACATGGATTCACCACTCACTTCCTAACTTGTACTCCTTCCCTCTCCCTACCTTTTATTCTGGCTTCCTTTCTTTCCAGTCCTGATGAAAGGTCTCAACCTGAAGCATTGACTCTTTGTTCTTTTCCGTAGATGCTGCCTAACTTGCTGAGTTCCTCTGGCATTTTGTGTTTGTTGCCTAGGTAACTCACTCTTAATGTCTGCAGCAGATCATCTTGTTGGCTGTTTTTGTTACCTTTTTCTCTATACTACAGCTTCTTGGGCAAGTCAAATAGCCTTGCTGTCAACAATACATTACACAAAGTATATTGTACTTGTGTCTGTTCCTGTTGACCCATTTGGACTTGACCAATCAGAGATATTCTCTTTGTTCTACTTACCCCTTCTCCGTCTTTTGCACTTCACCACCCCCCATTCCTAGGACCAAAGGGACTTGGACCTGAAATGTTTTGTTTTAATATAATTTTTATTGAGTTTTTGAAGTGATTACATAGAAAGATAATGACTACTTTCCCCACTCCCCTTAACCCTTAACCCTACCCCCCGATATATACCCCTAGCTGAAAAAAAAGAAGAAAAAAAAAGAAAAGAAAGAAGAACTGCCTGGATATTGGAAGGTTTCCACATGCTCCATGGGATTCAAAATAAATTTAGTATATTTATTTATTACTTTCCCCAAGGGACCAATATCTTTATCATCGGAGCAACTAAATATGCCATCCTATCTTTTGTAAATAAGGGCACCAAATATTCAAAAATGTATCATATTTATCTCTTAAATTATAAGTAATTTTTTCAAGTGGAATACAACTAGACATTTCATTGTTCCAACGATTCATACTTAAATACGAATCCGATTTCCAAGTAAGGACCTGAAATGTTAATCCTGTATCACTCTCCGCAGATTCTGCTCGTTTCTGCAGTGTTTCCAACTGCTGCCTCTCATTTGCTTCTTTTCAACATCATTTTGTTTCCACTCTCTAATCTACCTGTGCAAGGGTTGACAGCCATTTTTTATGCCGTGGAGCCTTACCATGAACTGATGGGATCTGTGGACCCCGGATTGGGAAACCCTGTATTGTAACCGTATCTAGTTTATGGACCCAATTTTGTTCTAATTATGTTCTTTCTTGTAAAATTGTGTATAATTAATGTTCAATTTATATTTGTTCATTGTGAATGCTGCTTTTTTATAGCAATGTGCCTGCGATGCTGCTGAAAGTAATTTATCATAGCACCTGTGCATATATATACAGAACAATAAATTGGACAATAATCCTGCACAAGACAATGAACTTTTCTTTGACTTTGAATTATCCCCACTTCTTTCTCCATTATTTTCCTCATCTTTGCCTCCAATCTTTTCTTCTAAATCAGATTGGTAAATGAAATAGACAACTGACTTGATTGTTTAACAAAGCAGGGGGAGAATAGTAGTTTCTCACACCATGATAGTGCAGTTGGGGGTGGGTGGTTATAGCTCAGTGGGGTTCCAGAGTTCAGAGTTCAAATCTGGTGCTGTTCTGTAAGGAGTCTCCTTGTGGAACGCCTGGGTTTTCCCTGGGTCATCCAATTTCCTCCCACAGTCCAAAGACCTACTGGGTAGGTTAATCGGTCACTGTAAATTGCCCCGTGATTAGGTTTGAGTTAATCGGGTTTTTTTTTGGGGGGGGGGGGTTACTGAGGTGGCATGGCTCAAAGGGTCAGAAGGGCCTACTCTGCACTGTATTGCTAAATAAAATAAAATAATTTATATTTACTTTTGCCAGAAGAAGTTGCTATTCAGCCCATCGTATCCATGCCTGCTCTTAGAGCACACCTATTCCCCTCCTTGCTTCCTTGCTTCCAACTTATTCTCCCATGCCCATCAACTCCCCACGGACTATCTGGCCACCCATCTACATTGGCAGAAATGGGCAATAACCATTTAACCCAGCATTACATCTTTGGACGGTGGGAGGAGACTCCAGCACCAAGGGGAATCCCACACTGTCACAGACAAAACATACAAACTTCGCATGGACAACAGGTCAGAAGTGAAGAGGGTTACTGGAGTCATGAGGCAGCAGTTATATGAGTTGTGCCACTGAGCTATGCTTCTGGGAGAAGATAGGAGATCCCTTGAATCATTTTGCACTACCATCAGAACATACCACAAAGTTGAGGGGACAAAATTAAGAATCCAGTAGCTCAACCGATGTATGAAATATCCTAACCCAACAAAGTTCGAATGTATCTCAGCTGTCTCTATTTCTTCTACTTGTTTCTTCCCTTGTGATTTTATTTGACAGCGAATTCCCAAGTACTGGAGTTTCATACGTCTCATACTGTAGTAATCTGCTACCTTCCAACTGTAAAGCAGATTATCTGAGATCACGTTACCACGATCGGCTAAAATAACCTGAAGATAGGTCTCAGCTTGATCCTAGGACACAAAACAAGATGACAAGCTACCCGCAGAGCCAACAACGCTTAGATGAAGCTCCTTGCATTTGTATAAGGTATGGAAAGCAATAAAATAAAAACATGTTAAAAAAGCAATAAAATTTACATCAATTTTATCAACACAATACTTGCTTCTTTTCACGATATATCTCCCAGAGGAAGGAAGAATTGATGTTGAAAATGTCAAAATCATTAATTGCTAAGCAACAAAAGTAACAGTGGCTTCATAGAGATTGAGGAAATGTTCCTTTACCATACTGCCAAGGAAAACGCACATGCAGAGTTCAGCTGGTCAATGAAGATATTGACGCATCGAGTAATGTCAAAGAATCACCATCTGGGTTTGCTAAGTGTTATGATCCAAGAATAATTCCCAGCTGCAATATTACAGCAAGATCAGGCAGGAAATTGTCACAAATACTCATGCATCATGGTTAGAGTTTGCTCAGCATGCAATGCTTGTTATCTGGCTAAAGTACAAATAAATTTGAAATGCCACTATACCCATTCTTATTTCAATCTTTCTTTTTCTGAAAGAGACATTAAACTAAGGCTAAAGTGGAACTGAGTGACCTTTGTGAGCAGCAGCATGTTGACACCTTCTTATTGCCCCGTCCCACGTGAGTTTAGGCACCAGATTCCTCACATTCTAAGGAAGTGAAGCGGTCATTAGCAGATCACAGACACTGTAGACAGGAGGAGAAGATGGCAGCACACTGTGCATGTGCGCAGCCCTCCGGTGAAAAATGATATCGTACCTGTTAAATAGGGGCCGTGGACAATTCCGATTTGATGGAGAATGGACGTGAAAGCACAGAGGAACATCTGGAGAAATTTCTGAAATGCTCGTTCGCTGCTGTCGTTACTGCGTGGTCGGGAATCTTTCGGAGGGTAGGCCTCAAAATCCCCAGCCTTGCCTGCTGGTGGCGACCAAGATTGAGGTCGAATCGTTCGGACAGAGATGGCACTCAGTACTTGGTGTCGGCGAGCTGATCAGAGCTCGAAGTTTTCAGATGACTCAGAGTTGGACTGTAGTCAGCATGGCAGGAAGAGTTCTTCCTTCTCCCGTCTGCGTGAGATGCGGGACATTTGAGAGACTTTGAACTTTTACTGTGCTCGTGGACTTCTTCGTCAAGTTATGGTATTGTTGCACTGTCGTAACTATATGTTATAATTATGTGGTTTTGTCAGTTTTTTCAGTCTTGGTCTGTCCTGTGTTTTGTGATATCACACCGGAAGAAATATTGCGTCATTTCTTAATGCATGCATACTAAATGACAATAAACGAGGACTGTGTGTCTTCATAATCTAAAAAACATGCAGAAAGCAGAGAATCATGGCCAACCAGCACACTGCTGATAGCAGACTTACACATTCCACTTCAATTCAAACTTCATTCAGTTACTTTACTTCGGTGTCACTGCCAGAGATAATGTCGACTCCTAATCGGACTTGAGAAGTGGTGAAGAGTTATATTTTTGAATTGCTTGTCTTCTGGAAGTACTAAGTATGGATTTAGACCCTGTGATAATGAAAGAATAGTGATATACTTCCAAACCAAGATGGTTTCGGATTTTGAAGGGATCTTTCAAATTCTAAAGTAAATTTATTATCAAAGTGTGCATACTATATGTTACCTTGTGATCCATTTTCTTGCAGGCCTTTACAAAAAATTATAAATTCAATAGAGTTCATGGAAAAACCATGGGTGGCACTGTAGTGTATCAGTTAGTGCGGCACTGTAGTGTATCAGTTAGTGTAACACTGGTACACGTGGGCACGTGGCCAAGTGGTTAAGGCATTGGACTAGCGACTGGAAGGTCGTGAGTTCGAGCCCCAGCCGAGGGAACGTGTTGTGTCCTTGAGCAAGTCACTTAATCACACATTGCTCTGAGATGACACTGGTGCCAAGCTGTATGGGTCCTAATGCCCTTCCCTTGGACAACATTGGTGTCGTGGAGAGGGGAGACTTGCAGCATGGGCAACTGCTGGTCTTCCATACAATCTTGCCCAGGCCTGCGCCCTGGAGAGTGAAGACTTCCAGATCCATGGTCTCGCAAGACTAACAGGTGCCTTTACTTTACTTTACTACTGGTACAATGCCAGCAACATAGTCTCAGTCCTGCCACTCTCTGGAAGGAGTTTGTATGGTCTTCCATATGTGGATTTCCTCTAGAGGCTCTAGTTTCCTCCCACATTCCAAAGATGTACACTTTTCATTCCAGAACTAACGAGATGTCCTCCTTCTTCAAAGAAAGTGGCTTTCCTTCCTCCACTATCAACGATGCCCTCACCCATCACTCTTCCAGTGCACACACGTCTACCCTCATCCCATCCATCCGCCACCCCACCAAGTACAGGGTTCCTCTTGTCCTCACCTACTCACCCATCAGCCTCCGTGATCAGCACGTAATTCTCCGGAACTTGCGCCATCTCCGACAGGATTCCACCATCAAGCACGTCGCTTCCCCTTGCCCCCCACGCCCCCCATCTTTCCGCTTTTCACAAGGGATCGCTCCCTACGTGACTTCCTTGTCCATTCATCCCTCCCCACTGACCTCTCTCCTGGTACTTGCAAGCAGAACAAGTGCCACACCAGCCCCCGTGCATCCTCTCTCACTGCCATTCAGGGCCCCAAACAGTCCTTCCAGGTGAGGCAATACTTCACCTGCAAATCTTTTGGGGTCATCCACTATATCCAGAGCTCCCAATGTGGCCTCCTGTATATCAATGAGATCCAACATAGATTGGGAAACCGTTCCGCCAAACACCTACGCTCTGTCCGCCAGAAAAGTACAGGATCTCCTGGTGGCCACCTACTTCAATTCTACTTCCCATTCCAATTCCGACATGTCAATTCACGGGCTCCTCAGGTGTTGGGGGAGCAACACCTTTTATTCTTTCTGGGTAGCCCCCAACCTGATGGTGTGGACATAGATTTCTCGAACTTCTGGTAATTGCCCAATCCCTTCACCATTCTCACTTCCCTCTCTCAACTTATCTCCTTACCTGCCCATCACCTCCCTCTGCTGCTCCTTCCCCCTCCCCTTCTTCCATGGTCTTCTGTCCTCTCCTATCAGATTGCTCCTTCTCCAGCCCTTTATCTCTTTCATCAATCAACCTCCCAACTCTTTACTTCACCCACCTCCCAATTTTACCTATCACCTACTACCTTGTATTTCTTCCTTCCTTCCCCCCACCTTCTTACTCTTACTTCTCATCTTTTTTTCCAGTCCAGATGAAGGGTCTCAGACTGAAACCCTGTTTGCTGTTTACTCTTTTCCATAGATGCTGCCTGATCTGATGAGTTCCTCCAGCACTTTGTGTGCGTTACATCCTCAGACTATGTTGGTCTTTGTTGCAAATTCTGCATCAATGTACTGCACATGTGACAAATGAAGCTAATCTCTTTAAACCATACATAAACTGACAAACAACCAATGTGCAGAAAAGAAACTAGGCAAATAAAAAAATACCAAGAACATGAGTGCAAAGAGTCCTTGAAAATGTATCTGTCATCATAGAATCAGTTCGAAATATGGTGATTGAAGTTATTCATGCCAGTTCAGGAGCTGATAGTTGTAGACTAATAACTTCTCCCAAACCTGGTGGCATGGAAACCATTGGGTGATTTCATGTAATTTTCCTTAATGAGGGAAGGACGTGGGTTTGGCTAATGACATCAGTACATTTTGTCCATAGTGTACAATGAAGCCATGAGGGACTGATAGTGAATATGTTGGATAATGGATGCCTGTTTCTTCCTGTATGATGTAAAGCTTCCCATCTCTAAATATAAGAAGACATGCTCCACACACCGTCATCAGAGAAAGTACTAGAGCAGAAACAGATGGGAGACGTATACTGTTTAACTACTCTGTTGCATCAAAAATTCCATGTCAGCCGAGATTTTCAACAGCTGACACGAATAGTGAGAAGTGTAACAAAATAAAGAGAGCTTATACTTCGGAAGGTAAAGGGAAAGTGTAAACAGTTCTTGTCACCTCACTTCCAGCAGGAAAGATGAAAGCATGGTTTCCAAAGACAATTTCCACATTTCCCAGAAATGAAAGACTCAGAAATACTAATGACTGCCCTTCAACCATTTCTCTGGGCTATTCCTGATGGTACCTTCCCTTGCCCCTGGAGACATTTTACCCATGATGCCTAAAGCACAAAGCAGCAGTCCTTAAGTCCGGGAGTGTGGTTTAGCATATTTTAAGAAGCATTCTTCCATTATGTACTTGGGCTAAGCAATTATACGAAACCCCTTTCTCAAACCCTCTTCACATGGTTACCGTCGGGACGGAGGTACCAAAGTGTGAAGGTGCCCACTCTGCAATTCAGGAATCCTCTGCCAACAGATTTCTAAATGGACATTGAACCCATGAACACTACCTCACTACAGTACGTCTTTTATTTTGGGGGTTTTTTTTGCATTACTTCTTTTAACTTAACTAATTAATAGACATATAGATACATACTGTAATTCAGTTTCTTTTTCTCTATATCTATTTATCATGTATTTCATTGCAATAAAGTTTACAATTTTCGTGGTGCGTGCTGGTGATATTAAACCTGATTCTGATTCTAAACCATTATTCTGCCATGTGGAAGAATTTCATGCAGGTATTGTCTCTCAAGAGCATAGGCGTGATTGTTATGTACCACTTGATATTTGTGGTTGTAATTCCTGAACAACAGATTGTCTTAAAATAAAACATTATGACAGTCTGGAAATCATAATGTCATGCTGATGGTATAAATGAACAACATATTGAAACTGGGAATTTCTCTCCTACTCCCACAGGCACAGAGATTCCACTTTGGACCTTGTAGACAATATCCGTACAGTAGGAGTCCTACTATTACTCTGGATGTCACCCTTGTGTTGAGCATCCACTGACAACAGAGAAGGGCCAAAATTGCACATAGAGAACATGGAACGCTCCTGTACAGTACAGCCCCGTGATATTGTCCCGGCCTTTTAACATACACAAATCAGAATCAGAATCCGGTTTAACATCACCGGCATATATCGTGAACTTTGTTGTTTTGCGGCAGCAGTACAATGCAATACATAATAATAGAAAAATACTGCGAATTACAGTATATATATGTATGTTAAATAGTTAAATTAAGTAGTGCAAAAAACAAATTTTAAAAAGTAGTGAGGTAGTGTTCATGAGTACAAAGTCCATTCAGAAATCAGATGGCAGAGGGGAACAAGCGGCTCCTGAATCGATGAGTGCATGCCTTCATGCTTCTGTACCTCCTTCCTGATGGTAGCAATGAGAAGAAGGCAATCTATGATCAATCTAACCCTTTCCTCCTACATAACTCTCTAATTTTTCTAACATGTATAGAACCTCTCATGAGATTAGACTGGTATTAAATGAATTAAAACAGATGACCTGTTTTAGAAGTGAAATCAGTGTCTAAAAGTAGCAACACAATCACATTAAAAGTCCAACACATAGCATGGAGATAAATAACCAAGTGATTTGTTCCTGCAAAATTGGTTGAGGGACAAATATTGGCCAGGGCACTGGGAAGATAAAACCAACCTCCCCTTGAAATAGTGCAGCAAGATCTTTTCTAGCCACCAGTTTGGGAAGAAGTCGCCTCAGGCTGACATCTCATAGAACAGTACAACACAGGAACAGCCTGCCCCAGACTGCAATGTTGCGCCGAACTAATTAAGTTAGTAATCAAATGGCCAACTAAGCTAATCTCTTCTGCCTACACAATGTCCGTATCCTTCCATTTTCCTCACATTCATGTGCTTATTTAAATGTCGCTAATGAATCTACCTCTACCGCCACTCCAGGCAGTGCATTATAGACACTCAACACTCTTGTGTAAAAAAAATTACCCCTCACATCTTCTTTGAGATGATTCCTTCTCACCTTAAATGCATGCCCTCTGGTATTAGACATTTTAGCTCCAAGAAAAAGATACTGTCTATTCTATGTAAGCCCCTCATAATCTTACCGTTCTCTAGCAGATCTCCTCTCAGCCTCCACCGCTTCAGAGGAAACAACCCAAGTTTGCTCAACTTCTCGTTATAGAACATGGTCAACAATCCAGGCAGCATTCTGGTAAGCCTCGTCTGCACCCTCTCCAAATTATCAACAAAGCAGAGGCTGGGATTTACTGCACATGTCATTGACAGATAAAGCACAATGGCCCAGTGGGCTAAAATGGCTCCAACAAATGCAAGTTAAGTGATTTACACGACTGCCAGCTGTACTGTGTCAGTGCTGGAATTTGGCCCCAGATCTGCTAGCAGCATACTGTACCATTTCCATTGTGACTTCCTTGTTCAAGCAAAACCTTGGCAGTTTAAAAGGCAAGCACTGATGCCTGCAAGATGTTAGTCTGTGAGTCAACACAAGCAGAACAGAATACCGCTGTGGTCCTGATGAAAGGTCTCAACCCGAAACATCGACTGTTTATTCCTCTCTATTGATGCTGCCAGAACTGCTGAATTCCTCCAGCACTGTGTGTGTTGCTTCCAGCATCTGAAAAGCTTCTGCTGTATGACCTCTGCTGAAGCCTGGCCTCTCTCTGCTCATCCAAAAGGACACAGGGAAATTCCTAATGGGAAATCCCTGATGGAAGACAGGAATCGGAGTTAGCTGTTCGGCCCTTGAACCTGTGCTGCCACTAAGTTAAAGGGTAATCTGTGACCCATCTCCATATATCCAACTTTTCCTTATATCCCCTTGCCAAGAAGCCCCTCAGGTGTGTCTTGCTATTCAACTGAGCTATAGCTGTTCTGTACCCAAGATTCATTTGATAGAAAGGTGTGTGTGTGTGAGAGAGAGATAGAGAGAGAGAGAATGAATGAATGAGAATAAAGACAAAAGATTTTTTAAAAATTACCTGGCTTAATTCTCTGTGGTTCAACAACCAAGAATTCAAATCTAGTCCCTAAGGGCTGCTTTAAGCAGTTATAAAAAGACCGCAGAGGGTTGCTAAAGCGATAACCAGCGACCAATCTAGACAGCGAAATTTTGAGAGGAAGGGATTTCAACTAGATCCCAAGTAGAAAATGCAGCAGCAGCCCCCTGCAGCAAAAAAGAGCTTTCACCAGCAACCAGTCGGCTTTTGGGATTGATTAGCAAGAGCAAATTAAAGGAGGGCAGGGGCAAGCGCAGTGGCCATCATCTGAGTGGACAGAGTCAGAGTGGTGATCCCGAGGACTTCACTCTTTGAGGCTTCAGAGGAGAGATGTCTGCTCAGTTAGGAGAGTAGAGATGACTGACAGGATCGTTGAATGCTCCTCCTGTGGGATGTGGGAAGGCAGAGAGACCTCCAGTGTCCTTGACAACTACAACTGCGAGAAGTGCATCCAGCTGCAGCTTCTAGCAATCCACGTTAAGGAGTTGAAGGTGGAACTGGAAGAACTCTGGATCATTCAGGAGGCTGAGAGGTGATAGATAGGACATATAGAGAGGTAGTTACACCCATGGTGCAGGGCACAGGAAACTGGAAGACAGTCAAGAAAGGGAAAGGGGTAGAAACCAGTGCAGAGTACCCCTGTGGCCATCCCCCTCAATAACAGGTATATCACTTTGGATACTGTTGGGAGGATGACCTAACAGAGGAAAGTCACAGTGGTTGGGTCTCTGGCTCTGGGTCTGCCTCTGTGACTCAGAAGGGAAAGGGTAGAAGAGGCACACTGCGGTGATAGGGGATTCGTTAGTTTGGGGAATGGACAGAAAGTTCTGTGGGGGAGAACAATATTCTCAGATGGTTTGTTGCCCCTCTGGATTTCTCGGATTGAGTCCTCAGCATTCTTAAGCGGGAGGGTGAACAATCAGAAGACATGGTCCATTTAGGTACCAATGACATGCGTAGGGTGAGTGATGAGGTGCTGCATGGGGAGCTCAGGGATTTAGGTGCTAAATTCAAGGGCAGGACCTCCAAGGTTGTGATCTCTGGATTGCTTCCCATGCCACATGCTAGTGAGGCCAGAACTAGGAAAATTATACAGTTTAATATGTAGCTAAGGAGTTGATGTAGGAGGGAGGGTATAGGATTTTTGGATCATTGGTCTCTCTTCCAGGGAAGGTGTGACCAGTACAGAAGGGATGTTTTGCACATGAACTGCAGGGGGACTAATATCCTAGTGGGAAGGTTTTATTAATGCTGTACAGTGGGGTTTATACTAGAATTGCAGGGGAATGGGAACCAGACTTCCAGAACAGTTACTGAAGAGGTTGTGGATGTAGATGTTGGTAAGACCTCAGATAAAGTTTGGAATCAAAAAGTCGAGCATGGTGCAACTAGTGCATGATTCTCAATACAAGAAGTTTCATAGGAATTGTGGATGATAGTGCTGAAGTTGAGGTAGCTGGTTTACAAACAGAGGCAATGTGTAGTGAGGACAGGCTGTTGATAGGGCACAACTGTAGTCAACAGGATGAGTTGCAATGTAAAAAGGCAGACAAAATCAAAAAGGATGAACACAGGACTGAAGGTATTATCTTTGAATGTGCACGGTAGATGAACTGAATAAATATTTTGCATCAGTCTTCAATGTAGCAGAAACTAGCAGTATGGTGGAAGTTCCAGTTATCAGGTGAAATGAAGTGTATGAAGGTTACCATTACTTGGGAGGAAGTTCTTGGGAAACTGAAAGGTATGAAGGTAGATAAGTCACCTGGACTAGATGGTGTATACCCCAGGGTTCTGAAAGAGGTAGCTGAAGAGATTGTGGAGGCATTGATAATGATCTTTCAAGAATGATTAGATTCTGGGATGGTTCCAGAAGACTGGAAAATTGCAAGTGTCACTTCACTCTTCAAGAAGGGAAAGAGGCAGAAGAAAGGAAACTATAGGTCAGTTAATTTGACCTTAGAGGTTGGGAAGATGTTGGAATCAATTATTAAGGATGAGGTCTCAGGGTACTTGGAGGCACATGATAAAATAGGCCATAGTCAGCATGGTTTCCTCAAGAGAAAATCTTCCCCTCCAATTCTGCTGGAATTCTTGGAAGAAATAACAATTGGGATGGACAATGGATAATCAGTGGATGTTGTGTACTTGGATTTTCAGAAGGTCTTTGACAAGGTGCCACACATGAAGCTATGTAACAAGCTACAAGCCCATGATATTAGAGGGAAGATTCTAGCATGGATAAAGCAGTCGCTGATTGGCAGGAGGCGAAGGGTGGGAATAAAGGGAGCCTTTTCCGTTTGGCTGCTGGTTACTAGTGGTGTTCCACAGGGGTTTGTGTTGGAACCAATTCTTGTTACATTATACAGCATGTCAATGATTTGGGCGATGGAATTGATGGCTTTGTTGCAAAGTTTGCAGACGATATGAAGACAGGTGGAGAGGCAGGCAGCTTTGAGGAAGTAGAGAGGCTACAGAAGGACTTAGACAGATTAGGACATTGGGCAAAGAAGTTGCAGGTGGAATAGCGTTGGGAAGTGTATGGTCATGTACCTTCATAGAAGAAATGACTATTTTCTAAATGGAGAAAACATACAAAAACCTGAGTTGAAATCCAACATGCGAAGCCCTGTGCAGGATTTCCTTTAAGTTAATTTGCAGGGTGAGCCTGCGGTGAGGAAGGCAAATGTGATGTTACCATTCATTTCAAGAGGACTAGAATATAAAAGCAATGATGTAATGTTGAAACTTTATAAAGCACTGGTGAGGTCTCACTTGGTGTATTGCGAGCATTTTGGGCCCTTTATCTTAGAGAGGATGTACTGAAACTGGAGGGGGTTCAAAGGAGGTTCATGAAAATGTTTCCAAGATTGAATAGCTTATCATATGAGGAGCGTTTGATGGCTTTGGGCCTGTATTTACTAGAATTCAGAAGAATGAGGCGTGACCTCTTTGAAGCCTATCAAATGGTGAAAGGCCTTGACAGGGTGGATATGGAGAGGATGTTTCCTGTGGTGGGAGAGTCTAAGACCAGAGGACACAGCCTCAGAATGAGGGGGAGAAGACCTTTTAGAATGGAGAAGAGGTAGAATTTCTTTAGCCAGAGAGTGGTGAATCCGTGGAATTCTTTGCCACAGGCAGCTACAGAGGCCAAGTCTTTATGTATATTTAAGGCAGAGGTTGATAGATTCTGGATTGGTCAGAGCACGAAGGGACATAGGGAGACGGCATAAAATTGGGACTGAGAGGAAAATTGGATCAGCCATAATGAAATGGCTGAGCAGACTCAGTAGGCCAAGTGGTCTAATTCTGCTCCTTTATCTTATGGTCGTATAAGTAATTGCACAAATTATCCTCATTATGGTTTCTGAAATAGATCCACCAACAACCCACTGCATGTTTCCTTCACCAATTAAAGGGGAGAACTAGAATGAACTGCAAAAAAAAACTGTGAAAAACAGCAGCAACAATTTCCAGGTCCCTTTTTTTTTAAAAGAAAGAATTTGTCATACTTGCTTAAAAAAAAGAGAAACACCTGAAGGAATTAATGGAAAATTAGGATTGAAGTTGTGCTAGAAGTACTTATTAACAGTTTCTAAAGAAATTGGATAGTTTTTATCCAAATTTCTACATTTAAAATAAAATCAAAGGAAACCTTCACTGCCAAGTGATTAATAGTTCAGCGGTTTAGTTCCAGTTGAAGATTTGTAAAAAATAATCTTTAAGTGGCAGCGCAGATAGCTTTGAATATAAGGAGTTTGTGAACTTCTGTATGCAGTACTGTGCAAAAGTCCATGCTGCTGTATATTATATCTTTCCAGTTACCAAATAACACTTAACACTACTGAGCTGATACAAAGCTGAGACTTATTTCTGTTTCACAACCACCTTCTTATTTTAACACAGTGCCGTATTTTATTTTGCAATACAGCGTAGTATACGATGACATACTGTAAATTCACCAAATTGACACCCTTGCGAAATGGCATGTGATTATTTTGCAGGAAAGTTCCGTTCATAATGCTATTCCTTTCAACAGATCTATTGCTGGGTAAAGAACCCACCTTTGAACTTGGTTTGGTGAATTTTCCCACAATTTCTATTTCTGGCAACTTGACTCATACTGCTGGAATTCTTTGAGGAAATAACAGGCAGGATAGACAAAGGAGAGTCAGTGAAAGCCGTTTACCTGGATTTTCAGAGGTGCCACACATGGGGCTGCTGAACAAGATAAGAGCCTGTGGTTCCACAGGAAGGATACAGCATGGATAGATTAACTGATTAGCAAGAGTAAGAATAAAGGGGGCCTTTTCTGGTTGGCTGCCGCTGACCATTGGTGTTCCACTAAGCTTTCTGCTGGGACCGCTTCTTTTTTCATGATAGAATTGATGGATTTGTGGCCAAATTTACTGACAATATGAAGATAGGTAGAGGGGCCGGTAGTGTTCCGGAAGCAGGGAGTCTGCAGAAGGACTTAAAGAAATTGGAAGAATGGGAAAAGAAACAGCAGGTAGAATTTGTGTAGGGCAGCATATGGTCAAATACTATAGTAGAAGGAATAAAGGCATGGTCTATTTTTTAAATGAGGAAAAAACTCAAAAATCAGAGGAACAAAGGGACTTGAGAGTCCTCATCCAGGATTCCCTGAAGGTTAACTTATTGGTTGAGTTGGTGGTAAGGAAGGCAAATGCATTGTTAGCATTCATTTCAAGAGGACTAGAATATTAAAGCAAGGATATATTGAAGAGGCTTTATAAGGCATTTGTCAGACCACATTTGGAGTATTGTGGACAGTTTTGGGCCCCTTATCTAAGAAATGATGTGCCATCATTGGAGAAGGTCCAGAGGATGTTCATAAGAATGATTCCAGGAATGAAAGGGTTAATGTATGAGGAGCAATCAATGGCTCTGGGCCTGTACTTGCTGGAGTTGAGAAGGATAAGGGGAGGGGAATCTCACCGAAGCCTATCGAATAGTGAAAGGCCTAGACAGAGTGGATGCGGAGAGGATGTTTCCTATAGTGAGGGAGTTTAGGACCAGAGGGCACAGTATCAGAATAGAGGGATGCCCATGTAAAAACAGAGTTGAGAAAGAATTTCTTTAGCCAGAGGGTAGTGAATCTATGGAATTCATAGTCACAGATGGCTGTGGAGGACAAGCTATTAGATATATTTAAAGCAGAGGTTGATAGGTTCTTGATTAGCTAAGGTATCAAAGATTCTGGGGAGGAGGCAGAAGAATGGGGTTGAGAGGGATACTAAATCAACCATGATGGAATGGTGGAGCAGACTCGATGGGCTGTATAGTCTAACTCTGTTCCTGTGCTATATGGGCACTCAAACTTTTTCTAAATATTTCTGCATTTTAATTGCAGCAGGACCTTTATAGAAAAGTAACAGAGCACTAAAACTTGGAGTTATAACATACCAAATGGAAATGCTTATAAACAACTGCATGACCCATCATCACCACCCTCCAATCCTGAATAAAAAGACAGTGTGAGGAAATTGCCTATCTAACTTAAGCCACTGATGAAGAGAGGATAAAGAGTTTGATCCAAAGCAAGTGGCTTCATGACTTGAACAGCACTTCAGCAGGCTTCTTTCTGAAAAATGACAACATTTTTCCAAAGAAAAGTGCATGGATTCAGGTATAAAAGTCTTTGGAGCCTATGCAAAGTGGCAGATCATCTTTTGCAGACTGAACACTTTATCCAGCTCAACCTCAATTGGAGATTTACAAAGCATTTTGCATATACAAGTTCTGAAATGGAACCATGAGCATCCCATCCGAGAGAATGCAAGGTATCAAAATCACTAACCAAACCATGGGTTTTTACAACCCAGATGGAGTATGACTCAAAGGCAGTATTTCAGTCAGCGTTAATTGTGCCCAGTTCAGAACAGATTGACAACTGGCAAATGAGCATGGGCATCATTCACTTCAGTCCACATTCAGTACAGTGCACATGCACCCAAAAAGAAGAACCTATAACCCACAGGACTGTTGACTTGTGCCCAGTGAAAGCAGCCTATCACATTTCACGGTGGATATGCACACAATAGAAAAAACCAATCCCACAGTGAATTGGACAGCAGTCCATTTGGAACAGTCCGAACCCCAGCACATCAAAATAGGTCCAATGGGAACAGACCACTCTACAATAATCCTGACAGATTTCTCTTCCACTCAGTTACAGTCTGACTTTGGATTGAGTAGGTGCAAGATACGGTTATTGAACAGAATATGTTCTATTTCCTTGGTTTTCAGGACTATATGTTTAGGATTATAGCTGGGAAATCTGCAAATTTCCAGGCTAAATCAGTAGCTATCTTAATCCCAGAGTACTGAAATAAAGAAAGAATTTGCTAGGAATATTCAGCACCTCAGGCTTCATTGATAAGAGGGAAACACAATTAACATTTCAAAAATCTAATCAGAACCTGAAATGGAAACTGAATGTTATTTAAAAGGAGGAGGGTCTATAATAAAGAGAAGATTTGTCATAGAATAGAAATCATGAGAGATTGACTGACTAAAGGTGGTGAAGCCTAAAGGGGGCGGTGATGAAGGCTGATTAACCATACAGTAGTAGCTTTGCCTTGGGCAGAGGCAACAAAAGGGGAAAGAAAGTACAAAGACAATGCTGAAACCCTGCATTTGCATGAAATCTGAAATAAAAGGCAGCATCAATGGAGAGAAAAACTGAATTATCACCACAGTTTGACAGCGTATTAGCACAGACAGAAGAGATTCTGCAGAAGTTGGAAATCCAGAACTTTGGAGAAACTCAGCAAGTCTGGAAGCATCAATGGAGATCCAAGGGTTGTCACCTACCTTGTAATATTTAATATGCCGAGCACCAATCCAGTGGGAAAGGACTACCCCACATTACAACTTTATAACTCTACAGCAATATTGACTCTGGGAAAGAATGGTCTTTCCTTCCAACAAAGTAACAGAAATCTCAGATCAGGTAGATTATAAACCCATTCAGCAACACACAAAATGCTGGAGAAACTCAGCAGGTCAGGCAGCATCTATAGAGGGGAATAAACAGACGACATTTTGGGTCAAGGCCCTTCCTCAGATTTATTCCCCTCCATAGATGCTGCCTGACTTGTTGAGTTGCTCCAGCATTTTGTGTGCGTTGCTCAAGATTTCCAGCATCTGCAAAATCTCATGTTTATGTCAACCCATTGAGTTAGCTCCTAAGATAGGCCTATCATGCTAGATATTTTTACAGTTACAGTCACATCACATTAAAAGCCACCCTGGTATTGCACCGAGAATGTCAGTACCCCATTTAAGCTTCCAAAATCGAGGGGCTTGCTCTTGAACAAAACTCGGCCCCGTTGCTGAAGATGGTTATCAATGCAACCAGCTTTCTGTGGATGAACCTTCAAATGTCAAGGCACTTCCACAGTTGACAGTTATTCAATAGGTGCTTGACAGAAATAGTTTGATTAAATGGATCCCGATAAATGCAAATAATGGAGTTCAATGGGCATGCTACTGAGCTATAGGTGAAGTCCGCAAGCTCAGCTGTTAGTAGACTTGATGCATCCAAGAATCACTTTGTGTAAGCATGGGCAAGCATGAATAACTTGAACATAGTACAGTAGAATCCCTTCAGCCCATGATGTTGCAACGAATGCCTAACCTAATCTAAGATCAATCTCACCCTTCCTTCCTACATAACCCTCCATTTTTCTATCATCCATGTGCCTATCTATGAGTTTCTTCAATGCCATTAGTGTATCTGCCTCTATCACCACTCCTGGCAGGGCATTCCACACACCCAGTACTCACTGTGTAAATAACTTACATTTGACATCCTCCCCCCACCATACTTCCCTTCAGTCACCTTAAATTATGTTCCCTAGCCAACTCCTCCCTGGGAAAAATGCCTCTCAATATCTATACTAAAACAAAGGCATCCGTTAATCTTGCGAGACCATGGATCTGCGCCTTGAAAGTCTTCACTCTCCAGGGCGCAGGCCTGGGCAAGGTTATATGAAAGACCAGCAGTTGCCCATGCTGCAAGTCTCCCCTCTCCACGACACTGATGTTGTCCAAGGGAAGGGCATTAGGACCCCCATACAGCTTGGCACCAGTGTCGTCGCAGAGCTCTGTGTGATTAAGTGCCTTGCTCAAGGACACAGCACGTTCCCTCGGCTGGGGCTCGAACTCACGACCTTCAGATCGCTAGTCGAATGCCTTAACCACTTGGCCTCGTGAAGGCTGATTAACCATACAGTAGTAGCTTTGCCTTGGGCAGAGGCAACCAAAAGGGGAAAGAAAGAACAACGACAATGCTGAAACCCTGCATTTTCATGAAATCTGAAATAAAAGGCAGCATCAATGGGGAGAAAAACTGAATTAACACCACAGCAACATATCTATTCTAGGTGTCTTATAATCTTGTACACCTCTATTAAATCACTTCTCATCTTCCTTTGCTCCAAAGAGAAAAGCCCTGGCTCAGTCAACCCATTTTGTTACCTTGAAATATGGTCCTCTTCTTCTGGAATGACATTTTTTGGATATACTTTATATGGATTCAGTTTAATACAATGTGTAGATATCCTATTTTCTTTCGATTATGTCATCTGTTCACTTTGCAACCAACCTTTACTCTGTTTTTTCAATACTGATACTAGTGTACATGCCAATATTCTATTTTCCTTCTTAGGTCCAGTTCGCCATCCTGCATATTCACTCAACCACATAGCAACTCTTTTGTTCTGGATTCAAGACCCACTGACCTGTTTTGCTTCCTCGTACTTAAATCACTCACTCATCGCTGTTTTAGACTCATTAGCTTTGCACTTGATAACCCCTAGGCCTGTGAGTCTTAACTTTAAATGTCACTTCCTCACCATGTTATGATCTGTTGTATATTTGATCCCAGATGGTATTCTCAAGTAAAGTCCTTGACCCTTCTGAAAGGGCAACAATTTCAAAAGTTCACAATTAAAAAAACATACAGTAGAGATATGTGGACTCTTGCCAATGATATTATCCAAACCAAGTTGCTTTGAGAAGGTAAATAGGTTTTCTTCTTTGAAATACTTCAGTTATTGTTCTAATTCTACCATGTTTGGGTTAAAGGACTTTGACCAGTTATCAATCCAAGAGTAAAGACCAAGGGTCCAAGTCGGTGTGATGTGCTCCCTGCAATGGAATATTGGAGGAAATAGTGCCCTCATGATGTTGTGAATCATGTTCATCTCAGTCGCTAAGGTCAGAGAGTTAGCTGAAATTAGCTCGGTGAGATGTAGGGTGGATTCTGCAGACAGTCGGTAGTGCAATAAGAGAGTCAAAATGCACAGATGGATACGAGGGATTTTGTTTCGTATGCAGGATGAATATGGTCTGGAACTCACTTTATGGAAGAACGGTGTATCACTGAAGCCCTTCAAAGAAGAATTGAGGAAGCATAGCTTTATGGTGAGATGGGTAAAATTTAAGGGAGGTGCACAGGGAAGGCTTTTGATATACAGATTGGTTGTTATCTGGAAAGTGCTAGCAGGAGCAGTGGCAGATACAGGCATGATGACAGCATTTAAGAGGCATTCAGAGAGACACATAAATATGAAGGGAATGGAGGGATATCGATCCTCAGCAGGTAGATGGGGTTAGTTCCATCTGGCATCATGTCTGGCACAGGTATCGTGGGCTGAAGGGCCTCCTCCTGTACTGGACAATTCTATGTTCTATACAGCACTGGGGAAACCTACCCGAAAGGGTACGGGGAATGAGGTTGGCTGGATTGTCCTAAAAGAGCCACATGGACTTGATGGGCTGAATATCCTCTTTCTTTAACATATGCAGTTTCACAATATTATAATTTTGAGTATACCAGGAAGTGGCAGACTGGTTATTGAATTTTCTCAAGCCAACTATAATCATTCAGTAGTTTATTCTATCTTATAAAATAGGAAATAACTGTAATCAGGAAGACCATTAAACAGCAAAGTAAAAAGAGCAAGATAAATTTTACCAAGTTTTCACATAAGCTACAAATCTGAACCATATGGCAGAGTTAGGTTTAAACAAATTACTCTTCATGCAGTCCTTCCTAAATTGATTGTCTATTGGAAATGTTATTTAAAAGAAAGAATATTGGTAAGCACTGGACATGAACAACACACGAAGAAACAGAATATTACAAGAACAACAGGAGCATCAGACTGTGGTCAAATAGATACCACCCATTGATAAGAATGCTTGACTGCTGTGTGAGAAACCACTGCGTGAATAGGAATCATTACCTCTCTATATATGAACCACTAGGTTATATGATGTTCAATAGAGCCCGCTGATTGAACCTGTAATGTATATTTGAAGATACTGTGTTCACTCTTCGCCTGTTGAAAACACATTTGAATTCATTGCTGACTTTTTGTTTTCTGATCTGAGGTCAGGGAGGCATTCAAACAATCCACTCTGCATTTTATAGCACACTGCTCTATATCATCCCAAGTAGGCTTAATTACTGAGTACCCCCTGCACAATGAATTATTTAAGTAGCACCCAGATTTGGAAACACAATGGGGTTCAATGGCACATTCATTACAGATCCTGTAATTAATCCGTATAAGCAACACTTCTATTAAAGATGCATTTAGAATCTGTTTTTAGCACATGAAAAGACAAGATTATTGTGAAAACTTTACTTTCCTATAATTGTTAGAGCATAAACTAAATAAAGTTGACTCTAATTAGATCAATAGCTTAAAATGAATTACTCAATCATGCGGAAGGTTTATGTGAGCTCAAGAATACAAGAGCAGAGTAATGCCAGTGACTCAGTGGTATTAGGAGCCTGCCAAAACAAAAGAACTAGACATTCTATTATGCATCTCTATATCATGATCATAAGCCATAACCCGAGGTGAATATTCCCTTATAGCGCAGGCAATCCAGACAAATAACTGAAGCCAAGCTTCACTTAACTGAGTCCAGTTAGCGCAAATAGCAAATCAGTCATGGGAACCTTATTGCTCTGATGGTTTGGTAAAATTCAACCAGTGTCTATAGTCATTGGACTATCACCCTCTCTCTTCATGAAACAATTTACTGCTGCAATTAGTTTACAAACAAAGCAAGGAATCTTTTTCAGAAAGGAAAAGACACTTAGGGTGGAGGAAAAAGACCTTCTTCAAACATGCACATACAAAAAGGCCAGAGGAACACAGCCGGTCAGGCAGCATCTATGGAAATGAATAAACAGTCAATGTTTCAGGTTGAGACCCTTCTTCAGGACTTCAAACACTTTGTTTCAGAAGCAAACCTTGAACTGGACATAAGGCCGCACAACCTCTCCATCTGCACTATTTGTATTGCCATATATTTTTGTACCCAATTAATAAGGACCAATCCACGCCCTCAGAACCCACTTAGAGATTACAACAGCATTAAATAAAGGACTAGTTTGTGACACACGCTCGCACACAGCAAAACAAAATTCCACCCCCAAGAAAATTATCCCTGAAACTTACCGACTATTGAAAGGCCTACATGGAATGGATGTGGAGAGGATGTTTCCTGGAATGGGGGAGCTGAAGACCAGAAGCTTCAGAATAGAAGAATGTCCCTTTAGAATAGGGATGAGGAGAAATGTCTTTAACCAGCGGGTGGTGAATCCATTGCCACAGATGGCTGTGGGGGCCAAGTCATTGAGAACATTTAAAACTGAGGTTGATAGATCCTTGAGCAGATAAGGCATCAAAGGTAATGGGGAGCAGGCAGCAGAATGAGGGTTGAGAGGGATAATACATCAGCCATAATGGAATTGCGGAACAGACCCAATAGGTCAAATAGCCTAATTCTGCTCCTATGTCTGATGGTCTAAAAACCCAGAGTCAGGCTAACCTTACCTCATCAGTGGTGCATTCACAGTGCTAATGCATCTAATAGGTATTAATTATTTATTACATCTGGCCAAAAAAATGACAGGTACCTATAGAGAAAGTCATTTTAAAATCAGGATCATAGATTTCAAAGTGACCGAGAATGTTAATTAGATTTGAAAAAGCATACATATAATCATTAGATGGGAATATGTGTAAGCATTGAGCTCTTTATACATTGAGATGGATCAATATAATCACAACCAATTCTATCTATATGCTAATCGGAAGAAATGGATGCCGCAATCTCTTCAAATGTTTAGCAGCATCATTTGGATGTTCTTTGCCAGATCCACAAACCTATTGTTCAGTTGATTTATTAGAGTTGTTCCGCAAAACAAAATAAGGCCATTTTAAGATAATACATTATGTTTATTAGACACCATCACCTCACCAACTGAACTCTACCACTTGGCAGGCCTGTGGTAGATTCAAGAGTTACATTTATAAAAATAGATCCAATAACTCTATACAGTTACACTGAGCTATTGGACTATTCCCTTGTGCATTCCATGGATTTTCTTGTTAACTTCTGACAGATTGCTCTCAATAAACAGTGTCATTTCTAAGTATTTACCAGAAGTTTAAGATTAGCATCTGTGACACGTACGCAGTATGAAATGCATTGAGTCAATGACCAACACACTCCGAGGATGTGCTGAGGGCAGCCCAAAAGTGCCTCCACACTTCCAGCAGCAACATAGCATGCCCACAGCTTACTAACATGTACAGTACATCTTTGGAATGGTTGTGTCGTGGATACAGAAATTTCAGGGTCCTGCAATCTTTTCAACCAGAAGCATCAGGGGAATAGTCCCACAACATCCTGTGTCACCGTCTACTGGGTATCACAGGCACAGGCAGCAGCACACAAAATGCTGAATAATTCAATGGGCAAAGTAGCATCCAAAGACTGAAATGGACAGTTGGCATGTCAGGTCAAGAACTTTTATCTGGACTCAAGATAAAGAACAGGTGAATGGTCTCCACTTGAAAGGTTAACTGTCAATTTTTTCTCCATAGATGCTACCTCCCCACTAAGCTCTTCCAGCTTCTTATGGGTTGCTCTATTAAATATCAGCCTTAGTAAGACAACTCACTGTTATAACGCTTCACTCAGAAATATTACCATTCATTTCAGATGCCGATTGACCTTTGCATATTTCCAATAGGCCAAGCAACAGTAGTACTCTGTGTAAGGCCAAGTCGACCCTCTGATCCCACCCGACACAGTCTGGTGTGTGGTTTATATCATCATCTGAATACATCATCATTTCCCTGCCTCATATCAGACTCCCAAAAACATTCACTGCACCATCAGGGAAAGTGCTTCAAGAATGTAACACCTCTTCTGGCTCAAGGTATTCCCTTGGCTGTGACCACTCAAGACGGGGAAGAAACATTTGTGAATGCATAGATCACCTCCAGTGTCTATATTGTACTAAGAGTAATTAGAGGGTATCCGTAAACAGCAGAAATACTCTGAACATCCCGTTCAGCGCCATCGCACCAATCATATCCTGCTTAGCCTCTGCAGATCTCTCATTGGCTCCTTCAGCAGCAGTGATAACGTTATTGGAAAATAATAGGGGGAAATGAGATTGATGGGACAGTACCAATAGTGTAGATTTGTGTGGCTGAATGCCCTCGTTTTACGTTAAAGGGAAATGGAAGCTCACAGAACCGAGGTGGAAGCGAGTCATTTTCCTGCCTGCGACACTACGCACGACGAACTTCCAATATTTTACTTTGTCCTTGTGTTTCTGGATTACGTTATACAACTTTGAAATTACACAATGCGTCTGGTTGCAAAAAGTCCCTTTGTAATTGTATCCTAGATCACAGAATCTGGTCAAATTAAAATTACCCCCTTTTTGTTATCTTGCATTCAGAATTGCAGAGAGTACTTCTGAACTGTGCGCGCACTCTCAACTGTGCGCGCTGAGATGTTTCAACGCAGCAGCGGCGCGTATGTTTATGTGCCTGCGCGTATATCCCCGGAGACGAGCTTAGAACACGTTCGTCGACTCAAGATTCCGTCTTTGGCAAAGCCTGAAACCACTCCATCTGTGGGGTTATTGACTAGCTCAGCGCCCTGCTGTCCACAATGGTTCAGTCGTTTTTATTTACAGTTGTTACCAGAACATCGCAGGAGCAATATTGGGCGGTTAAATTTAATTCGGCTTTCAATAGATTGCTATTAAGCAATTACTTTTCCCTGAAAAGCATAGCATTTGTTCAAGGTACGTTGAATGATAATTTTGCGCCCATGACCTTGAGATGATTTTATACCAATTCGTGATCCGACTTAAAAACTTAAGAAGGGTGGTTTGCCTATAGCAATAAACTACTATACTGATAAACACACCGATTTTGTTCAATGTTTAACGAGGGGATACTCCGTTAAATATCAACTAGTGAGCTCCAGTCTTCCTCGGTGTAACACAGTGTCACTGATGCGATTTCCCAGTCCATCACTATCACAGCCTGTCCGACTTCCTGAGCCTTTCTTTGGCCTGGTTTATTTCTCTCCCTCACCAGCTCTACCATACACAAGCTCTATTTGTAGGTTCGTCACTGTATTTACATTCTGCTTTTCCCTTTAGTTCCGTGTTTGCTTCGTTCGTGGTATTTATTCTTCAGAATATGTAGAGGGTCACAGTCTTTCTTCCCCAGGGTAGGTGAGTCTCAAGCCAAAGGCCGGAGCCTTAAAGCGAGAGGGGAAATATTGAAAGGGGATCCGAGGGACAGATACACAGTGAGGGTGGTGGGTATATAGAGAGGGCTGTCAGAAGGAGCGTTTGATTGCTCTGGACCTATACTCACTGGAGTTTAGCAGAATGAGGGAGGATCTTATTGAAACCTATCGAATATTGAAAGGTCTAGATGGAGTGAAAGTGGAGAGGGTGTTTCCTATTGTTGGGGAGTCTGGGACCAGAGGGGACGGTCTCAGAATACAAGAACGTCCCTTTAAACCTGGGATGAGGAAGAGTTTATTAAGCCAAAGGGTGCTGCATAGAGGCAGGAGAATGGGTTTGGGGGGAGGGGGTCTTACCAGCCTTAATGGAATGGAAGAGTAGAATGAATGAATGGCCTAATTCTGCTCCAATGTTTTATGGCCTTATGTTTAAGGTAGTAGTAGAGTTGGGTACAATTAGACCATTTAAAATATTTAGACCGGTACATGGAGAGTAAGGGATTAGAGAGAGATTTGGGAAGCGCAGATACCTTGGTCGCCGTGGGACCAAGTTGGACCTGTTTCCGTACTTTATAACTCTAAAACAAAGTGTGAAAGTGAATCAGTTTTAAGAATAGCGAATATAGGAGCGAGAACTCAACTACTTACAGTATATTAGATGTACTCAACAGGTCGAGCACCATCTGTGGAATCAGTACATAGTTAACTCTTGAAGCTGTCTAAATGCTGGCCAAAGAACGTGGAGTTTAACTGACCCACGTGTGCTGCTTGTTCTGACGAGCATTGCCACCAGTTTTCTGCTTTTACTTCCAGTATGGTTTAGGTCATTTCTAACTTAACACCTGATCAACTGGAGTTTGAACCCTGGCACTGTTGCCGGAGCCAAAGTGGGGAGGGAGGAGATTATGGCTTTTCTTGACCTTGCTGTCTCTCTCTCAAGGATCCTATTGTGGCTGAAAACCCGGGAGGTATAAGAGACCTTTTGCATCGCTGACACTCGCTCATTGTGTCTCAACCCGAACATTTTGTGTTCTAATACCTACTGTGACGATTAACTAAAAGCAAAGGCTCCGTGTGTGATTAAATGACCGTAAATGCACCCGCAACTTGGTTGAACACTGAATACTGAATTATTTGCAAAAAAAATAACTTTTCCTATTCGTACCAACTGCTTATACAATGCTCGTCTTTCGGCACGAAGCAAATTTTAAAAGCCTCATTTTAGGCAAGTCTGTTACTGTAACCTGGGAGATCCCAATCCCAGTCCAGAAACACGTTTTCGATGTCTCCAGAGTTCAAACCCGGCGTCACGAGTCTAAACTTTACGTTAGAGCACGCGTTAACTCCTGACACCCGGCAACACTGGAACGGGGGAAGAGTAGAGGTCCTAACGCGGGGGACGTCGCTTTAGCTGTGCTCAAATCGTGCAGCTGTCCTGAAGCAGAGGTGCAGTATACTAACGCTTCGGCACAGTACAAGAGCCGATTTAAAATGTTGTCCTGCAGCCTCCCCTATGTGTTGGTAGCTAGACCTGCTGTTGCATCAAGCATCTTGCCGATCCCCAGACCGAACAATCACGTCAGAGCCCCGCAAATGTCCAAAATAATAAAGTGTCCATGGTGCCTGTGATGAAGCGCCAGTGACCGAGTGACTACTGAAAGGGACGGCAGATGGGAGAGTTCCACTGACGTTCCAGGGTAGGGCAAGATTACTGACAAAACAACCTGCAATTTTTTACTTTTGCTTATATGAGTCATAGAAATAAATTAAATATGAAAATGTGTAGAAGGCACAGCCGTGAACTTTACCTGTTATTATCTCCCGTGGGGTTGACGATGGACTTTTAAGACCAGTCTGTCTTCACATTAAAGGGCGGGTGTTGGTCCAAACCTCTCCAAGCGACATTCGCCACAGTTACAGCAAAGTTCACCAGTGCGGAAATTGCGTCCCCGTCCGGTCTTTTGAAGGGGAAATGCTAATGAAGGGGACGTGGGTAAGCGGTATCATCAGAATGAACTACCGCCAAACAGGCAGTGTGTCAAGGGCAAGAGAATTAATTATTCGCATCCCAGTCGGTGAGGGATTCCAGACCAGATTGCCATTTGCCAGGGAAGAGGACAGGAGGACAGAGGAAAGAAGAATATAATGTACTTCACCAGATGTTCCAAAGTGCATTGGTATTGAAATATGACAACCATTGTGGGACAATTCCATAAACAGAAATTGCGATTAACCGGCATGTTTAGTAAACTATTGGTTAGCAACAACTTCCCGCCCTTCCCGGAGATATGACCATTGTAGTGATCTTGTCCAGGTGAGAGAGTAAATGAGACTTCGCTGTCATGCCTCATTTGACAGTTCAGCACTCCTCCTAGAATGGTGCTGAAGTGTCAGCTCCGATTGTTATTAATAGGAATTTGCACCCCAAATTGTCCGAATTGGAGGCCAGGGCGAGTCGCCCTGACTGTCAATTAATGGAAAGCAGGAGTCGAGGGGACTGAAATATGTGGTCTGAGGAAGGGAAACTGACAATCACTAGGTCAGAAGTGGGGGAATTAGGGAACGACAGATACCTGGGGAAGGGGGTGGGGTGCTGCCACGGATAGAAAACAAAACCGAGAGAGAAAGAGGGCCAAATGCTAAAATAAGGACTCTTGAGTGGAGAAAGGATTGAAAGTCGGACCTAAACAGTTATTCAGACCAGAACAGACAGATAGAGACACACAGCGACGCAGAAAGGGAAGGGTTGATCCCCAAAACTGTGAGACAAGGTTTCAGATGGAGACAGACACTGGGATGCGAGGAAGTGGCGAAGTGTGTGTGGGGGTGGGGGGAGTTGGCGGGCCTGGTGGATCACGGAGGGCACTAAATTAGCTCAATGTCGCCAGATCCCTCCTCCCCTCTCGGGCGGTCTGAAGTTACTGGGATTACTAATTTGAAGATCGTGTCTTAATGCCTGTAGTGTCTGAAATGTTTGACAATAAAGCCGCCGCAGCATCCCCCGTGTACTGCAGATTTCTGTGGTTTCATTCCTGTTTCTCACTGCCTCCAGGTGCCTGCAGTGTGAAGCTGGCGATGGAACGAGATGCACAGGCGCCTATACACTGGACGAATGCGATCAGTGAATGCGCTGGGGTGGAGGTGATCGGGAGAAAGTTTTTTTTTTGATAAGGGTACAGATTCTGCCTTTAACCTACGCGTCCCCGCCACTGGCACATCCAAGCAGTGAACACTAAACACCAGCACCAGGCGCACTGACCTTACTTCTTTAAAATTCTGCTACAGTTTTCTACAAATGTCCATTATCATCTTGATTTCGTTTTACTTAGTTTTCTCAAGATTGAAAAAAAAACACATCAGGTAGCACGATGGGTTTCTGCTTTAGCTGCAGTGCAGTTAGGAATGAAACAGTCTCCAAATCCAAGAATGTATTCTAACTTCCAGCTATCGCAATTAGCTCCGGCCGCGGCTTCTCTCGTCTGGTTTACATTTCTCTATTTGCAACTAAGCAGTCAGTCAAAACTCGCACCTTTCTGGCCCAAAGAAGGTCGGCGGGCGATCGACCCGCGTCCACAACGAGCGTGTTCACTGCCCGCAAGGTATGTGCAAGGAAATTGAAACAAGACTCACATTTTAGGGCAATAAGACAAGTCTTACTCACATTTCTGTGACGTTCGCCATCTCTTGCAAATCCAGGACCGGGAAGATGGTGACATTATCGGGTTGATTGCAGTAAATCTGGCTGATTTTACATTTACAGTTACCCGGGCAGCCCAGAACCCAGAAACAGTTCTGCAAACTGCAAGAAACCCACAAAATCCTCCACAGAATTCCCCGAGAGGGTAGGGCAGGCCAACCCGACATGGTCAGTGTCTGAAACTGTTACAGCTTGTTCGAAGCCTTTCCAGCCGATAATGCACTCCCATATACAGGAGAGACGGGGTGTGGGGGGGGGGTGTCAGATAAGATCAGACAGGAGAAACCGGTTCCCCCCTTCAAAACATCCTCCCATCTGCGCGCCTTTTCTTCCTTTTTTTTATCACATTCGTCCCTTCGATGCTCTTTCAAAGAAGAAAGATAAATAAAGTCATCTGCTGGAAGCAGCCGCTGCAATCACAGGGTAAGTGGTTGTCGGGGAAGGAAGGGGGGGGGGGGTTGAAACCAGCTCAGAGCAGGAACTGACCAGCGTTCAGAACGGGAAAATCCCAGTGAAAATGAGAAAAAAAAAACCTTCAGGGGAGTCCGGGAAATGATCGCAATCCGGCGGCGGGGTTCAGCAGCTACATGCCACCGAGTTAGACTGAGCTACGGTGACGCACGGATGCTGCGTGCGGGTCCACAGAGGAGACGTGATGAGAGAGATATGATGTGAAGCGGAGGCTGGGGGCGAGCTACGGTTTATAAATTTCCAATCCTTTGCATCATCGCCGCCCGTGTGTGTGGGGTCGAAGCCCCATCGTCCACCCCTTCCACCTCCTCTCCGGGGTTTCCGACGACACCGTTGCAAACAGTTGTTATTTACCCAATCTTCAAAGATTTCGCCCTCGAAAGTTATAAATCGCAGGCAGCTACGTCTCAGCTGCGATACGCCAATATTGCAAGTGTCGAAGGAATTACTGCCTCATTCTCAAAGGCTGAGGGAAGCTGGAATTGAGCCCAGGGCTGTAGGACCGAGGCAGGTCGCTCGGAGCACTGCGCCGTTGAGTGGCTAATGCACAAATCCGGCAAAAGATTTTGAGGAAATCAGGAAAAGTGCAAAGCGGAGAAAGAGAGAAGGAGGGAGAGAGAGAGTGGAAGAGAGAGAGATAGCAAAAAAGAGAGAGGGGATAATTCACACAGGCAGGAGGGAAAACCTCGAGAGAATAGGCGATAGGGGTTTCCAGAGACAGGCAGTGAGAAAGGTGGAGGGGTCCTTGGGAGCCATTGAGGGAGGGGGCGAGAAGCGGGGGAGCAGGTGGTCCCAGAGATAGACAGGTGGAGGGGGGATTACAAAGGGACTAAGTGGGGAAACGGAGGGGAGGTCCCAAGGGAGGCAGCGAGAGAGATGGAAGAGATGTCCCTGAGGGAAGTAATGGGGGAGATGGAGGTATGCTTCAGATGGGGTAGAGAGGGAAATGGAGAGGATAACTCAGAGAGAGGTACTGAGGAAAGAGGGGATGCCCTAGAGGGAAGCAGTGAGGGAGATGGAGGGGACAGAGGGAGGTGGAGGGGCAGAGGGAGGTAGCGGGGGAGATGGGGATGTGGTACCAAAGTAAGGTAATTGGGGAATTGGAGATGTTCCAGAGGGAGACAGTGAGGGAGGTAGAGGGGACGTCCCAGAGGGAATCAGTGAGTGACATAGGAGGATGGTCCCATAGTGAAGTAGTGGGTGAATAGGGACTGTCTCAGAGAGAGGCAATGAGGGAGGTAGGGAGGAAGAGAGAGGAGAACGAAGAGGCAATTCATTGCCATGAGAGAGGGGAAAGGCCATGAAGGAGAGGGGTTGTAGGTGATCAGTTAGATAACTTGAATAGCTTTGAGCCTTCTGAATGTTTTTTGCCACATTCACTTGGATTGTGCATTGGGATTGGTGGATGTGATTTGATGAGTCAAGATGGAAGTCACTTACCACATGAACCCTAGCATCTTGACTGCTCTTGCAGCCAAACTATTTATGAGGCTAGCCCAGAAAGACTCCAGAACCTCCAGATTGCTGGGGAAGGGAGATCTGAAGCTAATGTTGAAATCATTGGCTATTTATTAGACTTATTCTTGTTGGAGATGGCCATTGCTTGGCACCACAACTTGTAAATACTACTTGTCACATGCCAGCCTACATCTATTTGTTTCCAATGTCTTGCTGCATCATTATCCGAGGATAATAGAATTGAGGAGTGTGTAGACGTCATGAAAGAGCAAGTTCTTCAATGAAGTAACAAAAGGAAGTTGGTCTGAGGAAAAATACTGACCAAATTTGCTGCAGGGGCCTAAGGGTGAGAACATTAGATCACCCAACCATCTTCCTTTGTGTGAGGTGTGACTCCAACCATCGGACAGTCACACCCCCTCCTTCCCAATTCCCATTGGTTTAAAGTTTTTTTTATTATCACTTCTGCAGAGCAAACATGATGGACCGAACCGCCTAATTCTTCTTCTATGTCTTAGGTGCCACCAGCTGTGAAATACAACCTTTATTTCAATGGCAGTCACTTTCATCTGATCAGTGGGTCTTGGAACAGTGTCAGCTATGGATCAATTAATGACAGTCTTGTTTAGGTCAGATGGTGCATAAAAGGTTCAGTTTCACTCCAGAGAACACAGTGCTCTGGGTCAGAGGTTTCCAAGGATCCCTTGCTTAATGGCATTGGTCCATGGCATAAAAAAAGTTGAGAACCACCGCAATGCCACAATTTCATTGCTGTTTTCTATTAGAGAAGGCTGTTCATACCTCAAAGTGGTAAAGGCCAATCACTGGTTCGCTGCCGCTGCTACTGTGCGATCGAGAATCTCCGGAGGGAAGGCCCCAAAATTCCCACTTTGCCTGCTGCTGGTGACCGAGGCTGAGGTCGAAGCGTTCGGATAGAGATGGTGCTCGGTACTCGGTGTCAGAGGGCTGATCGGAGGCTCGAAGTTTTCAGACGACTCAGAGTCGGACTGTGGTCAGGCATGGCAGGGAGAGTTTTCTTCCTTCTCCAGTCTGCGTGAGATGTGGGACTTTCGAGAGACTTTGAACTTTTTAACTGTGCCATGGCCTGTTCTTCATCAAGTTATGGTATTGTTGCACTGTTGTAACTATATGTTATAATTATGTGGTTTTTGTTAGTTTTTCAGTCTTGGTCTGCCCTGTGTTTCTGTGATATCACACCGGAGGGATATTGTATCATCTCCTAATGCATGCATTACTAAATGGCAATAAAAGAGGACTGCGTGTTCTCATAATCTAACCTAATCTCTATTGCCTTGCCTAATACCTTACCTGTCATCTCCTTCAGAACAGCCCAATTAACATGCAATCACTATAAAGTCTGTTGCCATTTATTATGGACCTTTTGGCTGGTGAACCTTTTACACTGTAACATTGGCTTTATTACAATCCTTAACTCACTAACTATGAACGTAAACACGTCCTGATGAAGAGACACGACCCGAAACATCAACTGTTTATTCCTTTCCATTGATGCTATCTGACCTGGTGAGATCCTCCAGCATTTTGTACATGTAACTCGCCAGCTATGAAATACTTCAGGCATCCTCAGTTTATAGATAAAAGATGCAAGGTAACTGCAATGCTCTCTGGTTTTTAGTTTTCTTTTGCCCACAGTTGGACCAAGACTGCAGTAATATAGCAAATACCACCCGCCCCCTCACCCCGGCATATCACATTTAAGATATTAAAACCAAGTACGGAGAACAATCCAGCACAGTACAGGTTCTTTGGATCATGATGTGTCAACGTATATTAACACATTCCATGATCATTCTAACCCTTCCTCCTACATAGCCTATAACCCTCCCATTCTTTTTTCATCCACATGTCTCTCCACGAGTCTCTTAAATGCCCCTAATGTATCAGGCTCAATCACCACTCATGGGGCACTGTGTTCAAGACACTTGTGTAAAAAAAATATCCCTGACACCTTCCCTAAGCTTTCCTCTACGCACTTTACAAGGTTATCCTCTGGTATTAGCCATTGCCACACTGGGAACAAGGCACTGGCTGTCTACTCTAAGTCTATTGTCTGACCAATATCAATAGAAGTGTATATTAATATTGGTCAGACAATAGTTGCTGAAAGCATAGTAAACAATATCTTCCATTACCTAACCTCTTCTAATTGTTACCAGTAGGAAGGAAGTACAGAAGCCTAAAGGCACACACTCAGTGAATCAGGAACAGCTTCTTCCCCTCTGCCACCTGATTTCTAAATGGACATTGAACCCATGAACACTACCTTTTTGCATGACTTATCTTAATTTAACTGTTGAATATACAAATATATATACTTACTATAATTCCTTTATTTTTGTTTATTTATCATGTATTGCATTGTACTGCTGCCACAAAGTTAACAAATCTCACGACATATGCCGATGATATTAAACCTGGTTCTGATTCTGATGATTGTGAAGGATTAGTGAACTGCGAATTAGTTGGATTGGATTTCTCTCTGTTGTAGATTCACCTGGATAGTTTTCTCTTTGTTACTTAGATGTCAGTGATCTGAGTGCATTGGAACACGCAGGCTAGGTATGCAGCAACAAGTAATCAGCTGGAATAATTTAGTGGGTCAAGCAGCATATGTAGGAGGAAAGGAGCTGATGATGTTTTGGGTTGAAATCCTGCATCAAAACCCAGAACATTGACAAGTCCTTTCCTCCCACAAATTCAGCTCAACCCATTGAGTTCTTCCAGCAGATCACATGTTGCTCCAGATTCCAGCATCTACAGTCTTTTGTGTCTCCTTTGACAAGATATGTGATTGGTTCCAAGATTATTTAGGGCTTGGAATCCTTATAACTCATAGTTACAAAGCATGCAAATGGCCTACAAAGTCCATGTCAGCTTTCTAAAGGGCAAACTAGTCAATTTCTCGTTCATCTAAATCCATACTATGTACACTAATCTGACACTAATCTGATAGTGTGTTCTCCTGACAACCCCAGCAGCTCAGAATCAAAATCAGAATCAGGTTTAATATCACTGGCATACGTCATGAAACTTGTTCTTATGCGGCAGCAGTACATTGTGATACATAATCACAAAAACTGTAAATTACAGTAAGTACATATATATTTAAAAAGTTGAATTAAATAAGTAGTGCAAAAATAGAAAACAAAAAGTAGTGAGATAGTGGTCATGCCCACAAATATGGAGAATGTGCGATTGCAGACAGCCTCATAGGTCAGGAACCTAAGTGAGGCACCAGTTCTATCAACGCCAGCAATGAAGTACACTTTGCTTTATCCAGTACATTCAGCTGTCTTGATGACATACTGTGGGGGTGGTGTAGCCGAAATCTGCTTTCTGTGATGTTGGGAAAATCTCCAGACTGAGGAGAATCAGTGGAGGAGCGTGTCTTAGCTCTATGAAAAGCTGACATGGAATTAATGGTCTCTTTTGTATTCTAATGATCTTGCAATTCTTTCTCTTTGAATAGAACGTGTGCAGAGGAAAAGGGAGAGAGAGAAAGAGTGGGAGAGAGAGAAGAGTGGGAGAGAGATAGAGTGTGAAATGGAGAGAGACAAAGAGCAAGAGAGGGAGAGAGGGAGAGAGAGAGAGAGAGAGATCTAAAATTGAGTTACCAGATTTATTAGAATAAAACCCTGATGGTTTTAGATGCTATATAAAAAACATTCAGTCTATTCATTGGAATTTATTTCCTCATTCTGAATATTCTTCACATTCAAAATACCAGGAGGTCATAATTCTGTCAGTTCATTTTTTTTTGTCTCCGATTGATTTAAGTGACAAAGCAGATCATTGAAGGGCTATAGGAGAAAGTACGTGTGAAAATATTTTGAGTATTTGTACAGTGAGAGGGTCAGGGATGCACAGGAATGCAGTGAATGAATGTGTGGGAAGATGCCACATGCAAATGAAGGAGGGAATCAGCCAATCAGTCTCACTGCAATAAACTTAAAAGGAAAAACAAACAGACACTGAAGTAAATAGACGACTGAATGAATGAATGAATGAATAAACCAACAAATAACTGCATGGAATTATATG